>NC_141830.1:23543973-24193973 GCF_982586985.1 Callionymus lyra | reverse complement strand
TTGTGTTTCCTCACAGACCGCCGGCTGGGACAACATGGCCTTTATCTTCCTCAACCACTTCCTGGATCTGTGCGACGTGAGTGGACGACCTCGGACTGTTTTTGTCAAAGTTGATAAACGTGTGTTTGCAGGCGATCGACGAAGGAGCGCTCAACACCGACCACTCAGATTTCATCGACACCGACATTCCGTTCGAGGTTCCTGTTCCCAGCAAACTCTGTGTCACTGTACGAAAACACGCACACACTCGCACACATTTGCACACAACACTCATGTCTGTGTGTGTGTTAAAGGACATCCAGAGGGAGCAGATCCGTGACTGGGTCCTGACCGTGTCCATGGACCAGAGGGTGGAGCAGGTTCTACCTCGAGATGAGAGGAACACATATGAAGCTTCACTGGTGGCTGCGAATACTGGACTGCGTTCGCTGCCCTGTGTGCTGACTGGTAACACACACACTCACTCACTCATTCACTCACTCACTCACTCACTCACTCACTCACTCACTCACTCACTCACTCACTCACTCGTTCATTCTCTCTCTCACTCCGGTTCTGGTCTCCAGGTTATCCGGTTCTGAAGAACAAGGTGGAGTTCTCTTCTGCAGGAAAAGCCGCCAACAAAGAAGACTGGAACAAGTTCCTTATGGCCATCAAGGTTTGTCCATCATGACGAGTTGCAACAGAACTAAACACATGCACACATGCACACACAGATGCATACACACACATACACATGCATACACACACATGCATACACACAGCTACAAACACACATGCATAAACACACACACACACATAGATGCACATACACAGAGATACACATACACACTAATATGCACTCTCACGCATAAAGACACACAGAGATACATGCATACACACACACAAAGATACACTTACACACAGAGACACACACATACACAGGTTAACACACACACACACATACGCAGAGATACACACACACACAAAGACACACACAAAGATATACTTACACTCAGAGACACATGCATACATAGAGATACACATACACACAGAGATACACACATACAGAGATAAACACACATAGAGATAGACATAAACACAGAGATACATATACATACAGAGAAACCCACACAGAGATATACACATAGTTTGAACCACACGATACACAAACACACATGGATACACACATAGACACACAAAGACATACACACAGAGGTTTATAGACACACACTTTTATTAAATCTAAAACCTTCTTCTTCCTCCACAGACGACTCACAGCTCCGAGTGTCAGGACGTCCTGGAGTTCATCAGCCAATGGTGCGGCGGACTGCCGTCCTCCGGGTACTCCTTCCACTGAACCCTCCGCCTCTCCCTCATGTCCACGACTCCAATAATGTCGTCACCATGGAAACTCTCTCAGGCTTGTTGTTGCTGAAGAGCCAAAGCAGGACTTGAACCAACAACCAATAGACACAACGAAAGTCGAGGCCTTGATGTGTTTGATACAAATGTATTTTATTAAAGATTTAAAATAAATGTTTAAATTGTTCCTGTAGCTTCATGTCTGGAGAATGACCTTGAAATTAAAATATAAACCTTTTTTTATATATATAAATCTATATCAGACAAAAGTAATCACACAATGATTTTTATTTTAAAACATGTTTTCGGTTGATTTTATATGATTTTTTTAAACTTCATGAATCACTTTTCAATGAGCGTCTGTGACTCAAGACAGTTTTGACTCGAGATGATATAAATAATGGACTGAATCTAAAGTCCAGTTACACTTGTGTCGGTTGATTCTGCAGCAGGTCATGTGATTGACTGTGAAGTCAGCGAGTTGATCGTTTTATCTTGTTCGTCACAAATTGTTTGAGGAAAGAAGAGGCTGCAGACGTCAAGTTACGACACCTTTGGTTTTTATTCTTCTTGAACACTTTCATTCAAATGTTGTTCACGTAAACCTCGCACACAAAACATCATCGAGCTCCTGCTGTCCAGGACTTACACAGGATGGACTTTCACTGTGGCTACATCTAGATCCCACTCTCGGTTCTGTTGACACCGGGTCGGTTCTGGAGTCGCCCTCTTGGCATTCACCGCGTGCCTTAATTGTCTGGAGATTTAAATCAAGGTCCGCTGTGAACACGAGGAGAGACAACCCACAATGCTTCTCACTGACCCACTTTTTTCTTTTAATCCTGTTTCACTCTCGGTTTTCCGCGACCGTGACTCTCCTCCTCCCTCGGGGTCTTTTCTCTCGGGGGACAACCGACTGGCCACCATTACATTTGGCTCAATTTAAAAAAAAAATGGTGGTCGACATTTTAATATTGAATTTAAAAGGCTATGAATTGAAAAACATTTAATATAGAAATTTAAATTTTGTAAGTATCCGAATGATTATATCAAACTAAAATAAAATTTGTCATTTGGAAAATATTCAATTATAAAAATAAAATGATGATTAAAATAAACTTTCAGTATCGAAATATTTAAATTAACAAATTGACCACTTTTAATATAGAAACAATTGAATTGAAATTTAAATCATTTAAAATTTAAATTCAAGCGTTAAATATTCTGATGACGCTCAATAAAATGGCATCTGAAAAGCGAAGAGTCTCCGACGACTCCAGCGGTTCTACCCTGAGGTCCTGGTGGATGCATTAGCTCTGGACTGACCCGCTGGGTGGTCATTATGTTGTTGCAAATTCGTTACTTTTAACAACCGCTCTCTATTGTTGAACATTCTTGTGGAACAACCTGGAGAACGTTGAAAAGTCGTGAAGAACTGACAACACACCTCCACCCTTGCACCTCTTGACTCTCTCCATCATGGACGAGTCTCAACCTCATCACCACATGAAAGGTTGTTTTTAACGTAGCCATTAACTGCATTAACTGTTGTTTCACGTTCTATCTAAAGATTTTAAGACTTTGAGACGTTAGCTTGTTAGCATGACTCGCTAATAAGGAATCAAAATGGCCACCGAGCGAGGGGGGCTCGGACGGAGATGAATTATTCTACGTCTTCTCTCGCTCTCCTACGCGCCTACACTCTCGTCGCTTCAGGCGAAAAATTCCAGATTTACAAAACCATGACGGGAGCGTTGTCACCCGAGAGAGACGCAGGATAGAGCCCTGCACTTGCGGGGGATGGGAGGCTTTTGGAAGTGTCCCAGACTTAAGGGAGGAGACCTGGGACAGACCAGGGACCAGTTAGAGGTCTCTCTTCTCCTCTCTGGCTTAGGAACGTCCTCAGGTAAGCTGACCTAGAAAAAAATCTGTTCAATAAATATGAAACATGTCTTAAATATGTTAATCTGGATCTATTTATTTGATCTTATATCATCGTAAGGCGTTACTGTTTTGATCTTAACACACATTTAATACTTAAATATTCTCTTTTTTTTATACTTGAAGATCATGTTTGCTTTGATGCTAAAAATGTTGACTTGAAAAACTGAATGGTGACGACAACTTTTGTTCCTCAACATTATATTTCCTGCTTTTATGACTCGTTTGTCGATCTCTCCGGTATAAAGAGTCGCATGAGTAAAGAAAAGGCTGAAAATCGCCTGATCTTTTTTTGGGGGTTTTAAAATCTTTTTCCCAAAAACATGAATTCTCAAGTCTCAAATGAAAAGGATTGAAAGGATTCTCCATCACACCAGTGACCAGTTTTTAGCTTTGTCATCGTGTTCCTCGGATGAAATGACCAAAACCGATGAAGGTCAGGGTCGTTGTGTTGATCCAACATCTGAGGGATTTTCTCAACATTTCATTTTCTCAGCTGCATCAGTAGAAAGGAGGGGGGGGGGGGGGGGGGTGACATCCTGAAGTCATCCTGCAGTTCCATCAAAGATGCCTGAACAAAAATCCGTTGTGAGAATCGAGCACTGCGGTCCACTAACCTGATCCTCCATTATCCATCCCTGCTAACGCATGCTGGAGCTGCATTCCTGCTGCAGGGAGGAAAATGCTTCCACCACCACCATCATCATCATCATCATCATCATCATCCTCATCTTTACGTCTCATTTGCTGCTCATCGGCTCCTCGGCAGCATCTGCAGCCTCATTAATGATCGGATGCTAATGACCCACATAGCTGGAGCGGGGGGTGCATGGGGGGGGCGGTCTTTGTGGGGGTCGGGCGTGTTCACGCGTGTTCACGCCCGACCCCCACGCAGGTTGAAACCAGGAAAATGGAATTTAAGAAATGGAGATCAAAGTGAAAATAGAGGAGATGAAAGGCATGATGGGTATTTGATGGACGAACAATAATTTATGTTGTGATGATTCAAAGTGAACCCACAGTACCTGTCGTCGACATTTCGCTTTTTTGAAAAAAAATGAAAAAATGCGCAAGAACCGTCTGAGGAGTCGCTGCCTCGCGGGTTGTCGTCCTCCATGTCCGCGGCCGCTCCGGAGGATGCTGCGAGGATGCTGCGGCGGAAGTGGCGGCTGCCGCAGGGATGCGACGCCGCAGAGCTGCTCCTGCAGCCCGAGTGTCGGGCGGGAGAGCGGAGGCGACGATAATTCCTCCGGAGATTGGAAACGTGACCGGGAGGTTGGTTCGGTGTTTCCTGCGCGTCAGGATGGAGAAGTTTGGGCGCAGTCGGATGGAGATGGAGAGACAGAGGGGAGGGGGAGGGGCTGGGAGGAGGCGAGGAGGGGGAGCTCCTCAGCCTCAGCATCTTTCCGCCCGCGAGCCCGTTTCTAGTTCCACTGGACGAATAAACACGTGATGCACGAGAATAACCGGAGAGAGCGAGGAAGGAACTTCCTTTAAAAATCAGGAGAGATTTGGCGGGTGGGGAGCTCAGTCCACAGGCAGAAATGCGGAATAGAAACACAGGAAATATAACATATAACATGTAAATATAAAAATATGTTAAGGGGTGGAGATGCTTTTGAAAGTTTCCCAGGCAATTAGGGGGATACCCCGTGGCAGACCTGAGACCAGATGAGAAGCTCAAATCACCGGCTCGTAAGAGAAATAAATGGCCAACCCTTGAGTTCCTTTTTATTTTCTTACAACACGTTGGAAACGAAATAAATGAGATATGTACACACTAGAGCAGACCTGGGCAAAGTGCAGCCCGGGGGCCACATTTGGCCCTTTGACTGTATTTATGCGGCCCTCGTAATGTCAAAGTATGATCATGTATTAATGGTTCTAATGCATTAATAAATGTATTTATTATTAATTTACATTTTCACAGAACACTTATTTGTGTGTAATTTTTTGAGTATATATTAATTAAAAGAAATATTTTGGCAATAAAATTGCAGTTTATTTAGCTTAGTAAATGTCAAGACCTAATGACGAATGTCCTTTTTTTTAGGGATTTTCTCGTCTTTCTTTTTGCTCGACGGCCCCAAACAACATTCACAGAATTCAATGTGGCCCTTGAAGAATTATTGTTGCTCACCCCTGCACTAGAGGCAATAAGGTGAAGAAAATAGGTTGAGATTGAAAGGAGCTCAGGAGTAAACCCACTGAAAAACCTGGAAATTACTACATGGTCGGATTCAATTCCAGCACTTTCTGCACTTTGTCAATAGTTAAAAGATTTATTTATTTGATTCATTTTTTGATGTTTGCACAACTGTACCAAGGAAAATTCTTCGATGGTTGAACCCTCTACAACTGTAAATAGGTTTAGAAGCTCACCTTAAGCATTTTATGGTGTAAATTATGTCCAAAAGAATAACATCGGTATCACCACCACCGCTTAAAAATAAAAGATTTGTAGCTGTCTAAGCTAAGACTAACCATCCGTACGCCTAGTCTAATCTTGGAGTTTAAATAATCTGTAATAAATAACTAATTAGAGACGTCTAAACTGTCAAATAGCAACAGTCAAAGAACTTAAATTGAAAAACATTCAATTACTGTAGACTAGGAGGAAACATTAAATTACTTTATTTTTTTCACTTTCTGTATAGAAAACACAAAATCTTTCTGTAGAAAAAAAAAAAAAAATCATCAAAAATCATGCTTTTGTTTTAACGGGAGTAAAGTGGGCCAGAGATACATATAAGGAACATCATTTGAACAGTTTTATTCTACTCTTGTGTGCTGGATATGTACAGATAACTAAGACTTCCCAACTAATTAAAATATTCCTTCCACCAAACCAAAATGTCCATAGACGAGGTCGACAGCAAGCCACGCCCTTGTGCACTTGTGTACAGAGGTCATTCTCCATGTCCATGGCCTCGCCTTTCAAGACCGGGTTTTAGCCTCAGCTACTGCTGAAGCTGCACCCTGTTTGGCCCAGTGGTACCTTTGAGCTGCACCAAGTGTATCACAAGCCAAAAGCCCCTCTCTTCAGTATCCAAAACTACAGAGTGATAACTGCAACCAATGGTTTCAAGTTCACATGTAGACCACCTTATGCTTGAACATGGTGATCATTACGGACAATCATGTGCTGAGCATAGAAGTCCAACTTTCACTTAACGGTCAGATCAGGTGGGCTATTCTTTCCAATCACACCCTAACAGGGCTCGCTTTCATTGCCAACATAGACGTTAAGTCCCAGCAGGACCAGAGAATCCAACAAAAGGTATTTTTCCAGCACCCGTCTAAGATGTAGAAACAATTGTGGATACTTTGAGCTGAACCAGGATCTGCTAACTCATGGTCAAGGGATGCTACCTTCCCGTCCAAAGAGGTGAACCTCGAGCACTGAGCCTTAGGATTGCTAGGCCGGCAGTCAAATCGAGGTGAGTCCGACTACAATCACCTGGAGCGTCTCTGGCCTAATGCACCAGCTCACTAGAGAGATTGTGTTTCATGTCCTGATAGCTAACAAGTTAGGATCAGTTCGCAACTCACGTAACGCCTTATACCGGTGGTCAGCCCACGGGAATGGGGTGCTACGTTACCTTTTTCGGAATGTGTCCGACTGGGCCCCATGGGTGTAGGCCCAGCCAACATTGTGTTCACCATCTAGGCCCACCCCCAGGCCTGGCTACAGGGGGGGACTCGGTGACCCAAGTTCCTGGCAAAGGAAACTTAGTTACACTTTTCTTTGATTGATGCACCTTTATTCTTCCAACATTGGGGGTGTAAATGCAAGGGTTTTGAATGCTTTTATTTTATTTTGAAACTCATTAACCGGAAGTTGACCCGCCTTGTTTCGGGCAATTGTTTGAGAACGAATATTAGTTGCATGAGCTACCAAAAGCGCCACTTGTTAGCAACACAAGGTAAAGGAGAGACGAGAAGATGTTTCAGAAAGTCCATTGTCTGCGGTAATTGATGAAGAGACCAAAGTGGTTTGTTTATTTCTTTTGTATATTTGTAATAGGTAGTTGTCTTAAACTTCAGCAAACTAATGCTTTTAATCGTTTCTTTCATCTAGTTCTACAGTGTCAATAAACATCAGTGAAAGAATCTGACGGCTCTGTTCCATCAATTGGCAGCATAGGAGGAATTAGGGATTTGTCAACATAAGGGGATTTTCCCTGACCTTTCTTTCTACCAGAAGCGTGAAGCCCATGACCCCATAGCTCCTGGGATTATTATCGCAACAGAAAAACCCTTCCACCACGCTAGGGTGGAAGCTTGGGGAGGGGCACAGCAAGATCACCATCTACAAGTTTGGAGAACAACTCTGCATGGTTCATTTACCCGACCAGATCAAAGAATGTCTGGTCAACTGATAAACCTCGTCCAAGGATGTTATTGATGCTACAGATCCATAGAACCAGCGAATAGACAGACAGTAAAGTACAGTATCTATCTGTCCGTGAAGGTTCATCCAGATCATGGTTGTCCAAGTGGTTCAAGAGCGAGTAACTGAAGAAAGTTCTCGGATGACAAATGAAAGGCCGTCGACTCGAACCAATTGGAGGCAGTACCTACAGTAACTTGAGAGTGAGAACTGAGTCCCGGAGATTTTCCAGACTAATCTAAACAGACACAACACTTCTCGTTGTGCAGAAGGGAATATCGGGAAGAAAAACAATTATCACTCTGTCTAGACCAAAGTAATCAATTTGTCGTGTTAAATACGCTCTAGCATTTCATAGCATCTGATTTTAGATGCATCACATTAAATGGTTTTAAAAGCATGGATTTTAATAGTATCTCCACAGTGCTATGTTTAAAAGCATCTAAACATGATGGGAATTAATTTTAAATAATTTAAAATGTAAAAGTAGAGGATGTACTTCCTCTCTAGGGTTAGTGTGAATTACTTTACAGTGAAGTTTCAAATAGTTCAATGAACCCACCTGACTCTTGTTCACTTTCGAGCAGAGCAAACTTGGTTTTGAAATTCATCCATTCAAATATACTATGTTAAATTTTAACTTTGCGGGAGTCAGATTTCTGGCAGAGCCTCGTGTCAGTGGATCTTAAATGCTGTAAAAACGCCATCAAGTCTACTTATTTCACACACTTAACTTCGATTTAAGGAAGTTTTACTTGCACCATTGAATTTAGCTTGAAAATGTTAAGCCTGGTCTATATCTAGACATTTACTTAATCAAGGCTGAATGTAAACTTTATTTATATTTACCAATAGCCAATATTTTAGTCTAATAATTGGATACCAGTTGTGCAACGTGCAGTTCTTTTTTTTTTGGGTCAATATCCATGGCTTAGAAAAAGATGTGTGTATGCTAATGATACCCTTGCGTATGCTAATAATAGCTTTGTGTATGCTAATGCTAACTTTGTGTATGCTAATGATAGCTACACATATGCTATTACCAACACTTACCAAGCAGATTTTGAGTTGTTAACATTGTGACTTTTATAGGAATTATAACGTAAACTAACACGCAGACATACAGAGGTTGATTGAGAACTTTGGTTTATACAGCCTAATGTTAAATCAAATTAGATTTGGCCTACAGGAATGATATCACACTCGTATCAAACTTTTATGTCCTATAAAAAATCAGCTGGAAACTCTTCATGGACGTTGACTGTTAATTGTTTGAAGCTGTAAAAGTTTGACTCCCTGCTCCAGTTCAAGATTTTTTTCTGTGTGATTATAGCTGCAGAAATGACCTACAAACCTTTTAGTATCACGCCGTACTGTTGTGCTGGACATGTTTTGTGTCTTTACACAGAAAAGACTTTGTGTCTGCTGAGTTGTATTAAGTGACTGTGAAATTTACACAAGCGAAATGAGACGAGAGAAGTTTACTCTCTGTCTTCTCAAACTGTAAATAAAAACACAAACTATGTTCACACTCAAGTTGACATACAAATTATTATTGACACACAAGTTCTCATTTATTTCGAAAGGGATGTTTCTATAAAAATATAATCCATTTTTTTTGGATGGATTATTTCAATGACTTTCAGGTTGTAACAGGAAGCCGAATTCTTCTGGTCTTGTCATGTGGTGCATCAGATCCATTGTGTTCTTGTCATGTGGTGTGAGGCCGTGACTCCTGCAGACATGGGACATTTAAAAGTGGTCTAAGCCTAGGGTTTACTGTAGTTTCATGAACAACGGTTTAAAGCTTCAATTTCTTTCAGAGAAATCTTCTCCCTGATACAAAATACAACCCCAAAAGTAAGTTTATAGAATAGTATAATCCCCACCCCAAAAAAAAAAATTAATTTAAAAAATACAAAATAAAATAAAACGAAGAACTAATCCAACCACAGTATTTCTATCACTAATTAACTATTAATGAAATAGTAAAAATATTCATAAAATAATTTGTGAGACCGTACCAAACTCCATTGACAAATTAACCGTTTTAAGACAATTTCAAGGTATGTGTGGGTGTAAAGGAAGTACTTGTCAAGACTTTGACTCCAGAATAATAAAACTGTTTTTTTTTTTAAATCCGGTGCTTATTGGAGTTTAAAAAAACGTAATTATTAAATAAATGTAATTAAAAAATATTACATCGGAATTCATCGCAAATGTATTTTATTTCAAAGCATGTTCGATGGTATTGATTCGGTATTTGTATTAATGTGAATATTTGTATTTTGTATAATTGTTAAATGTTTTGATTACATAAGGCATGTTGCTCGTTGAGTAACACGCCGGTTGTGCGGCTAAGCTAACAGAGCTAACGGGACATCCTCGAGGTTGTAGTTCCTGAACTTCGATGGTCTCCTCCTCCTTCTCTTCCGCTTCTTCTTCTATAAGACTGCGGCACATGTGCCGTCACTTCTACAACCACTGGATGGGTGAGATGGCTTCCAAAAGTGTCATGCCGAAGCCAGAGGAGGCGCTTCCTGGACGTAGCGAGCCGTTGAAGGTGTCCGGTGAGTGGATCCATCCAGCGTCATGTCGGAGCAAGTGTCTGCGAGTCATCCCTGTAGCAGGAGTTCTTAATGTTTCACACTTATTTTAGTATTTATTTGACCCAGATTACACGAGAATGAACGTGTATTTATTATTTAACGGAACGTGTGTACCAACGTTTAAAGTGGTTCACGTGTTCCAAATATATTTAAGTTATTTGCTGGACTAGTTTATTTACTTTTGGAGGGGGATTAGAATTGAAGATTGTGAGAATGTAAAATAATAGCTATTATTATTATTATTACTACAATAATAATAATAATAATAATAATAACGTGTTGTGATTTATAGTGCGAAAGTTTTACATCATGGAATTCACTGTTATTAAGTCACTGGAGGAAACTCATTTTGTAAACCAAAAAACAAACAAAACAAGAATGTATAAATTGCCTCTCACCACAAAAGAGTGTAAAACGGATAAAACCGGAGTCCGTTTCCGTCGCTCCAACACGACGTCACGTCCGGGTCTTAATACTTTGCTTTATGGAGAGAAAAGGTCAAAATGCAGAGTGTACGGGTCTTTTATTCGCCGCTTCAAGTCAAACAAAGATACAACTTTACGATCGAAAGGACTCGCTCTTTGCCGGCAGCTCTACAGGTCAATAGCTCCGGGAAAGACGGTCTTGGGTTATGGGTCGTCTCTACATTTAAGGGAAAGTTTCCTGTCCAGGGGGTCGCCTATTCCGGGGCAGTGGTTATTTTATGTTAACTCCTGTTTCGAGTCACCTGGAGAGTAACTTCCTTCCTTGCCTGTTGTGTGGGCAAGTTCCTTAGTCTTCCAGCCCTCTTTTGGGTGTGTTCCATGTTGCCCTTTTGTTTCACGTCCACAGGTGTGAACAGAGCAGACAGACAGTCCTTCATTAAATCGCTGAATAATCTCTAGTCTGTTTCAAAGTACCCTTGACACAATGTATATCAGTATGAAAGTGAAATGTTGGTTGTGAATGTGTATTTAAACGTTTAAGTTCTTAGATGAGGCTAGTATTTTATACTCTATATTTTGATCATCTTTTTAGCATTAATTTAACTTATGGCGTATACGTATAGTGTAGAATCATTTCCAATCTAACAACTCCCCCTGTGACCTGTAAAGGCCACGTCATAAACAAAAAGGTCCAATTTTCTAAGTAAATGGTTGTTCCGCAGCAATATTTTATCATTACTTTATTATTATATTATCTAATATTATCATTTTCCCAATAACATATTATTATCATGTACCTGCACACGCTATATGTATAACCGAAAATATAATCGTCTGTTATGTTAAAACATTTTAAAACGGTGACACAAGGTTTGGCCTTATTTAGAAGTGGTCTTTCATCATTCTTTCATGTTTCTCATTAGTCCAGTCCATCAGCATTATCGTTGTCATCATCATAATTTGCTGTTGGTCCGATTGTTCCTCTTTGGTTGTTGGTATGATTGTTCTTCACCAGTCAGTCCGACTGTTCTTCCTCGTAGTCTAGCTGGTCTTCTTCGTCCATGATCCAATTCCAGGCGTGTAGAGGAAAAAAACGATCCCAGAAATCAGTCTTCTTCAATCTTCTCCGAGTCCATCTTCTTGAACCTACACACAAACAACCTTCATTCAGGAGTAGCTCTGACCAAAAAAAGTTTTTTATTAATGTAATAGAATTGGGTAATTTCCCCATGTACTTATCCGCTTGTTTCTTCTGATGGGGAATGTGGTTGATGCTTCTGAGTGCGTTTACTCATCCAGGTCAGAAAATCCTGCGTCCACTGATTTTGACCCTGGTTGGAGAGAGTAATACACACGTCCGCTGCCCTCTGCCTGTTATCTGGCAGTATGAGTCGACCACAATACATGTTCTTTTACCCCATTTGTTTTGTTGTTCGTGTTTATTTTGTATTTTTATTATTTCCATATTGGTTCTTTACATTTTTTATAATTTTTTTTTATTTCTACTTTTAATATATATTTTATTTCTCCTTTAGTTTATTTTAAATCTAGATCAGTTTTAGTTTTAATCTAAATGAGCTAATTTTTTATTGTTAGTGTAGTTTAAGTTTTAAGGTTCATTCTTAGTTTTTGTTTGCTTATTTTTTCATTTTTCTTTTTTTTTTCACTTTGATTTACCCGGGCCGTCCCCTATTTAGGACATAAAACCAGGAATCCCCAAATTAGGAACATCACTTTCATCAATACTGTTCACTGTTCATTCATTGCTCATTCCATTCATTCCATTCATACATCAATTTCCCCTCGAGGACACATAACATCTTTTGATGTTACCTGTCCTTTGGGTTACTGTTGTCTGATCATCTCAAAGATCACCTTGATCCAACTCCCCCTGTTTAACTACACCGTCTCTGCTGTAGTCCCTCTTGTGGAACCTGTGAGAGTCTTAAGATGTTATTTTACCAGGTTTTCTTTAAATGATGGTGTGACTGTTCTGCACTGGTGTTGGTGCCACCCCCTGCTGTGTCACATTCCAGGTATCTCCACCTGAATGCTAATTTAAACCTGGATCCTTCATGACCTTTGTTAGGTCATTTTTAAGGCTTCCTTTGTCTCCTTCAACTGTAAAAGGAGAACTAGACATATTCGTTAAATACAAGAAAAACATACAACTTTTCTTTCTGCAAAATTGAAACTGGGGTGTTATGTTGTCTGACCTCACCTGTGCTGAACTTTGGAAATCATTCCTTTACCATTGAATTAAAACCTACATCTATTTTATATGAAACCTTTCAAGTCATTTTTCAAATGAATGTCACCACTATTTATTTATGTTGCTAAGACTTGTTTTAACTGTCCTCACAACACAACTCGCTCCAGCCTCTGTGCAGCTGATTTAAAACATCTCCTGTCCTGTAATTACACAACTTAACACATTCAGTTAGTAATCGCCATGAAATTGAATTCCTTCGTCTTGATGATTATTTATCTGTTGTTTTTAGCTTTTCTTTCTGCAATCACTAGTTTGATGAGGGCTGAGGATTCATATCAGGTAGGGGCAGTAGATGCTGGCCCCTTCTACTCGGCTTGCGGAACTGTTGTCCTGCATGACTACTGAAAAATCTACATCCCCTTTTTATTTTAAGAGATTTGTAATGTGCTGGGATCTGTGGGTAGAAAGGACATTCATTTCTCCAGTGACCTGGTTGTCCACATGAAAAGCAGCAGTCGTTGCCTGGTGTGAAATACTGTTGGGCTGCAGCCATTTGCTGCCGCTGTTCAGCTTCCAAATCTTTGTGCATGCATGACATCAGTTCATTCACATCCACCTTTGTAGGGAACACCTTTCTCATGGCCTTAAATATTCGTTTTGCATGAGGAGAAAAAAGTGCCTGATATGGCTCCCTACAAGTTCCTGCTTTTTCCTCTATTTTTAACAAATTATCAAAACCCACACATGCTGTAACAATTTGTCTCCAATCTCCAATAGCCAATACAATTCCTGTCATATTGTTGCAAAAAACATTAATCCACGGACCTGCTCCCCTTTCCAAAGGAGGAAGTTTTTCTTTCAGACATTGTACATTCATCATAGTTGCTGAGACGTAATCAGTATAATCCCTCTTTCTTCTACTCTTCATCACTAGAGGAAACTGTCCATGAGGTCCTGTTCCCAATCCATCTAGTCTCCCTTTCTCACCTTTTCTAGTTTTAACTTTATGTTTAGAGGGTGTCAGTGGCGTGCCTGGGGCAAGTCTATAATTACAATGATTGTCTTGTTCCTCATTCTTACTGTTGCTTCTTTCCTGTCATTTTTCTTTTTAAATTTTTCTGATTTGTCATCTACCTCCTCACACAGCTGCTCTATAGTTCCAAGTGTACTTGTCATGGCTGCACTCACATCTTTATCGACTTTTTCTTGTCTTATTGCTATTTCAAATATGTTAAGTGTTTTTTCTGCTGAGTCTAACAGATCTCTTGTGAGAATGTCTTGCCTGTGTGTTATTATTGCTACATTATCTATAATCTCTTTTAAATTCATCATTTTTGTTTTATCTATTTCATTACCATCTTGATCCATCATCAGCTGCCCTCCTGTAACATTGAACACTGGTGTCTGGGTGTTCACTTTCTCTTTCATTACCATTTTTTGCAATCTATCAGACAACATTTGTGAGTTTACATTTTGGTTTCCACCTTCTAGGTAAGGTGGTGGTGAATCAGTTTTTTCAGTTACATTATTTTCATCAACAACTTCCTTTTTAACAGCTTTCACTGGTGCCATCACTTCAGTATTTAACTTTATCATTTTCACCATTTCCATAATCACAAAAAATCTGTCTCTATCAGTTTTAGTTTTTTCTAACAAAGCCAGTCTGTATTTTTCACTAAACAACCTGCTTGTTTTTCTCCTCCTAATGACTTCAAGTTCAAGATTAATATTTTTCACATTTCCACCAAGAATATCTTCTTCAGGCATACGCATGCCCCAATCAGGCAGATTTCCAACCTTCCTTTGCTCTTTAGCCCATTTATACCAGTTTTTCACAACATTTTTCCGATCCAACGGAGCAATTTTTTCCACATAAGAACTTACAGAGCGAAACAATACAGCACCACATGATCCTATTCCACAAGACTGCCATTTTAACCACAGTTCAGATAAATCCATTTCTTATTTTTATTTATTTTGTTTTTCCTTATTTTTAATTAATTTTTATTTTATTTATTTTTACACCAATTGTTCGTCTCCCTCACTATATGAGAACTGTCACGCTTGAATACCTATATTATAATCCCAAACTTTATTATGACATGACAATCAAACAAAGTTATTTTTACCCTTATTTTTTTTAAAAAAAACTCATAGAACTTACAAGAAAAAACTATTTTTTAAACCAATAGAAACTGAAGAATTTCTTTCCACAAAACTTGAAAAAACACGTATTAGCATTAACGTCGCATTCAGTCAAGAAAGTCGTTATTTTTTTTATCACAATATAGGTACTCACTATGCAACCAACGTAACATAAGAAACAACAAAAGTATTTCAACCCTTGTCAAAAAACTTGCGGCATCAATCCTCGCAAGAAAATGCTTTTTAAAACAAAAAACACGCTTGAATACTTACATTATAATGACCAAAAATCTATTAAAAAAAAACTTGTAATATGAAATTCACAAGCAAAAAACGCTTTTTTCAACCAATAGAAGTCCACGGCAGTTGACCGTAAAACTACTTTTATAAATAACTCGATTAAGACCAAGTAAGCCGTTTTTTTCCCTCTTTCAAAAATAAACTCGCAGCATAAAACTTACAAGAAAAAAAACTCTTTTTTAACCAATAGAAATTCAAGAAAGCTTATCTATAAATTTCTTCCCACAAAACTTAAAAAAACACACATAAGCGTTAACGTTGTATTTAATCAAGAAAGTGTTTTTATTTTTTATCATAATATAAGTACTCACTAGACAGCGTAACCATACCCAGATTATTTAACCAAGAAAAGCCCTTTTTTTTAAAACATTCCGTTCGTACTCTCGGGGGTTAAGCATCTCTAAAAGGGTGAATTAAATGCCTTGAAAACGTGCTAATAGAGATATATTTGTCACTCGACAGAATCCCCGGCCAATTTTGTTCTGTCTGTGATTACTTTATGTGCCGAGAATCGTAACAGAAAACCAAAACCAAAACAACAAGTTATATGTTCGTTTGCTTTACAAGCGGAATCAACGCACAACCCATCCACTCACACAGCTTCGGACATCGATCAACTCAGCCAGACGAAACTAAATGCAGAAATCAAATAAAAGGCTTTCTGCTTACCTTATCTTTGTCCCGTTCGTCCGGCTGAGAAAAAACTTCAGTCAGTCGCCATTCCTCTTTCCAAGAATCTCCAAAACAAATCCGCGTCACGGCACCATTTAAAACGGATAAAACCGGAGTCCGTTTCCGTCGCTCCAACACGACGTCACCTCCGGGTCTTAATACTTTGCTTTATGGAGAAAAAAGGATCAATTCAGAGTGTACGGTCGTTTATTCACCGCTTCAAAACAAACAAACATAGAAACTTTTACGATCGATCGGACTCGCTCTTTGCCGGCAGCTGTACAGGTCAATAGCTCCGGGAAAGACGGTCTTGGGTTATGGGTCGTCTCTTCATTTAAGGGATAGTTTCCTGTCGCGGTGGGGTCGCCTATTCCGGGGCAGTGGTTCTTTTATGTTAACTCCTGTTTCGAGTCACCTGGAGAGTAACTTCCTTCCTTGCCTGTTGTGTGGGCAAGTTCCTTTGTCTTCCAGCCCCCCTCTTTTGGGTGTGTTCCATGTTGCCCTTTTGTTTCACGCCCACAGGTGTGAACAGAGCAGACAGACAGTCCTTCATTAAATCGCTGAATAATCTCTGGTCTGTTTCAAACTACCCTTGAGACAGTGTATATCAGTATGAAAGTGAAATGTTGGTTGTGAATGTGTATTTAAACGTTTAAGCTCTTAGATGAGGCTAGTATTTTATACTCTATATTTTGATCATCTTTTTAGCATTAATTTAACTTATGGCGTATACGTATAGTGTAGAATCATTTCCAATCTAACAAGTGGATTAAGAGATGCGGAAAATATATTGAAATTAATACTCTATATCTTCAAATCTACACTATTAAAACCACAAGGTGTCCCTCTGCGGTTTTTAAAAGAAAAATAAGCCTCTGTGAAGTGATCAAAAGGTGACTTTAAAAACGATATTTTAAACTTTAAAGTTATTACTTCCAAGAAGAAAACACAAACATTTGGTTTAATTTAAGTTTGGAACAAAAAACAAGAATGGTTGAAAATATAAAACCTGTTCTCTTAACTAAGTTCCATGTATGCAATTAAAACGTTTTTTTTCATCAGTTAAGGATTAAATTGCTGAAACAAATAAAAAAAAGTATTCTTATTTAAGTCTTGAAAATGTATTTTGATTCAAATCATTGTTGACGCCCAGTCATGTTTGGATTTATTTTTTCTTAAAGTAGGATTTAAAGATGTAAAATAACGTTGCACTTCAGAGTAGGTCTGAACAATCTCACCAAAAAGTATGTTGTTGTGATCTTTCCCAGAGAATATTGCGATTTAGATTCACTAATTATTTTCGAGTCAAAATTAAGTTCAGTTTAACACTTAATAAAAATGACTACTCCACCTGTAACACCTGAAGAAGAGGTAAGAATGCACATGAGTTCGGTGGACCTGCTTCAGTTCTGCTTTCTGTGCCGAGTCACAGTTCTAAGATACAAGAGTCGCCAACTGAGCCGAGTTTCCTGTGTGTAAACAGAGCGGTGGCAGTTTTATGTTGGCAATCAGGGCAGTTGGCATCAGGCGGTGCCCCCTTGAGGACAAGCGTGGCACCAGAGACTTGGCACAAGATGAATGGATCTGCATTGGCAGTGAACTAAGACACGACACACACATATTGAGTCATTAGCAGCTCGTGCAAGTTGATTTCCCAGAAGATCTGGTGCTGAAGTCGGTGTCGGTGGATGAAGTCGTCCTGGTGTAGCTGCTGCTGGAGCTTCTTCTCTGGCTGTTCAACCCAAACATGAGACTCGTTTTTAAGATGCTTGTGAGGATTTCTTGCCTCATATCTCATCCTCAAAGTTAGTTTGTGTCCACTGGAGTGGAGCTTGATGGGGTCAACAAACACGTCTCTTCTTTGTCACCACTAGTTAACATTATTCTGATCGCTAGTTAGTGCCGGACCTTTGCTGCTCACATGAAGATTTAGAATTCTTGGAAAGACATGTGGCAAACAAACACACACATACACACACGCATGCATACACACATGCACACACACGCTTACACACGCATACACATACCCACAAACAAACAAACACACATGCACCCATGCACACACACGCACACACACAGAGACACACACATACATGCACATGTGCAAACACACAGACATGCACACACACACGCATACACACACAAATGCATGTATGCAAACACACACATACACACACAAACTTGCATACACACACCCTGCATTCAAAATACACACACCCACATCCACACTCAAACATACATAAATATGTACACACAAGTCACAAGATTTGTCTTATTTTAAAAGGAAACCATCTTTGCTGCTTCTTTGACAGTTAATCTCAGCTCACCAGTAAACAACAATAATAATAACCCAAATATGTAATTTTAATCTATATAATTTTCTTATATAGGAAGTAAAATCTGCAGTCAACTATGATTTGGACAATCTTTGATTTGATCCACACAGAAGAGTTCTTGGGCCACTTCTTTTTTTGATTTGAAGGTGTGTACTCTCCTCTAGGCAGGTCTCGGATCTTCAGCCCGCCATTGTTAATTCTGTTTCCACGACGACACCAGCCGCTGAATGAAAGGTTTTGGGTCTAGTGCCGCCGCTCCATCCGCTCTTTGTTCACACAATGTTGCGATAACTTTGATGGGCGAGCGGAAGCTGAGAGACGCATGAGGGTCTGAAGATGCAGAGAAATACATGTTTATATTTAAAGTTCAACAGATTGTTGTTGTGATGTCTATTGTACTCATCAGAGCTGTGATTGATCAATCATCGAGGTTTGTCACTACACATCATCAATCTCAGAAGTCTCCACCTCCAAGGGACTTGTTGTGTAAACAAAGCGGGCGTGATTACAGCTGGCTGGAGTAGGAGTTAAGCCATTATTACGGCATAATGGACCCCGCTCTCGTAACCTCTCGTTTGCCCAAATTTCATAACTTCATAAAGAAATAACTTCAAAACATGGTCATGATGAGGGACTTACTGCATCTTGGAGAAGAAGACTTTTCAAACATGTGAGTGAGTCAGGAATGTTGGAGTTTAGACATTAGTTGCTCTTTAAATTTAAACATTTCTGTTCTGTGTCTTTCCATGTTGCTCAGTGTTGACCCTGTTTGTTTAAAAATAACTTTTTACAAAACTTAAATTTGATAGAAAATACCTCTTAAATCTATGAGCACATAAGAACAATTATTCATCTAAAAATAGAAAAAATACTTTTAAGAAATTTTTTTTTTTGTTTGTTTTATATAATTTATTCTTCAAACTTCTAATGAAAATACACATTTTAAGTGTAATACTAATGTGTTTTTAAAACGAAAAGCTTTAAAATGTTGAAGTAAATGTTTCACCTCCTCTTTTCTTCTTCTGGGATAATGTTGCACTTCCTCGTCATCCTTTGATTTAATGACTTTTGTGTCCATCCCTCTCTTTCTCTCACTAATGGCTCCCATTTATTGATCACTAGCTACACTCGTGGACGTCGTGACTGTAACCAGATTAAAGCTGCCGTTTATAACGCCAGGTGATGCGAGTCGGAGTCTTCCGGTCGACCAACATTCCTACCCGTCGTCAGCATCCACATGTTTCCCTCTGATAAACCACAGAGAGTAATTCAATCTCCACAAACCTACAGTGGTGTCGGGGAGAAGCTGAGACGACTGGAGCCGTCCGGAGGCGTCGCATTGCCTCGCGACAACATTCCAAAGGGAAAGTCGCAGGTCAATTACGGACGATTATCTGATCCTATCAGAGCGCCTCGATCGATCGACGCTCTAATCTTGTTTTGTTAAATTGTCAAAGAGCCGAGTCATTATGAGGGCGAAGATAACGCCATGTTGCTGGTGATAGAAATGATGATGATGATGATGATGATGATGATGGCAATCAGCTGATGGAGGAATTCCGGAGACCAAGAGGGAGCGATGGGAGGGGTGGATTTAATTGCAGTGCTGTTGAGGGACGTGTGTGTGTGTGTGTGTGTGTGTGTGTGTGTGTGTGTAGCTGCAGTGGTTCATTCATCACTGTCAGGTCTCGGGCTGAACCCTGGTGAGGCCAGACTCTGATAATGTTTACAGTGCGAGGAGACAAACCATCATCATATTACGACCGCGCCCACTCTTCGCCCATTAGCTGTCTTCGCTATAATAGCTTTACACTTTCTCTACCAGCCAATACATTATGACCACCTGCCATGATGTTTTTTTTATTGCTGAACAGGGTTCCGGGGGGTATATATAATTTTAGTTTTGTGATTACGTTTCTTTTATTTTTACTATACCAGTCATTGTATTTTCTGACCCTGACAATATTTCATAGAATCAACTTATACCACATACAGCTCTTCATATTAAGATGAAATTAGATACATTTATTGATATTAATTAATTTAATACGTTTGGATTTTGAACTGTAACAAATAAAACACTGAAATAACTAGGGTTGTAAGAAAATATCGATATAACGATATATATTAAGCTATTTTCCCCCCAGTACTGCATCGATATTTGTTTAAAAAAAAAGTATTTTTACCTTTGACATTTTAATTCATATTTATTTTAATGTTTATATTTGAATAGTGTTTAACCGATCGACAATCATTAAATGTTTACATTTACAAGTCAGTATTGTAAAATTCCTACTTAATTAATTGATTAATTAATTTGTGTGCTGCAATTCAACCTCCGGCCACTAGTTAGCAACATTCTTAGTTTCCTTTGTGCCAAAGTAACAACAAAACTGGCAAAATGGCAGCAATGAGTGAAAAAGAAAGGATACACCAGCTCCAGCAGCCTTTTAAAGTTGATGTTTGGACTCATTTTTGCTTGAAAACAAAGCAGGACAGTAGCGACGTCGCTAAGAGTCATTAGATCTATAGTATGAAATCATGTGGACCAGCTCGTCTTCCTCCACAACCATCTTGAGTTAATGATTATATTATTATTATTATATATATATTATATCAGATAATTATCAATATTAATTGCATATGTAAACATATGTTTTGCATGTTTTAAAATAAGCGAAGAAGTTAAGTGGTCTCTGTCCGTTTTTGTTTCTGCCGCCCCCTACTGTAAAGTCAGTGTAAGTGTTTCTTCTTTTTTTTCCTTTTTTTTTTTTTTAAATCTCAGCCATTTAAAAAAAACATTCAGTTTAATCGCTTTGACGTTTTGGGATGAAAAAAAAAGCCCATGCCCGTTTTAAACATAACCTTTGTGTCTCATTGAAAAAACAAGTTTCAGTTCAGGAATCCTTCAAGTCCTGCCAGAGCAGATAAAAACTCTGTTTGTTTATTAATTTCTGTATTGTTATTACTGTATTACTTAGTAAACCTTCAAAACTCACTGTAATGATGAATAACTGAAGATATCGACACACACTTTATTTTTTCTTGAACTAAAATGTCATGAAATGAAAATCAGAATATTACGTCTCCTCAGAGAAAGAGTTTTCAGCAAAGCAACAACGTTTGTGATGAGAAGGACTCGGAGATGAAACACAGAGCTCAGCGCTGATTGGCTGATTCTGGGACAGTCCTTCCTGCCGCCTCTGAAATAGAGCAGCACTGATCTGTGTGTGACGAACCAGTCTCTTACGGGCACACACACACACACACACCCTCCACACACACACACGCACCCCCCCACCCCCCACACACACACACACACACACACACACACACATGGCTATTCAGATCTCTCTCGGGGACGAAACTAAAGCTTCCATGTCGAATTCTGACTTATTTGGATAGTCCATGAATCATTTAATCAACACACTCTTTGCTCCGTTTTGATTCGTCGAAACACAGAGACGGAGGTTCAGTTGCCTAGAAGGTCTCCGGGAGGTTTTCCTAAGTCGACGCCAACACGAGAACCTTCCCTCACTCCCGAACAAAACCCCAACATACTTGAACCCCTCCATCTAAGCAAGATCTCCCAAGGACAGTTGTAGTTCACGACACAAAATGATGGGTTTCCAAGTCAATATCTTGAGGCCACATAACTAAAAAACGTGATTTTTGTTTTAAAGAATCAACCTCCTCTCTCTCCTTTTAACCAAGAAAATTCTGGAACGAAAGGTTCCATGTGAGAAGGCCTTCATCGTCCCTACTTTAACATGCTCGTGGGCACGCAGACGTTCACTCATCAGTATTCTATCTGGATTTATTGTCTTTCCCTGGTGACATTTACATTTAAATTGTTTATCTGTGTGTGTCTGACACGCGTGCAGGACCACGGTAGAGGTCTCGGGGTAGCAGATCCATCTCCGTCTTCTCTTTAATTCCTCTTGAAAGTGTATAGAAAGACAGAAGACCATTAGTCTTTGAATGTATTCTTAATGTCTCCCATTAAAAGTGTCGCCGAAATCTATTTTTTAATGCTAAAACTACATTATATACTGGAAAATAATGCAATAAAATGTGATTCAATGAATTAATTTAGAAATGCAAATTGTAATAAATAGATAAAACAAATAATAATAAATAAAAATAATAATAAAATAAAAGATAGTCGTAAATATAGTCGATGTAATGTAATTAGAAGCAAAAATAACACGAATAGAAAAATATGATGTGAGTGTAATCAAATATTTCAAATGTTTAACAATAAAGAGTATAATATACTGTTTATTTAAAACATAAACATATCTCGTAAATGTAAACAATTGTCATTAAATAAAATAATAACAACCAGGAAAATATACTTTGATCGAATAATCAAACAAAAATGTTTCCATAACCTTCGCAGGAAGTCGAAAAATAAATTCTCCGTCAGATGTGTGTGTGTGTTTATGATCTGCCGTCGCACAACTGACCGTCTCCTGCCTCAGGTTTAATCGCTCCAGCGGCGATGAAAGCAAATATTTGTGTCGACGGACAGATTGATCGTTGTGTTGTGACGGACGGGCTCGTAATAGATCGTTTGCAGGTGAAACTCTGCAGATCAATCAGAGTTATTGTTAAGTGCTGCCCTTCTCAGAGTTCTGATTGGAAGTACACACAGACACCCCCCCCCCCCACACACACACACATACTCCCATATATCCATCTGGCAAACTGGCCTGCGGGGTGTGTGTGTGTGTGTGTGTGTGTGTGTGTGTGTGTGTGTGTGTGTGTGTGTGTGTGTGTGTGTGTGTGTGTGTGTGTGTGTGTGTGTGTGTGTGTGTGTGTGTGTGTGTGTGTGTGTGTGTGTGTGTGTGTGTGTGTGTGTGTGTGTGTGTGTGTGTGTGTGTGTGTGTGAAGATGGGGAGGACAGAAGGCTGATTGCTCCAGATGTTGGGAATGCTCTCATTTTCTTTTCCACCCGTTTTCCATTTATCCTCATACACTTCCCGCCGCCACATGTAGACACACAAACATTCTTACACACAAACGCACACTCTTGCGTGCTAACAGTAGCATGTGTTAGCTCAGATGTGTGCCTCTGATTAAAGTGAATGCAGCTGCTGTTTGAAATAAGAGTGAGTGGAAAATCTCACGTGTCTCTTTCTGTCTTGTAGCTAAACATGACGCTAACGGAAACACCACCGTCCCGCCTTTCCCGGACGGAACCCAGATCGTTTCCTTCGGTACGTAACTTCACGCATCGCTGTTCCAGATGTTTCCCCCCCCCCGGTCCGTTCTGACTGCTGTCCCTGCAGGAATGGGTTGCTTCTGGGGGGCCGAGCGACTCCTGTGGAGGCAGAAAGGCGTTTTCTCCACCCAGGTGGGCTACTGTGGAGGGTACACCCCGAACCCCACCTACAAGGAGGTCTGCACAGGTAAACCACACGACTCTGTCAATCATGGAGGTCATTAGTATCTAATGTGTGTTGACGCCATCTTTGAAGTGCAAAAGAGCGAGTTCTGGCCCCTGATACCTTCACGCCATTTTGTTTTACTGCGTGACTGATTCGTTAAGCAGTGGAGCCTCACGGAGTAATACTACAAAGCCATGCAAAGTAATACTACATAGTCTCGCGGAGTAGTAATGCAAAGCCCTGTGGCATTATAATATGAATCCTCACGGAGTAAAACTACAATGCCTTGTAGAGTTATAACACAGAGTGTCACAGAGTAATACTACAAAGCCTTGTAGAGTAATAACACAGACAGTCGCGGAGTAACCTGAAGCTTCACGGAGTAATACTACAAAGCCTCTTGGAGTAATACCACAGAGCCTGGCAAATTAATACTGCAAAGCCTTGAGGAGTAATACTACGAAGCCTCATGGAGTAATACCACAGAGCGTCCAGAGTAATACGAAGCTTCACGGAGTAATACCACAGAGCCTCTCAGAGTAATACGTCAAAGTCTTGCGGAGTAATACCACAGAACCTCTCAGAGTAATACTACAAAGTCTTGCGGAGTAATACCACAGAGCCTCAGAGAGTAATATCACAGAGCCTCTCGGAGTAATACTACGAAGCCTCGTAGAGTAATACCACAGAGCCGCAACGAGTAATATTACGAAGCCTCGTAATGCGGCTTCAGAGCAAACAAAAGTCTCACAATATAATATTTTGATGACGTATACTACATAAAATCAGAATTAATTCATAACAGGCAAACTGTTGGCTTTAGATGAAATTAAATTATCATTGCTCTTTATAGTCGGAAAAATACCGTTCTCAGATCTGCTGTTTGTCAAAGTAAATACATATGTTTTTTTATGTAGCCACTAGTGTGACTAATTCAATTACCAGCTCTCTTACACATGCTGTGTTAAACCATCAAACCATTGATGCAAACTTTTGACCAGGTTTAACGATTTACAAACTCCACAATAAAAGTCCTGTAAAAGAAACTTGTATGTCAGACGTTCTTTCTTCTGTGAGAAGATTCCAGAATCGTTGGTAGCTTCACTGTGACATCATGGGTGTCTGGAGGTGCTCCAGCTGCGGCACACAATCATCAAACACGCTAATCCGGTTTGTGTTCGATCAAACGTGTCCAGATGAATGGATTCCTGTCGATCGGCGTTAATGTGATATTCCAGCTGCTGCGTCTGTTCCCGCCAACACGTTATTAAAAAAGTAATAAGATGAACATAACGCAGGACCGAATTGAACCAGATGAGACGTCCACGGTGCTTCGTTGTCGGTGTTGAAACTTCGGTGAGTCACATGACCATACTTTGTATCTTTGTCTGCAGGCCTGACTGGACATGCCGAAGTGGTGCGAGTGGTTTTCCAGCCGGACAAGATCAGCTTCGGAGACCTGCTGAAGGTGTTCTGGGAGAACCACGACCCGACACACGGTGCGAGCTCATTAGCTACTTGTGACCTTTGCATGTGTTGTCACCGCTCAATTAGTTCCTGTTGTTCGGTGGGAGTTAAACAGGGACGGCCGACCTTAACTTCCTGTGCACCTTCAAAACAAAGGCACACAGGAAGTAGCGATATTGATGATTATCAGAATATAAAGTTTTATTAATTGGATTTAAATGTAATAACAGATTAAATACAAGTTAATGTTAACAATAGTTATGTTTTGAGTTGTTTTAGAGAGTTATTATGGCGATGAACACCTGAATTAAAAAAAAAAGGAAATTAAATAATTGTTACACAGTTATAGGTGAAAAGGAGAAATGATTGTCCTTAAAAATTAAAAGGTTAAATGGTGACTTTTCACTTGATTATTTGAACCTTTATTTAAACTTACAAAGTCAACATTGCACACAAGATGGTATCCTTCAAAACAACCTTCTCCATAACAGCGACTTGGACAACTACCATAATGCTTTGCCGCCCAGCTGCAACCCTAATACAATATCATGTGTGTTAAATACAACATTTATGAAAGAGCCAGACTGTGAAAGGTGAACCAGGATATTGAAAATGTTAGGGTCTAACGTGTGTGTGTGTGTGTTTGTGTGTTTGTTTGTGCAGGGATGCGTCAGGGAAACGACGTTGGAACGCCGTACCGCTCCGTCATCTACACGTCCACACAGGAGCAGCTGGAGGAAGCTCTGCAGTCTCGGGATCAGTACCAGAAGGTTGGTGTCGGGTTCTGAAGATGTTTCAAACACGTTATTTAATGTGGTCCTCAGAGACTCCACATACACACAGGAAGTTGAAAATGGTACTCGTCCCTACTCTGTACCAATAACTAGATCAGCTTAGTATGATTGAGCTGCTTTTATACGATGAAGAAAAGTCTGAAACTTTCTTCTCCTTCCATCCCATCATCCCACCAACTGGGACTGTCACCATGGAAACTGCTTCTCCTCCGCTCGACAACATTCCTCTTGTCTTTTTTGCCTTTACCGGTCCAGACATTAGAGGGTCTCTGTGAGGGGGGCGGAGTGAGACTCTAGTGGAGGCAAGAGATCTGCACTCTGGCTCAGGAACATTCTTGCTTTTGTGTATTTTCGCTTATGTGTGTGTACCTGTGTTTGTGTGTGTATTTGAGTGTGTGTTTCTGTGTGAGCAGTTGGCCTAAAGCAAACGCACACTCTCGAACCATCTGGGTGGTAAATCTGTTCTGCACTAAAATTGCTTCAGTCACACACACGTGTACATACACTTACACACATGCACACAAACATACACGCACAAGTAAGTAAGTTAACGTGACATTTGTTTGGTTGCTCACGCAATACAGCCTCAATCATTCATGTGTTATTTCTCTAAAAACTTAAGTTTCTCTGATCCAGACGAGATGTAAACTTAGTCTAGGATTAGCACGAGTATTTGAATTATGAAAAATGTACACATGCACAACACACAAACATACACACACTCTCACAGAAAAATGTACACATGCACAACACACAAACATACACACACTCTCACAGAAAAATGTACACATGCACAACACACAAACATACACACACTCTCACAGAAAAATGTACCACATGCACAACACAGAAACATACACACACTCACACACAGAGAAATGTCGCACAAACATACTCTTACCCACAAATGTACACTCACACACACAAACATACTCTTTTACCCACAAATTTCAGACTCGCATATACAAACATACACACTCTCACCCACAAATGTACACACATAAACATACAAACTCTCAGCCACAAATGTACACACACACATAAACATACACACTCTCACCCACAAATGTACAAACATAAACATACACACTCTCACCCACAAATGTACACACATAAACATACACACTCTCACCAACAAACGAGATGTAAACTAAGGATCAGTGTTTGAATGTGTGAGATCAGACTCGCTGCACGAGAAGATCAGACGTCTCCTCACTGTCTTCTCGTGAAGCGATTGCTCAGGTCTGCAGCCTTCATTAACTGCATTAGCAGGTGGAAGTGTGTGTCTGTGTGTGTGTGTGTGTGTGAGTTGTGCTCTCCCAGCGGGTGGCGCCTGGATCTGTGTGTTCCCTTTGTTCGGGCGTCTCTTTGTCCTTCACGTTGTCCCGACTTCCCTCCACTTATCAGTGCGCCTCACGTTCCTCGCCGCAACAATCCAGGTATTTGCATTCCAAATGAGCAATCTCCTGCGCCGACATGTAAATGAGTCAATATGCATTTATGGATGGAGGCAAACAAAAGGAAGGAAGAGGCGGGTGGAGATGCCTCCACAGCAGGAACGCGGACACTGCAGCCATTTTGTTTCAGTCATATTTCAGCTGCCATATTTCCACTCGCGCACGAATGGATATGAAGCTCCTGAATGGATATGAAGCTCCTGAATGCATCACTCCAGCCTCAAGGAATGATCACGTCCCACATTCTTAAATCCACACTGAGTCTGCAGATCTTCAAACATGTGTGAGATAGTGACACTGATCTTAAATAAGTCACTGTATGTAAGTCATGTGTATTTGTGAGTCCATTTAGAAAAGTAATTTATTGTGTGTATCATTCATTTGCTCATCAATCATGGAGATCACAGTCCTCCCATGTGCAGCTTGTGTGTGTGTGCGTGTGTGTAGGTGTGTGTATGTGTGTGTCATCAGCAAGTGTGCAGACATTTGTGTCATTTGTGACATGTGTGTCAACACTATTTGGTGTAGATGCATATTTGTGATTCACAACATAGGCACAAGTTTTACTTCAGATACAATTGCGAATTGACACGCACAAATGTACACACACGCACAACACACTCTCACCCACAAATGTACACACACATAAACGTATACACTCTCACCCACAAATGTACACACACGCACAACACACTCTCACCCACAAATGTACACACATATAAACATACACACTCTCACCCACAAATGTACACACACATAAACATACCCACTCTCACCCACAATTTTACACACACGCACAACACACTCTCACACACAAATGTACACACACATAAACATATACACTCTCACCCACAAATGTACACACACGCACAACACACTCTCACCCACAAATGTACACACACATAAACATATACACTCTCACCAACAAATGTACACACACGCACAACACACTCTCACCCACAAATGTACACACACATAAACATACCCACTCTCACCCACAAATGTACACACACGCACAACACACTCTCACCCACAAATGTACAAACACATAAACATACCCACTCTCACCCACAAATGTACACACACGCACAACACACTCTCACCCACAAATGTACAAACACATAAACATACCCACCCTCACCCACAAATGTACACACACATAAACATACACACTCTCACCCACAAATGTACACACGCATAAACATACCCACTCTCACCCACAAATGTACACACACGCACAACACACTCTCACCCACAAATGTACAAACACATAAACATACCCACCCTCACCCACAAATGTACACACACATAAACATACCCACTCTCACCCACAAATGTACACACACATAAACATACACACTCTCACCCACAAATGTACACACACATAAACATACCCACTTTCACCCACAAATGTACACACACATAAACATACCCACTCTCACCCACAAAACTACACACACATAAACATACACACTCTCACCCACAAATGTACACATGCACAACACACTCTCACCCACAAATGTACACACACATAAACATACCCACTCTCACCCACAAATGTACACACACGCACAACACACTCTCACCCACAAATGTACACACACATAAACATACCCACTCTCACCCACAAATGTACACACACGCACAACACACTCTCACCCACAAATGTACAAACACATAAACATACCCACTCTCACCCACAAATTTTCACACACAGAAACATACACACTCTCACCCACAAATGTACACACACGCACAACACACTCTCACCCACAAATGTACAAACACATAAACATACCCACTCTCACCCACAAATGTTCACACACATAAACATACCCACTCTCACCCACAAATGTTCACACACATAAACATACACACTCTCACCCACAAATGTACACACACGCACAACACACTCTCACCCACAAATGTACAAACACATAAACATACCCACTCTCACCCACAAATGTTCACACACATAAACATACACACTCTCACCCACAAATGTTCACACACATAAACATACACACTCTCACCCACAAATGTACACACACGCACAACACACTCTCACCCACAAATGTACAAACACATAAACATACCCACTCTCACCCACAAATGTTCACACACATAAACATACACACTCTCACCCACACATGTACACACACGCACAACACACTCTCACACACAAATGTACACACACATAAACGTATACACTCTCACCCACAAATGTACACACACGCACAACACACTCTCACCCACAAATGTTCACACACATAAACATACACACTCTCACCCACAAATGTACACACACGCACAACACACTCTCACCCACAAATGTACACACACATAAACATACACACTCTCACCAACAAA
Source organism: Callionymus lyra (assembly GCF_982586985.1). Lineage (NCBI taxonomy): Eukaryota > Metazoa > Chordata > Actinopteri > Syngnathiformes > Callionymidae > Callionymus > Callionymus lyra. The sequence continues at coordinate 24,164,115 of NC_141830.1, read as the reverse complement.
TGTACACACATATAAACATACACACTCTCACCCACAAATGTTCACACACATAAACATACACACTCTCACCCACAAATGTACACACATGCACAACACACTCTCACCCACAAATGTTCACACACATAAACATACACACTCTCACCCACAAATGTACACACATGCACAACACACTCTCACCCACAAATGTACAAACACATAAACATACCCACTCTCACCCACAAATGTTCACACACATAAACATACACACTCTCACCCACAAATGTACACACACGCACAACACACTCTCACACACAAATGTACACACACATAAACGTATACACTCTCACCCACAAATGTACACACACGCACAACACACTCTTACCCACAAATGTACACACACATAAACATACACACTCACCAACAAATGTACACACATATAAACATACACACTCTCACCCACAAATGTACACACACATAAACATACCCACTCTCACCCACAATTTTACACACACGCACAACACACTCTCACACACAAATGTACACACACATAAACATATACACTCTCACCCACAAATGTACACACACGCACAACACACTCTCACCCACAAATGTACACACACATAAACATATACACTCTCACCCACAAATGTACACACACGCACAACACACTCTCACCCACAAATGTACACACACATAAACATATACACTCTCACCCACAAATGTACACACACGCACAACACACTCTCACCCACAAATGTACACACTCTCATCCACAAATGTACACTCACAACACACTCTCACCCACAAATGTATACACACATAAACATAAAACTCTCATCCACAAATGTACACTCACAACACACTCTCACCCACAAATGTATACACACATAAACATAAAACTCTCACCCACAAATGTACACATGCAAAACTCATGCACAACACACAAACATACACACTTTCACCCACAAACATACACACACAAACATACACTCTCAAACACAAATGCACACAAACAAACACATGCTCACCCACAAAGATACACACACAAACATACACTCTCAAACACTCTTCTGAAAAGGAATATAACAGAGGAACATAAATGTTACAAACTGGACCAGAACAAATGAGGAAAACTTCAGAAAAGCTCTTGAGTTTATTTTAGAGCAACATCGTGAGCAGATTTGTCATCTTCACCACCTGCTGTTCTGTGTCCAGGTTCTGACCGCAGGAGGTTTCGGTAAAATCACCACAGAGATCGAAGAAACCAAAACGTTCTACTACGCCGAGGACTACCACCAGCAGTACCTGAACAAAAACCCGGACGGGTACTGCGGACTGGCTGGCACCGGAGTCTCCTGCCCCATCGGGCTCAAGTCAAAGAAGTAGTGGCACGAGTTCTCCTGCAGACTCTGGGAAGTTGAACTGAAGTACAGACGACCTGCCGGTTTATTAGCTTTGAAGGCTGATTGTTTAGTTTAGGAGAGATTTATCTTTCATCAGATTTATCTTCAGAAAAACACACATATATTTGTAATTGTATATATATTTACAATTACAAAAGTTTAACCTTCACTGTAATGCGTTTTTACAGTTTAAACATCCTTTTAGAATGTTTAACTTTAATGCATTGGAGTGTTTAAATGAAATATAAACATTTTTTTTTACATTTTTTTTATTATATTTAGATCATACGAAAAATATTTTTGGTATGTTTAGTTTGGAATTTTAAAGGAAGTACAGGTTTATTTTATCTGCTGTTTTTAAATAGTGAATCACTGCGACCGCACACACATTTTGTTTTCATAATTCATCTGTTAAAACCACGTTATATTAAACTCAAATTAAAGTGAATTTGTTTATTTTTCTTTCTGTGTTACATCTGTCACTGCTCTCACCTTTCTTTCACAATAAAAGCTTTGACGAGGAGAGGTTAAGACGACATTGTTGTCCGTTAGAGGCGGCTGGTGAATAATATTCTATATATAACATAGTAAGTAAGAAAGTAATTTTTATTTGTATAGCGCTTTTCTAGACCAGGGTCACAAAGCGCTTAAACAATCAAAACAATATCCAATAAAGTATATACTTTAAAGGGCAAGATAAAACTGGAAAGGAGTCAGTAGACTCCATCAAGCGCAAAGAGAGAGGAAGATCGTTCCAAAGCTTAGGAGTAACAGCCTGGGAGGATTTCTCTCCTATATACTGTACATATACTGTATACTGTACATAGCAGGACAACAGAGTCACCTTCTACCCACTCATCACAGACAACAATACAATAAAATAATAATACAATTAACAATGTTAATTAAACAACACTAAATGCTGTCGTCTTCACAAATGTGAGATCAAAGTGAAGGCAAGTCAAATGACCAATCACATTCCTCGATTGATCCAACTGTTGTGCTATCAACCAATCAAGTCCCTCAATCGGTTTTACTTTTGACCAATCACGATTTCCTCCCAACAATAATGGCCTCAGGAAACTTCCTGGGAGAGTACTTCCTCCTCGATACACCAGCTTCCTGTTGATGGCCGATGTTGATGTGCGAAAAATCTTCGCATCAGTTGAGGTCAGTTCATTTTTTCCGCCCTGTATTGAAGGAAACTGTGATACCTAAAAAAAAACTACTTGACACTACTGTACGTTCGAAAACGTCGTTATTTTACTGGATTTAATTCAAGTTTTGGTTGTTTTTGTGACAAATTAAAAATAAAAACGCATCATTAATGTACTTTTTAATGAATGAATTGAATTAAACTTTTAAGTGGTGTTTGTGGTAACATTTACACTGTGTTAGAATCCCACAATCCACAAGTATTGTAACATGAAGATGTAAGTGAAAGTCAGTGTAAGTTAAACTAAATTAAAGGGAAATAGAGAATATTCAGAAAGAAAAACTTCAGACTTGGACTAAGCTCCGGACTAGCTTGACGTTTAAACGTTGACGTTTGTCTGTTTGGCGGGAAAAGTAGCAATAAAAAACAACATTGTTATTAATGTTTAAAGCCAAGTTATTAATATTATCTAGCTCAAATGTTAAATCTCCCCCATACTATTTTATCATCTTGAAAAGTCTTCGTGAAATGCCGTTTCTCGTCACTAGGTGATGCTATCCAGTTGAACTAATTCAAGTGCATCAAACTAAAAATTTCGTGACGAGTGACGTCTTAAGTTATCAACCTTAAATAATTGTAAAAATTCATAATGATTATATTATAATTAACAATAGTTAATAATTAAATTAGAGGAGTGGTTCAAGGTTTTTATTCATAAATATTAACTGGGTTTTTTTCTGCATTATTTATTTTTTAAATTATTTTTTATATACCGGCTGTATTTCATATTAGACCATATACACAATAGTTAGCTTTTATAAACGTTAAACCCTGTAAACCATAAACACAAGCTCATGGCGCCATCTACAGGTCGTTTTATTGGGCTACACTCCCAATTTTGGAATTTCCTTCCTTTTTTTTTTTACATATATACATGTATAAAATGAATAGTGAAAGAAGTAAACTACAATGGGAAAACGTATTTAAAACGGTTGATCATGAGGAAAAACAGGACTGATCTAAAAGAGACCTGGAGGTGACATGAAGTAATTGTTTTTTTCGAGGTATTTGTAGTTCATGACATACACAACTCTTGGAGGACAATCCATTTCATGATACTTGCGCTTAAACAGACTGATATTCTTAGATAGTGATGGCAAAAGTTTAGTTCTTTTCAGTGACTAAGCTTTCACCAAAATGTTTTTTTTATTTTCATTTTGCATTTTGTCTGTAGTTCTTTAGTTTGGTTTCCGGATCTGCTGTGCTTTTGTTATTGGATAAAAGCAAAGAAAGAACAAATATGATCAATTTGTGTACTTATTTATATATAGCTGATATAGTGTTCAGAGAATGGACTCACTTGCTGAGACAATGAAATGGATAATTATCGTAGACAGAAAAATTGCTATGCCTTAGGGATCCTGATTTTACCGTCGCCTACTTAGGTGCCTCCCTCCTGGTGAAGCTGGAAAAAAAATATTTCTGAGTCACACCTAGTTGAAAGAAAATTCAGAAAAGTTGCTCTCAATCCATGATATTTCCCTCCTCCTCACTCAAAGTAAACATTTTAGAAAACAATCATTTCAGTATAAGACACGTCCTAAGCTTTTGGGGAGTGACCTTTGACCTTGTGTATTTAGAGATTTATTTACACCAGCTGGACACAAACCTCTTGTCTGGCAGTCAAAATTGCTCAACTTGTTTTGACTTTTAATGTCGTAAATCAGCAGAAGTTTAGATGAAACATCAACGTTCGCATGAGTCACTCGAGAGCACGGAATTTCCTCGGTAGTTCACGAGCAGCTTCAGGAAGAGCTACATGATGTCACTGCTGAGTCATTCTGAGGTGCTTGAATCACATCAAATGATGTGAATGATGGGTCGCCGCATGGAGACAACAAAGCACATTAGAAGATCAACTCACCTGTCCATTCAGGTTCCAACCCTCAAGTAAGGTAAGGTAAAACTTTATTGATCCCTCAGGAGGTCAGGAAGTACACACACACGGAAGTTACATGCTGTAGTCTGTCAGCTAGGACGAAGGCTGGTGTAGCCCCAGAGCACACTGCAGGGATCCCATATGTCAGTTGGCTTTACAACACCTTGTTATTCCCAAATGAAGGTGCAACGTAGACTTGAAAGTCTTGGGCCCCCTTGGCAATCTACAGTAGATGGATATAAGGGGTTCATATAAGTTCAGAGACTGACTCTTGAGGACAAGTCAATGTTTTGAAATGCGATGTTCGAGGGTGCAAGTCAAGTCAAAGTTTCAGCTGTTAATCTTCAGGTGTCACCAAGGATTCTGGGTAATCTTTAACACGCATTGGTCTCAAGAGTTCATCGTTAACTTGCAAGTTTGACAAAAAACAAACCAATATTACACCAATAAGCTCGTCAAACATGGAAGGCGTTTAATAGAAGATGGCAACATCACAATTATCAGCAGCGCCACACAAACACATTAAAAACGCATTCATGCCCACTTCCTGCTGGGGAATATGGCCGTAAGTCGCATTATCACCAGTAAAATTCAGCCACAAACACAAACAGGAAGCTCAAGTCAATCAGTGCATATTGGCCCGGCGGCCATAAAAGCCATGGCATCAAATTTCGAAAGCACTTTCCCGAAAATTCAGTGTCAGCCTCTGAGTCAGTGGTTATGAAGGAACGTGTCTTGAAAAGTACTCTCATCTCACTGTCAGGTAGAGACCAACCCCATGTGGATTTATCAAGTCCCCTTGTTATGCCAAACAAAATGGCTGCTAATTCTAATGCTGCTGCTGTTCATCAGGATCTCTTTTGGGGCTGTCAGGGAAAATTACAGATTACACGGATGGTAACATACATACATCAAGCCAAGAACATCGTGTCAACAACGTCTTAAATCCGATGATGGACCAGATGGTTCTTTTCTCGCAGGACAGTTCCGAGAGAGCTATTTACATATACTTCATAACTGAGTCTGTGGTCCAGTGATCTCGGATGAGAAATTAAATCATGGCCACCACCTCATTTTTGATGACTGGTAGAGAAGTGCTTCGAGTACCGGAATTAGTCATGGTCGTTGTTGTTGTTGTTCCCAAACCAAAGTCAACCTTCAAGAGTCTTTTCTGCAGGCACTTGGGAAAGAAGACTGTAACATAGGCGTCTTTAAAACCGGAGTTACAGAAGCAGTAGACCAGTGGATCCAGCAGGCAGTCAATGTAGGACAGCACCATCAAGGCATCATAGACCTGGACCACCACGTTCTCCATTTCTTCCGGTTTGTCCAGTAACCTCACAGCCAGCAGTATTGCCCGGGAAATGGCGCAGGGCAAGAAGCAGAGCGCGAAGACCACCACCACCGACATGACGACGTAAACCGCTCGTCTCAGCTTGGTTTTCTCGCCCACAGTTTTTTTCCTTAGACGATTAACGATGCGCACAGTGCAGTAGACCAGGATGATGAAGGGAATTAAAATCTGTGAGAAGAACACAACCTGGAAAAGAGAGAGATGATGCTTTTACACTCCAGCCCACCTAGTGGATGGCATACTTAACGCATCTCTTAACACTTTACACACAAACATTTTTTTTCCCATATTATCTATCCTTTTCTTTTACTCCTCCCCATATCACAATCCATTCTGTGTATTACTGCCATAACACCCACTTGTTGAATGACCAACCTATACCCGCATCTGCCCTCCCCCACCAACCATTGTTCTACTTACCAACATCCTCTGAAAAAGTCAATATATTTGTAACTAAGGGTGGTTAGTAGGTTGCCAGATTTTCTGATGAAGTGCATCCCCATGTCTACTGCACTCCTATCAACAACCTTCTAAGCCAGGGGTGGGCAAACTCGGTCCTCAAGGGCCGCAGTGGGTGCAGGTTTTTGTTCCAACCAATCAAGAAGACACCTTTTGACCAATCAGGGGTCTTAGGAGTGTAATCCGTTGATTGTCAGTCTGGTGTTGCTTGTTTCAGCTGAAACCTCATTGGTTAAAATGTGCATGCTCGATCGTTTGGAATAAAAACCTGCACCCACTGTGGCCCTTGAGGACCGAGTTTGCCCACCCCTGTTCTAAGCGGTATACCAACTTACCATATACACGATTTTACAAATCTACCTTACTTTTGCTACCCTACCTACATACTGTGCTATTTATCAAGTGTAAAAAAAGAGTACCTCTCTGATTGTGTCCACCACATCATGCGCCTGAGTCTCATTCTTTCGTCCATGACTGTTGCAGCACTCGAAAGTATTGAAGGTAGTCGGAATGGCAAGTGGCAGCAGCAGCAGCCAGATGACGATGGAAATCAGGGGGGTCTTCTTCAATGCTCTGACAAAGTTTTTCCTGCCCAGATGGACCACGTTGAAGTATCGGTCAAGGGTCAGTGTGATGAGGAAGGCGATGCTGGCGCCTCGGTTGAGGAAGAGCATGAAGAGCATGGGTTTGCACACTGCTTCGTCATCACTGCGCCGCTGGCCGTGCTGATAGTGGTAGGCTTTGATGGGCAGGCAGACCACCAGCAGGAGGTCCGCAACCACAATGTTGAATAGGAAGATACTTTTGTTCTTCCAGAAGCTGAACCTGAGATGGTAAAGATGGAGAGAGTTGTTGCTTACAATCACGTCTGGCTTGAGTTTTGGTATTCAACTATTAAGTATTTCAAGCAACTCTGTTCACCCCGGTTCTGTTAAAAATGTGGCAAAAGTGGTACCTTGATTCTAACACCCTTTCTCTCCAATCCAACCATTACCACAGGTACTCTGTTGGGCTCAGCTTTTGGCTACACCTTTCCCACTGGTTCCCATGAGCAAGTTAAGACACACAAAAACATACACTTGTCCGGTGACACCTGTGGTCTTCCCTTCGCAACCTCCTAGTACACCATTTAATTACGAGTTCCCGTCCAACTCCCGGATACGTCCATCGTCTACAAGACACAATAAGGTCTGAACCTCATCCACGGACCACTCAACAACTTTTCTTACTTACTTCTACGTACTTCATTTTATTTAATGGCGGGTTTGTTTCTTGTGTTGGGAGTCTGAGTCTCTCTTCCGTGAAGTCACCCTCTGACCAATCGGTGGGTGGCAGTGGGTCGACATCACTTTTTTAATACTCGCTTGGAACCGCAGCAGAAAAGGTATAATGGTACCTACTTCGACGTACCTTGCTGGTAGAAATGCAACACGAAGTAAGAATAGAGCTGAGCCAGAGTAAAAAGGCTATATTACACCCTCAGGTGTAGGTTCAACAAATCTAGTCGCTGTTTGCAACATGTGGGAATCTTGATAGCCTGAGGGAGTTCCTTTGAAGTGACTAAATTTAACTGGATAAGTGACTCAATTTATTTTGGTGTAAAAGCTTAGTATTGTTTAACCTGAACATGACTCAACAACCCCGAGCCCCCTACTGGACAAATCAATGCAACCTTCTGACATTCAGTGATCAGGAGATCAAATGTGATGCAAAAGATTCTGTTTCTGATCCACTTTAATGAGTTTGCTGTAGGTTGTTGTAGGTCGCCGTGCTAACTCTAAAGCAGCAGGACGGCTCCCCAGCGCACCGAAACACTTTGACTTATCGTAAACGATAACGATCAGTTAGCATCACTGGCAATATTTCCATTTCTCCTCTGGTACATTTGTTCGTCTGCAGGATGAAGGCTCGGAGCCCCAGAGATCCGTAATGTGAGACTCGTTTATCTTGATTCTCATTAGAGCTCTTCGCTGCCTCACATCAGGTGCTCTCCAAACACAACAGCGACTGAAATTGGACCTGGAACTTCGCTGTACTGAACCGCGCTCCTTATTTGCACTTTCAGAGCCGGAACGTTTCCGGAGGTTTTCATTTCTGCCTTTCTCAGAATTCCCCAAAAAGTCACGTATAACATACTGACTCTGTCATCCATGTACTTTCTAAACTCCAAAAGTAAGACCAGCGACGTCAAAAATCAGCACCTTTGAGTGACATCAGCGTGACATTCGAGTCATGTCAATTTAGGCACTTGTTTTAACTCGCATCACTTTAACAAGTTTGTTTTGATACATTTATACATTTTTGTTTGACATCAACAAGCATTTTATTGCTCAAAACGTTTTGTGTGTGTGCAAAATCATATTTATTCATCATTACTCTAACTTTTTTTTCCTCTCCCTTTTTTGTGTTAATTTATTCCTATTGTGTGTCCAAGAGTTACTACACTGTTTTAGAAGTTTAGCTGTTTCTGCTTTATGCGTCTTTGAGAAACATTTCCTCTTTTTCTTTTGTTTCTTGTTGTGTCAAAAACCTGTGGTCACCTGTTGTGTGTCTTTTCTGTAAACGCCATCCCCCCCTAACAAAATTAATGATTTGAAGAATGAGAGAAATCTTAACCTCCCAGAGGTCATTTGTTTGTCACACTTTGCTCTTGAACGTTCAACCTCATTTTCTTGCTGACGTAGTTTAATAAGTGTGTCGTCCGTCTTGTTACCTGAAGATGAAGATGTAGAGCACGGTCAGGTTGAGCGGCAGACCCAGCAAAAACTCCCCGATCATCAACCAGGACAGGATGTCATACGTCGTCTGGTTGGTGGTCCTGCAGTGGTCCACGGTGTGATCCACGGACATGGCTCCTTGCTGCGTTAAAGCACGAACCAGAGCCAAGGATGTCAGGAAGACTCAAGTGAGAAACAGCAGCAGCTTAAGAAGGTCTGCGAGAAGGAGAGAGCAAGAGAGAGAGAGAGAATACAGGGTGGAGGTGTGGTTTGTACAGGAGGGGAAGGGGGCGCTGACTAGGGTGTCAACAACTTTTTTAAGATTCATCCCTCCAAACACAGAAAGCTTTTTCTTCTTCTCTTATCTCCCCCATCTCTCTAATTGTCTGAGCTGATGAGGAAACTTCTCTCCTAAACCGCTCAGAAACTCTTCTTCTGCTTGTTCTGTTCCAACAGTGTTAAAGTTGTAATAGATTTTTGTGTCAAATTCCACATCAGGTCGCTCACAACTCACCTGCATGTCTGCACATGAACATCACCCACGCAAACGCACACACACCCACCCACCCAGTCTGTTGATAAACACTGACACACACGCACACACATACTTGCATGAAACACAAACTTACTTCTTACAGGTGCATGGACACACAAGAACAAATATAATGTACACATGCACACAAAGATACACAATAAATCATACAAAGCTAAGCACACACAAATGTACACACCTGCAGAAATAATAATGCACACAACAATGCATAAACAAGTACCACTAATCACACACAATAATGCATACTCACACATAAGTACATAAATAAACTATGTAAAATACATAAACATCCTCCTACACACAATTGATGAAAGGTGTTTACAAACGCATGCGTGTGTTTACACGATCTTCCATCTATACTTACTCATAGAAGCACAAACGCGTCTATGACGTGTCTTAACAGTAAGAAAAAAAAGTGACTGCAAGCACACTCACGACTGTGATCTGGCTGAAGCAGACACACACAAACAGACACACACAGATACAGTATCCTAAGGTAGCAAACGGGAGTCAGGTACATTTGTGTTTTTAGTACACAACTTCAGAGTTTTGTGTTATTGAACTTCCCTAAAACATGTTAAGTAAAACATTCCTCTTGTTTCTCAACTCGTGGACACACTTCAGGCTCCGGTTCAAGCATTCGAACCGACTGACTAACTGTCCCGGGCATCTTTGGCGATCATTAGCTTGTGACACAACCTCGCTTTCACAACCGTACCGCCCGTCTGAGGAACCAGACTCCCCGGACCACAACAGCCCCAGTTCCCTGGAGCGACGGGAAGTAAGGGGGAGATTAATCATGTCTGATCAGATCGGAGCACGGAGGGCTCTGGTCCCAGGTAGATACTGCCTGTTTGTTTCCCAGGAGACAGAAACTGATTGGGAGTCAGATTGAGTTCCTCCTCATTCCAGCCAGGAACTCTTGACTGAGTCATTTCTGAAAATCTTGCATCACAGCAGCCACTCTCAGCATGATGTCATTAGCATTGTATCGCTAGCATTACAGGTAGGACAGCCACAAAATCTTAACATGGCAATGAGACTTGAGTGATACTAGTGTGACTTTGGTGAAGTTTTGTAAGTATAGTAACATAATACAGCAGCACCTGTAGTACGAAGTATGTGGGGCAGAAGTGTTGCTGTAAAAGTGATTATGAACCGCATGGTACTAATGGCATGACGTCACTAGCATCTCGATATCATGGCGCAGGTAGCCCAGCACCTGAAACTGCAATAAAAAAGTAGCATGCCTTTGACTGTGCAGTCAAGTACCTTGAATTGAATTGTACAACACAGGGACGAGGAAGTGACAGCGAAACCAGCATGGAATCAGTACTACGATGTCATTGTCAAACATGAGGATTATCCTGACGTTGGTAGGACGAAGACTGTAGCATGATGTTCGAATTCCGAAGTTGGCAGCGACAAGTCCCCGAATCTGACCACAACATCGTAACGACAACAACAACAACATGGTAATACATTAGCATGGCGCCAATAGCGCTGTATAGTGACATCAATAGCTTAACTTCAGAGGGTAGAGAATCAATCTTATGACTTCGGTGTGTCCGTCTTCAGTGAGTCATCAGATAACAGGAATTTGAAGTCAATATTTGCGTGTCGGTTACATGGATTTCTGTGAAATAAATGTCAGTAGTTTTAACTAACAGTTTTGTTAGCCAAAGTGTGGTTTTCAATCGCAACAAAATGCATAAACCTTACATTCAACATACCCCTGCAAACGCACACCTACATGAACGATACATACCATGTAATAAGTACAGATAAGCACACATGCAAGCCTTCACTCTCACTCGCAACTATTGCAACACACACAGACAGGCGAACGACACAAACACGACACACAGGTTTTCTAGTTCACAGGTAACATTTTGTGAGTGACAAGTTTGTGTGTTAGTTTCCTGCTCTTCAAAACATTCTTTCTAATTTCAAGGGTCATGGGACTGTCAAACTGTCATTGTGGCAACACCACAATCTTAATATAAGACGACCAGAGACCACTTCTTCTTTTACTTCTTCTTTATCTGGGAAACCACATCTGCCAGTGCTCAGTTGTTTCTCAGTCACCTTTGTCTCTCCCAGCGTCTTCAAAGATGAATTTTATAATGGTGCAGATGATGTGATTTTGTGGATGAGGATCAGCACCTCCGTAACGTGAGCTGAGGATCCAAGAAGGCTTAACATAGACAATGAATGACTGGTGGTCCACGGAGGGACGTGGCCTCGTGCTGCACTTGCTAGGTGCAGGGATTGGCGATCATTAGTGGAGTCGCCGAGGAACAGAAGGTGATTTTTCTCTTGTTTAAAAGTGAGAACCTCAACAAGCTGTAATCTCGTACCATCACTTGGTCTCCGTGACTCTCTAACATGAGACAGGAAGCTAGTGTCACTGTTGTCCCACTTAATTCTGAATATCGCGTTTCTGTTGTAATCTGCTTCTGCTGCCGACCAATGAGAACTGTTGCGCAAGAATCTTGAGATCTTATCGAGCAGAACATGTGACTTCTTGCTGCGTTGTTGAGGCGATACCGACTGGTGTTCTCAGAAAATTTGATAATTCACTCCTTAAAAAAAATTCTCAGAGCACGTCAATCACCAACGACATTTTCATCTGACAAACCTTATCTTAACTCTAAGGCTTCTCTGGGCTTTGTTCAGGAGTGAGGAAAGTATGCAGTTGGTCATGATGGTGCACATAAGCGGAAGAAAATTCCCACCTGGTCATCATTTTTTTGGAAATCCGCCTTCTGATGAACAATGCAAGGTAGTGTTAGCTTAGAGCAATTCAATTTAAAGTGATAGTTCACCCAAAATTTAAACTTTTAACACTTGTTTTTTACTCTCCCTCATGTCGACTAAGGGTTGGGATTATTTCCAGAGTACTCTGGTTTTTTTTAGAGTTGTAGACAAAAATGTTGGTTCATTTTAATGTAGCCACTGGAGCTCAGTTGTCTTCGTCTTCATCTTCATCCAAAAAGACACTTAAAAACATCTAAATACCGCTCGTCTCTAACGTTCCTCTTGTATAGAAGCCGCAACAAGGAGAATTCTCACGATACCAAATATCTCTTGATTAGATCTGGGAAAACCACATTTTCACCAGTGTCCCACACTTAGACCTGAAGGTCTAAACCAGGGGTCGCCAACCTTTATTGCACCACTGACCAGTCGAGTGCCGATATTACCTCACTAACCAATAAAACTAAAAAATAAACTGCAAAAAAATGAAAAGAAAGCATTGCTTGATAAAAATACATAGAGTGCTGTGCCATGTTCAGTTTTTATCATTTTACTCGTTTACAAGTTTAATTTTGTGAGTAAACCAATCTTGATATAGAAGAATGACAGGAGAAAATCCAACATATTTCGACTATATCAATACAACAGAAAATAAATAATTTATTATAACTTTCTTTTCTGCTTATTTTGTTTAAATCACAAATCTGAACTAGTTGGTAGTATAAGCAGCTATAGCTCTTTGTACAAAGGAATGTCATCACTCTTACAAACCAAACTTTCCATGACGAAAATGATTTTTTTTGACATGGTAGGTCATTGTGCCATCTTGCTCTGGTTATCATTATCATGCTACAAATATGCACTGAAGTTCAACTTCTTCCACTGGAGCGTCAGACACCACTGGTGTCCACTGATCCTCCACCATCATCAGGCTGTTGTCGCTGTGCCATATTTACGTATCTCCAGAGTTCCATGTCTACCAGACATCAGAAGAGACTTCAAAGTACACTTTATTGGCAACAACATTCTATTTACAAAAGCATGGACGTGTTGATTTGGACTCTCCAGAACCAGAGAGCTCTGTCAGAATTGAGTCATTCTTAAATCGTAGAAGCAAATACTCCGACAGCTCAGATGACATTGCTTCGTTGGGGGTTTGGAGTGTGTCCGGTGGAGCTGTCAGGGGGAATAGGAGCCTCTTTGAGCAGGAAGGGGAAGTAGCTTGAGAGGTAAATGGCCTTGAACTTGGTGCTGCAGAAGCAGTAGACCAGCGGGTCCAGCAGACAGTCCATGTAAGACAGGACCATGAGGCCGTCAAACGCCACAGCCGCTTTGTCCTGCATGTACTCGGGCCACTCCTGGACTCGAGCGATCAGGAGGATGCTCCTGGCGAGGGCGCATGGGAGGAAGCAGATGGAGAAGACCACCATGACCGTGGTCACCAGGAAGACGGCCCGTTTCAACTTGGTCCTGTCCCCGATCGTCTTGATGCGCAGGCGGTTGACGATGCGAGCCGTGCAGTAGACCAGGATGATGAAGGGGATGATGATCTGACTGAAGAAGACCACCTCCCTCAGGCTGTCCACCACGTCCTGCAACCACAGTCACGATTCAGAGCCTCAGAGGGAGTTCCTTCTCAAGTTTGCATACATGAAGAGGTGTTGTGAAGATGTGTTAAGGCAGATCTGGGCAAAGTGCGGGCCGGGGGCCACATGCGGCCCTTTGACTGTATTTATGCGGCCCTCGTAATGTCAAAGTATGATCATGTATAAATGGTTCTAATGCATTTATTATTCATTTACATTTTCACACAACACTTCCCTCCTTTTTGTGTGTTATTTTTCGAGTATATATTAATCCCTCAAAATAAGATTTTTTTAAGTTAATTGAAGAAATGTTTTGAAAAAACGATTCTATACAAGAATAAAATTGCATCTTATTTAGCTTAATGAATGTCACGGCCTAATGACTGACGCATGTCCTTTTTTTTTAGGGATTTTATCCTCTTTCTTTTTGCTTTACGGCCCCTAAAACATTCACGGAATTTAATGTGGCCCTTGTAGAATTTTAATTGCCCACCCCTGTGTTAGGCTGTGCTTGTTTGTGCACTTTTGTTTGTTGTGGTCAAATGTTTGATTTTTATATTGTTCTATAAATTCTTTGTTGCTTGTGTGCTTAACGTGCATTTGCTTGTTGGTGCTTAAAACTTTTTGTTACTTTGTGTATTAATCAAGAGTTGGTTATAAACATGTAGGTGTGTGTAAAGTGTTGCTCCGTTGTTTTAGTGTTTTAGTGTGGGTTTATGAGGGTTATGCGTGTCGTGAGTGTGAGTGTCACACAGTGGCAGTGCCTTATCTGTTTTGGGTTCGATATCTGTCTTGGGCGTCGGTGATGAACTCAGAGTAGAGCAGCAACTGACTACCTCGACACACACGCTCACATTTAACGACACCTTGGATGAGTTTTGCAGCTGATAACGTGGTGACTCAACACCTCCTAGGCAGACTTATGACGGGAGTAAACTTATTTAACACATCCTGGAATTTTTGCTCAAGGCCCTTTCCCGACTTCCTGTGGGAATTTCGTGTCCTGTTTATGGACAGCAGGGGTCACTGTGGTTCCTCTGGCGCTTTCTGCTCAAAAACATGACTGAATTATTTATGTTTTTTGCTATTTTAAATATATATTTTTTCATCTTTTAAAGCATATACTTTCATTTTTCCTCTTTAATAGCTGCACTTATTCATTAATTTAGTTTAAAAATCTTGACTTATGACTTTTTCTTTCGTTAAACCTCACATGGCTTTCTCAATATATGTGACATAGTTAAATGTTATTTAAATTAAATGTTCAGACTTGCATTTTTTTTCAAGGTTTTGATTTCATGAAATGTTTTCCTCACTTAGAAAAAATCCTTGGACTCACTTTGACGATGGTGTCGTCTCCGCTCTTGTGGCTGTTGCAGCAGTCAAAGTTCTTCAGCATGGTGGGGATGGTGAGCGGCAGCAGCAGCAGCCAGATGAAGGCCGAGATGTGGGGGGACTTCTTCAGTGCCTTCAGCATGTTCTTCTTCCCGGGGTGCACCACGTTGAAGTAGCGGTCGATGGAGGTGACGGTGAGGAAGGCGATGCTGGCCCCTCGGTTCAGGAAGAGCATGAAGAGCATCGCCTTGCAGACGACTTCGTCTTTGCTCCGGCGCTCCCCTTTGATGAAGTTGTGCGCCTTGATGGGCAGACAGAAGAGCAGCAGGATGTCGGCCAGCACCAGGTTGAAGAGGAACACGTTGTTGGTGTTGGTCTTCCAGAACTTGAGCTTGAATATGAAGAGGTGGATGACGGAGGCGTTGAGCGGCAGAGCCAGGATGAAGATGATGATCATGATGGCGGCGTACAACTTGTACAGCCCTCTGTTGGTGGCATCGCAGTCCTCTGGGTCCTGCAACCCGGAGATGTTGTTCATTGTGGCGCAAGGATCAAGACTGGCAGAGACAGAGAGCTACATGAAGAGCCGGGGATTCTGCTGAGCACCGCAGGCTGGAACAAGATCACAGAGAGGGAAAAAATGCTGCCCAACAAGTTCCTGTGTGTTAGTCGTGCTCCGAGTTCATCTCAGAGGTCCGGACAAGTCTCTCTGGTGTCCCGCGTGAAGCTACTGAGGAATGATCGGGGTGTTGTTCAAGCTCACAGCTGAAGCTCCGCCTCCTCCTGCCGTGAGTCATAGGTGCTGGCCCGGGCGGCGGAGAAATCACTGCCGGCACTCAACCTGATGTGAGAGATTTAATCTGACCCGGGAATGTCGGTCGAGTGGCGACGTGTCGGTTTAACCTCTAGTGAAAGTGTCAGACAATCCCTGGCACACGAGAGTGAGAACTGTGCCCCCCCTCAGTCAGGGTCTGTCGCTTCCTCCGAGACTGGTGAATGATTTACATGTCACAGACTCTGCTTCTATGTAAGGAGAAATATAATCGGCCGCTGAGGAATGTCGTGTCTTTTGGGAGACTTCAGACTCTCGTTCAACCCGACATGCCTCAACCCCGTCCCTGAGCAAGTCCTGACAAACCTTTGACTCTCTTCTGCCCTAGGGGGTGTCGAACCAACTCACTTTGGGGGAATTCTCCCAAAAACGATTTCAACATTTTGGAAAAAGCTCAAGTTGATTTTCCAGTTTCTCATCCTCCCCCGACCTCTTGACGCTTTTGTGCTCCTCTTTTACCAACGACAATATTTTCCTATGATACTACTGTTCGATCTTTGATTTGAAAAGTCACGATTGGATAGGACTGGTTAACTTCGGGTAGAACCGAGTATCGAAACGTGATTCATCTTTTCCGTGCCACGTTCCCGTACATAGGCGGGATACGTTTTCTTCAGAAAAACGTGACAAAGGCAGTGATCATCAGAATATATATTTTTTTTCTGTTAGGCAATGGCTCGGAGTGGAAATTTACCAAAGCTGAAAAATGAATAACTAATCACACTGCCTCAAACTTGATTGACAGGTAATAAGGTAATGTCAAAGACATCAGTGTGAATCTTGTTCAAACGTTGCGGTCGTGCTCCTGTCTGACTTGTTATGCATCAGTTAGCAGTGCGCTACGATGGAACAAGTCTTGTCAATGCGTGTCCTTGACCCTCCAGCCCTCCACACTGATGTGTGTTCCGAGTTCTCCAACAAGATCAAGTTTCAGCCTGTTTAGTAGAGTTTTAGTTTTAGTTTCCATCTGACTTGAGGGATCCAAAGTTAATGTAGGGATCATTACTGAGTACAAGCGAACAACAGCGAACTAGTTGTAAGGAATTTTCGTGATTGATCATAATCAAATCGTGCCCAAAATCCCTTCATCTGGATTTGCCCGGTGGACTCCCTCCAATGAGAACTACATACTAGCAACACCTTTGGTAACTTTCTCTGCAATATTCCACTAAAGCTAAAGCAGGTAAAGTCTCCAGAACGTTTAAATATTTCCGTCAACCAACAACTCTGTTGCATGTTGGCACGAGTCCTCGCTCCAGTGTTCGTCCTGCCAACATCTAAGCTCTTCTCTGCCTCAAATGGTGACGCAGAAACATTGTTTGCACTCATTAACGATGCTCATAAATACTTCGCCAGATGAACCGATCCGGCTTCTGTTTGCCAGCCGAATCAAACCAGTGAATCCATTAAGTGTTTTAAGGATTTTGTTCCTGCAGTTGTAACTCACAGCCCTCACCGGAGGCTGAAATATTTGACCCACATGTTCACGCTGACACCGTCACACCTCCGTCCTACATACTTCTGTGTTTCAACTCAGGCAGGAACGTATGTCGAGCGAAAACGAACATCAGATTGCAACAGATGACTTTAATATAAATAAATAAACTAAACTAAAACTACTCAAAAAATAAATGAACTATGACGACAGACAAAAGTAAACATTAAACTATTAACAATAATAAAAAAGAAAGGCTAAACATACAGACACGCACTGAGGCAAAAACACAAGATGTTTGCTCTAAAAACATGAAACTACTGATTGACCTTTTCATTCGATGTTTTTGCACTTGCTAACAAGTTAACGCTCAACATTTTCAGCCGCTTCACTATTTGCTTCAACACGTGAAGAGACAACATCTTCCAGTCTTTGAACCGCACTTGAACACACCCACAGGTGAGTTCAAAAGTATTATTTTAAATAACACACCCACAGGTGCGTTCAAATATCAGGTAAAGTCTCAGACCATGTGACTCTCAAGCAACACCAACGCTGTCTGATATGCCGGGGTCATAGTCATCCTGTTTCTCTGACCATCTCTACCTAGTCTCCGTCGCCATGGCGATGTAGTACAAATGAAGTGCAGGTTCAAGCAGTGTGTTTGCGGTGATCCTACCGTGTTTTGTACCATTTGGCCGTTTGGTCATCTCGTGTCGGTCAGAAGCGGTCAGGACGACAGAACCTCCTCAGAGACACTGAGAGAGAAGGGGAAGTAGTGATGGCGGCAGGAACTCAGTCAGTTCCTGTTTCAGAGGAGAACAACTTGCAGGTAAATCCCCCAAAAATACACATTAGTCCCAGCACACCAGGGTTGAAGACAGGCTCCAGCTGAAGTTAACAAATGGTGAGAAATTAAAATGGGGAAGTCGGATTATCAACAAGTATAGATACCAACACATTATACTTTAAATACAGAGTTAAAATGATCATTGATTAGTTATATTTACCAAATTTTTATTAAATAAATGATTCCTTTTTTAACTACAACCTCAAATTAAATCTTAAAAATAAATGTATGCGATCAATATATAACATTAATTATTCCTTTATTTTTACGAGACTTGTTGGATAAACGGGGTTCATGTAATAGAGGATTATAATTATTATAATAATTATTTATTATTATTATTATTTCAAATTATTGCAATATTTCATATTTTGCACATAAAAATACAGTTGCCGAAATTAAAAGGAAACAAGTTCAAGAATGTCATTGATTATAGTTTATTTAATGACATAAATTATAAGTCGGAAAAAACGGTTCATTATTAATAAAAGTAAACATTATGATTCAGATGTTGAATTAGTATTTTGGGCAGAGAAATAAAGACAGGAAAATTGGAAGGAAAACAAGTAATTGTTTTTTACTTTCACACAAGTTAAGATTGTTTCTTTAAAAATAAATAAAAAAAATTAAAAAAAATTCCCAGAGTCTCAATCAAAGAGTGGTGTGACAAAGCCTTCCGTTTAAAATGAGTAATCGGTCCTCCTCCACCTCTGACTCACACATCAAAAGACTCTAGTTTTCCAGATTAATTGTAGATAATTATTTCTTTATTTTCTTACATCACCTCAGGACAACAGCATCCGTCCTCTGTCGTTAACCGTCACCTGACCCGTCCAATGTAAACTCCTGCTGTTTGCCTGTAAATGTCAGCTGCTCCAGGTGGACGCTAAAGTTACCTGATCTTTGTCGTCCTCAATATCAGGCTGAAGCTCAGGCATCAACTGTAGGGTTTCCTCTAAGGTTTTGGGGGTTCCCTCGGTGGGTGGGGGGGGGGAGTGAAGACAGCAGCCTGTCCCAGTGGACGAGGGTCCGCTATGGACCGGGTCGGCGTGAGAACCAGTGCTGGAGCCGTCGAGCGCCGACGTGAAATGCTTGGGATCGTGGCACCTTGTTGAGAAATGTTTGGTTCACATGTGAGTCTGGGTCTGGACTACTTCAACCAGGAAGTTTTTGTTGGTTTGAACCAGGAAACCTGGTACACAGAGTCAAGAACCACAACAACAAACAATCTTCATCGTGGCTCACTTCCCACGCTGTCCAGCAGGAGCGTCGGCGAGGATGAGGACATCCAGACAGTGTCAGCCGCTTTCCCAAGCTCAAGTCCTACTTTCTACTGATGGTTTCAGCAGCCGAGCTGGAGGTCAGAGGTCGTCAAGGGAGGCCATCATGACCCTGAGGAGGACCGGTCCCCCTGTGAGGCGAGCTCGGGCGTCAGAGCCTCTAAACTTCGACAGACTCAAGAGTTTCCTTCCACATTCTCTTTGGATCATGTGTTGAGAGACGATCACATGACCTTTGACCCCTGCATTATTGTGCACTGATCTGAGGAACACTCAAGTCGTAGAAGAAGCTCCATCCTCACAGGTGACCTCGCCAGTTGGTCCACACGAGTGTTTCTAATATTTGTTGGTCCGGAAACAGATTGTGTGTCTCTTTTGTTGGAGTCGCACATTAAAACCTTGGGGGGTTTTTTTGTGTAAAGACTATTTCTGTCATTAACAAACCACAACACCGCCACTCTCTATCTGGTTTACTTTACTTCTTCTATTTTTATTAGTTCAGTTTCTTTCACTGTTTTTACTGCAACATTCACTCTATACTGCTAAAAAAAAAAGTTTTCTCATGAAAGAAAGATCCTGAAATAAACATCAGATTCGGAAAACTTGTAATTGCTATATGAATGAATGATATGATTTTTTTTAAATTTTTTTTAATAATTCATGAAAAATATCTTTATTTTCTTCATCCATAAAATGTTCAGACTTCAAAAGAAAGCCTGCTAAAGTTCATACTATGTTGAAGAGAGTAAACGCAACACAGACCAAAAGAAAAAGGAGAATATGTTTGAGATTGTCGGATGAAGTTCACTTTCAAAGTAGATTTTCTCTTTCGTAAGTTGTTTTACCAAACGGTCATACTGTCACGTGACTTACTTGTTCAATTACCACATGATTTTGAACTTGTTGTTCTCGGTGTTGTCTTGATCTTTGAAGTATGTACTGTTTTGAGTATTGTTTTGATTGTTAAAGCGCTTTGTGACCCTGGTCTCAACTTACTTTTTTCTTGTTTCACCTGCGGGGATTTAACGCCTACCAGCGGCGAAGGTGTGTACTGCAGTATCATCACATTTTTGTTTTGCAGTCAAAATGTCTACTTCGGGGTAAAAGATTTAAATTGAAATAATGATGTATTGTTATTATTATTATTATTATTATTCTATATGGACCATAATGAAGAATAGACAAATGGGAGATGAGATTATACTATTTATTCTTTCAGTAAAAAAATGTGTCTGAGCCTAAATTAAAATAAATAAATCATTCATCTATGCACAGGAGGGATTCTGGTATAAATCCTAAACAAGACGTTCACAAAATCCCTTATTTACGTTCCCGGATCAAATTCTTTCAAGACGTGAGTTTTTCTCAGTGCTTTGTTGCCAGCCTGTGTTTAACATGTGATTTCAAGGGTGGCCTATTATTCTGGTGTCACATGACACGCCGCTAAGTGTTTGTGTGTCTCCCTAGAAATACTTTGGTGTCAAACGACACGCCAGCGTCGTGAAACATTGATGTGGACAGACGATCATTTCTTTTCACCGTCGCCCCACCTCTGTTGACAAGTCCTTCTTGAACGGTCTCATGTTTTATGAGGAATATCGGCCTCATGAGGTCCCTGAGAGGTCAAGGTTAACTTAGATGCAACAAAATAGTCGAAATCCAATAATCCTAATAGTAGATTATTAAATATATTATTCTAAAATATAGAATACTTTTATATAAATTGTAACCATGCTTGTTGTCGATCATCTACTTGCTGAAGTCAAGAATCTCAATGTAGAAGCTGGCTAAGCAGTGGGGGGTCTTGTGGCCCCCAACAGAGCGAGTCACAGTCTTTCTCTCTCCTCTGGATCTTCCCCTTGACCCGTCCACCTGAAGCTAAACGAGCCGTCAGCCTCTGGATCTCGTTGACCACCGTCTTCACATCCAGGTTGTGCCGTGAGGCGTTAAATGTAGCTTTGTTGAATGGGAAAGTTCTGATGAAGTCTCCCACTCTAGCTGGAGGAACATCTCGTGCCTTCACTGGCATCGTGCCTGCCGTCCGTCCCCTGAAACAAAAACAGGAAGTTTGTTTGACATTGTAACCAAATTTACGATAGTCGAACGGTCGGAACACACCTTTTCATCTTCATGAAATATGGCTTCTTAGAGCATCTTCTAGACTTGAGGGTTCTTGGTGTCAGAGTGTCGTCCAATTTGTCGGCCTCAGAAGGAGAGTTCAAAGTGAAGCCCCGAGTCCTGTGTGCTGGCATATCTCTGCCTGGGTGTTGGCCACAGATCAAGTTCTGGCTCTGACCAGTTTTGGGGCCAGCTACTGTAGCGTCTTTGTTGCCAGCTCTGTCTAACCTGAGAGGCGGGAGACGTTTCTGAAAGGCATCACCAAGAGAACGTGGTCTGGACCTGCTGGTCCTTACTTCGCTAGGGAAATTGTGTAGGCGTGGAAGTGATGAAGAATTTCTGGGATCTTTAGAAGACGAGCCAGTCCGTCTGTCTCTCAAGCTGTCCGTCAAAGTGTAACTCATCAGGTCAATCAAATCATGGATCAGAATCTTCTTGACCTTGATGTCGACCTGGCAGTCCAGTGTCAGAGCTGGGCTGTAGTTCACCTCCAGCAGCCAGGGTTCAAACCCAGCGTCTATCAGGACATCAAAGCCAAACAATTCCACGCAGTTGGGACAGTTGGGGACCGAGGAGGCGATGGTGAGGAGGGTCAGTGTGACGATGTTGTTAATCTTCTGCCACAGTAGAAGCTCTTTGACGTCCTCTCTGTATAGGAAGTGCCTAAACTCCCTCATGGTCCACTTGCACCCTCGACCTACACGCCCCTTCTGAGACTGGTAGAAAGGACCAGTCTTGTTGATGCTGGTGTTGGTGAGGTGAGCAAATAGGTTGCGCAGAGACAGTAGGTCATACTTCTCTGTTGCAAATCGGACCAGACCTTCCTGGTGGATGTAGACCGTCAGAGGGTTGAAGTTCTTTACGCAAACGTAGATCCGCAAGTCAAACTTGTAGCCGGAGATCAGCAGAGGGTCGCTAATGTACCGCTGAACAATCACGGAGCAGTCATAGATCAGGTCCTTCAGACTTTGGAAGATGAAGATCCCCCTCCCTCTGGAGAGATCCACAGGTTTGCAGATCCAGTACACATACTCTCCGTGGGTCTGGCGGAGTTGTTCATAAACTGCTAGGAAGCGAGTGTAGTCGTTGGGAAGAATAAAGCTGACTGGACTGAAGTTGTAGAGGGTGGAACCGAATGTCACCCTCATTCTTCTGAGGTGGCGTGCCAAGTTGTCCTTCAGAGAGACAAAATAGAAACATTGACGCTCCAAGTCTGGGTCAAAATAAAGACTAGAGGGCATTCTTATCTTTACAAATAAGATAAATAAACACACTCCAGGATAACATCTCAAAGCCAACTTTTAACTGAATATTCCTCAACAAGAATCTTCCGCACTGACCTTACGTGTAATGCCAAGAGTTTGAGGATGATGGTTGAGGCGCTGCCACGGGTACAAGTCGCTGTAGTCGGAGCTTCTAAAGGCAGTACTGCGCCAGTACAGATTCCAGTCTCGGTCCCTCTGCTGACGTCTACTGTGTTCCACCCACCCTCGCTCCAGGAGCACATCCCTCACCACCTGAGGTCCTCTCTCATGCAGTTTGAAGACCAGTGCGGAGGCCATGGTGAGTCAGGTCTAGGGTCAGTAACGGTTTGTGGACACACCAGTCATCTTACTTCTCCTGCTCTCATAGGTCGATCCTCAATCTGTCAGTCACACCTGGTCGTGAGTGTCCAGTTACTGTGTGTTCTCAGACCTCGTCACCACAGCGTTACTGCAGTGTCCAGTGGCAAGTTCAAATTAAGGTTCGTTTTTCCCTCCAAAGACTCAAAGCAAAACTGTCAGATTAGTGGAAAATGCAACTATTGGAAGAAAAAAAAGTTTTGGCCAATGACTTAAGGGTCATTAATTACCATATACAATTTCTTTGACCAAGATTTTCTTTTACTTTTTCTTGCTGCGGTTGGACAGCAGTGCAAGAATGAATGCAGTGGTTATGAACCTTTTTTCATTTCCAAATTTTGAAAGCAATTATTATTCAAGGGCCACATTAAATTCTGTGATTGTTAGGGGCCGTCGAGCAAAAAGAAGAGAAAATCCCTAAAATACATTAGTCATTGCTGTGACATTTAAGCTAAATTTTGAGGGTTTTTTTCCAAAACATTTCAACTTAATATTTTGAAGGAATATATACTCAAAATTACACAAGGGAAAAGGTTAAGTGTTGTGAAAATGTAAATGAATACAAAATACACTTAATGCATTCAAACCATTTATACATGATCATACTTTGACATTACGATGGCTGCATAAATACAGTCAAAAGGCCACACTTGGCCTAGGTCTGGGCAACCATGTAGATTCTACATCAGGAGTGGGCAATTAGTCCTCATTGTCCTCTGGGGCCACATAGAACATGACTTATACATGACTAAACCTGTCAAAACCAGTCATGTAAAAGAAACTGATGGGAAAATAACTTTCCTCTAAATATGTCAATTTCAATGGGCAAGAAATTTTCATAAGTAAAAACATAAAATTTAGATATAATACAATAAACGCAATATTCAATTGTAAGCCGTCAGAAAGAATGTCCATGTTCTACTCTGACCTCTAGGGCCGCATGAATCCAGACAAAGGGCCACAGTTTGCCCAGGTGTTTAGTTTGATTTAAGTTCGTCAAACTCAAAATTATAGCCATGTCGAGTTTGAAATGAGCGAGTCCGTAAAGCAAAGTGTGAAAATGGTCAGTCCTGTATTAACGCACACCTTTTAAACCAATTCTTGAAATAATTACCAAGTATGAACACGTCACACCTCGTCATTGTATTTAGCAGGAAAGAAAACACAAGTTGATATCAGGTCAAAGTTTTGGAACTTCTTTATTTAAGATCAAGTTCTGTTGCTCAATGTCATCATTGCCAAAAGCCACCGATCACCTGAAAACCGAAAACGTTTGTATCATTTTTAATCCCAAAAATTACCAGTACAGGACTTTACCTGCAGTAGAGTCTGTTCAACCTCTCCATGTCGAGCGGGCTCAAGTGAGATCTCTGACCCATCATCGAACCTGGAACTCTAGGCACCAATGTCTGACCTCCATCTTTGGTGAAGAAATATCTGCAGTACAAAGTAAATCTTGTAATTTTCCCCCAATGATCAAAGAGTAAGGTCAGAGCTCCCCCATCAGAAGCAGATCGGAAAGGGTGCCATGGGATTTTTGGATCCACTTACGGGCCGTAGTGCATGATGGAGTTTAAATCATACGGCAGGTTCTGCAAGTTTCCATACTTATTCTTGAAGTGGCGTTTCCTCTCTGAAATTTAGAGAAAGCATTGAACTGTTGACTGGGAACTCACCAATGTCTGGTTATGAAATCACATGGTGCTTGATGGTTATAGTGCTAAACAGCGTCGACATTAGTTACAGATAAACTAAACATTACGAAGCCAGACATTCCCAATGCGAGATCCCTTCACAACCCACTCTGGAAGGCACACGTTGGTGAAATTTCAAGTTACTTTGCACAATGTGGCTCCACTTCACGTCGATGTATTGCTCCCGATCCTGACGCGTGTGCTCATGGTGAAAGCCAAGTGCGTGGATTATCTCATGGCAAATGTTCCCGATGCCGCACATGCTTGCGATGAACAATGGCTGCCTTCCCCCAATCACACCAACATAGGACGCACAGCTGTTGGACAACAAGTGATTCCAAACATTAAGATTGCATTTTTTTTTAAACGGGTGCAATTGTGGCCTTACCCTGGTCCGTCCTGAAATTCTATGTAGTTTGCTTCATTGGTGCGTTCTTTGAAGCGAATACACGTGGCTTCAGAAATCATCTTTAACGCAGCTTGAATCTTCCACCGACGATCCGCTGCGAGAAGAAACCAGGCACCATGTTGATACGAGAGGTCGAGTAAAATGGCCGAAGAAAAAGACCCACCGATGGTAGGACTGATGCTGTAAGGGACCACTGAGCCAAACCACAAGGAGTTCACAGCATTCCTGTCCTCCTGAGAGTCCTTAAGATCCAGACAGTGTTACTTTACTGACACCCAGTGGTCTTATAGTGTCATAAAATGCTCCATGCCTTGATATACTAACACAGGGAGAACTTACCAGAAGCATAATATCTCCCTCTTCAACAGGAGAGTCATTCTTTAGCTCTGGAAACAGATTTGAAGAAATTCCATCCATTTGAACTAGAGTGCAAAGGTTACAAGTCAAAGCTCACCTGCCAAAGTTTCTGCACTGGCGTCTTGCAACTGCCGAATGATCGTCGAGTACATGTCTGAATAGAGGAAAAATATATATATACAAGATATTTTACAAACTGCAACTACAGCCATGAGTGACAATCAGCAACATGTTGCATTTAGGCAACACTTGGAACCCTTACAAGCAGTCAGGCTCTTCAATAACCCTTGAACACCCGCAAGTATTTTAGGGCTCATGGCATATCTTTTTCTTTTTCTTTTTTTTTTTCCTCCATGGTGGGCAAATGACTGTTGAGGGATCATCTGGTCAAATTAAATACTCAAAGTTAATGGCTTAAAGTTTCAGCATGGAGAAAGAAAAAAAAAAAAGATGGGCCATGAGCCCTAAAATACTTGCGGGTGTTCAAGGGTTATTCAGGTTTTCATTCCAAAGATCAAAATACACTGTGGCCACATTGTAAGTCCCATCATCACAAGGTCATTTTAGAAAACAAACAGTAGACAAACCTTCTGTATCGTTTGCGCTCGTGGCATTCTGGTCAGTGTCTGTGAAAAGACCCCCCCCCAAAAAGTCATTTTAAAGTTAGTATGCATGACTAAAAAAGAAAATACCAACCTTGGAACAGGTCTGCAAGGATCACACCAGTATCTGATGTGGCATTACCTGAAATATTACAAGTTCAATGTCCCATATTAAAGTACTTCTCCTAGAGTTACACACCTGACGAAGAACCATTATGAGTCTGGTTGACAGGAACACAATCCACTGAAAATAAGGAATGCATGAGTAATTTAAAAAAAAGTTTCATGAGAAAATGTTCATTTGATACCTGACAACACAGAGACGAGGAGCAGGAGCAGCATGTTCCTCAGCAGCAAGAGAAGCTCAGGTCTGTCAGCCATGGTTCACCAGCTGGAGCTATTTAAGCTGATCAGATAGTCATGAAGGAGAAATGAATCCTGCAAATAACGAGAAATGTAATAAAATCTACATTTACATTTTAGATATCAGGTGGATTTAAACTAAATGTCCACTCCTGGTTTTGCCAAAAAATTAAAATCATGTAATAAACTCCACAGACATTTGTGCCCATGGTCAGTCATCCTTGCTTTTGAAATTACTTTATTTAGTAACTTGTTTGATCTTTTTTTCTGTAACAAAGACAAAAAAACAACCATTATTTTACATAATGGTTGTTTTTTGTCATCAAAAGGGGCGTCTTTGTATTAAGGGTCGGATACTGGTTAAAACCGAATGTAGTGCTATTGTCAAATATATTTTATAATGAATATATATATTTTTTAATTTCTTTAGATAGTAATATTTTTTTAAATAAATTGGGTACGTCGATAAAATGATCAGAAATGGATTTTACGTTTTAATTATGTCCGTTAGGGATTTTCCCTACGCTCCTTGAACGCACCAGCGGCTCTATCATGACAGTCATGTGATGTGATGTCATGTGGTGCAGTCACTTCCTACTGATTTGCTCCGGAACACTCTGCTGTATCATGTCGTCGTAGTTCGGGTTCCGAGCACACAGCCGACACAGACATGTTAGTCAAACAGAACCTGGGTTCTGGTTCGCCCCTCAAGCTGTTGCTTTGCTCGCTGTTATCTATGGGATGCGCGCTGGTCCGGTCGGGAGCGGAGGAGGAAGCGAGCCAATGGTACCGGGACCTCTGCAGGTACGAACCGGGTCAACAAAGCAGCAGCGAAACCTGCTGTTATTCCTGTCTGTCCATTGAAGTCTTCTTCGATTCACCCCCTGAGTGAACATGTGTTTCTCTGGACCATGACACGGTCATTCGAACCACACACCAGGACTAACATGACTCAGCCTTTTGTTGGACTTTTCATAACTTGAATTATTGCTTTTAAACGGCACCGGTTCAGAACCAGTCAAGCTAGCAGGCTAACGCTACAATGCTAAAAACAAAGGTGCACAGTCTCTCATTATGGGACACATTCGCCACAGCCTTTACTCCTTATTTCTTCAAAAATAATCCGTTAATGTTGTATTTCTGAGTATTTCTCAGTCGAGCTCCTGAGGAGGACGATGTTTATCTAAAAGCTTACAAACATTGCTAAACATTCAGTTTAATTAGTTACAACAAATAGAAAATGCTAACAAGAGAAATGCTAGCATTAAAGAATTATGCTAAGGTAAGGTAAGGTAAAACTTTATTGATTGGTTTTTTTCCCAATAGCCACAGAAAATACAGCAATTTTTCATAAAAAATAAATCAAATTCAAATAAAAACAAGAACATAAAGAGAAAGAACAATATGTCACAATCTAAGTTTAAAGACAAAGAACATAGATCAAAGTAAAACAACAAAGACAAAGGATACAAAGACTAACATAGAACAGAACATCCAGATACTTTTACTCCACTCCTGCCCCCGAACTCAGAATTGTACAATTTAATAGCCCGAGGCATGAATGAGTCCTTGAGTCTATTTGTTTTGCACCTGGGAAGCAGCATTCATGCTCCATCTTCTTCTCTACTCACTGATGACAGTGTTCAGAGGATGACTGTCATCATCCATGATGGACAGTAGTTTGTTCAATGATCTCCTCTCAGCAACAGAACATGTTAATATAAACACTGAGTTTATTTAATTGAACTTTATTTAGTTGTTGGTAACAGTAAAATGTACAGCAGTTAAAGGGGTTATATTAAAAATATATTATTTTTGATACCTCCAAAAAACGTACAGTTTGATTAAATGTTTAAAACTCCCATTATGACGCTTGTAACATCAAGTGTTCTTTACTCAATCTATGAAGTAATATTTTGTAGCTCATAAATGTTTCTTGTCTGGTGTCGACGTTTAATTACATGTTTCACAAAAGCAGTTGGCACAGTGTATCTGTCTGACATGACAGATCGTGCGCCTTTTACAGGCAAGACTTATTAAGTTGTTGAAAAACATATGTATTCAATGATAAATTAAAGATCATTTTAATGTATAGATTCAAGAAGAATGTGATGTCAAGTGAGTTTATTTACCCTTTCTTGTAATATTAATACAAATAAATAATATATCAGACTAAATTAAAAAATAAAATGTACTTAAAAGGAAAATGGAATATGATAGAATAGTTCTGCTAAATGCATTAATGATAAACTTGACATTATTTTTGCATGAAATAAAAATGATTGTTATTAATTCTTCACCTTATTCCATTAACTTTCATTAATGTCTTCCTTTTCTTCCAATATTCATTCTCCAACCGTGTCTCTCCTTTTTATGTGCAAAACAATCTGTCATTGCTAATCTTTTCCCCTAAACGCGCCAGAAACTCTACTTTCTGTCTGTCTGTCATCGTGGCAGTGACCACGATTGTTCTGTAAAACCCTTCAGTGTGAACATCATTGATAACATATGGAGAATACGTGACATATGTTTTGCCCGATTTAAAATGTCTTTCTCAGATGCATCATGTCGAAGTTCCTCCAGCATCACAAATAGTGTTTTTAATAATTGATGACTTCCTGTGTCTCAGTTACAAGTGGGAGGCCATCGACCAAGACAATAAAATCAGCTACACGCTGAAGCTCTGTGATTCTTCACCTTCGACCAGCTGTGGCCCTGGAACTGCCGTTTGTGCCCGAAACCTGGTCACCAACAACAGCCAGTCTGTCGGTGAGTACAATCCGCAGTGAACACGAGGCCCGGCTCGGGCACGCCAGCATCTATAAATGACCAGAGAAGCAAATGTGGACACATACTGACTCTCTTAAAGGGGAGCAACATTTTCATCAACTTGACTAGACATCATCTCGTGTTTTGTCTCATTTAGATCTCTGGTGACCTTCATGTTTGTGCTCCCAGATCGTTTATTTTTAAAAACTCGTAGGTCAGCAAGTTAAGATCACAGAGTCACATGAAATGACTAGATTTTTGTTCCTGCTCAAGAGTTTCTAATGTAAACAAGTTCATCTGAAGGTAATCACATCAGCTGACTGATCACACGACCCTTGACCTTGTTATCTATCTGAAACGTTCAGCCACACAATCAGCTGCTCTCTGTTTCTCTTCAGTCCATTTAGTTTTGTCAAAGTGGTGTGAATCTCTGTCTGGTCGTTCCCAGGTTCTCCCCCAGGTTAGGTTAAGTTTTCCTCTTGATGATAATGTCACCGGTTTATACAGTGTGAACTGTGTGAGAGCGACGGGCAGCTGTCTCTCTCGCTCTCTCACTCTCTCACTCTCTCACTCTCTCACTCTTACCAGGTCAATCTGTAGTGCAACATACCGTGAGTCAGGAACTTATCTACGGTAACAAAAGATCACAGACTTTAGATCCCTTTTAAAAAAATGAACACTGCAGTTGTTTGGAGTTCAAGTTGTGCTCATAAAGTCGGTAAATGTTTGACGTTTCTTCATTTTAAAGGAATCTGCTGTCTTCATGGAAAAACAGTAATTTCAAACTATTTTCCTTACATTTATGTGCTTACAGCTTTTTTGTTTTACCCATCCAGCCATTAAAGTTTAATCTCAAGACACTTCACAGTTTAAGTAGGACTATATTGTAGAAAAGAAAAACCCATCCCAGCAACCCAACAATGTGTCAATCACAGTGTGGCAGTGGCGAGAAAAACTTCCTTTTACAAGGCAGAAACCTCGAGCAGAACCAGACTCGGTATTGACAGCCCCCTGCTGTGACCGGGTGGACGGCTGAACGGAGAAAAGAGTGAGGGAGGATACAGTGAGATGAAAGAGGAGTGTATAGAGTAGGACAGCATTGATTGATCGAATTGATGAAATACAAGAAACCCACACAATGTCATCCCTATTCTGGGCGCTCCGTGTCTCACATCTTTGCTTGCTCGATCACATCGAATCTGTGCAGTGATCCTGCTACTTGTTCATTTCAAAGGTTAGAGAGTCAGTAAGTCAAGGGGTCTTGTTGACTTGAATTCTTCCTGATGATTCAGAGTCTGTCCCCGCAGGTGAGCTGACCCTGCGGACTCTCTCAGGCACTGTGCTGGATTTTAACAGCACGTCAAAATGTCAAGAAGGCAACACCAACGTTCAGGCCACCCTCGGCTTCCAGTGCGGGAAAACCATGGTAAGACTCTTTTTTTATTGTTTCCTTCGGAGGTCCTTCTACATCGGAAGATAATTGATGGTGTTCACGTGTTCCAGATGACATGTGACAGTACAACAAGGAAGGACGATTAAATCTCTTGTGTGGCTTTTGAAATATCAAATAGTTTTTTCAAGTGTTTCTTAAATGATGCCAATTATAATATTGTACAGTTAGCCAAGGTCACCACTAGTCCTAGTGTTTGGGAGACTCGTGATCATTTGATGAAATAAGGGTAATACGGAAGCTGTGAATGTGACATTCGGCTCTTTATCGAGAGGAAGTGAAACCTTCAAATCCACCTCAAACAAAATGAGTCACCTGGCGTGGGTGTGCGCCAACATTCTGACTATTGTGTTTCCTACAAGTCACTCCTTTGATATTTTGTCTGAGAAAATTCCTCTTATTAATTACATTTTTTGGATTCAGGGTAAAGAAAAGTAAATGGAGATAGGAGTGTGTTTACTTCTCAGCAGTGAGAAATGTTGTTATCAGGAAGTACACAAGTAGGAACGTAAAGCCTCAGATGGGGAATTTTACAGTTGGCTCTTATCGACGTCCTTAACAGGCATTCAACCGTCTTAAGCTCCAGTTTCCATAAGTGTCGTTGCTGTATGTGCTAACTTGCCTTCAACCTTGAAACCTGAGTAACATGGACTGGTGATTCAGGGTTAACATAAGAGCGGTGTTCTCATTGTATTCATCGAGTCTGACTGAGGCAAGTGCTTCATTTGTCTCTGTCTTTCTATCAGACCTCGAAACTTGCAGAACAGCTCTGAAACAAATGAAACTAAACAAGCTGATGTGCACCTGTGCTCAAGCTGAAACTGGAGATTACGTGCAGAAGCCGCTACGGCTGTTAATAATCTTTGCATAATATATTTATAACCTAGGTTATTTGTGTTTTTATTTATCTGGCTGGTTTTCAACTTGATTGTGGGACTTTTTTAGCTGCTATGGTAGGACTTAAACTTGCCATTGTTGGCTCTTTTTTCTCTTTTCAAAAATGTTTACACCGATCATTTAGAAGCTACCGTAATGAATGTTATATTGGCACAAAGCTCTGGCTCTTTATTGACGGATGTTTTGTTTTTTTAAATGAAGAAACAGTCCAAAAAAACTGCCCACCTAGCCTTTTATCTGAACTCTCTCCTTGTCTTACTCCCTCTCAGTGAACACAGCTGTGTGCAAATTCTATTTAATTGCACAGATCCTTTTAAGGAAGCCTGTTTAACTCTCGATTAAGGGGTGTGTATTGGCAAGAGTTTGGTGATACGTATTACTATACCACCACATCGGCTGACACGATATCTATATATATCTATATATATATAGATATATATAGATATATATATCTATATATATCTATATCGATGTTGTAGTAAGAAGGATATATTTATAGTATTGTCGAGTACTTGACTCTGGTGTTGCAGAATTTAAAGACCACATGACTCTTAACGAATTCGTGACTGCTTTAATTTTTTTTTTAACCAAAATATGTCCAAACATCAGCTTTAGAAGCTGCTTGCGTCCACTGCATCCTCTCGTCCTCAGTCAATGCAGGGATCTTGCAGGATATTCGTTTAGCTGTAGAGGACATATTGACTGCTGCCATATAGCAGCTGGAAGTTCAATCGCAACACAAAAATCGGAAAACGCAATGAATATTTTCATGATTTTAGTAAATGAAAAATCGAATTATTTTATTTTATACAAACTTTATTGAAATATAAACCATACATGAACTATGGCACTATGATTAAAAATAAAACTTAATTTAAAAGACTGGGACTGAATCTGGGATTCCCTCTTGATTTGATGTTATCTGGTCTCGTCATTCAAACTCATGTGTCTGGTCTGTTCAGGGGACCCCGGAGTTCGTGGCAACTTCACAGTGCGTGCATAACTTTGAGTGGAGAACCTACGCCGCCTGTAAGAAAGACAAGTTCAAGCCACACAAAGAGGTACGTGATTTGCCATTGCTGTGGGTGTGAACTCTTCAAGAACGTGTGAAAAGAATTCCACTGAGTTATATTTACACACTAATGTATTTAGCGACAGTTTTGTTGTTGTTTTTTGCATCTCGTTTCCTTTTATTTTACGAGCCAGTCTAACCGCCTCTGCCGTGCAGGTTCCCTGCTACGTGTTTGACTCTGACGGGAAGAAACACGACCTCAGTCCTCTGATCAAGACCAGCGACGGCTACCTGGTGGACGACGGCGACGACAGCGTGAACTTCTACATCAACATCTGCCGCAGCCTCAGTGAGTGGCAGGACGTCACGAGACACTTGATTATCAGAGAACCATGTGACCAGAGCGCACATGTGACACCTTATCAGCTGAAGAATCTCACGCTGTTCCTCTCTCAGATGGGCAGCAGACCGCCTGTGAGGCGGCCTCGGCCGCCTGCCTGGTCACCAGTCATGGATCCTACAACATGGGTTCTCCGACGAGCGCTCTGGAGCTTCTGTCCAGCGACAGGTAACGTCCGCACCTTCGTCAGAACCTGGGATCACCGAGATTATTTTTCTTCTCATCGATCCAGGCTGAGGCTTCGCTACGAAGGCGTCGCCGGCTCTTCTCCCAGCATCTGCAACGGTCACGACCCCGCGGTCACCATCACCTTCATCTGTCCCTCCAGCAGACTCATGGTAGCTTCTGACAGACCTCCTCCTCTTCAGCTTCAACCTGTCGCTGAACTCTCCCCTTCACAGGCCAGCACTCCCAAACTCACGGCCGAGTCAAATTGTCGCTACGAGGTGGAGTGGGTGACGGAGTACGCCTGTCACAGAGACTACCTGGAGAGCCACACCTGCAGGCTGACCAGTGATCAGCACGACATCTCCATCGACCTCACGCCTCTCACCCTCAGATGTGAGTCTCACACATGTTTACTAGAAAAACCTTTTAATATTTTTTCAAAAATCCACAACGTACATCATAAATGTGAAAATAATAATATTGGAGGGGCAGGAAGAATTTGAAGTGGGGGTAAAAGAATGTTAGAAGCATATACTGTATATATATGAAAAAAAATAAAAGACATTTTTGCAATTATTTGAATGGCAACTTGAATATAAATCGCATAGAACTTAAAGACGGACAATATCTAAAGGAAAGTGTGTGATCATGATACTTGAAGACGGGCCTCCCTCACATGATCCTTTATTATAGAAGCACAAATGTTATTTTTACTGCTTTAAGAGGAAGTTTCTTCTGAGACTCTTTTAGAATTGAGGAACATATTCAACATACTGTATGTGGCAACCCCTTATTTTTGAACGTGATATTCAACATTTCAAATGTTGCACGTCTGAAGAGTCATAGATAAAACCGTAATGGTTTCATTAAAGGATTGTATCAAGTCCAATCACAGCAGCTTACGCCACCTAAACATTGACATTTGAAAATCTAAATAGATAGAATCCTGGTGAAAGAGTGTAATTGTAATTCACATGATTCATCTCACTTTGATTGTGCATGCCTGTTTAGAGTTGTCATCAAGTTATAAAGTTGAAACATTCCTTTTTGAAATTATTATCAAGACATTTAAAAATGTTGATAAACCGCAGACAAAAGGATCAAAACATTCACTATAAGCTAGGTGTGTTAGAAAATGTCGATACACTTAAATATTCCGCCTTTTTTTTCCACGACACTGTATTGATATTTAACTGCACTTTATTTGTATATTTAAACAGATAAATAAATAACTTTAATTTCTATTTACATTTAATATATAAACCAACACATTTTAATGCTGTTTGTGGATTTGTGTGTTGCAATTGAACTACTGTGAATCTGCAATGTCTGAGGATGAGTGGATACAGTGACTCCAGCAACTTTTTAAGCTGCTGTTTGGTTATATTTTGGTTTGAAAAAGAAAGGCGGCAGTTACAACTTCGTCAAGTGTCACTTCTGTAAAGACCAGAATCAAGTACTCGACAGTACTACAAATATATCCTTGTTCCTCAACTAACACAATCCTACCACCAGACGGAGGCAGAGACAACAGAGTAATATGTTTTGTGATGTGTGCAGTGGATGATCATCCATATTATGCATATTCCGGAGAGGGAGACGAGAGCTACATCTACTATCTGAACGTGTGCGGGAAGGTTCACACTACGGAGTGCAGTGATCTTGGCGACTTCATCTCCTCCTGTCAAGTGAAGAAGAGCAAGGACGTGAAGAAAGTAGCCGGGCGCTACCAGAACCAGACGTTACGGTGAGACTGTGTTCTTATGATGATGTTTTGGTTTATAGTTGTGCTTTTAGTCTTTATATCCACATTGTGTCGGTGCAAGTGTGTTTCCGTGTTTGTGTTGTTAAGGCTTTGTCATCTTGACAAACATGATATGACAAGAAGCAGTCATCATGAGGGTTTTGTGTTGTCTCCACTGTGCAGCTACTCAGACGGAGATCTGACTCTCACCTACCCTGGCGGGAGCATGTGTTCCACGGGTTTCCACAGAATGACCATCATCAACTTTGAGTGCAACAGGAACGCAAGTGAGCTTTTTATGTAGTTTTATATTTAATCATCTACACCAGGAATAGACGTAACTAAGCCTTAATATGAAGGAAAAGCAAAAAACTTGAGCAACGTATAGAAAACTGAAAAAAGTGTACTTAAGGCGCTTTACAAATAACTATTACTAACTTGTTTTAAATAGATATTTCTATCAAATAAAAAGGGTTAAGAGGGAAAACAATATTCACTACAATGTAAAATAAATATTAAATTGTTGACAGGTCAACATTTAATTTTACATTAACTATTATTTTTATTTAACATTCAGAACAACAAACTCTAAAACAGAGGGTAGTATTAAAAGGTTTGTGTCATCTCAGGGTCAAGGTGAACCAAAGGACCCAAAACAAATGTGTGGTATCCCTTGTGCTGTCTCTGGTTCAAGGTCAACGACCTCCCTGGCTTCCATAAATACATGTGCAGTGGTGGAGGTTGTTCATCTTGACCCAGAGACAACACAAGGGTTAATTATTAATAATAATTAAAGAGGGATGGTTAAATAAACTTGAAACATGATCTGTTTTAAAGATCCAGCCTGACTTCACAAGCTACAGGCAAAAGTTGCCGATCCGGTTCCTTGTTTTTTCATGACTTTTTAGGGCGACTGTTGCTGCCTATTTTTTTTTTAAACAAATGTAGATAGATATATAGATGTAGATTGATAAAACTTTATTGATTTAGCTCTGATATCGGAGCTCCCTGCTATTGCAACTCCCAGCGTGACTACGATGCAGGCTAGTTATTTCAGACAAACTGCTCCATCATCCTGAAAATGAGGTTCTTGAGACAAGTTTCCACTTCTATTAAGTCACATTTGAACTCACTGTTTATGAACTATCTAAAGCTTAAGTCACTGAGATGGCAGACTTTTGTGGCTAAGCTCGGTCATCCAGCAGGGATTCAGACGAGAGCTTTACTGATCTCTGAAGGAAGATCTTAACATCCATGTTCTCTCTAGCCAATGAGGGCCGTGGTAGCCCAGTTTTCACGGGCGAGACAGACTGCACGTACTACTTCGAGTGGCAGACGGCGCACGCCTGTGTCAAGGAGAAGGAGGATCTCTTGTGCCGGCTGGACGACGGCAGCAAGCACTATGACCTTTCACCCCTCACGCGGTTTCCCGGTGAGTTCCAGACCGCGCTAAAGTGGACGAACAGCAGGTGATGTGCTGAATCCCTTCCTCGTTTGTTGCCTCAGGGTCAGACGGCAGCGGGAACTGGGAGGCCGTGGACGCCAACGCTCCAGAGACTGACCCGAGAAGGTTCTACCTCAACGTCTGTCACAAGTTGGTTCAGGACGGCGCGGCCGCCGGGTGTCCAGAGAACTCTGCCATCTGTGCTGTCGGTGAGTGGAATAACACTTTTTTAACATGGAATCTGAAGTGCAAATTTGTAATCATTTTTTTTATATATACCTTATATTATCAAAATAAATCCATCTTTCTTGCACATTAAGTTTTATATTCTTATTCCAATGATTTAAAATGTTTTTTTTTGTAACCACATGATTTTTAATTAGATTAAAATTCAATATGAATAATGGTGCCCCCATGATTGGCTAAAAGTTTGATTAAGTAGCTCGGATCTCCTTTAATATTGTCTAGTTGTTCTACTATACCAGCTTTTTTATATTGAATTTAAAAAGCTATAAAATATGGAATATAGAAAATTGGAATTAGCATATTAAAATTAAAAGATATAAAATAAAAACGTATTCATTAGTAAATATAAAACAATTATAATCTTTCAATGCACAAATTGAATTATTTATTTAAAAATCCACATTTCTATAAACAAATTATTGAATTGAATTATTAAGAAATAATAATAATAAAAAAAACATTTCAATAAAAACAAGATTTCATCATTTGAAGTGTAAAATTGAACCATTAAATATTCTGATGGTGTTAAAGTTTTCTGTTACCTGTCATTCTTGTTGTACCTGTAAGGTGGTTGGTTCAGAAACTGATCTTTTTTTGTCTCTTCATCAGATAAGAATAAAAAGGTGGTGAGTTTGGGCAGCTTCCTCTCCGCTCCTCAGAAGACCGAGAAAGGAAACGACATCAGAATCCTCTACACTGACGGAGGTTACTGCAGCAAAAACACTCTCATTCAAACCATCCTGACACTCAAGTGCAAACCAGGTGAAGAACGTCGAAGTCAAATCCTAACCTGCCCATTACTCACACCTATTCTGTTTTGCAGGAGACCTGGAGA
The DNA here is from genome assembly GCF_982586985.1 of Callionymus lyra. Classification (NCBI taxonomy): domain Eukaryota; kingdom Metazoa; phylum Chordata; class Actinopteri; order Syngnathiformes; family Callionymidae; genus Callionymus; species Callionymus lyra. The sequence goes on along the minus strand of NC_141830.1, from coordinate 24,126,347 downwards.
GCGCTCCAGTTCTCCGAAGCGTCTCTGACGACGAGTGCGTCTACGAGATGGAGTGGTACACCGCGGCGGCCTGCGTCCTCTCTAGGACCCAAGGAGACGATTGCAAAGTGGAGGACGCTCAGGCGGGTGAGTGCGCTGTGAAACATGGGATCAGTGTAAAGTCTGATGACTCTGCGTCTCCTCCAGGATTCTCCTTCGACTTGTCTCCTCTCAACAAAGCCGGCGGCGGCTACTACAACCTGAGCAGCGGCAGCTACAACTACTTCATCAACGTGTGCGGCCCGGTGGAAGCAGCTCAGTGTCCAGAGAAGTCCGGGGCGTGTCAGGTTGAGAAGAGGTGAGCTGCTTTACTGGACTAGCGTTCTTGGTGCTCATGTTGTGTTCCCATCAGCTCCTGGAGTCTCGGGCAAGCCAACTCCAGACTGTCCTACTACGACGGGCTGATCCAGCTCAGCTACTCTAACGGATCCAAGTACAACAATCAGCAGCACACGCTCAGATCCACGCTCATCTCCTTCCTCTGTGACCCAGAGGCTGGCGCCGGACAACCTGAATTCCAGGTGGGAAGTGTGAGACCGCGAGGAGAATCTCATCCTCACAACACTGACGTGTTTTTGTCTCATGTGCAGGTGGAGGACAAGTACACGTACAACTTCAGGTGGTACACGTCGTACGCATGTCCAGAGAGGCCGCATGAGTGTTTAGTGACCGACCCCAACACCCTGCAGCAGTACGACCTGTCCAGGTGATCACATGACCCTCTTTATATTAGAGTACTACTGTCCTGCTGTGTACTTTCACTCCTTACCCATGTACTTCTTCTCTAAGTACTAAACACTGGCGTGTACTTTAACTCCTTACACATGTAGTACTTCTCTGAGTACTAAACACTGCCGTGTACTTTCACTCCTTACACATGTACTACTTCTCTAAGTACTAAACACTGCCGTGTACTTTCACTCCTTACACATGTACTAATTATCTAAGTACTTAAAACTGCTGTGTACTTTTTTTCCTTTATACATATACTACTTCTCTGAGTAATAAACACGGCTGTCTACTTTCACTCCTTTAATCATCCACTACTTCTCTAAGTACTGAACAATTCTGTGTACTCTCAATCCTAAATACTTGTCCTACTTCTCTTAGTACTAAACCCTGTTGTGTACTTTCACTCCTTTATACATTTACTACTTATCTGAGTACTTAACACTGCTGTGTACTCAAACTACTGAATCCATGTTTCCATAAGAACTGTTTACTAGTGTAGTGTAGTAAAAAGTATGTGTTATTCTGCAGCCTGTCTCGCTCCTCCTCTGGGAGCAACTGGCAGGTGATGGATTTGACGGAGGGCAAGAGTTTGTGGAAGTACTACATCAATGTGTGTCGGCCTCTGAACGCCGTGGAGGGCTGCGACCGCCACGCGTCTGTGTGTAAGAAAAAGTTTGAGGAGGTGAGAAACAATAAGTGTGTCATCCTGGTCTTCTTCACATCACGGTGGTTACTGTCTGGTCCAGGGCTCCATGAAGGAGGTGGTGGAGGTCAGCAACATGGGCGTTTCTAGACGAGGGCCGATCATCGAGGGCCGTGACCGGCTCCTGCTGGAGTTCACTGACGGCTCCACCTGCATGTCTGATGGACAGAAGCTCGTGTACACCACACTCATCCACCTGATCTGCTCCAGAGGAACTGTGGTAGGTGGAGCAGCCCCGATTTAAAGCGATGGTCTTCACTGATCTCTGGCTTCACCCCTCAGTCGACCGGCCCTCGATTCTTCATGACTCAAAACTGCACCGCCATCTTCAAGTGGGAGACCAGTGCCGCCTGTGCCATCACCACCACCAAGAACTCCAACAACGTGAGTGTCGCTCCTGCTCGCTCGCACATCAGAGCCCTCAGAGTGTTGACCTGTTCTGTCCTCTCAGAGCTGCTCGCTGGTCGACCCAAACACCGGCCTGCTCTTTAATCTCCAGCCTCTGGCTAAACCTGCAGGCTACAAGGTCAACGCTAACGGCAAAGACTATGTGGTCAGTCAGTCTTTACACTCATGGTTACATCATCACATACACTATGTTAGACTGAAGGAACCGACCGACTCTGTAGTAGTGTCACTCAGTATCCTTTGATCTCATCATAGCATCATTTTTCTCTTATTTATGTCTCTTTTTTCCCCTTTCTGTCATTTTCCTCCATTTGCTATGTATTTCTTTATTTGTTTCTATCTTTTTTCGATAAATCTTACTTTCTTTCTCATGTTTGTCTTTCTTTCTACCTTCTTACTTTCACTGTTTTTATGTTCCGTCATAAAGTTCTATCTTTATTTCTTTTTTCTCTTTGTCTTTCTCTTTTCTTCCATCTCACTTTTCCCTTTTTTCATTCTTACTTTTTTCCTCATTTTGTCAATCTTTTCACCCAAGTGTTTATTTTTGGTTTCTTTACTTTTAACTGTCCTCTTTTGCACCATTTCACTTTCTGTTACTTTCTACTTTCTTTCTAACTGCCTGCCCGGCTATTTCTACTACTTTTATTTGTCTTTCTTTAGTTGCATGTTTTTTTTCCCCCTCTCTTAATTTATTTCCATCTTTCTCTTTCTACGTCTTTCTTACTACCTCACTCTCTTTCGTTCTCATTCTGTCTGTCTACATTTTTGTATTCTTTCTCCTTTTTTTCCCCTCAACTTTTTGTCTTTTTGTAACATATATTATACATAAATGTAATTTATGATTATAGTATGTCGCACTGTCAAGTAATGCTGCTATATTTTATTAAACAATTTTAAACACTATTATCTGTTGATGTTTTCATACTTTTATTATTTACAACTTTTCAGTTTTCCTACTGTGTTGTGTGTGTCCCTCCATTGGGTACTTGGTTGGATCATCAGGTCTGGTAAATACTCTGGGACTTGTGCTCTGGTCCTCAGGTGAACATCTGCTCTGATGTGGAGCAGTGTGGGAAGGGTATTGCGGGCTGTGAGCTGGAGGACGGACGTGCTGTGAGCCCGGTGGGAGTGGAGAAGACCCTGCAGTACTCCACTGACGGACTGCTCAAGCTCACCTACAGAGGAGCTCTGGACAGCACCTCAGGTGAGCAGCATCGTTGGAGCATCTGAATATTGAAGAGTGACGTCGTCTGTTCCACCTCCACAGCCTCTCGAGACACCTTCACCATCAACTTTGTCTGTGACCCCAAAGAAGACTCTGGGTCTCTGAAGCTGGTGCGAGAAGAGCTGGGTTCTTTCACCACCCATGCCATCCATGACGTCCTCTTCGAGTTCTCCACGACACTGGCCTGCGTGCCGGCGCCGGTGGACTGTCAGATCATCGGTACGCCATGACTTCTGCTGGTGCATCAACATCTTCAGCTTCACCAAACTTTATTGTCCAGATTCCCGTGGTAACGAGTACGACCTAAGTCACCTGATGCGGGACAAAGAGGACAGTCCCTGGGTCGCCATGGATACCGACACTGGGAAGTCCCGCTCCTTCTACATAAACGTGTGCCGACCCCTGCCTCCTGTGAAGGGCTGCCCAGGTGAGCGCCTCGCTCGTTGGCAACACTCCTGACACACACTGACCCCCCCCCCCCTCTTATCTGCAGTGGGTCCCCTGGGGTCGTGCGCAGTCATCGACAACGTTTACTACAACCTGGGCTACGTACAGTCCAGTCCCCAGGCAGGCGAGGACGGCTCTATCAGCATCGTGTACCAGAACGGAGACGAGTGTGTGAACAGCGGCCGGCGCTACTCCACACGCATCATCTTCCAGTGTGACGACAACCCGGTGAGTCTCTCTCTTCTCTTTTTATTCTTTTCTTTCTTTCCTACTTTGTTTTTGTTCTTATTTCTTTCTCTTCCTTCCTTTATCTTTTTTTTTTTAATTTACTTATTTTTTTCTTTTTTCTTTCCTGTTTTATTTCTCTTTATCTTCCTTACTTATTTTCTTTCTTTCTTCCTTCCTCCCTCATTTTTTCTCTTTTCCTTACCTTCTATCATTTCTACTTTTACAAAGATTATTATTGTTATTATTATTTTCGCTCCTTTATTTAATTTTTTTCCTCTATTTTTGTCTTTCTTTTCTTTTTCATCTTTCCGTCTCTTTCTTTTTTGTCTTTTTTCTTTCACTCTTTCATCTTATTTTATTTTTGTCTTCTCCCTTTCTCTTTCTCCTCTTTCTGTTTCCAATTTTTCCAATATCTGTATATTTTTTAGTTATATCCATTTCATTCCAGGTTTGGGTTTCGTCCTACTTTCGGAACCTGGCCCACAATCCTTCCAAATCTGCTTTCTTTTTCTTTTTTCTCATTTCTCCTTCTTCCTCCTAACATTGTTACGAACATGTAGCCGTTTTTGCAGTTTGTAATGTTGGCAAAAAAGATTACAGTGTGTGTTTCCAGGGCTCCCCCATGTATGATCGTAAGGACGGTTGTGAGTATGTCTTCATCTGGAGGACGTCGGAGGCGTGTCCGATTAGAAAATCTCAGGGTATTGTGACCATTTCACATCTGTTGCATGATGAGGAGTATGTGTGGGAGGAAGCCGACTGAACATCCTGTGCTTCCAGGTGAGGATTGTCGGGTCAGCGACCCCAGAACTGGCTACATTTTCGACCTGAACCCTCTGAAGGACAAAGATTACCCTGTGCACAGCGACAAGTACATCTACCACCTGTCCGTCTGCTGCGGCCTGCAGAAAGGCGTCTGCACGCACAAAGACACGGGCAGCGACCGGGTGTCGTCGTGCCAGGCAGTCGGAGGCAGCCACAAGATCGCAGGTTAGGTCATCAGAAGAGTCTCAATCTCAGTTTTACGCAGGTGTCTGACCTCCATACATGACCCTGCAGGGATGGCCAACCAGGTTCTGAGCCAGGTGGGAGACCAGCTGATCCTGAATTACACGGGCGGAGAGACTTGTCATAAGATCTACCAGAGGTCCACTGAGATTTACTTCTCCTGCAGCCCCGACATGAATCCTGTAAGCTTTATTCTCAGAGGTCGACACAAAAGAAGCTGAAGATCTCTTCACCCGTTTCATAATTGCATGCATGTCTTGTTAACTGCAGGGAGCGCCAGAGTTCATCAAGGAGACTCCTGACTGCACCTACCTGTTCAACTGGCCCACTGCTCTGGCCTGCACCCAAGTCAAGACCACCAGCTGCTCCTACAAGTACTGGTCCTTTCATTGTCTCTTTCTCCACCAGCTAACACTCTTATGCCCTCAGCGATGGTCAGGGTCACTCGTACGACCTCTCACCTCTGGCCATGGACTCTCAGAACTGGGAGGTAGAGCCATCCACAGACGACACCAACAGAAGGTTCTACATCAACGTCTGCAGATCGCTGGTGCAGAAGGGAGGTCGGTGGAAGATGATCAGGTCAAGAGACAGATCTCAACATGTGTCTGCTTCATGATGCCTTTAGGATCCTGGAAGTGTCCGTCCACCGCTGCGTCCTGCGTGAAGGTCGGCGACGACTACGTGAGCCTCGGTGAGGTGAAGTCTGGCCCCACGAGCGAAGGGAGCGTGCTGAAGCTTCAGTACTCCGGCGGCGAACTGTGTCCAGACAGAGTCCGGAACAGAACCAGCATCATCCGATTTAAGTGCGACAAAGACAAAGTGGTATGTCGCATACATCGATCAGTTTACGATAAGCTAGCAAACGACAAATGTTATGCTCGCAGGACTCCAGGCCAACGTTGATCTCGGCGGTGGAAGACTGTGTTTTCAACTTCCTATGGCTCACAGCGGCTGCTTGCCCACTCAGCAGCGCCCAGCACGACGACTGCAGAGTCACCAACCCTGCCACAGGTCAGTGTTTGGTCTCACGACATTAAAATCTTTGTTTTCTGGAGATTAAATCTTGGTTTACCATAACCACACACCCGCTCTCTGTGATTGATCGAACATCGAGGTTTGTCAATGCGTGTCATCAATCCCAAAAGTCTCCACCTTCAAGGAAATCAGTGGATAAACAAAGCGGGCGTAACCTCTCGTTCGCCTAGATTTCAGTGCAACTTTATAAATTAATAAATTCAAAACATGGTCATGATGAGGGACTTTCTTCATCTTGGAGAGGAAGACTTCAACATTTGAAACATATGAGTAAGTCAGGAGAATTGGAGTTTCACATGGCCTTTAACTGACGAAGTAGTAGTAGTAGTAGTTTTCATAAACTTTCATTTTTGTTGCAATAAGTGCTGGGGCTTAAAACTCAAGAGCACTTCTATAAGTTTTAACATTTTAACTTCTATAGACATCTTCTATAGACATTATACAATATATATGAGCAGAAAATGCAGGTTAATCATTATTGATACTTTTGTATCCTCGGCAGGACATTTATTCGACCTAAACAGTCTGACCCGGGACGGGGGCTACACCGTCTATGACCACAAGGACCACCACAAGATGATCCGCCTCAACATCTGTGGGAACATCTCCAACACTGGCTGTGAGCCTGAAGCCGGTAAGCGACTCTCACATGCTCATGGTCGACAGATGACTTATACAGAATCAACTCATGACACCACCAGGTGTAATATAAGTATGAACGGGGAAAACTTATTTCAGCTCGTCCACAGACGTAATTTCCTCTACAACCAGATCAGCTTTAACTCCTGAGCTACTGATTCTTCATGACTGACTTAACCTTTGACCAGATTTTCTTACTCAGTCAGTCGTTGGTTTGCTCGACTGAATAACAATCCTGGGTTTATGTTTGTGATGCGAAGGATCAAGCCTCAAAATCAGGACTATGTTTGGGAGGTGAAAGGTTTGATTGATATAGATTATTTCTTAAATTTTTACTTCCAGAATATATTGGAGAGCCAAGTCAAGAGCATGACTTAAGGAGCCTTTTAACATCTTACATTTTTCACAAACTGACTTCTAGATATAAACGTGGAAGTTCGATTTTAGATCCTTGAGCTCCATGTGCGATTTTAAACTGGATCAGATGTGTATATTTATCTTGTACACGTGTAGTTCCAAACATAAAATTGATTTGATGATGGTGAGTGCTGCACGTGATTCTTGGACGTGCTGTCCCGCCTTGGTGGATGATTGACGCCACGCTCCGTATCTGAGCCGGTGGTTGCGTGATAAAGTAATTGATTCCTCCACAGTTCCGTCCACACGTGGAAATGCAGCCCAGGGTTCCAAAATCAACAAAGACAGGGATTGAATTTTAACACATTTGACGTCAGAGCCGCAGAAACATTGACGCACGTCTCCTAATGATTGTAGCACGTGTTTCAGGCTGGAAAATGTATAGCTAAACACAACTGGCTTTATGAACGTCTATCCTTATGTCTCAAATGACATAAATGATTAAACCTAGATTATTATTTTGTACTTTGTGACATATTTAAAACTCCTGTACTTTGACTTTTCAACAGCTTTAGCTTCTGGGTTAGGACTTGAAACATTCCTGAATTTGTATTGCTTAACTAGCTTCTAGTTTGTGTTTTCCAGATGAGATAAACTTAAGAGATGCTCATTTGAAATGTTTAATCCTGTGATTGTACATCAAGTGTTGACTTGTTTTCATGTGTGTTTCCAAGCGGTGTGTGTGAAGGACGGCAACAGCGTGGTCAGTGGCGGACAGGTGAGCAGGAAGCTCTCCTACAAGGATCACGTCCTGGAGTTGACGTATGAAGGTGGAAGCCTGTGTCCCGCCAACGCCAAACTAAAGCACAGCACCGTCATCCACTTCATCTGCAGGTTGCGTCTCTTTCAATGCTGAATTTCACCTTCAACGGAACACACGTGTTCTAACAACCACGTGTCCCTGCAGACCTCCTAACATGGGCACAGCACCCCTGGAGCCGGTGCTGGTAGACTCGGATGACGACACGTGTACACACTTCTTCTCCGTGCACACACACTTGGCCTGCGAACAACCTGTGAGTGTATCTTTGTGTTAAGTCGAGCACATTCATCATTACTGGACCATTTTTAAAAACACGTCTTCTGTCTTTTTGGCTTTCAAGGTCACGTGTTCGGTGCAGAACGGTTCTGCCTTGATCGACCTGACTCCTCTCATCCACGTCAGCGGATATTACACCGCCTCAGGTCGGGCTCTGCTGCTGGCTTATGACGTTTGAACCTTGTGTTCATGAACTTCTAGATTACGCGAGTCAAACTCTGAATCAGGGCCAGATTTAGCTTATGAGGTGATTTTATGTGGCTCGCTAGATGAAAAATGGAAGTAAAAGTAGATAAAGGTTCATGTGGTCGACCGGTTAACATGTCAGTGTTTAAGATTAGATAAGGAACAGAGATTATGGATGGACAAAAATGATTCACTTCCATATAATGAAGCAAAAATGCAAAGATTTTACATTAGACCCTTCCCTCTTCTGCCCACGACCAAGTCTGCTCAAATATTTCTGCCACTTCTGTCATTGAGTTCGACCCACATGCTCTAGATGACGCACTGGACCCGAGTGGAGAATCTCCTGACTTCTACATCAACATCTGTCTGCCTCTGAACCCGATCCCCGGAGTTTCCTGCCCAGCCGGAGCCGCGGTCTGCATGGACCCTGCCGACGGGCCGCCCATTGTAGGTCACCTTCAGTCGCTCATCGTCGCTCCCGATCTTTCTGTGGCTGTAACTCTCTGGTTCTGTCTCACAAGGATATCGGCCGGACCACCAGCGGGCCTCAGATCAACAAGGCGACGGGGGAAGTCAGCATCAGCTACTCCAGCTCCACCACATGTGCGGAAGACCCGTCTCACAACTACACATCCACCATCTTCTTCGCCTGTCAGAGAGGACTGGAGCTGGTCGGTCTCTCTCCTAAACAGAAGAGTGTCTCATCTTCCTGCTGAACCTCCCTTTTTGTCCCTGCAGGGCTCCCCTCAGATGCTGAGGCAGCAGGGCTGTGTCTACCTCTTCGAGTGGGCCACCCCGGTGGTGTGCCCAGACTTCACCAACAGCAGCGGCTGCCAGCTCACAGACTCGCAGCTCCAGTACACCTTCGACTTGTCCACCCTCTCTGGTGAAGTCCAGGTGAGCCACCACACACGTGGAAGTCCGCCACTCGCTCATGGAATAACAAGTCGTATTCCCGACAGGTCGCTCTTGGCACCAGCTCGTACCGGATAAACGTGTGCGGCTCGGTGTCCAAATCGGCCTGTAAGAAGAGCGCGGTGTGTCAGGTGTACGGCTCTGGAGACGCGGCGGCATCTTTTGGCATCAGCAAGGCCATGACCATGGATTACAGGCACGAGGAGCAGGCCGTCCTGATGCAGTACGGTGGAGGAGACCTGTGTCCCCCAAGTGAGCCCCCCCTCCTTTCTTTTTATACATTTTATTCATCAATAATCCTTCAACATTTTCCGTTTAACTTGTCAATATCTTGGTAAATGAGTCATTGCTTAAAATGAAACCAAACAATATTTTTTATACTTATTTGCATAAAATTTACTAAGCAAAACAAATAATAGTAAACTTACTATTAGACAAATATTGGTACATTGTTTTTTCTGTCCGATTTAATCCACGACAGTGATGAATAACATTTAAAATGAAGCTTAGAAATAAAAGCTTTTTCAGCAGATTAATAGAAAATAAATAAATACATTTAATAAAGAAGCACTATTTCAATAATTTCTATAATGAAGGGTTGAATTTGTTTTCATTTAATAGTTCAATATATTGTTTATTAAAGGGTTACATTGATTTATTGAATTGAATTAAGAAATTTGAATATTTGTATTCTTATTACAACAATACAAAAATAAATGATATTTTTTTTATTTGTTGCTTTTTAAATTCAATGTAGAATTTGTTATAATAGTCCTCATCAGACAATAATAAAATTGAAAAGTTTGAAATGTTGAATTTAACTATTCAAAATCCCGCTGACACTGATGTACTATCATAGTCAAGTATTTGTTTTGTGCTCCAGGGACCAGTGACGGAGAAGAGTGTGTGTTCCCCTTCACCAGCATGAAGAAGACGTACACTGAATGCACCACCAACGCCAGGACCGATGGCAGGAAGTGGTGCGCCACCACCGCCAACTACGACATCGACAAGAAGTGGGGCTTCTGTGAACCAGGTGATGAGCGCTCCAGCGTCACGTCTTCAACCACCTCCAGCACCTCACCCTTAATGTTCCTCTCGTCTCACAGTGACAGCAAAGCGCCAGTCGTCCATATTGTTCAGCTGCGACCCGACTGTTGGCCACGGTTCTCCGCACCTGCTCTCGGAAACGGCCGGATGCTCCGCGTCATTCGAGTGGAGAACCAGCGCCGTCTGTCCCCCGAAGAAGATGGAATGTAAACTGGTCAGCCAGCACAAGACCTTCGACCTGCGGGGCCTGTCCTCGCTCACTGAGCCCTGGAAGTTCAAGCACGGACAAGATTCGTACGTGTCGTTTGTAGATGGTGGATCAGGCCGCATCAGAATGAAACATTGTAATGGTTGTCTGCAGGTACTTCATGAACCTGTGCCAGGAGATCCACGGAGGACTCACAGGATGTCCCGGAGGAGCAGCTGTGTGCCGGCGTAAAGCAGACGGGACCACAGAGACATTGGGCCGCATCCACACGCAGGAGATGAGCTACATAGGTGAGTAAAATACCTAAATCTGCACTAATACGCTGTGTCCTTTCACACGGAAGACGTCTTCATCGTTATGTCCTGTGACAGAGGAGAAGATCACAGTCAGCTACTCGGCTGGAGATGAAGTTTGTGGAAACGGCCTGAAGGCAAAGACCATCATCGTACTGAGCTGTGGAACCACTGTGGGACGACCCGAGATCTCAAGGTAGCTCTTTTTAAAAATAACATCAAATATCAAATAAATACACAACTATATGTATAAATATGTAAATACATTTACATAATATCAGATTAATAGTTTTACTTACTGAATTTGCATACCGCCAGTGTAATATTGACGATGAACAAAGTAAGAAAAGTGGAAAAATGCAAATTAATAAAAAGTGATATATTTATATCTTTAGCTATGTGTATTCATTTATTTTTATAAATATGACATTTATATCTTATTGTCTTTGTCTGAGTCTTGCTATGTCATGATATTTAACTGAACTAATCCCATCCTATAAAAGGTCTGTAGGAAACCATAAACATTAAATACAAAATTAAAACCTTCTGGAGATGTTTCTCTTCTTCTACAAAGCACCTGGTTTTAAAGAACTTGAACTGTTTAAAGCTGAACTATGGAAGTTTATCACCGTCATCAGAATATTGGTTGTTGTTTTAGAAAATATCGTTTTCTTTAAGAATTCAATTGTTGTTTTTTATCATTGTTTTTTTTAATATTATACATAAACTTCTAATTCCAAAAAATAAAAACAAATGTCTTGCATTCAATTTTTATTTTTAGCTTTTTAAATTCAATATGAAAATGTAGGTATACGGTGCCGCCAGACTATAACGTTTATTTAGAATCTGCCACAATGACTTGACGCGTCAATGCGTCTACATTGTCACATGATCGTCTCTACGTCGCATGATTGGCTGAAAGTTGGATCAAGTTGCGCGGTACTCTTTTGGTAATGTCTGGTAACATTATTATACCTATGTTTTATATTTAATTTAAAAGGTTATAAATTAAATATTAGTGAATTTAAGACTCTTTTTTTTAATTTATTTTTTTTATTTAAAACTTAATAAATGTATAAAATTAATGAATTGCTTAAAAAAAATGCAACCCTTTAATGTAGAAATGATTGAATTTAATTGTTTAAACAAAAATTGAAGTTTCAACTTTTGAAATGTTGAATTCAAACATTTCGAAGGCACTGATGTCCTTCCATATGGAACCCCCTATTTGTGGATTATTTCTGATCTTGTCTTGTGTGTGGCAGCATCAACCCCTCGGCCTGTGAGTTCCTGATTCGCTGGGAGACCGGAGCAGCGTGTGCGGTGACGCAGCAGGTGGTGGAGATGGTGAACGGGACCATCACAGTTCCTGAGACGGGCGTCCGCTTCAGCCTGGGGGCGCTCTACTTCAGGTAGAAGACGACAGAGCACCGGCCAGACCTTCTGGTTCTGACCCCTCGTGTCTCCTCTCAGCCACCACCAGGCGTCCGGAGACATCCGATCCAACGGCGACCGCTACACCTACCACATCCAGCTGTCCGGCATCAACAACGCCTCGCTGGCCACCTGCGTCGGCGCCAACATCTGCCAGGTGAAGCTCAACGGAGTCTACAGGCGGAGGATCGGCTTGTCCAGTAAAGCCAAGTACTCCATGAGAGGTATGTGTGGCTCGGCTCGAGTCGCCGGTTCGGTCCTGAGCAGGTGTGCGGCGCTTCTTTCAGGAGGAAACCTGGACGTGACAGTCCCCTCAGACTCCACGTGTGGCCGAGAGAAAACCAAAATGGTGACATCCACCATCAAATTATACTGCAACCCCTCCGCGGGCGTCGGCATCCCGGAGTTCCTGATGGAGACGGACGACTGCCAGTACCTGTTCGTGTGGCACACCGACACCGTGTGTACACTCACGTGAGTCCCATGATCGCGAGTAGCGTAGAGACGTTACATTAACCCTCCCTCCGGCACTCAGGGCCATGGATGCGCAGACCACGGACGACGACAGCAGCCTGGTTCCGGGGGCGACCCACAGGAGCCGTGTGGCCGGGGTGATCCTGAGCGTGCTGCTGCTGGGCCTGCTGCTGTGTGCGCTGGTGCTGCTGCTGCGCAAGAGGGAGAGGAGGTGAGTTCCAGAGACCCGACACCACGGACTTGCCTGACCCGGTTTCTCCCTCTAGAGAGCTGGTGATCCAGAAGGTGGCTGGCTGCTGCAGGAGAGGAAACCAAGTGTCATACAAGTACTCCAAGGTCAGTGTGGTTCTGTACTGAAGAGGCACCTCGACTTCCATGTTGACCTTCAGTCAAGCACCTTAAATCCGATGAAAGATGATCGGTGGAATCAGAATATTTAAAGTTTGAATCTCTGACTCGTGCCATGATCACCAAATTATTCTGGCCTTGAATCAGAAGATCTCGTTTCTAGTTGGGAAGCGCAGGTTTATTAAAGAGTAATTCTGGGCTGTAGAGATCTTGTTTTTTTTAAATCAGGTGTAAATTGAATAAGTTTGGATGTGCTCATCATGTCTGAGACCTGAGCAGAGATGTCATCAATGAGTCGTGCAGATAATTCCAGATTTGTTCAATTAAGAAAGACAGTCCACTCTGTAAACAAGCCCTCGTGCGCTTCAGGTGAACATGGACGAAGACGGCGGCGAGGACGAGATGGAGTGGCTAATGGAGGAGCTGGAGACCCCCCCGGCCTCGTCCTCCTCCCTCTCTCTGCACCGCGGCAAGAGCCACAGCAACGGCCACATCACCACCAAGAAGGTCAACACTGACGGCCTGCACTCCTTCTCGCTGGATGAGCAGGAGGACGACAGCGAGGACGAGGTGCTGAGCGTGCCCGGCGTTCTCAAGTCGTCGCTGAGAAACTCCTCTGCACACAGCAGCGTCTTCCTTCAGGTGTGTCCGTTAAACAAACATGACATGTAGATATATATGACTATATACCATCAGTTGGACTTTTTATAATACACAGTGAGCCTTAATATTAATACTGTTTTTTTACTTTCCTTGAAACCATTTTATGTAGTACATGACGCTCTACCTGTCATCCTCCATAGTATTACTCTACGAGGCTCTGTAGTATTTCTCCACGAATCTCCGTAGTATTACTCCACGGGGCTCTGTAGTATTACTCCACGAGGCTCTGTAGTATTACTCCACGAGACTCTGTAGTATTACTCCACGAGGCTCTGAATTATTACTCCACGAGGCTCTGCTGTATAACTCGGCAAGGCTCCATAGTATTTCTCCGTGAGGCTCCGTAGTATTTCTCCGCGAGGCTCCGTAGTATTACTCTGCGAGGCTCCGTAGTATTACTCTGCGAGGCTCAGTATTATTACTCTGCTAGGCTCAGTATTATTACTCCATGATGCTCAGTAGTATAATTCCACGAGGCTCAGTAGTATTACTCTATGATGCTCAGTAGTATTATTCCACGAGGCTCAGTAGTATTACTCCGCAATGCTCTGTAGTATTACTCCACGATGCTCAGTAGTATAATTCCACGAGGCTCAGTAGTATTACTCCGCAATGCTCTGTAGTATTACTCCAAAAGGCTTCGTAGAACCAGCTTCATGGTGTTGCATGAGCTTCCTGGCCAGACTCTTACTTTGAAGGGTTGGTGTTCGCAGGAGGAGAGCGACGAGGATCTGGTCGGCCTGCTGGACGACACGGACAAGAAGCGAAAGAGCGGCAGGTCTCGCTCGTCAGGCCGTCGCCACGGAAACCACACAGCGCCTGCTCGGAAACGAGACGAGGACGACAGTGACGAGGACCTGCTGAGGGTGTGATGTCACTTCCTCTCTCCTCCGCCCAGTAGAACTCAGTGAATGTCTCCGTCACGTCCGACAACAGCAGAAACTTTATATTTTGGGGATTTATTTTTGGGTTGGATGCCTCTTTTAACTCGCTTGGTCGCCACTGTTGCTGCGTGTCTTATTTATTGACAGTATTTAATTCATTCGGGCAGAGTTCTCATCGTTGAAACAGGAAGTGAGATCAGTGATCACCTACATGTCTTCACTGAGCTGCTGCTGCGTCCGCACGACATGTTTGATAAGATGAGTTGATACCTTTGAGTGGAAATAGAATCTTGACATTTGATTTTGACTTTTGGTTTCATGTCCTTGCAAGAGGTTGTTGTGCGGACGCAGCGTCTGCTGGTGGAATCATGTCCGGGTCGCACCAACTGTGAGCGAGAAAACCTGTAAATAGAGGAGTGTTTTTCATTTGTGCCATGACGTCAGCACTTTATCGTAGCAGCGCGAACTTCCTGCCGAGGTTCGACACCGACGGTGCTCTGGGACGCCGGACGAGCGCTGGAGGACTTGGAATGGCGCCTTCTTCTTTAAAGGGAATGTCGTTTTTCTGTCGCCTCCGTTTGCCAGAGAAGGTTTTGTCGGCCGAGCCTGAACTCTTTCCTCACCAGACCGATGACCGATGAAACAGACGGTTATTGAAGTCTCAAAGAAGACGCCATTTTCTTTCTTTCACAGTGTCCAGTATTGCTGTTTTGAAGAGCCGCGAGTTATGAACCGTATTTGATGTTTTGAAGCTCACACTTCCGAAATGTTTACCAAAACTCTGGATTCAAGAACCTGAAATCAAAACTCCATAATTAAGGGAAGAGTATTGGAGCTAGTATTTACTCTTCTTTTACTTACTTTTCAAAGTGGCAAAAATGTACAAAATCAAGATTTAAAAAGTCCAAGCTTCTTGCTTTGAAGCTGAATTATTTTGGGATTATAAATTCACTTCAAAGACTCTTTGATTGGTAAACTACCACCTTGTTTAAATAAACTTGGGACTGGTTCAACCCTTTCCATAAATCTATATCTTTGTATTTGTGATCTTCACTAAAACGTCAACGTCAAAGTTTTTTTTTAAATCAACTTTGAATTTTCGGTTTAAAATGAGATATTTCTGACTTTGGCTGATGGTTCCGAGTTTGTGTCTTCATCTATGGTTGGAAAATTGTAGGTTTTCGAGACTATTCCAGAATATAAATGTGTTAAACCAGGAAAAGTTTGTTTTGGAGCCAGAAACTCAACATTCAGAGATTCTAAATTGGGAATTCGAGTTCCTACCAGTCGTCCGGAGTCGAGAGGCACAATTTAAAGCAGGAGAATTTCATGTCCATGCGTCTGATCTTCTTGGTTTCAACTCGAAGCTAAGACTTCAGTTGTTGAAAGAGGCGACGACTGCGTCACGTCCTTCCAATTCCCAACAAAAGTATTTGTCCCAGATTTAAGTGCCAAAAGTCGGTTTCCGCAGAGTATTGTCTGATCTCGCACCAAGTATTCACGGCTCCATCAATATTCCAACATTCTTTTACTGTCAAGTCGCTGGAGTCCATCAAAAGTATTTCATTTAATTTTCCAAACTGGGACAAAAGAGTCGGAAGCACAAGAAGGATTTCTCTGGTCGTTGTCGTTTTCTTTCGCGAAGATTTTTGTTGTTGATTTTTCAGCTCGACGCCTGTTTTGCTATTTAAAAATGATGTGATTTGCATTTGAATAAATAAGAGACGGCGAGTCTTTGTCAATTGATTTTGATGTGTTTGTGCTCGATCCTGCAGTGGAGAGTGTTTAAAGAATCATTCGTGTCATAGATAATGTCGGCCATTTTGATTCATCCCAGCTATAGTCGAAGGACATGTCAAGTGTTCTACCCCACTTAAAAGAAAGTCTTGAATCTGATGATGCAATGAAAACAAAAAAAGTTTTTTAATTTTTTTTAATTTATCAAATACCCAAAAGAAATTAAAAAAAACAAAATGTTCTTTTTTTCTGTTGAAATGATTGGGGTTTAAAGCGCTTCAACAATCTAAAAAATTAATGCTTCAAAGGTCAAGACACCACAAGCCAAACCCAGGAAACCAGAAGGTCTGCTTGGCTAATGTTTTTAAGAAACGCGACTCATTGCGTCATCAGAAACTTGACTGGAATCTGAACCAGACTCGAACCATCACTGATTGACAGTGTGTTGTTGCGACGTCAGACTCTCACATTCTCAGGTGAAACATCCAGGTGATGACAAACCAGTGTTAATGCTCCACTGCGTCCCTCAGGACCTTTGCTCTGCCTGGTCCTCCTTAAAACCCAACTTCAGCTTCAGTGGACACTTTGCGTCTTCACACACTGAGAAACCATGACAACCTTCGACGACATCCTGGAGGAGGCCGGGAAGTTCGGCCGCTGCCAGAAACGGATCTTCGCTCTGCTCTGCATGGTGTCCATGCCCTGGGCCGGGGTGTACGTGGGCATCGTCTTCCAGGGCTTCACCCCGCTGCACTGGTGTCGCGACCCGGATGTGGCCGAGAGTCGACAGGTTTGTATACACATTTTACTTGTACAAGTGAGAAAAGAACAGAGTCTTGTCTGAATTCTATCTGATGCACAGAGCTGTTAGTTCGGCGTTATATCTTCCTTGCAGTTTTACAAAATTAAGCTTTTATTTTAATCTGAAGGTTTCCACAAAACACAAACTTGAATGAGGTAATATCGCTCAAGGTCAGGGTTTACTGTTCCCTCCTTCAAAGATCGTACCTGGCACAAAGTTATCTGTATTCCCACATGATCCCACAATAATAGGTAGCGGTTGGAAAATATGAAGTTATAATATTGGCTCAGCATTTTCCCATCAGTCTTGAATTATTATTTTGAATAATAAATTTGTATCATTTGTATATTTCAAGGTTGTTTTTGTTTATTTTCCAAATTCAATACAAATTTCAGATGAATTCATCTTTTTTTTTACATATAGAGTTTGATATTCAAAAATAGTTTTTCTAAATTCAATATCTGTTTATTCCTAACCTTTTACAATTTTATATTGAATTTAAAAGGTTATGGATCCAAAAATACTCAATTGAGAAAATGTAAAATTAAATTATTAGGAGTAAGAAAATCAAACTCTATGTAAAAAAAAGAAAAAAGAAAAGACAATATTCAATAAAAGAAAAAGGTTTAAAATATAATAAAATACAAAATAAATTATTGAATTTAATTAAATCAACTTCAACTAAAATTTAAAAAATGTTATAATAGTTTCAACAATTGTAAAGGTAAATGTAATAATTCACTTTAATGGCACTGATACCTGCACAGGTGTGCGGCTGGAGCGCCGAGGACGCTCGCAGACTGACCGCCCCGCTGGTCAACACGTCGGGCCTCATGGAGCACAGCAGCTGCGAGCAGCACCAGGTGGACTGGAACGCGACCGGACTCACCTGCGACTCCAGGAACATGAACTTGAGCTCCAGCCCCAGGACCGGCTGTCAGCACGGGTGGGAGTACGACTACGAGGGCCGGAGCTCCTTCGTCACCGAGGTAACCTGCACGTGGTTGAGACGCTCGTGTGGTTGAGTCTCACGTTTCTCTTATCACTATCATTTGTTCATTCATGTGTCTCAAGTTGTTGTTGTTTCTTCTGACCTTCAAATGTCCTCCAGTTCGACCTGGTGTGTTCGGACGCGTGGCTGGTCGACATGTTCCAGGCCACGCTCAACGTCGGCTTCCTGATCGGCAGCATCGCCATCGGCTACCTGGCCGACAGGTGAGACACGTGCCCCGTCAAACTGAAAAAATTGATCACATTAACGCCCCCCGGCGGTTACAGCGTGTAACTACCATGTTGAATGACAACACAGGATTCTGTTGAAAATCCAGTCACGATCATGACAGTGAAGGAATCAACAAAAAATAACAACATCATTTGTGTGAGTTTCATGAATAATATGTGATGCAGTTATTACTTATCAACAACACAGCATATTACTCATAAAAGTATTTTGGTCACATGGTGAAGAACCTGGGATATCAAACCATTTAGACGTTCCAAACGTGTTCCATTTGACCTTGAGCAACAGGTTTTTAGGACGAAGGAGAAACTAATTAAGCACTCAGTGAGTGCAGTATTACTTTAAAGGTATATTTATTTATTAAGTAGAAAAAAGTTGCTGAAAAATGGGGGGGAAAACATTTAAAAAATGAAAACTGTCTAAAATATTCCCAAAAAGGCTGCTTGAGAAAAATTATATTTTCAATTGTTTTCTTTTTACTGAAATAAAAAAGTCATTGTTTTTATTGATTATTGAAATGAAAAAAAGTGTTAGAGTAATCGACCCATTATTCTCTATGTTATTCTATATAATTCAAAAACCTTTTTTAGCATTTGAAAAATCACTGCTAAACTGAACATTTCAACCTTTTTCTTCGACGCCATTTCTTCTCAATGGTCACCGGCAGGTTCGGGAGGAAGAGCAGCTTCCTGATGTCGAGCTTGATGAACGGGGTCGCAGGGATGATCGTGGCGGTGGCTCCGAACTACGTGTCGCTGCTGATTCTGCGCCTCCTCTACGGCTTCGGCGTGAAGAGCGGCTGGGTGGCGGGATACGTGTTGAGTAAGTATGACTGGCCACGCTCTTCCCGCGGTTCGTAACCCGGTTCCGTCTCAGTCACAGAGATCGTGGGCGTCGAGTACAGAAGGACGGTGGGCGTCCTCTACCAGATGTTCTTCAGCGTGGGCATCCTGCTTCTCCCCCTGCTGGCCTACTACATCACCGACTGGCGCTGGCTGCAGGTGGTCATAACCCTCCCGTACCTCCTCTTCCTGTCGTACTACTGGTGAGCTCCCTCTTGTGGTCAACGCAGTCGCGGCATGAACTCACCATGGTCGGTGTCCCAGGTTGATCCCGGAGTCTCCGCGCTGGCTGCTGTCCCAGAACAGGAAGGTGGCGGCGGTGGAGATCACGGAGGCCATGGCCAAAGAGAACAAGAAAACTCTGTCCAAGAAGATCGAGGTCGGAACCCGTCCAAGCCCGGAATCATCCCAGTTCTTTCTTTTAACTTTCCGACCCGTTTCAGTCCCTGTCGGACGATAACGCTGAATCGGTGACCGCCTCCTTCATGGACCTGATCCGAACTCCCAGGATGAGGAAGCACACGTTCATCCTGAGCTTCAACTGGTGAGTCTTCGCTTCCACACGTGAGTCTCTGACCAGATGCACTGGAGACTTAAGACTCTGCTGCAGGTTCACGAGCGCCATCGTCTACCAGGGTCTCATCATGCGCCTGGGAATCCTGGAAGGAAACGTCTACGTGGACTTCCTCATCTCCGGCCTAGTGGAGTTCCCCGCCGCCTTCCTGATCCTCTTCACCATCGAGCGCATCGGGCGCCGCCTGCCGTTCGCCGGCGCCAACTTTGTGGCAGGAGCCGCGTGTTTTATCACGGCCTTCATCCCTGACAGTGAGTCCAGACCATTTTCAGGGTTCCAGTTCAGAGGAGTCACTTTGTGTGGGCGGCAGGTCTGCTGTGGCTGAAGACCATTGTGGCCTGCGTGGGCCGGCTGGGGATCACCATGGCCTTCGAGATGGTCGTCTTCGTCAACACTGAGCTGTACCCCACCTTCGTCAGGTACCCCGAGGCCTAAACCAAAGTTATATTTCACTTATATTTTCTTCTTGCTTGAGCAATCCTCCATCTTAACTTGAGATCTATTAAAAAATATGAAGAAAATTTTGGTAAACAGACGAACACTTTATTACTGTAAACCCTCAGTTTTTCAAGTTTGTAACATTAAGAAGCCTGCATAGACATGAATCATCTATTCTACATAGTATTCTAACTTTAATAAAATAACTTTCTTACTCAAAAGAAGAAGAAAAACTCACTCCATACTTTATTTTTCTCCCTTCATCTCATTCCCTCTCAGTAAACTCATTGATTTTTACCATCATTGAACAGCACTTATTTTTATTTTCTTAATAGCTGTATCTAAATCTTCTGCTAATGAATGTATTTTTTATTTTTATTTTCCATTTATGATTATAATTCCGAAATTATTTTAAGTAAATTGTCTTTTTTTCCATAAAATGTCTTATTTCTACGAGTGTCACGATACGATACGCATCACAATACTGGGTTTAAACGATATATCTTGATACTGTAGTAACAAGGATATATTTATAGTATTGTCCAGTACTTGACTCTGGTGTTGCAGAATTTACAGACCACACGACTCTTGACGAAGTTGTAACTGATTTCATTTGTTTTCAAACCAAAATATGTCAAATCATCAGCTTTAAAAGCTGCTGGAGTCACTGTATCCTCCTGTCCTTGTCAGGATCTCATTGTTTCTTTAGCTGCAGGGGACTTAACGACTGCTGCCATCTAGGGGATTAAGGTTGAATTGCAACACAAAAATGACCAAATAATGAATTGTAAATGAAAAAAAGAAAAGTCGAAAGTGTTATTTTATACAAACTTTATTGAAACATAAACCATTAAAATAACTATAATAATAATAATAATAAATGTGATTTAAAAGCCCAAAAACGATCAAGATAAATCCACCTATCAACATTTTCTCACACACTCTCAGTTGATGTCGTCAATCCTTTATTCTGGTCAGACTTCTTTGTAAAGATTTCCTCCCGGGCTGACTCGTGGCTTTGTTCTCGGTGCAGGAACCTGGGCGTCTCCGTCTGCTCGACCCTCTGTGACATCGGAGGAATCGTGGCTCCTTTCCTGCTCTACAGACTCGCCGTCATCTGGCTGGAGCTGCCGCTCATCATCTTCGGTGGGTCGAGGGTAACGGGAACTGGGAAACATTTATGAAAACAACTCGTTTGTTTATAAAAACAATCAAAGTAAAGTAAAGGGAAAGGAGAAAAAACGTTGTATTTGTGTTAATTGTAAATTTAAAAACGTTAATATGCTTAGAAAATATTATATAAAACACATCCCAGAGAAAGAAATTAAGCAAGTATAAAGAAAATTAAACAAATTGTTAGTGGAATTCAACAAAAAAATGCATTTTATATTTTTATATAACGGCAAGAAATAAATAAATGACATTAAAAAAGAAAATGCACAAGCGAAAGAAAATACGTTTCTCAAAATCAAATGATTCACAAGAATAATAAAAACAAATGTTAAGCGAGAAATTCAATGTAGCTAACTGGCCACTGGGTGGTGCTACGCTCTTGATTTCGTGTTGCGTTCAGGGTCTCTGGCGTTCGTGGCTGGCGGTCTGGTCTTGATGCTGCCTGAGACTCGCGGGGTCCCCCTGCCCGACACCATCGAGGACATCGAGTTCCCAGAGAGGTGAGGTCTTACTTCCTGCCGCGGAGTCTAGTCTGACGTCTCTGAACCTCCTCAGGTTGAAGCAAAAAGCTACTCTGGCGCAGCAGCAACTCGCCAACCTGCTGCCCTACGACGACATCTCCGCCGTCAAAGACCCGGCGACCGTCTGATGCCCCCCAGGACCGGCCGATTATTATTTAACAACCGGGCTCCCACCCTGGTTCTGATGCTGGAGAGACCTTGATGTCCTTGATGGGCCAGGTCAAAGGTCACGCAAAGACGCACAAACCTTTTGGACCTTGACCCGGACACTTTGTTGTGTTGATGTATTTGTATTTATTGTTGCTTCTTAAATAAACATGTTGACGATATCATTGCGTCCAGAATGTTTGGCTCCGTCTTACCCTAATGGTTCGAACATGCCATCACGTGAGCCCACACTGAAAAAATATTGCGCGTCTATTGCTAGGCTTACGGTAAAGACGCTGAAAGCTACCAGATATCTTGAGACAACTTGAAAATTGTTTTTGTCACGCAATAAATGAATAGTATTAATGTTATGTTGTTTTAATTCAACGTGATATAATCCGGTTTTATTTTCTTTGGCGTAAATGATTATATCATTTATTGATATTTATTATGTTTCCATTTATTTATTTTAGCCAACAATACAGATTAATTCATTTAAATTAGCGGACCAGGAGCCGGGTCACTGCCTGCAAAGTTGCTGGTTTGATTTCCCCCATTTTCATCTACAGTGCGTGTCTGTTTGCAGACTGACTCAGAAACATTCGAACATATTTGAATGAACATTTATAAAGTAAGAAGGAACATTTTTGGGTCATTGATGTCACAGAGGTTAGAACCAGGATCAGTTACCTGAAGCTCTGGAACCTTCAACTTTTCTCTCCAGTTCGACCTGGTGTGCTCGGACTCCTGGCTGCTGGACCTGTTCCAGTCCTGCCTCGCTCTGGGCTTCCTCTTCAGCAGCTTCACCTTCGGCTTCTTCTCAGACAGGGGAGCGTCTGTTGGTCAGTTTGCAACATGAGCGTCTGACTCCACTGGTGTCCAGGTTCGGCAGGAAGACCAACTTCTTGGTGTGATTTGTTTTGGTGGTGGTCTGGGGCTGGCAGTTGCAAACTATTCCAGCCTCCTGGTGTTCAGAACCATCTTTGGATTCGGGGCTAAGAGTGGCTGGGTGGCTCCTTTTGTGCCGAGTGAGTCCATTTCCTTCACGCCTCTCTTCACTTCCTGTTTCCATTGAAACTGTTATGAGAGGAAAAGAAATATGACTAGATCGAACCTTCAGCCAATCATGCTGACTCTATTATACCAACATTTTTATATTGAATTTAAAAGGCTACAAATGAAAATAAATACTGAATTAAATAATTTATTCTTAAAAAATTTGGATCAAAATATCAAATTCTATGTGTATTTTTTTTTTTTAATTAAATTATTTGAAAAAAAACTAATTATAATTCAAGGTCAAGTTCTTTTTATTTGTCAAATATACATGTATCAAGAAATACAGCATAGATGAAATTGTAGTCCTCTCTGACCCACAATGCAAAACATGAAGTAGACAATGAAAGGACATTAAACAATAAATAAAAATAAATAATCAACAATATTTAAATAATTAACTAATACACAGAATATCAACAAAAAACAAAGTTAATGCACAGGTAGTGCAAGCGGAGGTGAGAGTGATGGTAGGTCAGGGAGGGAGTTGAGTCTCCTGACAGCCTGGTGGAAGAAGCTGTCCTTTAACCTACTGGTTCCTGCCTGAAGACTGCGTAGTCACCAGTAATCCTTAAGCCCCTACTGGTGATGCGGGTGTTCAGGAGGGGATTTAGAGAGATACCAATGATCCTCTCAGCTGCACTCACGATGCAGCGTCTTGCGGCAGGACACAGTTCAGGCGCGGTATCACACCCGGTGCTCTTGATGGTGCCTCTGTAAAGTGTGAGCATCATTGGGTTGTGGGGCTCTTGCTCTCCTCAGTCTGCGGAG
Source organism: Callionymus lyra (assembly GCF_982586985.1). NCBI lineage: Eukaryota > Metazoa > Chordata > Actinopteri > Syngnathiformes > Callionymidae > Callionymus > Callionymus lyra. The sequence continues at coordinate 24,102,665 of NC_141830.1, read as the reverse complement.
GAAGTACAACAGGTGCTGGTGGGCTTTTTTGGCCAGTGTTATTGTATTGTGGCTCCAGGACAGATCTTCAGAGATGTGCACACCCAGGAACTTTGTTGCTGCTCACTCTCACCACTGCAGCTCCATCCATGGTTAGTGGTAGATGCTGGGTGTATACTCTCCTGAAGTCCACAATGACCTTCTTAGTCTTCTCCACGTTCATGTGGAGATTATAGTGTTTGCACCATGTGGTCAGCCTGTTGACCTCACACCTGTCGACCGTCTCATTGCTGTTGATGATGAGACCCACCACAGTTGTGTCACCCGCAAACTTGATGAAGAGGTTGGAGCTGGATGATGGAGTGCAGTCATGGGTCAGCAGAGTGAAGAGGAGGGTGCTCAGCACACATCCTTTGGGGGGGCCCTGTGTTCAGTGTGATGGTGCTGGAGGTGTTACTGCCGACTCTCACAGTCTGTGGTCTCCCCTTCAAGAAGTCCAACAGTCAGTTGCACAGGAAGGTGTTGAGTCCCAACTGGTCCATTTTTAAGGATGAGCTGCTGGGGGATGATGGTGTTAAATGCTGATCTGAAGTCGATGAACAGGATTCTGACGAGTCTTTTGTCTCCAGGTGGGTGAGTGCTGAGTGGAGGGCAGCAGAGATGGCATCATCATTCGAGCATGAGGGGTCCAGGGCGGAGGGGAAGCTCAGATTTGATGTGTTTCAGCACTAGCTGCTCAAAGCACTTCATGAGGATGGGAGTGAGTGCGATCGGACGGTAGTCGTTGTAACTGGAGGGGGGATGACTTCTTCGGGACCGTGATGATAGTGGTGGATTTGGGGCATGTGGTGAAAACAACTTGTCTCAGTGAGGAGTTGAAGATATCAGTAACAACATCTGTGAGCTCCTCGGCACAGTCTCTCAGGACACGACCAGGAATGTTATTAGGACCCTTGGCTTTCCGTGTGTTTGTGCGTCTGAGGCATCGCCTCACACTCTCTAGTGTGAGCACCTGGTCCTCAGGAGGTGTTGTCTTCTGTGCCTGGGTGCTGTTGTTTGCCTCAAAGCGAGCAAAGAAGTCGTTCAGCTGGTTCAACAGAGAGTTGGAGCGGTCTGAGGAGGGGGTTTATAGTCCGTTATAGTCTGCATCCCTCGCCACAGGTTCCTGGTGTCTCTGCTGTCGCTGAAGCGATCAGCAATTCTCCCGGAGTACTCCCTCTTGGCCACCCTTATGCCTTGTGACAGGTTAGCCCTGGCCGTCCTCTGAGCCAACTTGTTGCCTGCTTTGAAGGCTGTATTCCAAGCTTTTGAATAATTACAATAGATTATTAAAATCATTTAAAAAAGTATCGTCATTTGAAATATTAATTTCAACCAATATTTCTGTCAATATCCCGTCTGTCGGGTCTCAATAATGAGTGACTTGTTATAACTTCCTGGTGTCTCAGTACACACACGTGTGTGTTTACTTAACCCACGACTGGGGTCATTTTACTTGCCAATACACTGGGGAAACCTTTCCAATTCAGAACAAAATTTGTTGTCGCACAAAGCGTGAATTTCTATCTTTTACATTTTTAATATTCGGGATGTAAGTGCATAACACCCCCAAAAATAATTAACAGTCAAGAGTCAACCGTAAGAAAAGCACTGAGAGGTCATACCTCCACCAAGGAGATTATTTCACTTCATGAAAACAGTAAACGATTGAATGAAGCTTTGGTTTTACGTAAATATTGTATGTGTGTGTCAGTCACAGAGATGGTCGGGCTAAAGTACAGACGGACCGTTGAGATCTTGTACCAGCTGGCCTTCAGGGCAGGAGCGCTGATCCTTCCGCTGCTAGCCTACTTGATCTCCGACTGGCGCTAGCTGCAGGTGACCTTGAGCGCCCCCTACATCCTCTTCCTGTCCTACTACTGGTCAGTGGTCCATGTTTTAGGATTTTATCGTGAAAACTTAACATTATTTACGACTTCCTTCATGCTCGTGCTTCATCCACACGTCTTGTTCCACAGGCTGATCCCCGACTCTCCTCGCTGGCTGGTGTCTCAGAAGAGGCTCACTGAAGCTCAGCAGGTGGTCTAGGACCTGACCAGAGAGAACGGAAGGACCCTGAACAAAACTCTGGAGAGTCCGGTAAACCAATCGAGACATTTGTCTTCTAACTGTTCTTTGTGGCGACATGACCGACCACGTCTGGCTGCAGGTGTTCTTGAAAACAAAGATCATGAAAGTTTTCTTTTGCAGGTCGACTCTCGCTGGCGCCTGGAGGTCGGGTCCTGCTACTCCCTGAAACTCACGCAGAGTCTCTCTGCCCGAGACCATCCGTGACGTGAAGAACCCCCACTGGTGAGGAGGTCACGGTGTAGGGCTGTTGCTCTATTTGACTTTGACGTTTCTGTCACACAGAAGGATGTACAGGAGCTGACAGACCCTCTGAGGACAAGTGACGAGTGATGATCAGACGAGTTGATTCAAGAAACGTATTCTAATCTTTCACCGTTCACTGTATAAAAATCCAAAGTTAAAATGTAACGATTCAGCTCGTGGAGAGTTTCTCGGTCAATGACCTGGATCCTGAGGACAGAACATCGGTGACACAAACAGAACCAGACCTGGTGAGAATCAGTGTCACATTTTATTTCCACTGCTGACTCCCGGGTTCACTGTCACATTCAAACAAACAAAAACACAGTCACATGAACTGCAGGCTCTTTAATTTGTGCTGATGGTTTGATCGATCCAGTCCACGAACTTGGACACTCTTGCGTAGACCCCTGGTCTCATAGCGTTGGCGCAGCCCAGACCCCAGGAGGTGACGCCCTGCACGACGTACCTGTTGCGGGAGTTGCACACGAGCGGACCACCGCTGTCGCCCTGTAGGGGGCGAAATTATTAGTCTTTTTGCTGATTTTTGTTTGAGAAATGACAGCACAAAACAATTTTCTTCTTGTTAAGAATGTGACAGTTTTTTTCAAGAAAAAATTATATTAAAAATGACTGTTGATAATATGTTCATTTTCTGACTTTTATGTGTATTCATAGTTTTATTGAAATATATTTATCTTTTTAATTCTTCTGGGAATTTTAATTGAAATGATAAGTTTAAGTTAAAAAAACTGAAATGTTGAGTGACAAAAAAAAAACATTTAAAGAAAAAGGAAAATAACAGGTAAAAGAGTAGTTCTTATATATAATATATTTCATGAAAATGTTAACGCAAACCAGCCAAAATAATATTAAGAAAATATGTGATAAACACGTTGAAAAACAGAGCTAATGTAGCAAGTTTTTCAGAATTTAAGTTGATAATGTAGTTTCTGAACTGAACTGTAAATAATACAAGAGTTAGTTTGTCTACCTGGCAGCTGTCAGTTCCTCCCTCAATGTTCCCGGCACACATCTCGTGGTCTTTGACTCGTCCGCTGAGGTACGAAGGACGGTTGCAGACTTTGTTCTCGATGACGGGGAAACCAGTTTCCTTCAGGACTCCTTCACCTCCGGTGCCTAAAGACAGGAACAACATCTCATACTTGATTATCTTGAGTCTCGATTTTTGTAATGAGTGTTTCGAGTATTTCCTGGTCCTGTTGTATGAATGAGTAATTTAACCCTCAATACAAGAGGTTTTGATGTCTCTAGTGAATATGCAGCAATAAAACGAGTGGCCACTTACCCTGAGTCTCTCCCCACCCAGTCACGTAGCACTCGGTGCCACTGGGGACGATGAAGTCCTTCTCTGGAAGACACGCCGTCATGACTTTGTCGTTAATTATTGCAGGTCTGGAACAGAAATGAAATGGTATTTTTAAAGAAATCCAAACAAAGGCCTTTAAAACATCATTACTTGTTGAGTATTTGAAAAAGGTTGGTGTCATTGGAAAGCTTGATAAACAAAGAAACAAATGTTATTCTGAGGTTTTTAATCAATTAATTAATGTTAAATTAGAAAATGTGTTTCTCAAAATATCATAGCCCAGATGAGCATAGGAAACATAAAGGACAGTTACTATTTTTGGTTGATTCCATTCGTGAAATGATCGTTGGAATTGACAGAACATTTCAGTAAACATGACTCAAACAAGCGGGTCCAAACAAATCAGTGTGCGAATCGATCAAAATCACAGATATAAGTATAACGTAAATATTATAGGGGTTCCATTATAGGGAACGTTATACTCATCTTAGAGATGTTTTGTGAGGGAGTTTTGTCGAGCGAAAATGTTGTCGGAGAATTTTGAATTTGATATTCTTGCTGAACATGTGTTCTACATCGTCATTGTTGTATACTGCACGATCAAACGTAAAAACTGAAACACCAAATACACACATGCCTAAATAAAAGCCTATTTTGGATTTCATTAAGAACCTCTGTACATTCCACATGTGTATTTCTGAAAGATGGCTCATCATGTGTCACCTCTCCAGCTTCAGCAGCGCGATGTCGGCTCGGTTGGGTCCCAAGATGATTTTCTCCAGTCGCCTCTCTTGCTTCGAAACCTCGTTGGCTCTCTCGGTGTGGATGCCCATAAGAATCTTGTAGGCTGCTGGTCGACTAGATCTGCAACAGGGATCACAATGAAGGCACGTGTCTGTGGGACGTTGTCGGGTTGTCTGACCTCTCCAGGCAGTGGGCGGCCGTCAGGACCCACTGAGGGTGGATCAGAGTTCCTCCACAGAAGTGGCTTCCAGAGCTGCAGGAAGAGTTGGAGGTAAGTGGAAAAGAAACACGACTTAAAAAAGTAACTTGACGATGAGACTTGTTTTGAAAAAATATCCATTCACTTGCATTGTTGTTCAACTGACTAGTTTATCTTTACACTTTTAGGATCACTAGCTTTTCTCTTCAGCTTCACCATAGATAGTAAATGTGCTTTCCAAGCGTTGACCGTAAAACTATGTTTGCTAATATTTTTTATATCATACATATTAGAGTTTTAATGTAATTGTTAGCGGGTTAATGCTAAGCTAACAGCTAAGATAAACCGACGCATACTGGAACAATTTGCACCATTTTTACTTTTATTTTATTTTATAGTAACTTACATGGTGCAACAGGTTTGTAATGATGAGGCAGATAAACGTGTTAAGGTTGGATTTAAACCAATTTAAGTGTATGCTGGTCTTACTAGTTGTTATCTATTCTTCGAATTCAATAGTTGACAAAGTTATAGTCTTCTGATGTTTAGATGTGGTTGACCAAGCATTACCCACATGATCACCACATTCTTTAATTCTGTTTTTTTTACTCCGTTCAACTTGGAAAATCCAATTGCGAGTTATAAATTTAAACTTGTGTCATGAGTCTACTTGTTCCTCCTTGTGTTTCCGGTTTTATTGTGAAATCAGCTCCCTTCTGTGTCTGTGCTAGTCTTACTTCCCCCCTGTCTGAGTTGTAATTGTTCCCAGCTGTGTCTTGTTAGTCCCGCCCCTGCTGTTGCTGATTGCTCACCTGTTTATTTAAACCCCCACTTTCTGTCACGTCCTCGTCTTGATGTCACATTCGTATCGGACTCGTATGAACACGATAAGTACTTGTACCTCTTTCCTGCCTGTTTTCTTGTTGGATTACGTCTTTACCTTCCCCCTTGGAATTAAAACCAAGTTTCAACAAACTGAACTCTGCGCCTGGGTTTCTCCGTTCTGCACCCTGACAACTTGACTTTCACACACTACTTAGCTTCTTCTTCTGGTGACTCCTCCCATCCTGACTTCTCAGTGAACAGAGCGTCTTTCTTTCTTAATAAAGTTAACATTTTTAAAGATCAAGAAATAAAATAATGATAGAGCGGAGATAGAGAAAAGAGGGTGCGATGCCAAGGAAGTTGTATTAACTATTTGATATCTGTTTTAATCGAATCCTCTCTTTGCTCCTACAACATGATGAAGGAAGGGTTCACCCCCAATAAGCTCACTTCAGAAACAAAACGGTTATGTACTAAATCAGCAAAGTACTATCAAAGAAAAATACTATTGTAAATCTGCTAATCTGACTTTGCCGTGAGGTGTTTTCATGGTGATGTTTATATCGGCTAAGAGAGAAATGTTGGAAAAATGGACCTCAGAAAATATACAACGAAGTCACTATGAACTTCTAAAATGAAGGTTGAAATCCAAGAATACATGAGTTTGGTCCAAGTTCTGATGGACTTGCCAAACTCACCTGGTGCGGAGGCTTATCTGCCAGGGCCACGAGTACGCCTTGGACACACAGCCCCCCACGATACGACCAAAGCAGCGCTTGGGTTTGACCGCTGGCGACCCACACTTCTGCCCGTCTGATGACACTAGTGTTGGAGGAGGACAATCTCAAAACCAGTAGCCCAGAGTAAGCGTGACACAATAAGAGAAACGTAATTTTCATACCACAATCTTGGATCTGACAATAGTCCCATTTCTTGTTTCGGTCGGTTGTATAGCACCAAGGTCCATTTACGTCACCATCCGGGTTTCTGCAACTCTGAAACCGTTAGCTAGTTACTAATAATACTAAACCTGGAATGCCATGTTGAACAAATCTTGAATCGATGTCTTTAATATTAGAAACAAACACATTTTACATAATGACAATAAAAAGAATCCTAAATTAGTAGTTATTTTGTCTTACATTGCCATCCAGGCCTTTCTCAGGATGGGTCAGTGGGGTGAAGCTGTTATGCTGATGGGGACTCTGAGAGCTCCAGGCCTGGCAGGTAACCCCTGCGACGGTGATGGAAGTCGGGCCACGGTATGAAAGTCCATTCCCATTCTTGCAATCTAACAAGGTAACGACATCTGGTCAGCCAACACTCAATTGTGAATTGGAATGTCTTCTGGACCATCACCTTTCTGTGTAGGCTGGGAAGGAATTTCGGGTTTGGTCGGAGGTGCCTGAGTCGGTTTCGAGGAACCAGTGGAGCACTTCTCCAGGTTGCAGTATTCCCAGCGAACTGCTGGGTCCATTGTGTAACACCAGGGTGTCCGGTCTCCATCTGGATTCCTACAAAGATTCCTTTTGAGGTCCCTGTGAAGCCAGAAGATCCACAGTTAAGTTTATGCTTGTAGGGTCATGAGATAAGAAGGGTTAATGTCAATTTCAAAATAAGCTCCATTAGTAAAAAATATAATTCTCTCTTCCTGATGAGGTTCTAATTCAAAAACAATTCCATGACCTAGCCATCAAATGATATAAGACAAAGTACAACCTTCAACTAACAACAACTTTCCTACCACGTCTTAAGCGACAATCGGGACCTATATTGGAGAGACTCTTGGTGTGAAACATGCTTCTGCAGTTCATCTGTTGGTGAATACTAAAGGATATCACGTACGCATTTGGGAATGCCTCCGGAGTTTTTCTGTGGGAGTGAGGAGTCATTGCGCTCCAGCCTTGACATTTCTTGCCACTGACTGTCTCCGATGTGATTCCTCTGTAGTTTGAACCATTACCCTCATAGCAGTCTTCCTCCTCTGTGGGAATCACCGGGTCATCTAAAAGAAACAATATGCTTCATATTTGTTGAACATTGAGCTCATCCTGGATTTTTATACTTGGGGAAGGGCCATTTCCACAGGTTGGAACACTACAATACTCCCATCGAGTGTTTGAGTCGGTGGTGTAACACCAGGGTTTTCGCTCGTTGTCAGGGTTACGACAGTAGTTGTTCTCCAGTTGTCTGAGAAACGACAAGAGATCTCAGACTTACATTTACTATGTACTACTCGCTGCCACAAATTGGCTTCATCTAGGTCACCAAGTGTGGTCTGGTTGCTGCACTTACTTGCATGGGTAGTTGTCTGGCGTACGGTTGTGTATGTGTGGCGATTGGCTTGACCACCTCTGGCATGTTTTACCGCTCTCGGTCACAGAGATGGTACCTCGGTATGCGCTGCCCTCTCCGGTGGCACAGGTCAACTCTGGGGTGACCGTGGGCGGTGGTGATGCTGAGATCATTCAAGAGTACAGGAATGCTTTATATTTTTAGTGGTCAAGTTCATGCCACTAAATTGCTTTCTATTTGCACGTTAGGTAAAATTATTTATTGTCTTTAAGATGAAAATCTAGAAGAGGACTCACAGCATCGGGGAATGGAGCAGAAGTCCCAGCGTTTGGACTCGCTGGTGGTGAAACACCAAGGTCTTGGGTCTCCATCTGGATTCCTGCAGTAGTTTTCCTCCAAATATTTCTCAGGTAATCTAGGAAGAGTAGAAGATAGTTCAAGGCACGTTCCATTTAAGATTTACTCTTCAAGTTTCGCAGACAGGATGGATTTTATTGTGGTTACCGTTATTGGATATAAGATAAGATAACACAATGGCTATTTGCTTCTGTGTGTAGAACCTACGCGCTGGGAATGTAGCCATGGTTGTGTGGTTTCTGGGTGTTCCAGCGCTGACAGGTGAAGCCGTTCTCAGTGACGGCCACCTTGCCCCTGTAGTTCTCACCACTGCACTGGATACAGTCCTCTACCAACACAAGGTGACAGTAAAAATCAACAGGTTGTATCTGACACAAAGCTTGCTCACCGGTGCAGCTTTGCACATCGCAGTGCTCCCAACGGGTGTCGGGGTCAGTGGTATAGCACCAGGGTCCTCCACCGTCCGCATCAGGGTTTCTGCAGAAGTTGGACTCCAGGTCGGCTTTGGGATGACTCTCTGGTGTCATGCTGCAGAGCAAACGTCAACGATGGACACATGGACCAAGACAACTCATGTTGGTAAACACCTACTTAGGTCTGTGTGGAATCTTGGATTCCCATCTCTGACATGTTTTTCCTGTTTTCGTTTTGGATTTTGTTCCCCGGTAATCTGTTCCGATGCCACTCACACATTCCTGAAGATAGTCTAGCAGAAAGAAAATGTTTGTTGTCTCCCTGATCGGAAATCTTTGATGTTCTTGGTTCTTCGAACCATTTCTTGTGACTTTGCCTGACCTTTTTTCTCGTACAACACTGTGCTACTTCTGCGCAGCATGAGCTCAGATTTGGAGTTTGCACCCAACGTCCAGCATTCCTGGTCCTTCTCGATATATATAAACGACCTGCGGAAACAACTCTTTATTGACGGTTCTTGTTCAAGTGTTACTGCAGCGCTCATGTTTACCTGCATGTGAATGATACTTCGCCGTCACACTTGGCTGCACACGCAGCCGCTGTATTTACGGAATATTCCCTCCTTTGCCTGGACAGGATCCATGCCCCTTCAGTTTTGGCATATGTGTCCACTTCGTTTGCACCAACTGGAGAGAGACGTTTGGAAACGTATGAAAATTTACAAAGACAACTTTACTGTAGTTCTTTAGTCTTCTGTAAACTTGTTATTTTTCTTTACATTAACGATGAACAGTATGGAGGTATTTGGAATTAATTCTTTTTTTTAAAGAAAAAGATTTTTTGTCTATAACTCTAAAATTAAGACGATTTCACTGGAAAATAATCCAAACAATCGATATGAGAGCGAGTAGAAAATGAGAAATTTCAATTTTGGATGGACTTTAATCACTTTAATTCGACATTTATTTTGAACTAAACTACAAAAATACTTGAAAGTCTATAAATCAAAGTATGTTTCTTTATATCATATCAAATGTCCTTTAATAATCTTTCCCATGCTTACACTTTCTTTAACTCGTAAACATTTTTTTCTATCATCTTCCTCTGACATGCCTGACAAATACATAATGTCACTCACAAAAACACTAAAGATTAGAGTTTTGTGTTTCCCTCAAGAAAAGATGAACACAAAAGAATTATATAATCTAAGAGGCGGTTCTTGCTAAGCCAATCAGCGCCATGAAATTATTTTTACAATTTCCTGATCGTCACGATTAATTAATTAATCAAGTTGTAGGTATCACACAATATTTGTCTTTGAATAATCTAATATTAAGTTGAGATATTTGATGCATAAATAGTTCATGAAAACAGAGCATTTGTTCAGGTTATAAATCATTTTTGTTACGGTCAACGAAGACTCTTGGCAGCCTTCGATGCTGTAAAATAATCTTACCGGTGCTGGCGAGGGCCCCGAGGAGAAGCACCACTGTGCAGAGATCCATGATGAAGGTCGATCACTCTAGCAGTTCATCGTTGACTAACTCTTCTCAGTACGAGCAAAGGATATACAGGACAACAAGCTGTCAATCATTGGCCAGACGACGCAAGAGTTACAGGTCAGGAACCTTGTTTGCAGGGATTTAACACCGCTTTAGGCATATCTTTACCAACTTTTGATAAATGCTCCACTAGTTAGCAAAGGAATCCTCTATCTCGAGTTGGTCTGTAACCTTTGACATCTTGGATTATTTCATCAGCCTCCCTGACGCTCGTCGTCATCTCACCACAGTTGATTGACGGCCATTGATTGTCCTTTTTCCTAAATACTCATATCAAACGCGATCAATACTGGTGGTTAATGTTCAGCGGGGAGGAGACCGATGTACCCCAGCAGCAAACAGCGGATTACAAAACAGCTAACATTAGACTGACAACTGGAACAGAGAGATTTTACCTCGCAGTGAGGAAGGTTCATGGCCAAGAGAAGCTTTAGGTTTTTTGGTCACTCTTGGAAAGAGTTGAAACTTGATCAACACCTTGAGTTTCTTCACCTTCACTTGGGTTTAAGTTTGGGATGTAACATTATTTTTACTGTTAAAATAGAAAATTACATTTGGTATTTTAGATGCTGCTTCATTTTGTGTCATGTCAATCTTGTTCTTCCTCGCACTAGAGGTCAGTTCCCCTGAGAGCCCTAGGTCCGTCCACAGGACTCCTCCTAGTGATATCCAGTTATGGCAGTATAAGGGAGTCTAATTCGTTGCTCTTCCTTGGAGGACCTACGTTGAATCTAAATCATTATTGTCTACAAACTTGTTGTTACACAGCTTGTTTGTCAGTGGAAAACATGTTCTGGACAAATATCTTTGAAATGTTCCTCAGTGGGGATGAGGTGGTGAAGCTTTGGCTGTTTTGTTGACTCTTTGTGAACTTTGAGATTTAGTCGCTGCATCAGAGAGAGGAAACACTGTTAGACCGAAGTCATCCAAAAAAGTCAACAGTCAATGGTTGTTTTTTTTTTAGTCATAAAAAGACAAATATGGACAAACTTTTTCTAGAAAAACGTTTAAATTCTGTTAAAATTCAGTGGAAAATGATTAAAAGTGTATAGTGTTACAAAACATGTTAATGAAAACACACAATGGAACCCAAAATCAAACAATCGAAAAGAAAATAACAAGAAAGTGTTAAAACAATAGCCAACAGTCCTGCATAATCTTAAATAAAATAAATCACTTCCTTAAAGCATCTGGAGGTCTGGTCCTGCTGCTCCCTGAAACTCAGGGAGTCTCTCTGCCCGAGACCATCCGTGACTGGAGAACCCCCAGGTGAGGAGGTCACAGTGCAGGGCTGTTGCTATGTTTGACTTTGACGTTTCTGGCACACAGGAAGGATGTACAGGAGCTGACAGACCCTCTGAGGACAAGTGACTAGTGATGATCAGACGAGTTGACTCAAGAAACACAAACAGAACCAGACCAGTGTCACATTTTATTTCCACTCCTGACTCCCGGGTTCACTGTCATCTTCAAACAAACAACAGTCACATGAACTGCAGGTTCTAAAATTGGTACTGATGGTTTGATTGATCCAGTCCACGAACTTGGACACTCTTGCGTAGACCCCTGGCCTCATGGTGTTGGCGCATCCCAGACCCCAGGAGTGGACACCCTGCACGACGTACCCGTTGCGGGAGTTGCACATGAGCGGACCACCGCTGTCGCGCTGTAGGGGGCGAACCACCACATGACATGAGTAGTGACACAACTTTATAAATTATTAGTCTTTCTGATGCTTTTTGTTTGAGAAATGACAGTACAAAACAATTTTCTTCTTGTTTAGAATGTGAATGTTTTTTTCAAGAAAGAAAAATGTTAAAAATTACTGTTTTTGTAAAAGTAATATGTTCATTTTCTGACTTTTATGTGAATCAAATATACTCAGACCAACTTATACACATGTATTCATAGGAGTTTACATTTTTTGTTTTATTGAAATAAATTTATGTTTTTAATTCTTCTCTTAATTTTTATTGAAAAGATAATTTTAAGTTAAGAAACTGAAATGTTGAGTGGAAAAAATAAAAGCATTTAAAGAAAAATGAGACAAAAAAGGGGAGAACAATAATTAGTTTTCCAAATAATTTTGAAAATAAGAGGTACAATTTATTTTAAATGAGTCGTTTTTATACATAATATATTTCTAAAATGTTTCACGAAACCGTAAACAGCCAACCAGCCAAAATAATTAAAATAAAATATGGGATAAACACGTTGAAAAACAGAGTTAATGTAGCAAGTTTTCCTGAATCAAGTCGAAAGTGTAGTCAAAAGTCGAAAAGTGAAAGTGTGTAGTCGAACTGAACTGTAAATAATACAAGAGTTAGTTTGTCTACCTGGCAGCTGTCAGTTCCTCCCTCGATGTTCCCGGCACACATCTCGTGGTCTTTGACTCGTACACTGAGGTACGAAGGACGGTTGCAGACTTTGTTCTCGATGACGGGTAAACCAGTTTCCTTCAGGCCTCCTTCACCTCCAGTGCCTAAAGACAGGAACAGAAAGTAATTGATAAAGTAAAGACACACAGAAGAAGAACAACATCTTGTGTTTATACTCAAGTATAATCGGCATAAAAGAAAATATATGCTGACGATACTTGAATATCTTGAGTCTTGGTTTTTGTAATGAGTGTTTCGAGTATTTCCTGGTCCTGTTGTATAAATGAGTAATTGAACTCTCAATAAAAGAGGTTTTGAAGTTTATGTATTTGGGGGGGATTCCGTAGTGTGCCATTAAATCCCATAGCAGCTTTCGGTCTACACTGTCAAATGCTTTTTCGGTTCCAGGACATGCAATGCCAAGTGCTCCACCAGGGACAGGCATAAGAAACATTCACGGTGAAACAGGGCTGCCTGCTTTCCCCTTTCCTTTTTCCTCTTGTGCATTGACTGGACTATGAAGTAGCTACCCACAATACAAATACTGGCATCCAATGGAGTCTGACAGAACAGCAAGAGGACCTCGACTTTGCGGATGACATTGCACTACTCTCACATAGCCACCAGCAGATGAAAGATAAATCCCAACTGCTAGAAACAACAGCAGCAGGACTGGGGCTTAAAATTAAAGGAGCAAAATAATGCGGATAAACAACAAAAACATGAGTCCTATAAAAATCGGGGACCAGACACTGGAATAGGCCGTCAAATTTACATACCTGGGAAGTGTGATAGCAGTGGACGGTGGGACAGAGGAAGATGTGAAGTCAAGAATAGGGAAAGCAAGAACAACATTCAACATATTAAATAAGATCTGGAAAACTAAGAACATCTCACTCAATACGAAGCTCAAAATCTTCAACTCCAACGTCAGATCCGTACTGTTGTATGGATCAGAAACTTGGAGGACCACCAATGCCATCACCAATAAACTACAGACTTTCATCAACCACTGCCTTAGACGTATACTCAGAATCTTCTGGCCAAACCGTATCAGTAACATCAACCTGTGGGAACGCACCAATCAAGAGCCAAAAGAGATACAGCTGATAAGGAGAAAGTGGAGCTGGATAGGTCACACACTAAGAAAAAGCAAAACGGCAATAACCAAGCAGGCACTAACATGGAACCCACAAGGCAAAATGAGCAGAGGGAGGCCCAAAAACACCTGGAGGAGGAGCACAGAGCTAGATGTGAAAAAGAAGGGACTGACGTGGAAACAGCTGGAGAGGATGGCACAAGATAGACGGGGGTGGAAACTATTCATCAATGGCCTATGTTCCGAAACGAATACAAAGGCCTAACTAAAAGAGGTTTTGATGTCTCTAGTGAATATGCAGCAATAAAACGAGTGGCCACTTACCCTGAGTCTCTCCCCACCCAGTCACGTAGCACTCGGTGCCACTGGGGACGATGAAGTCCTTCTCTGGAAGACACGCCATCATGACTTTGTCGTTAATTATTGCAGGTCTGGAACAGAAATGAAATTGTATTTTTAATGAAGTCCAAACAGAGACCTGGTCACTTTTTAATTCATTGATTTAGAAAATGACTTGGACGACCTACTGTAAACACAGAAGTCTGTGATACAATTCATTTTACTAAAAAGTAGAGTGTGTATTGACAATAATCTGGTGCAACAATGCTATATACAGTGATACTGTAGTAACATGGATATATTTGTAGTACTGTCGAGTACTTGACTATGGTGTTGCAGAATTTACAGACCACATGACTATTTTTGTAGAATCTGACCTCTAAAACGTCATAACTTGTTGACTATTTAAAAAAGGTTGGTGTCATTGGAAAGCTTGCTAAACAAAATAACAAATGTTATTCTGTTGTTTTTAATCCATTAATTAGTGTTAAATTAGAAAATGTGTTTCTCAAAACATCATAGCCCAGATTGAATATATGAATACTGGAAACTGAAAACATAGTTACTATTTTTGGTTGATTAAATTCATGAAATTATCGCGTTTTACCGCTCAGATGTTTCATCTGTTGGGACGCAGGAGAATTTCAGGCAGGAAGCACAACACAGTCCTAGTGGTCTCTCAGTGCCAGCAATCCTCCAAGATCACACAAAGAGCCTCTAACACCACTCCAGCAAGCCCACCCCAGCCAACGAGGGAAAGAATTAAGTGGCCCAAGTTGAGTGATGAAAACGACTGGTCGATGTTCGATAAAGATCTGGACAAGGTGGCTGGAGCAGTTCAAACTGATTCAGCAGAAAGGAATGTGGATTCACTGAAAGCCATCACCTACAACATGGCAAACAACCGTGCCCAGAAAAGAGAACAAAGAAAGACCAGAAAGAAAGGACAACAGCAGAGAAAGAAAGATCAAACAACTTAGGAAAGAGATCAAGACCCTGAGGATATTATTCAAACTGGCAAGTGCAGGAAAAAAGGAAGGAATAAAGCAGCTGACAGCCAGCCTCCTCGAACAGCTCATACCGTCCGACGCCGTGCAATGTCCCCCTGGCGTCACTAGGCTAGCGTTACAGGGGGGACAAAAACGTCGGTTTTCGCCTACCCGGGTCACCCAGTAATATACAGAGCACTCCCCGACGTCGGATTCAAACGACCCGGGTTACATTTGACGTGTCGCCCACCTCTTCGTTGCCATGGTAACGTGACGTGACGTGTCGCTGTTGTCCTTTGGCTAACGTAATTCTAGAACTATGAAGCGCACTTGAAATGTTTAATGTCAACACTGCGATTCTAACCCCGATTGTGCTGAGAGAAAGGTTTCATGTCAAGCAGGTCTGGAGTTCTAGGCAGTTCTTGCAGTACACTTCCATGCAAAAACAAAACAAAAACATACTAGTGCTCCCTTTTAAATATAATAAATTAATAAATACAAGCAAGTATACTTGATCATTCAGAGATAAGCTCTCCATGTTTCCTTCATCCATTGTTTGATGGTGTTTCCATCTGGTTTACCTCTTTATGCTGGAATTTAAAATACTTTTCATTATTATTTTATATATATTCTTTCATTTAAAGAAAACAACAACAGATCAAATCCCTCATCCAAAAGGATTCAAATAAACTTAATAATAATTATTAAATACGATAAATATGTTATCTGTGTTAATATGCGGAAGTGATAAATGAAATCAATATCTTGAATATTAATAAAATAAATCGCCTACCATGACCTGCCAATATAGCAAACTTTTTATTGGAATATAAATATATTTTCGCCCTTCAAAATAACAAAATACGTGTGTGAGTTACATTATAGTTTAAAAGCTAAGTTTTAGCGAACTAGCTCTCGTGTTAACGCACCACAGAAAGTTACATTACACGCAATGAAACATTATTTCTGAGTTTTAAAGCAATAATGATATCTTACCTCAATAGACGAGTGACGCGCACCTGGTTCCGTCAAGTTACTGCACAAACGTGAGCACAAAATGCTATCGTTCTTTGTAAACAAGTGTGACGTCATCATCCGGAGGTTTGGCGGAAGTTGCGTGGGCGGCAGTTTGAAAACTTTTTAGCTGACGCTAAACTTAACTCGGTCTTTATACAAGCTCACATCTACAATTGTATTCCATGGTACTTTTAAACAAACAAGCACAATTTCTCATTTTATTCCTGTGGTGTGACGGCTCTACATTCCTGCACGATCAGTTTATTAGCGTGTGTGACGTCACCGCTGCAGGATCGCGATTACTGTTGACAAACGTCACGTAGACGCTCAATAAACTAAAGCTAAATAAAAAGAAAACATATGTCCATAAACGCAATCTCAATGAAATGTTCTATTTTCATAGAAAAGCGCACCGGATTATAAAGAGGATCAAGCAAAATAGCACATCCAGACTTTATTTTAGTCATTCATAAAACAATGTCAACATTATGGAGTTGAAACACCTACAAATATACAATATAGTCACTTTTACAGGACCTTTTAAGCATGTATTAATCCGCGAGAGCCTCTTGACTTCCGCGATGCGTGAACAATCCAAGCTTCAAAAAATTAAAATTAAGCATTTTTACAGATTTATGTTCACTGTGTACCTCCTTAAAGTGGTTTGAGGTCGTTAAGCACAATCGGGGTTAGAATCGCAGTGTTGACATTAAACATTTCAAGTGCGCTTCATAGTTCTAGAATTACGGTAGCCAAAGGACAACAGCGACACGTCACGTCACGTTACCATGGCAACGAAGAGGTGGGTGACACGTCAAATGTAACCCGGGTCGTTTGAATCCGACGTCGGGGAGTGCTCTGTATATTACTGGGTGACCCGGGTAGGCGAAAACCGACGTTTTTGTCCCCCCTGTAACGTTACCCTAGTGACGCCAGGGGGACATTGCACGGCATCAAGATGGTATGACGCCTTGGGTGTGAGGACGTGTTGCCCAGTGGTATACCGTACAAAGTATACAAGAAATGCCCCAAGCTCCTCCAAAGGCTATGGGTCTATTCCCCATAACTTAATCCAAGTGGCTTTGGAATAGTGCCACATACCACATAACATCCAGGACATGATCACCAGCTACTTGAGAGATATCAAGCTACGATTCCACTCTGCCAAGTTTACAACAAAGTGGCAGCCAGTAGAGAAAGACATAGTGATAGGACGCATAATCTCTTCTATTTTGTTCATCATGGGAATGAACCTGATCGTCTCAGCAGCAAGTGTAAAGGCAAGAGGGCCAATTACCGCTGCAGGTTGTCAACAGCTGGTGATAAAGGCATTCATGGATGACCTTACCGTAATAAGGTATGATAATTCCCTGTCAAACAAAAACAGCATCTCCAACACCGTAAAACAAGTTGAGGATTGGTTGTATAAGAAGTGTGGCCTGCCTTGAAAATACAAGTGCTGGATCTACCAACACGGCCTACTCCCGAGACTCATGTGACTTGTCAGCGTGTACGAGGTGCCCCTGTCATCTGTTGAAGCAATGGAGATGAAGTTCAACAAACACCTTCGTAGATGGTTAGGAAGCTTTACAGCTGTGGGGCTCTACACAAGGTCGGCCAGCTCCAGCTTCCCTTGTCATCTGTGGTGGAAGAGTTCAAAGTTGCCAAGTGCAGACTGTCCCTGACATACAGGGACTCTCAAGACCAACTCACCAGGGAAGCAGGAGTCAGAACCAGATCTGGTCGCAAGTGGGCCGCCAGTACAACGACTACCCAGGCAGAATGTTCTCTTAGGACCAAGGACATCATTCCTTGCACGGGTAGACAGGGGCTAGGTTCATCACATTTTCAACAGTGGTCAAGGTCCACCCCTAGGGAGAAGAGAGCCTTGATCCAGGACAAAGTCTGAAACCTTTGTAGGAAGAAGGGAGAAGAGCAAAATCCATCAAGCTCGCATCTCAAGGAGCCTGGACAAGGTGGAACCTCCCCAAGAGATCCATCAAATGGAGTGAACTGTGGCGGTTGGAGCCCTTCCGGATATCCTTTCTACTCCGAGCAGTGTACGACACCTTACCGACCCCAGTAAGTTTGCACAGGTGGGGGATGAGGGCTGACTCAGTGTGCAGATTGTGTGGCGGTAAAGGATCAATAGTGCACATTCTTTCTGGGCGAAAGACCGCTTTGACCCAGGGTAGATACAGGTGGCGCCATGACTAGGTGTTGGCAGTGCTTGCAGATATCCTGGAGCAAGAGAGGAGGAAGAAGTAGCCAACCAAAGCAAGACCACTGCTGGGCAGAAGCGTTCGAAAGAGCCTCCTTTTGCCTCTGGCACATGCTGGAAGCCTGGGGGAGAGGGGCAGTGACTTGGCCAGTCACTGCAGACCCACCAACTGGAGGGCGTTCTGGTTAAGGGTCGAAACGCGAGAAGTGTTAGATTAAAATTATTATACACTATACGTATACGCCATACTTAAATGAATGCTTAAAGATAATCAAAATACAAAGTATAAATTACTCGCTTCATCTAAGAGCTTAAGCGTTTGAATACACATTCACAATCAACATTCCACTCCAGACTGATTCTCTGATTCGAGGCAAGCTCGGATCAGAATTAGAGATACGACACCTGTAATTTAAAACATCTGTTTATCTGCAAATCACACCTTAAATCGTAGATCGAAGAACGAAGCAAGACACACCCGGGAAAGGGGGGCTAAAAGACGGAAACCCCCACCCGAAACATTTGAATGATTAGATTGGAAGAAAACAAATTAGGATGTCTCTCTACTGGGGATCGGGACAAAGTGTATCCGGTCGCGATAGTAAAGCTTGTATTTTGTTTGACTTGAAGCGGCGAATAAACGACCCGTGACACACTCTTGATTGTCCATCTTTCTCCATCTTTAAATCACAAATAGATGTATGATATAAATAAATATATATATATACATATCCAATGAACGTTTTACTCATCTTGAAGATTTTTTGCGAGGGAGTTTTGTCGAGCGAAAATGTTGAATGAATTTTGAATTTGATATTCTTGCTGAACATGTTTTCTATATCATCAGTATTGTTGTATACTGCACGATCAAACGTAAAACTGAAACACTAAATACACACATGCCTAAATAAAAGCCTAAATTTCCCTATTGTAAATCTCATTAATAACCTCTGTACATTCTACTTGTGTATTTCTGAAAGATGGCTCATCAAGTTAAATCATGTTGTATTGTGTTAAATAATTCACAGTGTCACCTCTCTAGCTTCAGCAGCGCGATGTCGGCTTGGTTGGGTCCCAAGACGATTTTCTCCAGTAGCCTCTCTTGCTTTGACGCCTCGTTGGCTCTCTCGGTGTGGATGCCCAGAAGAATCTTGTAGGCTGCTGGTTGACTAGATCTGCAACAGGGATCACAATGAAGGCATGTGTCTGTGAGACGTTGTAAGTAAGTAAGTAAGTAATATATATTGTCAGAGCGCTTTTCCAGACCATGTCACAAAGCGCTTAAACAATCAAAACAATAGTCAATACAATATATACTTAAAAGATCAAGATAACACTGAGAACAACACAGGAGTTGTCAGTCCTCGTGGTTGTCTCACCTCTCCAGTCAGTGGGCGGCCGTCAGGACCCACTGAGGGTGGATCAGAGTTCCTCCACAGAAGTGGCTTCCAGAGCTGCAGGAAGAGTTGGAGGTCAGTGGAAAAGAAACACGACCTAAAAAAGTAACTTGACGATGAGACTTGTTTTGAAAAAATATCACTTCACTTGCATTTTTGTTCAACTGAATAGTTTATCTTTACACTTTTAGGATCACTAGCTTTTCTCTTCAGCTTCACCATGGATAATAAATCTACTTTCCCAGCTTTGACTGTGAAACAATGTTTGTTAATCATTTTTATATCATACATATTAGAGTTTTAATGTAATTGTTAGCGGGTTATGTATTTTCTTTTGGCTTTTTTATACTTATTTTAATTTTCATCATAATTATTTTATGGTTTATATATCATTAAAGTGTGTTTAAATCTAAACAAGCCATTTTATATGTACAGTTGCAATGCACAACCTCTTTTTATAGGTTGAAATGTAACCTCAGAAAATATACAATGAAGTCACTATGAACTACTTTAATGGTTAAAATCCAAGAGTTTAGTCCAAGTTCTGATAGACTTGCCAAACTCACCTGGTGCAGAGGTTTATCTGCCAGGGCCACGAGTTAACATTGGACACACACCAAGATAACTATTTAACTGCACCTCTTGTTATTTATGTAAATATGATTGTGTAAATATTATATAGCGCAGATTTATCTTTTATTCCATTTAGATTTTATTTCTCGTTTTTATTTCTGGGTGTTTTTATTTCTCTTGCTGCTGTTAAACCGAATTTCCCCTCGCGGGACTAATAAAGGTTTTCTGATTCTGATTCTGATTAATGCTAAGCTAACAGCTAAGCTAAAATGACGCATACTGGAACAATCTGCACCATTTTTACTTGTTTTTATAATAAAGTTACTAACATGGTGCAACATGTTTGTAATGATGAGGCGGATCAACTGGTTAAGACTGGTTTAGGTGTATGCTGGTCTTACTAGTTAATCTCAATAGTTCACAAAGTAAATTAGAGACTTGATGTCTAGATGTGGTTGACCAAGCATAACGTGTGTTTATCTAGACAATACTGTGTTGATATTCATAAGCAATGAATGTATTTTCTTTTGGCTTTTTTATACTTATTTTAATTTTCATCATAATTATTTTATGGTTTATATATCATTAAAGTGTGTTTAAATCTAAACAAGCCATTTTATATGTACAGTTGCAATGCACAACCTCTTTTTATAGGTTGAAATGTAACCTCAGAAAATATACAATGAAGTCACTATGAACTACTTTAATGGTTAAAATCCAAGAGTTTAGTCCAAGTTCTGATAGACTTGCCAAACTCACCTGGTGCAGAGGTTTATCTGCCAGGGCCACGAGTTAACATTGGACACAGCCCCCCACGATACGACTAAAGCAGCGCTTGGATTTGACCGCTGGCGTCCCACACTGCTGATAACACTAGTGTTGGAGGAGGACAATCTCAAAAACCACTAGACCAGAATAAGCGAGACACATTAAGAGAAACGTAATTTTCATACCACAATCTTGGATCTGACAAAAGTCCCATCTCTTGTTTTGGTCGGTTGTATAGCACCAAGGTCCATTAACATCACCATCTGGGTTTCTGCAACTCTGAAACCGTTAGCTAGTTACTAATAATTCTAAACCTGCAATGCCGTGTTGAACAAATCTTGAATCGGTGTCTTTAATATTAAAAACAAATACATTTTTAAGTCACGTGTCTTGTTCCATCTCAAAGTCATGCTCTTCGAAGTATAAGGACCATAAAATAATCCTAAATTAGTAGTTATTATGTCTTACATTGCCATCCAGGCCTTTCTCAGGATGGGTCAGTGGGGTGAAGCTGTTATGCTTATGGGGACTCTGAGAGCTCCAGGCCTGGCAGGTAACCCCTGCGACGGTGATGGAAGTCGGGCCAACGTAGGACAGTCCATTCCCAATCTTGCAATCTAACAAGGTAAAGACATCTGGTCAGCCAACACTCAATTGTGAATTGTAATGTCTTCTGGACCATCACCTTTCTGTGTAGGCTGGGAAGGAATGTCGGGTCTGGTAGGAGATCTCTGAGTTGGTTTCGAGGAACCATTGTAGCACCTCTCCAAGTTGCAGTATTCCCAGCGAACTGCTGGGTCCTTGTGTAACACCAGGGTGCCCGGTCTCCTTCTGGATTCCTACAAAGATTCCCTTTGAGGTCCCTGTGAAGCCAGAAGATCCACAGTTAAGTTGATGCTTGTAGGGTCATGAGATAAGTAGGGTTAATGTCAATTTCAAAATAA
Source organism: Callionymus lyra (assembly GCF_982586985.1). Classification (NCBI taxonomy): domain Eukaryota; kingdom Metazoa; phylum Chordata; class Actinopteri; order Syngnathiformes; family Callionymidae; genus Callionymus; species Callionymus lyra. The sequence goes on along the minus strand of NC_141830.1, from coordinate 24,080,865 downwards.
GCTTCATTAGTAAAAAATATAATTCTCTCTCCCTGATGAGCCTTCTATTTCAAACACAGTTCCATGACCTAGCCATCAATTGATATGAGATCAAATGACAACCTTGCAACTAACAACAACTTTCCTACCACTTCTCAAGCGACAATCAGGATATTGGAGAGACTCTTGGTGTGAAACATGCTTCTGCATTTCATCACTTACGCATTTGGGAATTCCTCCGGAGTTTTTCTGTGGGAGTGAGGAGTCATTGCGCTCCAGGCTTGACATTTCTTGCTACTGACTGTCTCCGATGTGATTCCTCTGTATTTTGAACCATTACCCTCGTAGCAGTCTTCCTCCTCTGGGGGAATCACCGGGTCATCTAAAAGAAACAATATGCTTCATATTTGTTGAACATTACTCATCTGGGATTTTTATACTTGGGGAAGGGCCATTTCCACAGGTAGGAACACTACAATACTCCCATCGCGTGTTTGAGTCGGTAGTGTAACACCAGGGTTTTCGCTCATTGTCAGGGTTACGACAGTAGTTGTTCTCCAGTTGTCTGAGAAACGACAAGAGATCTCAGACAAAATTGGCTTCATATAGGCCACCAAGTGTGGTCTGGCTGCTGTACTTGCATGGGTAGTTGTCTGGCGTACGTTTGTGTATGTGTGGCGCTTGGCTTGACCACCTCTAGCATGTTTCACCGCTCTCGGTCACAGAGATGGTACCTCGGTATGCGCTGCCCTCTCCGGTGGCACAGGTCAACTCTGGGGTGACGGTGGGCGGTGGTGATGCTGAGATCATTCAAGAGTACAGGAATGCTTTATGTTTTTAGTGGTCAAGTTCATGCCATTAAATTGCTTTCTATTTGCACGTAAGGTAAAATTATTTTGTGTCTCATATTGAAAATCTAAAAGAGGACTAACAGCATCGGGGAATGGAGCAGAAGTCCCAGCGTTTGGACTCCCTGGTGGTGAAACACCAAGGTCTTGGGTCTCCATCTGGATTCCTGCAGAAGTTTTCCTCCAAAAATTTCTCAGGTAATCTAGGAAGAGTAGAAGATAGTTCAAGGCACGTTCCATTTAAGATTTACTCTTCAAATTTCACAGACAGGAACTATTTTATTGTGCAATCTATTATTGGATATCAAACAACAACACAAGATTTTCAATGGCTATTTACTTATGTGTGTAGAACCTACGCGCTGGGAATGTAGCCATGGTTGTGTGGTTTCTGGGTGTTCCAGCGCTGACAGGTGAAGCCGTTCTCAGTGACGGCCACCTTGCCCCTGTAGTTCATACCACTGCACTGGATACAGTCCTCTACCAACACAAGGTGACAGTAAAAATCAACAGGTTGTATCTTTACACAAAGCTTGCTCACCGGTGCAGCTTTGCACATTGCAGCGCTCCCAACGGGTGTCGGGGTCAGTGGTATAGCACCAGGGTCCTCCAGCGTCCGCATCAGGGTTTCTGCAGAAGTTGGACTCCAGGTCGGCTTTGGGATGACTCTCTGGTGTCATGCTGCAGAGCAAACATCAACGATGGACACATGGACCGAGACAACTCATGTTGGTAAACACCTACTTAGGTCTGTGTGGAATCTTGGATTCCCATCTCTGACATGTTTTTCCTGTTTTCGTTTTGGATTTTGTTCCCCGGTAATCCGTTCCGATGCCACTCACACATTCCTGAAGATAGTCTAGAAGAAAGAAAATGTTTGTCGTCTCCCTGATCGGAAATCTTCGATTTTAATGGTTCTACAACAATGTCGTCGCTCTCCATGTGTTCGAACCATGTGTCTTGTGACTTTGCCTGACCTTTTTTCTCGTACAACACTGCTATTTCTGCGCAGCATGAGCTCAGATTTGGAGTTTCCACCCAACGTCCAGCATTCCTGGTCCTTCTCGGTATATATAAACGACCTGCGGAAACAAGTTTCACTCTCTATTGACGGTTCTTTTAAGTGTTACTGTAGCGCTCATGTTTCCCTGCATGTGAAAGATTCTTCGCCTTCACACTTGGCTGCACACGCAGCCGCTGTATTTACGGAATATTCCCTCTTTTGCCTGGATAGGATCCATGCCCCTTCAGTTTTGGCATATGTGTCCACTTCGTTAGCACCAACTGGAGAGAGACGTTTGGAAACGTATGTAAAATTTACAAAGAATGCTTTTGAATAATGCTCCCATAGTATTCATTATCAGTGCAGGTAATGTGTTGTGAAAATGACTATTGGTGATTTAGAAGTTGTAAAAGGGTCTCTGTTTACCCTAGTTTGAGATCGACATAGAGTTCAACATGAACAATATTCAGGCAAAGCAGACACCATATGTTAATAAATCATGAATTAATGAATGCTTTATTTCAAACATATTACATAAGAAAGTAAACTTAAGACAAACAAACAAAACCAATGAAATTAGTCAAACAATAATTATAGTCAAAACAATAATAATATTTACCCAACATGTCGAAAAAGTAAGAAGGATGAAGCATAAGCTCGTCTAAACCTACCCCTTCTCCACTACTCAATTATTAACCATCATTACCCAAGGTACATCAACAAAATACAAACATAAACAAACAAACATTCAGCAAAACACAGTGGAGATATTTAAGATAAATAGAGATAAACCACTGCTTCCTTGAAATCAACACACTTGCAATAACTTTCATAATTTCATAATGTTGCCATTCCATGTGATATGGGTAAGCAGTAAAAATTGATTTAATTCATCAGTAATCATCATTGTTTAAAATAGCAAATGAAGAGCTATTTGTAAATTAGACTCAAACTATGAAATAAAAGACAGCACAGATTTATGAGAGCCACAGTACATGTTTGAACTTTAAAATATACATATTTATGTTATTGAAAGGTGACTCAAGACTGCTGTTATACTATCAGAAAACTACACACACCAGCAACAACAAATACTGAACGACTAACAGGGTTCATCTTTAAATTTGATCTTTAAAGTATGTACTTTTTTGAGTATTGTTTTGATTGTTTAAGCGCTTTGTGACCCTGGTCTCGAAAAGCGCTATATAAATAAATATTACTTACTTACTTACTTACTTCATGAAATGATTTCTTTGTTTGTAGTGGCCTGTGCTACATTAAAGGGTTAATTCTCTAACTTCAAGATGCTGGCATGAAGGCCCTTGTAAAGCTGATATTTATATGACACATTCAGATGGTCTCCTACTATCGTGTGAGGAATTTGGTGTCAATCAGTCCAAAAATGAGTGGGAGGTTGTCATTCTTCTGTCAAGATGGTCTCTGAATGTATATTTGGATAAGTTATTCTAGACTACATTTCGAGCTGAACTGTGGTGGTTTGATGTTGCTACGACCTTCCTGTGCCTCTTGGCATTGTGGGAAACATAGAGAAATCTGGACGTTGACGCTCCATAACTCAACCATTATTGTTTTAAATGATTTTGGAGGTTCTTCAGATTTCATCTATCAACAATCGTTATAAGAGTGTTTCTCTAGATGCTTACCGAAGCTACTTCCGGTTTGGGAGGGGCTTTCATTATGGTTCTACCAGAATATGATTTTACAGGTGTCAGAGGTCACACAGACCAAGTTTCATATGTCTGAGGGTCACAGAGGTCAAATAAGAGCAAAAGAGCAACAGTCATGAAAAACACCTTTTTTGTCCCCAGTTCATTCCCAGCGGCCCCTGGAGATCTGAAAATGAGCATGATAGTTCACACTAGCCTCAATATCAAGCCTCTGTTAATTATTGATTAGCTGTAAGCAGTACATGTTGTTGATTACTAACGTATGTTTATGTATGTACTTATGCAATACATGTTGTTGATTACTAACGTATGATTATAGATGTAATTATTCCAATAGTAGTAAACTTTTAAGGCATAAATGCCTTTGACACTGGATAAGCTATTAACTCCAATATGAATATTGTACATGAGCTGCTTTTTATCACCCTGTCATAATAAAAGATATGAACTGTTATCATGAAAACTTTATTTTAATTTTTTAAGTATTCATTGGTATCAATTATAGGCATCTCTGAAGTTACAACTGCATTGATCATGTTGGGATGAATACTATGGGAGCATTATTCAAAATAACATGAAATTGTGCTTTATTACAGGTTTCATATCAAACAATTGTTCACAGATCGTCACAAATGTCACAAGTAACCATCAGAGTGAATCTGAAGGACGTTAAGACGTTCAGCGAAGACTTGCTTGTAGTAGTTTCGGGTCCTAGTCATGGTTAGAGTGATGTCATGCTGACTTGCTCCTGCTCCTTAAATGCTCTGAAGACCCTTTAAAGCCTCACCAGTCAAGCCCATGGTGTATCTTAAAAGAATAAGACAATAAGAATGTTTCCTTCATCCATTGTTTTATGGTGTTTCCCATTTGGTTTACCTCTTAATGCTGGAATTTAAAATACTTTTCATTATTATTTTATATATATTCTTTCATTTAAAGAAAACAACAACAGATCAAATCCCTCATCCAAAAGGGTTGAAATCAACTTATACTTATATACTTAAATACGTTAAATATGTTATCTGTATTAAGATGGCGCCGCACGAGCAGCAGCTGGTTAAAACAGCTCCCTCTTTCTTCTTACTTTTTATTACACTTTTTCCTTTTTTTTGGTGTCTTTTTAATTTTTTCTTTAGAGTGGTCGGATCTTGTTGCCGTTGTGCACAAAACGAGACCACTTTTACAACTTTTGCATACGGTTTTCTGCTATTTTCGTCACTTTTGGGAACTCCATCGGCAGACACGCTCAGCGGGTCTATTGTTTACACAAGGGATCAGCTGTTGGGGTTGCGCAACACCGCTCTCTCTCTCAGCGCGGAATGGACGATTCCCGTGGAAATCAAGAGAAAAAGACGCGGATGCAGAGCAGGTCGGATGAAACAAGAGAAGAAACGTAGGTTCCGTCCCTTTATTCCATCGATCATCATGGGAAATGTACGTTCGATCGCGAATAAAACGGACGAGCTTGCTGCGCTGACCCGGCATCAGAGAGACTTCCGGGAGAGCAGCCTTCTATGTTTCACGGAGACCTGGCTGACGGAGAAGATCCCAGACGCTGTTGTTTCCCTGGAGGGGTTCAAGATGGTTCGTGCGGACCGGGACATGGACGGAAAGAGGAGAGGAGGAGGAGTGGCGGTGTTTATTAATGAGAGATGGAGCGATCCCGCGCATGTCTCCATTAAAGAACAAGTGTGCACTAAGGACATAGAGTTTGTTGCGGTGGGCATCCGCCCGTATTACATCCTGAGGGAGTTCTACGTCATTGGTGCTCCGCCCTCCAACGGCTTCGCTATTGGTTTACCCCGAGGCACCGCCTCGTCTCTGAGAAAGCTTAATGAACTCGCCACCCAGCAGGGGGCAGTCCACTTCCTATAAAGGCGGGAAGCACCCGCCGCACTTTCTCCATTTTCAACTCAGCGAGAAAGCTCCTGGATACAGCATGGCGGACGTGAGCATGAACGTGGACGTAGATGTGTCTTTGTGCCTTTGTGACACCCCCCTGGGGAGGGGGGACACACACGCTCTCTGCTTCGTCTGTCTAGGCCCAGATCACGCGTTTGCGGATTGTGGGGCCTGCCGTATGCTTCCCGAGGAGGTCCGGAGGAGACGGGGAGCATACGAGGCCCGTCGGCGCACGCCGCGTCCTCCAGCCAGGTCGTGGGCCGACTACGATGAGGAGGACGACCGGCGGTGTTATGAGGCGGATCCGAGCACCCTGTTCGGTTCCGAGCCGGGGGACGTCGAAGCGGTCGGGGGAGCCGGGCTGGTTCCTCGCTACCCGCTTGACGTCCAGCCGCGCATATTCACCGCCGCGGCGAACCGCATGGAGGTCGAGCTCCCCCCCGCACCTCCACTCGCGCCACCACCGTTTACATGCGGAGTGAAGGTCGGGCGGAACGAAGCGCGCAGGCCTACGGTTCCGGGGGTTATCTGTCCTAAGCTGGACGAGATCTGGGGCTACGCGCGGCGAGGGTCTGCCTCTCCCATGGCTTCAGGGCCTCCCGTAGGATCCTACGGACCCTATTGCCGTGTGGACGGGGTGGACTGGCGGCGCGGTGTCCCGGAGCCCTCGGATACGGTACGTGCCGCCCTCAACCCGGGAGCTCGACTGTGGCCAGGCCTCCCTGTAGCTCTGCCTAGAGCTGAAGACAGGTTGACGGCAATGTTGTTTAACAGATCCTACAAGGGGGGGACGCAGGTGGTCTCCCTCGCAAACAACATGGCTCTCCTGTGCGGTGCGCTCGACAGGCTCACCGTGGACCGAGACGACCTTGGACCTTCGGAGTTGGAGGAAGTCAAGGACTCGGTGGCTGCGCTCCTCCGGATGTCGCAGGCGTACGCGATCCTGGGAGGGGGACTACGCGACGCTGGACAGCTGGGCCACCGGCACCTGTGGCTAGACCTGGCCACAGCGGTGCCGGAGAGAGACAGGAGGCTCCTCCTGGACGGACCGATAACGGAGGACTCCCTGTTCGGTCCGGAGCTCCGGAACGTCGTGGCCCGGCAGGAGGCAGCGCAGCAGGAGTCAGCGCAGCTCCGCCATCACCTGCATGGACGTGAGGACGAGGCGCGACGGGGGTCCGGCGCTCGGAGACGGAGAGCCCGTTCGTCGGCCCCATCAGCTGGTGCGGGGGGAAAGCGTCACCAGAGCCAGCCGCCCCAGCAGCACCAGCAGCAACGGCAACAGCCGCGGCGGGCGATGAGCGAGCGTCGCCGGGTTCCGCAGCAGGAGCCGGGGAGCCAGCAGACGCAGCGGAGCCAGCGGAGACTGAGGGACCCGCGGCGGCGAGGACGCAGAGGCGTCGAGGCTTCGTCTCGGGGGAGCCCTCCTCCCCCCTACTCTTTCAAAGGGCTATATGTAAATAAAACTAAGAGAACGTATGACGTTTCTGTGGTTCGTTCTGAGAGAGATGTTGGTAGCGTGCATGTGTTTCCGCCTGTGAGTGTGACGTATTCACAGGCGTCATTAGAAACTTTCGCCGCTAATGCTAAGCTAACATGCTCCGCCGTTCATAGACGGCGTGATTTTCCTCTCATAACACAGTCCGAAGGAGGTTTTAAACCCCTTCGCCCGGGTCATACCGAGACTGCAATAACGGAGTCTGTCCACACGCATGAGGGGCAGACTCCAACCACATGTGTTTTGTTTACAGACGAGCAGAGGTCCGCGAGACCGGCTGAGTCAGCTGTGTTTACTTCCGCGTCGACCAGCGCTCGTGCCCGACAGAGCGTGACAGCTGATGAGGTGAGTGGAACTAGTCCGGACATGTCTATGTTGACCGGAGGTTGTTCCTTCCCCCACAGCGCTGTCTACAAGCACTGGCACCGTGGAGGACGTCACGTTTGGCGGCGGAGAAACGCCATGGAACTGACGCAACCTGGTGTTTTTACGCGCGAGTTTTCTCGCCGTCCTGAGACCAGGCGAGGGCGAGGAACTTCCGTCCCGTCTGGTCGATCAACTGGAGAGGTGCGTGGCGGTCGGATCTCACGAGTGACGAACAGGTCGGGACCGCCAGCGGGGCTGGAGAATGTACGGGACCGGGTGAGTGATGCGGTGTCGACGCGCGCGCGACCTAACTCACTTCAGCTCCGGGTTAATTCTCCAGCACATTCCTCCACATCGCGGGTTTTGTCAGCTCCGGTGACACTAAGAAGTGCTCAGGGAGTTGGGAAGACTTCCGGGGGGGGAAGGGAGCACGCACGACGCGCATCTGAGTTGTCTCACGCGCACTTGCGCGCTTCTCCCACAGAGCCGGTTTTTATGTATGAGAGTGGGGGTTCTAGTGAATCCAACTCGAGTACATGCTCTGTGGATTCAAGAGATAGAGACGCGGCTTGTGTGATGCCCTTTCGTCTACGGCCCGTCTACGTACCCAAGGTTCGCCAGGGCTGCGGTTCTGACAGAACATTATTCGGCTTGGAGTCGCCTGGTTTTACTCCTAAGACCCACTTGGCTGGGGGGAGTAATCAGGCGGGGCTATGCGCTACAATTTGCCCGTCAACCCCCGCGTTTTTCAGGGATTCTCTGGACGCGTATGGCGGAGCAGGAGAAATTATCCTGTTTGAGAAACGAGGTGTCTACTCTGCTGCAGAAGGAGGTCGTAAAACTGGTCCCTGCAGCCGAGATGATGACAGGGTTTTACTCCCGGTACTTCCTCGTGGCGAAGAAGACCGGGGGTTGGAGGCCCATTCTGGACCTCAGCTATTTGAACAAGTTCATAGCTACCCGCCCGTTTCGCATGTTGACGGTCAAGAAACTGCTTTCAGGTGTAAGTCCAGGAGATTGGATGACATCTATCGACCTGACCGACGCGTACTTTCACATACCGATAGTCAAGAGACATCGAAAGTACTTGCGTTTCGCCCTCAAGGGTTGGGTGTTTCAATACACTCGACTCCCGTTCGACTACTCTCTGGCACCCAGGACCTTCACCAAGTGTGTGGAAGCGGCAGTGGAGCCATTGAGTGGGGTAAGGATCTTGACCTATCTGGACGACTGGTTGATCCTTGCCAGGTCAGAGGCAGAAAGTTACGCTCACACACAGAAGGTGTTGAGCCATATTGCCACCCTGGGGTTCACAGTGAACCTCAGCAAGAGCGCTCTGACTCCAGTTCAACAGTTAGTTTACCTGGGGGTACTGTTGAACTCGGAGGAAGGATACGCGCGCCTCCCGGACGTGCGTATCCAGCCCATTCTCCGACTGACAACACAGTTGCTGGAAGCTCGGTGTCACGTGACAACAGCAGGCACTGTTATGTCCCTCCTGGGGCTCATGGCGGCAGCCCACACGGTTGTTCGGCTGGGCTTGCTGCACATGAGGGAGCTTCAGAGATGGTTTGGCCGTCTCAAGCTAGACCTCAAGCGGGAAAGAGGTCGGAAAGTGCGCCTTCCCGCTCGGGTTTTGCAGGACATCCAGTTTTGGAACTCTCACGCCAACCTCAGGCGGAGAGTTCCATTGGGTTGCGTCCTTTGTTACACTCAAGTGTTTACAGACGCTTCTCTGACAGGTTGGGGAGGCACCTCGGGTCAGGCCTACGCCAGTGGGGTCTGGAGCAGTCCGGTGCTCAGACACATAAACTGGCTAGAGCTGAAGGCGATTCACAATGTCCTGCTTCACCTCTCTCCCCAACTGTCACGGTCCAACGTCCTAGTACTATCAGACAGCTCCACCGCCGTGGCGTACGTAAATCGCCAAGGTGGAGTCAGATCCCCAGCCCTTCTGAGTGTGGCAAAGAAGATTTGGCTGTGGGCGGACTGTCACCTGCTTTCGCTCAGAGCCCAGCACGTACCGGGCGAGCTGAATGCAGTAGCGGACAGACTGTTGAGGGGGGCCGTCCAGGACGAATGGGGTCTGTCCGAGGCAGTGGCAAGCGAGATCTGGTCTCGATTCGGTCACCCGGTTGCAGACCTCTTCGCCAGCAAGGAGAACTTCAAATGCCCTCTTTGGTTCTCCCTCAGGGCTTCGGATTGCCCCCCACTAGGCGTGGACGCTTTAGCCCATTCGAGGTGGCCGGTCGGTCTGCTGTTCGCCTTCCCTCCTCCGCGGCTCCTTCTCCCCTTGATTCGGAGGACGAGGCGGGGGGGGCTGAGGTTAATTCTAGTAGCACCAGACTCCCTTGGGGGCCCGCTGCCCTGTGTCAGGCGGGGGGGACTCTGACAGCGCCCCCGGTGCTGGGCCGGCCTCTCAAGGTGTGGCTCCTGCACGGGACGAGCTGATCGGGACTTTGGACCCGGACGTTCTCCACACGCTGGAGAACGCCCGGGCCCCGTCAACACGCAGGCTTTATGCCTCAAAGTGGGGGATTTTCTCCCGCTGGTGTTCAGACAGGTCCTTGGACCCCAGCTCTTGTTTGGTCTCCGCTATCCTGTCTTTCCTGCAACATTTGCTGGATAACGGGCGGACTGTGGCGACACTGAGAGTGTTCGCATCAGCCATAGCGACGAGGCATGTCGGTTTTGAGGGTGCTCCGGTTCGCGCCCACCCCTTGGTGGCGCGTTTCCTGCGGGGTGCCTGCAGGCTTCGACCTCCTGCAAGGCCTTCCAGCCCTCAGTGGGATCTCCAGTTGGTACTGGACTCTCTCACAGGCCCGACCTTCGAGCCTCTTGACCAAGTCCCACTGGATATCTTGTCTTTCAAGGTATCGCTCCTTCTGGCACTAACAACCACGAAGAGAGCAAGTGAGCTTTGTGCCCTCTCCATTAGCCCTGAGTGTCTTTCCTTTGGCGTCGAGGAGTCTTCGGTGTCTTTGCGTCCTAACCCAGCGTTCCGCCCGAAGATTCTGAGTTCCTTGTTCCGGGCGACGACCTTCACGCTGCGGGCCTTTCACCCGCCGCCTCACTCGGACCCGGGTCAGGAACGTCTCCACCTGTTGTGTCCAGTGAGGGCGTTGGCCTGTTACTTGCGGCGGGTGGCCGAGTTTAGGCGCTCTGATGCCCTCTTTGTCTGCCACGGTAGATGCCGGCGGGGAGAGGCGGTCTCCCCCCAGAGGTTCTCTCATTGGGTGAGATCGGCCATTATCCGGGCCTACCGAGCAGCGGGTGGATCCGCTCCTAGCGGTCTGAGGGCACATTCCACCCGTGGCGTGGCAGCCTCAGTGGCTCTTTTGCGGGGTGTGGCAGCAGAGGATATCTGCTCAGCTGCCTCTTGGGCGTCCACGTCTACCTTCGCTAAGGCCTATCTCCTCGACGTAACGGCGGGATCAGTAGCTCATACTGTTTTGAGCGCTGCTGTGCCCCCCTCGGGGCCCACGGCTCAAGTGGGTTTGGACCCTGGGCCGGCGGGGCCCTAGCGATGCTGCTCCAGGAGCGGCATCCAGCTGGGGGTACATTTATCCCGTCAGGCTTCGCCTTTTGGGTAAACCAATAGCGAAGCCGTTGGAGGGCGGAGCACCAATGACGTAGAACCCCTGAGTTATCTATCATAACCTCAGGTTCTACGAGTTGGTGCGAAGCCCTCCAACCTCGTCGCCCAGCGGCCGCCCTTCTCGCTGAGTTTTCAGTTGGAGAAAGTGCGGCGGGTGCTTCCCGCCTTTATAGGAAGTGGACTGCCCCCTGCTGGGTGGCGAGTTCATTAAGCTTTCTCAGAGACGAGGCGGTGCCTCGGGGTAAACCAATAGCGAAGCCGTTGGAGGGCTACGCACCAACTCGTAGAACCTGAGGTTATGATAGATAACTCAGGGGTTCTCACATGTGATTGTGTTCACTGTTTACATTCCTCCCTCTGCGGACGCAGCCGCAGCGAGCGAGAGGCTGAGCGCCTCAGTGTCTGACCTGCAGCTCAAACACCCGAACTCTCTCCTGCTCATTAACGGGGATTTCAACCATGCCTCACTCTCCTCCATTCTTCCCACCTTCACACAATACGTGAAGTGCCACACCCGGGAGGACAAGACTCTGGACCTTTTATATGCAAATGTGAAAGGTGCCTACACCTCCACCGCCCTGCCCCCCCTCGGCCGCTCTGATCACAACCTGATACGTCTGCGACCTGAATACACTCCCATGGTGAGGAGACAGCCTGCACAGAAAAGAACTGTTAAGATGTGGAATGATGAAGCCAAGGAAAGGCTGAGAGACTGCTTTGAGTCTACAGACTGGAGCGTGTTCTCACCTCCAAGCCACCTTTCTCCCCCCCAACACGCCCTACTGCCTCAGCTGCCCAACCCCCCACAGCCACTTCTCTCTGTTACATCTGAACAGGTGAGGAGAGAATTAAGGCGACTGAAGATCAGGAAAGCTGCTGGACCAGATGGACTCAGCCCCAGACTGCTCAGGGACTGTGCTGATCAACTTTGTGAGTTGGTCACACACATCTTCAACCTGAGCCTCAAACTGGAGAAGGTCCCGGTCCAGTGGAAGACCTCCTGTGTGGTTCCGGTTCCCAAGGCGGTACACGCGAAGGAGCCGAGCCACTTCAGACCAGTCGCCCTGACCTCCCATCTGATGAAGACCTTGGAGAGGCTGGTACTCCGCGAGCTACGCACGACGGTGAGCTCTGTGTTGGATCCGCTGCAGTTCGCCTACAGGCCAAAGATGGGGGTGGACGACGCCGTCATCTACGTGCAGCACCGGGCACTGACTCATCTGGAAGCCGCCGGTAGCACTGTGAGAGTCATGTTTTTTGACTTCTCAAGTGCTTTCAACACCATCCAGCCGGCGCTGCTAAGGAAGAAGATGGAGGACGCAGGAGTTGGGACACAGCTGGCAGCATGGACGATGGACTACCTCACCAACAGGCCGCAGTATGTGAGGCTGCAGGACTGCAGGTCTGAGGTGACCATCTGCAGCACCGGGGTGCCTCAAGGGACAGTGCTGTCACCTTTCCTTTTTTCCCTCTACACGGCGGACTTTACCTATGACTCCAGCAGCTGTCACCTCCAGAAGTTTTCTGACGACTCGGCCATTGTGGGCTGCGTGTCTGGGGGGGGCGAGCTGGAGTACAGGTCAGTCATCAAGGACTTTGTTGACTGGTGTGAGAGCAACTACCTTTGCTTAAACACCGGTAAGACAAGGGAGATGGTGATTGACTTCAGGAAAAAGTCCCCACCACATCAACCGGTGAGCATCCAGGGCTCGGACATTGAGCTAGTGGACAGCTTCAAATACCTGGGTGTTTACCTCAACAATAAACTGAACTGGTCCACACACATCAACGCCGTGTACAAGAAGGGCCGAAGTCGCCTCCACCTCCTGGGGAGACTGAGGTCCTTCAGAGTGTGCAGACCACTTTTAAGGACCTTTTATGACTCCGTGGTAGCCTCTGCTATCCACTACGCTGTGGTCTGCTGGGGAGCAGGCAGCACGGACCGGGACAGGAAGAGACTGAACAGGCTGGTCACGAGGGCCGGCTCTGTCCTGGGCCGCTCGCTGGACTCGGTGGAGGAGGTGGAAGAGAGGAGGACACTCTCCAGACTATCCTCCATCAGGGACAACGCTCTTCACCCACTGCACCTGACCGTGGAGGAGCTGGCCAGCTCCTTCAGTGGCAGGCTAAGGCACCCCCAGTGTAGGACGGAGCGTTATAGAAGGTCCTTCATCCCAACTGGTGTCAGGATATTTAACTCTCTACTTTAAATATCCTGATGCTAATCCGTAGTGTGTTTTTCTTCTTGTGTGTTTTTTATTTTTATTTTTATTTTCCCGTTTTTATTTCTATTCTATTTTATTTTATTCTATTTTATTTTGTTAATAGTGTTAAATTTCTAATTTTTGTAAATAATTGTATATTCTTAAGATCGTTTTTATTTTATTTTGTATTATCTCTTTTATTATTTCTTTTTCCTTGCACTTTATTTTTTTAAACTGCGCTGTTGTGAAAGTGTGTTTCCCCTCTGGGGATGAATAAAGCTTTTCTATTCTATTCTAAGTGATAAATGAAATCAAAATCTTGAATATGAATAAAATAAATCACCTACCATGACCTACCAATATAGCAAACTTTTTATTGGAATATAAATATATTTTCGTCCTTCAAAATGACAAACAAAATACGTGCGTGAGTTGCATTATAATTAAAAAAGCTATTCAGTGTTTTAGCGAACTAGCTCTCGTGTACAGAAAGTTTACAGAAAGTTACATTACATGCAATGAAACATTATTTCTGAGTCGACTTAAAGCAATAATTTTATCTTACCTCAATAGACGAGTGACGCGCACCTTGTTCCGTCAAGTTACTGCAGAAACGTGAGCACAAAATCGGACTCAATTTTGACTTGACTTGACGAAACGCTTATCCGTGTGTCAACAAATGTGACGTCATATCCGGGGGTTTGGAGGAAGTTGCGTGTATTAATAAACTCCCGTTTATTAGCGTGTGTGACGTCACCTCTGCAGGATCGCGATTACTGTTGGCAAACGTCACGTAGACGCTCATAATCGCAGCTAAATAAAGTAATAATTTAATAATTTATGGTCGTCGTGTACCACCTCAAAGTGGTTCAAGGTCGGTAAGCACAATCGGGGGTAGAATCGCACTGTCGACATTAAACATTTCAAGTGCGCTTCATAGTTTTAGAATTACGGTAGCCAAATGACAACACCGACACGTCACGTCGCGTTACCATGGCAAGGAAGAGTTGGGCGACGCATTAAATGTTACCCGGGCCGTTTGAATCCGACGTTGGGGATTTCTCTGTATATTAATGGGTGACTCGGGACGGCTAAAACCAACGTTTTTTGCCCCCCTATACAGTCATCCTAGTGACGCCTGGGGGCATTGCACGGCGTCGGACGGTATGATGCCTCGGGTGTGAGGACGTGTTGTTATGTCTATAACTCTAAAAATAAACAGATTTCACTGAAAATAATCCCAACTCTTAGTCAACAGGAGAGTGAGTAGAAAGTGAGAAATTTGAATTTTGGGTGAAGTTTAATAACTTCAATTCGACATTTATTTTGAGCTAAACTATAAAAAACATGAAATTTTACTCTTTACTCTGCAAACATGTGTTCCATTTAGGTTTATTTTAAAGTTAAGCAAGTCTGTCAGTGTAAAAAAATTGAGTCTTTCATTTTATTTACAGTCTTTAATTTACAAGCATAGTCTAAGTATTTAGCTTACCTATCAAGTCTTCAAGTAAAAAAACTAGTGTAAGGCAACTCAATTCTGGAACCGATTCTTTCGTTTTCAGGCTTAGTCTTGTAATTCCGGATGAGGCTTTCGCATTATGTGAGGGATTTTCTCCAGGACAATCGGAATGAGATTACACACTTGAATACAAACAGTTTGTTCATTTGTTGCTGGACGCAGCCAGCAAAAAACGGTTTTCTGTATGAATCAGTGAGCTCGGCATAATAGCCTGCACAGGGAGACCAGCTCCCATATCTTAGTGAGGTCACTGTATCTTAAAGCACAAACTGTCATTTCTTGACACGAAACTCTAACTGGGCACATTCCTTCCAGCTCATTGTGAGCCGCAGCAAGCATGACTACATGTTTATTGTGATAAGACTATAAGCAACATAAATTCTTTAACCATTTTTTGCAATTTACTAACCAAGTCTTTCCATTTTCAAACCACATCACAAAATTATACCCCAGAACCTTCTTATAGAGCAAAGTCTATAAATCAGAGTATGTTTCTTTATATCATATTTAAAGTGTCTTTTAATAATCTTTCCAATGTTTACACTTTGTTTAACTCGTAAACATTTTTTTCTACACTATTGTCTTCCTCTGACATGCCTGACAAATACATGTTATAGAAAACTCTCTTTCTGCAACTTAGACAGATCAGTGTTGTATCCTGGGTTCATAGGGTTCACCCTCACCCAGGTGACCCAGCCAGGGTTGATCAGGCCCCGGCTTGTGTCTAAGTAGCCACCTTGACGCCTTTTCTGCTGCGTCAGTGATGTCTCTGGTGGCTTTCCCAATCTGCAATCCCTTCACTCCCAACATTTTCAGTGCCCTGATGAGAGATTAGCCGACAAACCCTTCTGCCGACCTCGATTGGGTTGCATTGGGTCCTCCATCCCCTGCTTCGTCATTCGCCTGCCAGCTCCTCATACTTGGCCCTCTTCCTCTCGAAGGCTTCCTCCATCCACTTGTCTGTTGTTTCAGACACCAGGACTATGTCTGGCCTGAGTGTGGTCACCGCGATGATATCTGGGAACTTGAGCCGTCTTTCCAGGTACACCTTCAGCTGCCAGTCCCGAGTTGTTGCCAGCAGACCCCCTGCTTGACTCCTGCGCTGCTGTAGCTTCTCCCTTGTTTTCGCTTGTTGATGGACTGCCTTGTTGGTTGTCGGTGTATGCTGGTGGAGATGCCGGTGCTGATGACCTCTTCAATGACCCTCAGCACCTGGTCATGGCGCCAGCGGTAACACCCATCTCCAAGTGCCCGCAGGCAGCAGCTTAGGATGTACTCCAACGATCCGGTTTTTTGGCAGAGAGAGCACAGTGGAGTCTCGGCTAAGCCCCAGTGGAAGAGGTTGGATGGGCTTGGGAGTACATCATACACCGACTGTATGAGAAACATGATCCATGATCCTTCCGGTCAGCTGCCTGTTCCCATCGGATCCATGAGTTTATAGATATATTATATTATATAGATATAATAATCTGCTTCATAACTTTAAGTGTCGCTCAGACAGTCCATGTGCTCAGTTAAAAAACACAGATTTATACAAAACCAGAACATCACGAATCTCTCCTTCTGCTGTGTGTTTAATAAAAGGTAATGTAATAAATACTTTTTTTTAATTATTATTTATTTATATGCCATTTTATATGTCTCTTATTTTATTTTAATATATTGTATTCTATTTAATTCATCCATTCATTCATTTTTATATTCTGTAATTCCACCACTGTGTTGTGTTTACAACGCTGGCAATAGAAAGTTTTCTGATTCTAGACCTTTTTTTAACTCTTCACTGCAGATTTGTATCCAATTGAATCCATTTAAAAAAACTAGTCATTTAGTTCTCAAGCCGTTTCTTTTTTCTCACCTGTCCATTAACCGTCAACTATTATCACAATTCTGACTGACAAGGAAGTGTGAAGATGAAAAATCTATGGGTCGATGCTTTTTCTCGCTTAATCACAAAACGCGCCCGCGCTCACGTGCACGTGCCCTTCCCTTCCCCGGTGGGATCCCGGGCGTGGAAAAAACATCACCATTTATAGCAGCACCTCTCTCGCTCAGGTAACCATAAACTCGTTGATCAGATTACTGAAGGGCAGTTTTAGTTTGTTGTTTCTCCCGTACAAGGTAGTGCTGCTGAGGCTTTGTGGTAGGTCCAACCACTTCCTTAGAAAACAGCTGACCTTCCTCTCAAGCACTCGGCGGTGGTCATTGGCAAGTCATACATCAACAGTGGCCAGAGGAGTCATGGCAAGATGCCAAAGTCCTGGTAGATCCAGGCTTTAAACTTGACTGGAAGCCCCGACTTATCCACCCTCAGTTAGGTTCCCAACTCCTCTGTTGTTGATCGGAGGGCTGCAGTGTCCTTCAAGGTGCAGTCGTAAATCTTGCCCAGGCTCTTAACTGGCTTCATGAAAAAACTTTACGATTTCCTAATCATCACGATTAATTAATTAATCAAGTCATAAGTATCACACAATATTTGTCTTGAAATAATGTAATATAAAGTTGAGATATTTGATGCATCAAAAGTTAAACCTCAATATCACAGCAACAAGTTACATCAAGTCCATGAAAACAGAGCATTTGTTCAGGTTCCATGTAGTTGTTCAGGTTCAGACTCTTGGCAGCCTTCGATGCTGCAAATCCATCTTACCGGTGCTGGCGAGGGCCCCGAGGAGAAGCACCGCTGTGCAGAGATCCATGATGAAGGTCAATCACTCTAGCAGTTCAACGTTGACTGACTCTTCTCAGTAAGAGCAAAGGATATACAGGAAAAAAAGCTGTCAATCATTGGCCAGACGATACAAGAGTTACAGGTCAGGAACCTTGTTTGCAGGGATTTAACAGTGCTTTAGGGATTTCTTTACCAACTTTTGATGAAAGCTCCACTAGTCAGGAAAAAATGGAATCCTCTATCTCGAGTTGGTCTGTAACCTTGACATCTTGGATTTTTTTATCAGCCTCCCTGACGCTCGTTGTCATCTCACCACAGGTGCTTTGTGAGATTGACGGCCATTGATTCGGTCAGACGAATAAATCTCCTTTTTCCTAAATACTCATATCAAATGCGATCAATACTGGTGGTTAATGTTCAGCGGGGAGGAGAACCCAAACAGCGGATTACGAAGCAATTTATTCCGTTTACATTCAGTGGAAAATGATTAAAAGCGTGTAGTCTTACAAAACAGATTAACGAAAACTAAAAATATGACCTATACTAAATCTGTTTGCCTGTTAAGGCATACAACAAAATAAAAACACAAGACAAATAAATGGAAACCTGGGAATGGAGTATTCCTGGAAGTTGATCTACTTTAAAGTTGATCCATTTATTGATTCGATTGTACGCAGTTTGAGTGTTTTAAGTAAGTTTCGAAAACTAATTTAACTTCAGTGCAGTCAATGTTTTACCCAGAGGGTGGCGCTGTTTTACAACAGTCAGTGGCGGCTTTAAAATGATCAAGATAAAATGGGCAAAGATACGTTTTAAAGGACACTTTGTTCTTTTATATTAATGTCTTGAAGAACGAACACGTTAGTCAGTTTAAATGGAGACTAAAAAACAGTGGTGCTGCGTTTTCTAATGTGGCTACACAAATGAAATGAGTGAGTAAGTCAGGGAACAACAGCTCCACATCTGCTGGCTCATGACCCAGATCTGCGAAGTTCGGGGAACAAGAGTCTCCAAGTCAGCAGTAAACTGACTTGACTTCCGAAATGAAACTGTCAGATAACTGAAGCAGGTGGGTTTACTGTAGCATTTCACCTGGACGTCACTCACCCGACGTTTCTTCCTCAAGTCTGGTACTTGAATATGTGCTCTGATGCATGCTGGGAAAACAAGTTGTTTATTTACAATGACACACAACCAAGATTAAATTCACAACTTTTAAATGTGTAAGAATCAGCTCTTACAATATGTATCACGATTCAGAAGCAACAATATAATATATTGCAATAAACTGTGATACTGTAGTAACAGGGTTATATTTGTAGTATTGTCGAGTATTTGACTCTGGTGTTGCAGAATTTACAGACCACATGACTCTTGACGAAGTTGTTACTACTTTTGTTTGTTTTCAAACCAAAATGTGTCCAAAAATGCTGGAGTGGACGGTATCCTCTTGTCCTCAGTCATCGCCAAGATCTCAATATCATCGTTACCTTAGCTTCGGAAGACGTACTGTTTAATTGCGACAAAATTATTTGCTTGTTTATTGTAAATAAAACATGAATCTGGTACTTTATTGAAATATAAGCCATAAAAGTAAACTATTATTTTAAAGCAAAGTCTACATATAATTGAATAGGCAATAATTTCTCGCCTAGTTTTTACATCAAGCGCTCATGAAATGCACCTGACACATAAAACGTATTTCATAGAATGATCCTGTTGCTGGGTTTCGCTGTGAGCCCGTTGTGTGGAGCTGATCGTACAGTGCGATCACATGACTCTCCAGCAGTGTGAGGTTGAACATCTGACTAATGACTCGGCAGTGTGATGTGACTCACGAACCCTGTGGGGCTCCTCTCTCTCTCTCTCGACCCCCTAGTCCTGGTCAAAAGTGAGACAGTGAAATTACACCCGGTGCCAACAGGTCTGTGTGCATGTGTGTTCATGTGTGTGTGGTCCGTGTTGTGGTGTCTGCCAGGCGTCCAGCCACAATAACGTCCACCACTGCTGTAGTGGACACACACGCACTGGATTGAAATGGTACCCGGACATCTGCTGGTGGTGAGACCACACACACACACCTACACAGGCCACACCATGTAGGAGCTAAACCTACACACATTCCAAACACACCACTTGTATAACATGTTATCTGAAGTGAGGATGGAGGATGTTGGGATCAGTGTGTCGCACTTGTGCAAAATCTTTGCCCTCATGAAATAGGAGTCGTGTGCACTCCCTGCTTGAGAAGGATTACGTAAACATGCCCTTTGTGTGTCGCAAAACAAGAAAACATCGTGTGGCGTTTAAAAGAATGAATTTATTCTGTCTTTCTGTCTACATTACAAATGGTTTTAAATATAACGTAAGAATGTCTGTACATGTAGTAGTTGACATACATCTGGTCACATGCTTAAATAGAACAATGGCAAAACGAAAAAAGCACTACTCGGATAAATAATATGACATGTTCAGGGACCGTAATTTGATTTTCATAATGATTCCACTGGTTGGAACTGGTTCTAAATTGGAATCGATGGTCAACAAACTTGAGTACCGTACGTGGTAAATATTACATTTTAATATTAACCACGTACAATTTGAACAGCCTCCTCAACAATATATATCTTACAGATCCATCCTGTGACCCAGTCTTGACATAAATCTACGCCTGATTTAGCCTTTACAGGGTAATGTGCCAGTCACACCTGGAGGTTAGACCTTTGACATTTGACACCAATTTACTCTTATCTCTCTTGTTGACGGCTGCAAGAACCAATGATGGGACCCCAAGTACCAATGATGGTGCCAGCAAGGACCATTGATGATGCCCGCAAGGACCATTGTTTATGCCTGCAAGGACCAATGATGGTACCCGCAATGACCATTGATGGTGCCCGCAAGGACCAATGATGGTAACCGCAAGGACCAATGATGGTGACTGCAAGAACCAATGATGGGACCCGCAAGTACCAATGATGGTGCCCGCAAGGACCATTGTTGATGCCTGCAAGGACCAATGATGGTAACCGCAAGGACCAATGGTGGTGCCCACAAGGACCATTGATGATGCCTGCAAGAACCAATGATGGTACCCGCAAGTACCAATGATGGTACCCGCAATGACCATTGATGATTCCTGCAAGGAAAGATGATGGATCCTGCAAGTACCAATGATGGTACCTGCAAGTATCATTGATGGTGCCTACACAGAACAATGACGGTGCCCGCAAAGACCAACGATGGTGCCCGCAAGGATCATTGACGGTGCCCACAAAGACCAATGACGGTGCCCGCAATGATCAAGATGGTACCCGCAAGGATCAACGAAGATGCCCACAAGGACCAAATATGGTGCCCGCAAGGATCAACGATGGTGCCCACAAGGACCAAATATGGTGCCCGCAAGGATCAACGATGGTGCCCACAAGGACCAATGACGGTGCCCGCAAGGATCAACGATGGTACCCCCAAGGATCAAAAATGGTGCCCACAAGGACCAACAACGGTGCCAACAAGGACCAATGACGGTGCCCGCAATGATCAATGATGGTACCTGCAAGGATCAACTATTGTGCCCACAAGGATCAACGATGTGGCCCACAAGGATCAGCGATGGTACCCGCAAGGATCAACGATGTGGCCCGCAAGGATCAATGATGGTGCCCTCATACTAGATCCATCTCATGAGGAATCTAAGTGGTGAGTGTTCTACAGCACTCAGCACCTACACAGCACCAGGAGCTGGAATGAAGGTGGAGGATGTTAACTCCTATACGTTTAAATGAATCCTTCAACTGCATCTTTGATTTTTTTTCAGGGTCTTTTGTTCAGTGAACACACGCTTGATAAACACTGTTGTGCAACTAAACTGTGTCCAAAAGTTATTTTCTTGAACTCACAATGATTAATTTTCCTGCAGATGTGACAGGAAATGATTCTTTTGACGCGGCTCACTAAACCACAGTGCTCTTCTGGACCTCATCAGAACTCCAGTGTCGAAACCACGTTTCCAAGTTGGCCGGCGTGTTCTGGATCTTGGCTGACCCTGCCTCGGTGTGAACCTGTCAGCGACCCGACGACCTACTCTAAAATCTTCCAGTAACGACCCGCCCTCTCTCATTTGTCAGGGGTTCAGTTATCAACACTTTCATTCTAAAGTTATTTCTAGGACGTGTGTCGTAAAAATGTCCACATGGTCTTTTTTACGGGAATCAAGAGCTCGGGCCAGACGAAGCAGCAGGACGACACATGTACGCAGTCGTCTGGTTTAAAGATACATTTTAAGAATGTGCTCGAACAAAGAATCTGGTTTCGACAGTCGACTGCTACAGTCGAGGTGGTCACTGTTGGTTTCTCTGCTGCTTTTATGTGACAAGTTCAACACTGTTACAGTTTTTCTTTTGTCAACTCTGGTGGTTTGTTGTTCTCTCTTTTTTACTGTCTTTCTTCTTTAAAGTCTTTATTCTTTACCGTCTTTCTTTTTTATTTTCTTGTGTTTTTGAAGTTTGTTTTGTTTTGTTCTGCAGTCAGTTGTTTTGCTGCTTTGAACTTTTGAGTTTGCAATAGTTTGCTAAAGATTTAATTCAGTGAAATAAAACTTGTTGTATCATATTCAAATAATAGTTCATAACGCATATAAATAAAACAGTAGTTAATAATAAACAGGTGAGGTAATAATAGTTAATAACATAGAGAAAGGTAATAATAGTAAATAACACATATAGATACAACACTAGTTTGTAATACACAGGTAAGGTAATAATACTTAATAACATAGAGAAAGGTAATAATAGTTAATAACAAATGTAAATAAAACACTAGTTAATAATACACAGGTGAGGTAATACTAGTTAAAAACATAGAGAAACGTAATACTTGTTAACATATACAGATACAACACTAGTTAATAACACACAGGTGAGATAATACTAGTTAAATACATAGAGAAAGGTAATAATAGTTAATAACACATAGATACAACACTAGTTAATAAAACACAGGTGAGATAATACTAGTTAATAACACATAGATAAAATACTATTTAATAATACACACAGGTGAAGTAATGCTAGTTAATGACATAGAGAAAGTAATACTAATTAAAAACATAGAGATTGGGTAATAATAGTTAATAATGATATAGATAAAACACTAGTTAATAACACACAGGAGAGGTAACACTAGTAATAACAGAGACAGGGGTAATAATAGATAATAATTATATAGATAAACTAGTTAATAACATAGAGAAATGTAATAATAGTTAATAACACATATAGATAAAACCCTAGTTAATAATATACAGGTGAGGTAGTACTAGTTAATAACATAGATAAAGTAATACTAGTTAATAACATATAGATCGGGTAACAATGGTTAATAAGGATATCAATCAAACACTAGTTAATAACACACAGGGAGGTAATACTAGTAAATAACATAGAGATAGGGGTAATAATAGTAAATAGTGATATAGATACAACACTAGTTAATGACACACAGGGGAGGTAATACTAATTAAAAACATAAAAGTGAAGCAAATTATTGTTAATAATACAGATGATACTACAACACAGTACAACACTAGTAACAGAGAAAGTGGATGCGATACTAGTTAATAACATAGAAATGGAGGTAATAATAGAGAATAACATAGATGTATAAAACAAGATAATAACGGGAAAAATGGGAGGTAATACAAGTTCATAAAGCAGAGATGGGAGGTTTTCTGATTCTGATTAATGAAACAGAGAAGAGAGGTAATGCAGTTTCATTAAAAAAGAGAGGGGTTAATACTAGTTAATGAAAGAAAGAGGACATATGATCGTAATGAAACAGAGAGAGGACATAATGCTAGTTAGTTTAGTCTATAGTCAATAAGTTTGAAGTGAAGTGTATTTGGGTGGATCCTGACTTTGGTGTCGAAGCAAACACACACACTCTGGCTGGGAGTGAGTGGATTTGACAAATCTACTCGGAGTGAGAGAAAAAACATCAACAGCTAGTAATGAATGAACGTCAACCATCCGCATCAAATGTGATCCTTATTTAAGTGGAAACAAATGGCCGCCTCTCCCCGATAACGCATATGTCGGCCATGTGGAAGCTGCATAACTGCTCAACATTAACTCGGCAACATTCTCTGAGAAACCCACCAACCCACAACAAAACCACCAGCCTGTTATTGCTTAACTGCAGCGACCGCAGCGGCTCCAGGCTAACTGGCGGTTAACTCTGGAAAACAAAGAAGTAGGAGAGGTCGCTGCATGGTTTCATGACAACTCCTCGATTTATCATTATCTCACAAACGTCCAGTTTGAATGTAAATATCCACTTATAAACTAGAAAAGAGAAGAAGCTGATCTCCATCAGAGTGTTGGCCTCCTCTGCTGCCATGTTAGTCACATGAAGTCTTAGTGTTCGTCATTGTTTACTTCAGGTGCGTTGGGCGAGTCGTCAAAATACACAAATGGGTTTTTTTCACGTGTCGTTGGCGTCGACGGTCACGTCATCTTTCCAGCCAGCCTGGCAATGAGTGGAAATTGGAACCACTGATTGTGTTTACTTGTTTTTGTCACGCAGGAGAATATCCTTGAGCATCTTTGGAGAGTTTGTGGAAGATAAATAAAGATTGTAGTATTGGTACTTGATACTCGGAATAATGGTACTGGTTCTGACACTAACCAGACTGAACACAACTCATCTTTGTTTCCATGTCAATTTTGATAAAATGTGTCCAAAATAAAGGTAGTCAACATGTATTTAAAAAAAGCCCCAACATTATAGAGACAGAACAGTCTATAACAACTGACTGAAGATTAAGTTGAACTACTGGAAAAGTACATTGTGTTATTTTATTATTAACATTTTGCTATTTAGGTTTTCAACTTGGGTTTTGATTACCAGACATGACAAATGTGTTCTGTGGTTGACTCGGCCACTGTGTCAGCACCGCTTCTGTTAAAAATCAAATCCCAAATTCGATTTAGTTCAGTTTCCAGTACAAATGATGTTGACAGAAACTCAGGTCGACCAGTGACCACAGTTGAAATGTGATTATTGGATGGAGGCGTGACATCATTCCTCCAGGAGACGCTTCAGCCACTCAAGAGTTGACTTGGAATACAGCGAGAGAAGCGTCACATCCTGAACATGAGTGTGCGACAAAATACATTTGGTCATGATGTCCAAACCTCCCGGACAGTCGTTGACAGGTTAAGGCTATTCCACCTGGAGATCTTAGCGGCTCCGGGAGGAACATCTGTGTGCGCTGGCTCGGTGAAGTGTTGTTGAAACATGCCATGTTCTGTTTTCATGTCTTCTCACTTCATCAGTGCTGTTGTGTTGGAAAACTTTCTGTACTGGATCTTAACCATCGGTGATTTTACCGGCCACAGGAAGGAAATTAAATTAGAGGAGTTCAAGATTCTGTTATTTCTCACCAAATCTAAATTGATCTGACCATGAACTTTTGTTTGGAGTACTGACCCTGTTTTTGAACTTCATATTTTTATCTGACCCCACATATCAATTTGTGGAGCACTCCAGGATTTAACGTTTTTTGATGCACCTTCGAATTAGATGCAAGTTCAGAGATGTAGGTAACCATTGTATGCAGATGACATCCCGTTCTCCTGCTCAATTTCTTAATTCAACTCAACCCTTGTGTTATCTCAGGGTCACCGTGACCCGGAGGCCCAAAGACAAATGTGCTTGTGGTATCTCTTGTGTTGTCTCACTGCATATGTATTTCTGGACGCCAGGAAGGTTGTTCACTTTGACCCACAAGGGATAGTTTTGACAGCTTCATTTCCTTAAATCTAGTTTCCAACCAGGTGCAGGTAAACTTGATACAACACAAACTCGGTGCAACGCAAACTCGATGCAACACAAACTTGGAGCAACGCAAACTCGATGCAAAACAAACTCGATGCAACACAATCTCGATGCAACCCAAACTCTTTGCAACGCAAACTCTGTGCCTCACAAACTCAGTGCAACGCAAACTCGATGGAACACAAACTTGGTGCAACGCAAACTCGATGCAACACAAACTCGATGCAACACAAACTCGATGCAACACAAACTTGGTGCCACACAAACTCGGTGCAACGCAAACTCGATGCAACACAAACTTGGTGCAACGCAAACTCGGTGCAACGCAAACTCAATGCAACACAAACTCGATGCAACACAAACTCGATGCAACACAAACTCGGTGTCTCACAAACGCTGTGCAAAGCAAACTTCGTGCCTCACAAACTCTGTGCAACAAAAACTCAGTTCAAAGCAAACTCGGTGCAAAGCAAACTTGGTGCCTTACAGAATCGGTGCAACATAAACTTGGTGCAACGCAAAGTACAATGCAACGCAAACGCTAAGAGAAAATTGTCTGTTAGGACTGTTGGTAGACAATTGAGACAAAAGTATCTAGTCTAAAACACACCCTCTAGTCTTCAAGGACATCAGATAGTTCATTATATCCTTGATGATGAAAATCCCCTAAAGTCCCTCATGATGGGTCAATTCTGCAGACCTTGATTAGAAGACAATGTTCCCTGTGATGTTCCTGGAGACAAGCGTATATATCTGTTGGCCTTCTCTTCTCTCTTTTTCCTGCCTTTCTAATGGAATTTGTCATAATAAACCTTGGCCAGGATCTATGTCAGCAGGATTAGTAAGTGTGAGAGTCCTTGCGTCACCATGGTAACCACTGACATGTTTGTGGCCTGAGAGTGAACCAACTTGAGAAAATAAATATTACACCCTCCAAAATCAAACTTTAGACCCTCTTTTGTCTCTGTCAGTCCAAACTAAATGAAATTCGACTCTTGGTTTAACCCTCCAACCATCTCTGTGATTTATGCTGCTGCATGTGGG
Organism: Callionymus lyra; assembly: GCF_982586985.1. Taxonomy (NCBI): domain Eukaryota; kingdom Metazoa; phylum Chordata; class Actinopteri; order Syngnathiformes; family Callionymidae; genus Callionymus; species Callionymus lyra. The sequence goes on along the minus strand of NC_141830.1, from coordinate 24,054,703 downwards.
AGCAGTCGTCTGCAGGGGACCCACCCCCACGTACAAACACACACACACACACTTCCAGAGCGGCTGAAAATAATGTAGTTTAGTTTAGGCTCCAGGCATATCACCCGGCATTCTGGATCAAAAGTGAAGTGATTACTCGCCTTGGCTTTAGAATCTTGTAGTCAACCCAAATGTCCATTCTTTCAAGCCACAAAAATGAGGGTGTATTAGTGAAACCAGCTTTCGTTGGAGCTCCACTCTCAGAAACGTTATTCAACAGGACGTCGACATTGTCACACCCACTCGCTACACAAATGATGTGACCTGAATCTGAGCAAGACGGGCAGGAGTTCTCACGACACACACAAGAACGTTCCTCTTCTGAACTCTCGGCTGGCTGGAGCTGTTTGGACTTCCCAGTGATTCTGACAAACCAAAGCAGAACTCGCCCCAAAGAATGCCTCGCCCCATAACAGTGCCTCACTAATCGAAAGACCAATGCTGAGTCTCAAATCGCGCACTTCTCTAAGTGCATTGCTTTACACTACACTGTAAGACAGTGCACTTACTTGTGCAGTATTTAAATTTCGACAGGGTAGGACAGTCTTGAATCAATTTATGTCACTCCAAAATATTAAGTATAAATGCAGAAGTGGGCGATTTTTGACCCACCCCAAGAACACAGTTTCAAATATGCTTCGAAATGAAAGTTGGGTCAACATTTTTTGGAAGATACAAGAAAAATATACGCCGTAAACTTGGTGAAGACTCACTTAGTTAATGACACACTGTCACCATGTGAGTGACGAAGCACTGACTGAAATTTATGTAAGTGATCTGATTTGTGATGGAAGAGACTTAAGACCATTTCACAATTAGTCGAGAATGATAACAAACGTGTGGAACAGAAATACATTCAAAGGAAAACGATGATGTCATTTTGGAAAAGAAGGTGTTTCTGCTGCGCTTTTACTTCATGGTTCAGTATGGAAATGTCTGGAAAATCACCTCATGGACATGTAACAACTGGTTCGACAGATTAATAGAATAAGTAGAGTTGTAAAGAATGTGAGGTCGACGTCTCTCTTGCTAAACTACTATACTTATTACGAGGTTTGAGACAATATTGGTTGGACTTTTTCACTTGTCGCAAAACTCACGAAATGCCAGAGAAGTCAATAGTTCTCTCTTGATGTGGGGGAGCAGTGATTCTACTCTGAGTCTCTACTTTGTTACTGAGCTTATAAAAAACTCTTGTATACTGTATGTGGACGTTCTTTCTGTTCACTACAAATCATGTGACCACAGGTAAAAGGTGGGTTCTGAGGATGCAAAGAGTCACAAACCGATGACTTGACTAGACCACCAGCGTCTACAGTCCTTTGGAGTTTGGCGATTTTTGCCATAAAACAAAGTAGTGGCTCTTTTTTTTCCATCCAGTTTCCAGTCAGTAGCAGAAGAATCTCTGTGACAAAGCTCCAAACCTAGATTTCCCTTGGAAATCACAACATGGTCATGGTCGCACAACAAGACAATCGACTCTCCAGTCGATCTTTACCACACCAGACTGATTTGCTGGCCTTAATGAAATACAGCTCTATTTAAGGTTCAGTCCACGTTTCATTGGATTTACCAAATTTGAGAACAGCAGGGAATCAGCTTGAGTTCCTTGGACAGACCTCAGAGCTGGAGCGGAGGAAGGACATGTGTTTTGTGTTAATGAATAAAAATCCACTCCCTCCGCTTTACAAAGCAACAACAGGCCTCACGAGAACAGGACAACATGCTCACACAAAAAAAACTTTAATGGAGTTCAATGCAAACCAGTCGCACGTCATGACAACAGTTACAAAAATAGAATGTTTCTCTTCTGTGATATAGATCTGCCGTCTGTGAGAACTCAAAAGGTTAAACTCCCAAACCATTATAACGGCTGCTTCTCTGCCTTCTCTCAAAGAAATAGAGAATTTTGTGATGGTGACAGAGAGGAGACACAAGAGGCTTCAAGCATTTAAACAGTACAAACCTACACTTGTACTTGACATTGTTGCCTTGAGAGCGGAGTTGGCTAATATTCATACATAACATGTGACTGTATGTTAATCCTGGTTAATACCAATAGCAGGAGGAATGAAGACAGAAAGCACATGTAGAGCTTCACAAATGTGATAGTATGGAATGGCTGTCTTTTGAGTGACTGAATGAGAGTAATCCTACTGCTTATAACAGCTTTAGAGATGACCAATTGCTACCTAAAGTCACCAGGCCTTCATTTTCATACAAGGTGTGGAAATGTTGTTTATTGTCTCAGGTTGTTGAGTGAGGGTTATCCAGAGTACCTGCTCTGAAACGATGTGTCAGAAGCATTTAACATAAATGGATATTGACTTAGATCCAAACCTCCTACACAAAGAAAAAAATCCTGAACAAGCGAATACATCTATTTCATACTACAACCACGAAAGGATGGCACAGTTTCAAATGTCCGTTGCGTCAAATGAAATGATTTCAATCAAGTTTGATTGAAAAATTTGAATAAATGAGGTATAAAGTTCCCTCTAACGAACTTCTGACATTCGAATGGTCCATTAAGTCCTTAAATTGTCTTTTGCCCATAGAGGCAATGTCGCCTTCATATGATGATTCCTCAACGAACGTACAAAAGAATAAAAGATCCATTTTGGCGTTAAGAGTCGTTAGTCAATCCCTCAGCTCCAACCTGGTGCTTGACCTGGTTGTTCTTGTTCTACTGCCTCTTGGAACCAGAGGCAGGAACATTCTGCTGTTTTTTGTTTATTGGTTCTTGTCGGTTAGGCTGTCCAGGAGGTCCTGGTGTTCCTGGTGGCCCAGGTGGCCCAGATGGTCCTGGCTTCCCTTTTGGACCTGTTGGGCCAACAATACCTGGTAGCCCTGTCTGGCCCTGAATTCCCTGAGGACCCGATGGTCCTTGAAAGCCATCCTTTCCTGATGGGCCTATGTCTCCTTTCTGACCCCTCGCACCAGGAGGTCCTGGCAATCCGAGAGAGCCTTTTAATCCCTTCAACCCTACGGCCCCTCGATTGCCAACTGGGCCCACTTCACCTTGATCACCTTTGGGCCCGGGAGAACCCTTCTCTCCAAGACCTCCCCGGCTTCCAATTAGGCCTCTCTCCCCTTTACTTCCACTAGGTCCTATCGGTCCTTTTGAGCCAGCCTCTCCTCGGTTGCCCTTTGGTCCTGATGGTCCAGGGGCACCTGTTGAAATAGGATGTCCAGGTAAAGAAAACAATATATAGGGTGGGTCCCCGTTCAACTGTTAAATTACAAATTACCTTTTAAGATTGTGAAGTTCTTTATAAGTTTTGAATGGAACTTGTCAACCAGCTTCAGCTCCTCAGTTACCATGGTCAGGTTTATGACATCCATGTCCAAGCGGAGGTTCAAATACATGGTCTGCTGGCTCAGTTGGCTTAGGAGGAGGTTGAGAACCAGAACCGTGCCGTTTATGTTCTGACAGATAAGAAGGAAACACTCATGATTGATTGAGAAAAGCTTAACACAATCATCTTGAGATTTATTTCGATCTGATAGCCTGGTCTGGCAGAAAGACCTCTGTATAATTAATGGTCCTCTACCTGCAAATCTTCAGTTTGCCGGCCCAGGCGACTCTGACATGAAGAGCTCTCAATGTTGATGTACTTGTACATGCTCTGGACATGACTGACAGTGGCGTTGATGCTGGAGGATATTGTGTCTATCTCCATGTCAATGGAGTTGAGTCGTCCGTCCAGTGCAGAGAAACGCTCACCAGTTCTGTTCTCGTAGTACCTAAAGAAGATGACCGGTCGAGTGAGAGCCACTGATGATTGACATGTGAAGTAGCATGTTTTACCTAGAATGGTAGTGGAGGTCATGCATGTTCTCCTCGTGTTCATCCGTGAAAGATGTCACGTTGTCCAGCTGCATTTGCAAGTTCATGACCTGAAACAGAAACTGTTTAGCTCCACTGGACTCCAAAAAAGTTTTCAATCTGCCTTCAAATGCTAATCCTCAACCGAACCTGTTGGGTGAGATCATAGTAGACCTCGCTGGACATGGTGATCCTCTGGTGGTCTGCCACAATGTTGTTCTGAAGGAAACGCATGGTTTGTGTGTTGCTGCTTGTGTTAGACTTCATTGCATTCAGTGTGCGACTGTAGTTTTGCCAGTCTGTCGTCAGTTTCCGAAGGACAAGCGTCTCCTCGTCTGCTTTTCTTTGTAAGGCGTCGATCCATAAGGCACTAAAACCAGATGTAATCGTTAAACCCTTGTGACAAAAAAAGTACTGGCAGACAGCATATTCATCACATCCAAGAAATGAGAGTTCCAGACCAGCTAGAGCTTGCTACAACCACTGCCACTTTCTCAAAGGGGTTTACCCTGAATAGCTCACCTGAGGGCCACTGTGGTGTTGACCTGTTGTGCAGTAGCCTTGACATTGCGTTGATCTGCTGTTAGACTTTTCATTTTCTCCTCCGTCTCCTCAATGACGTCCTTCCAGCCTTTCACCTGATCGAGATATCGTCCCAAAGACTGGTTGAGAAGTTTGACCGACAGGATGTTGTTCTGCATGTCTCGCGTCAGTCGGTTATTACTGGCCGTTAAAGTGTTCTGTGCCTGAGTGGCCTGATCCAGAACCTGGTGGGGTGTTCAATTTAAAATTAAAAGTTACAGTTTTCATTGACAGAAACTACAAGAACGTCCCATCGTGGTCCTTCCTACCTGCTCCTGTCCCAGTATCATTTTCTGAATGTCTTCAAACTCCTTCTTCAACCTGCTGATCTCCTCGATGTGCTGCGTAACATCCAGACAGATGGAACAGTTGGGGGCAGAGCTCAGACCTGTGAACACAAAATGTTCCATTCAGAACTCTTAGTGGTTCTGTAGAAATATATTTGTGAATCCAAGGTGAATAAATCTTGTGTCATGTAAATGTTTTAGAGGTTCACAAAGTTGCAACGTTCCTTCTAGGGGCGGGGACCTGTGTGTGAAGTTAAGATGGAGGGAAGGGAAACTGAACCGTCTCTGTGTTGAATTACATTAATAACTTGAAGAACACAAGTCTGAATGCTGACCAAAAACACAAACTCGACACTTTTAACCAAAACTTTTGAAACATGTTTAACCACTTACAAAACACGCTAATCTACCAGTAAAGCTGAGTTCTCACATACACTTAATATTTTAGTTATCACCTGCGGGAGTACGACTTGATTCCCTGCCAGTCCGAAAAAAACTCTATTCCACATCCTGTCTGTGATGTAATCTTTTAAATGTCTTGTTTTCGTAAGTGTCACAGGTCAGGGAAGACTTGAGGAAATGACTTCACGATAATTGAACTGTTGATGTTGGCACGCTAGTTGTGAGTTTGAGAATCATTAAATGTCTATAAATGTTAACGAGGGGACTTCAGCTGGCCAAACACTGGGACGTTCCAGAAAAGCAACTTGATGCAGCAGGTTTTTTGGAACATAATGTACACGTCTGGATGGGATGTCTTCCCTCATGATTGTGGTCGTCTTACAAATACAAAGCAGCTAAACCACCACACGGTCTTTACCTTCGATCCCCTGCTGCAGTCGGCTGATCTTCTTGTGGTAGACCGACTCCTCCTCGGACAGACTGTCAACTCTTCGGAACACTGGAGCGAAACACAGAATTCATCGTTACTCTGCACATTGGTTTAATTAGCAAGGGACGTGAGAAATCCCTCCGAACGAGGTACTGATCCCCATACATCGCTACCAACGGAGCCATTGTGATTTAATTAGATATTTTAGGGTTGTTGTGGGTGTACGTGAAAGAATGCAGCGGGTGCACTCGAGGGATCAGGGTTAATGTTTTCTGGCATGTTATGTGGACGACCAACAGCTCCTTAGTCTACACCTGTGAGAACAGTTTCAAGAGAATATTTAAAAAGCAAGTTAGGATTAGAATCATTTGGCTTCTGTAGATGGTCTGCTGGTTAATGGAATCATCGTTTCATTTTGCTTTTTCAGATTGTCCTTCCGTCTTTTACTCTTATTTAGGAGGCTTCCTGATTTAACAAACCTCTAGTAGGGGGAATGCCAAAGTGTCTAGATATGTCTAGTTATACTGAAAGAGAAATACCCTGTCGTCCTGGTTGCTCCTCCCTGATTCAGAACTTTCCTGCCAATTTTAATTCTGCACCACTTTCAAGATCACATTCATTTAAAGTGATAGTTCACCCTAAGTAAATAATTTTCTACTCACCCTCATGTCGACTAAGTGTTGGAATTATTTAATAATGTGTTTCTTTTTAGAGTTATAAATGTTTGTTCATTTTAATCTAGCAATACTGCTCGTCTGTAACGTCCCTCTTGTATTGAAGTCTCTACATGAGGAATTGTTCCTGAAAAACTAAAACAAGACTATATTCTACAATCGTTTGTAGCAGAAGTTTAAAGAATAACAAGCAATACAGACAGGAACTACTCAGGGTAAATATAGCGAGCGCTTCCAGTGAAGACAGTCGACAGTATGCTCAGTACTTCCTGGCTGTATCTCTTGTTATTCTTTAAACTTCTGCTTAAAATTTTCATCTTTTATTTTTTTCAGAACAATTCCTCATGTTGAGGCTTTAATACAAGAGGGACGTTACAGACGAGCAGCATGGAGGTATTTGGATGTTTTAAAGTGTCTTTTTGGACGAAGATGAAAACTAAGCTCCATTCGCTACATTAAAATGAACAAACATTTTTGCCTATAACTCTAAAAAGAACAGATTACTTTGAAAATAATCCCAACTCTCAGTCGACATGAGGGTGAGTAGAAAATTTCTGAAGTTTTAATGTTGGGTGAACTATCAGTTTATGTTGTGTGTCTAATTATATTGCAAAAGTCTCCTACTCTAGATCCCCCAACGCTAATAAAGAATTAAGATTGACTGTCAAAAAAGACAGACATGTTTCATCTGTTTTATCTAGACGTATCACGTCAGGAAGGATTTCCGTCATCTTGACAACATTGTTTTCATTGCACACCAGAGCAGTTTTCTTGTTTGACCTGATTGTGTTGAAAAAAGAAACGTACCCAGCGACGCCAGCACGGCCACGGTGATGACGAGGAATGCGACGAATGCGAAGAGCACTTTGACGGCCACTTGCAGGGACTGACTCTGCTGACACCGCATGCAGCCGCTGCGTGTTCGGGCTGAAGCGACAAAAATATAAGATTTTAACACTTTCTGAATGACAAAAAGAGATGTACAATAGACATATGACTGGCGCATTCATGGTGACAAAACAAACAAAAAACAGCTAAACCACTCCTGGCCCGGGGGCCACATATGGCCCTATGACTGTATCGACAGTCCTCAAAAGGTCAGAGTAGAACAAATATATTTTTTTCCCTGGCATCTTACCATTTTATTTTATGTTCATGATTGTATTAATCACTGAGACGGGTTGAATTGGTAAGAGGGTTGGAATAGCAATTCAGATTGAATTGAGCGTCTAACAATGTAAGCTTCTGTTTCTATTCAGGAATGTTTCAAGACTCACCACAGCCGATAAAAAAAACCCTGCACATTGACTTGTCAACTGGCAGGAAAACTGAAGTTTTCAATAACCATAAAATATCAATCACTAAAAAGAGATCAAGCTCACAATAGGCCAAAAGAGTTCCACAATATTGATTTGAAAAGTTGTTTTTGAAACAGTACCACGGTGGTTGTTGCTTGGTAAGTTAATCCTGATCTTCACTGACACATTATTATTGGTTTAGGGTTGTTGTGAGGATACAGCCTGGAGACAGATTCAATCCTTTGGTGTGTGTCTTAGGAACTTCTTTCACTGACTGCTTGTGTACATCATTTGTTTTCTTTCTTTTGGAATTTAACGAGCCACGAGCCAACAAACATCCCCAACTATTACAAACAATCCTGTCCGGATGATGAGATAAACCGAACATCGCTCGTAAACACGATCGCTTCAGTTTACACACGTGGTGTTTGGTGCTGAGTCAGCAGGTCTGATAAGATCCAGGCTGACAGGAGGAAGTGGGATTGTATTGGCCAATCGTGAGGAAAATATTTGGATTAATAAGAAACTACAGAAGGCTTGTGACCTCTGAAGGAAGGCATCTCCTCCTCCTCGCCATTGAAGTCCTCCTCTGGAACACAAGAAATATCAAGCTGAGTCACAATATCGTGAGACATACTCCACAGATTGTGTTGAAGTACCTTTGAACAGCTGGTTCTCATAACCCCTGAAGTTTTCTGTTGGGAGAACACAAAGTTAAGACTTTTCACTGATGAACAGTCCACAACACTGTCGCGAGGGTCTGCTAAACTTCTGCCTGGAGGAGAAGCAGGCGCACTGGGAGAAGACAGTTTTGGCTGGTGAACTGGGGAAGAAGGTTTGTTGACTTGCTCAAGAGCGAAGGGGTTACAAGGAGGAGGACGCTGGTGTAACATCGTGACATAACATCGTGTGTGTGTGTCTATGAAGGTTCTCATCCAACCAGGTCTTGGTTATCCAAGAGGTTCAAAAGCCAGTCAACTGGACTGTGTAGAGTTCTAGGAAGACGTTTCACCTCTCATCCGAGAAGCTACTTTCGTTCCAGACTCCTTCAGTTCTGGAATGGTAAATGGTAAAATGGGGGGAAACGTCTTCCTAGAACTCCACAGATTCCAGTCTACTCGCTTTTTAACCTCTTGTATTATCATGTGTCTGGTGATCGGATGACGAGTATCGTTATATCCTATCTGGACGCTGAAAGTTGTGTTTCCGGCATCCGTACGAGTCTCCAGTATAAGAGGATCGAAACATTGTGTGACGCTGTCAGTCGGGTAAGATCAGACTGGATGGTCTGCACCTTGGTTAGCTTCTGCGGCGCCACGAAAGTAAACATATTGCCGATTCCTGATAATCTTGAGATGGTCTAGTTCATAACTAGACTCTGTATTGGTTCTTTGTTGATGTTTGTGTTGAACACATGATGATTTGTCTCCAACCACCTTCCCGTTGTCTAGTTCTTAGGTTGAGCCCAGTGTTAGCTTTGTGCAGCACGGGGGCCAGATGCAGCCCTTGAGGTCAGATATTGTGTCGAAAATAACAATTTTATTATGTATTTTTTTCTGTTATTCATTTCTTGTCTCTTAGTATGACTAAAGGGTTTTTGTTTTAGCACCTTTGTCCTCTCTTTGTCCTACATTTTTATTTATAAAAATGTCAATTAAATACAAATATTTATCAATATTTGATAGAATAGATGCCTTTATATCAAATTTTAAAAGTTAATTAACGCTTATTTTGCTTGATTTTATAGTTTTCGCCGGTTTAATTTTTGCTTGGTGGCCCCTCATAACAGCTCTGTATAAAATGTGGCCCTTGAGGAGATTTAATTGCCCGGCCCTGAACTAGAATGACGCTGACAATGACATTAACACCTTTAGAGCTCCTGTATAATGTTCTACTCATAGTATTGTTTTTGATCGAACAGCCAAACATTACTAACACAGTGGTGGTGATTATATTTACAGAAGTAAAATCATTTTTGAAAATAGTTTCTTTCAGAAACAACAACAATTTTTAGAAATAACCAAGAAGAAAATGTAAATTGTGGTTCCGAGCATTTTCTCTGCACCGGGTCAAATAGCTATTAGCATGTGGCTGGCTTCAGCGATGAGTTCACTGAGAGGGGCTGATATGAAAAGAGAATGGTATTTAAAATGTGTGAGTGAGTTGTTGAGGGTTCATTGATCTAGTTTTAGACAATTCATTAGCTTCAGTTTGCATCCAGGAATGTTTCAGACCGACCACAGCAGCTATAATAACCGCGACCCTGACTTTGGGAAACTGGAGTCGCTAAAATAATGACTTGTATTGTTCTGCTTGGAAACCTGTGAGTGTCCGCTGTGGGTCCAAAAGGTGTGACACGTGGATGGATATAGGAGGATGAAGAGGTGAGTATTCAAGGAGAGACTCAAGGTAGAACCACTGCTTCTCCAAGGGAGAGACTTGACGTGGCTTTATCGCAGGATTTGTTATGAACCAATGAGGTCCCGAGTCTACTGGGATAGACCAGATCCAGATCCTTGTAATCAATGCTGTCGTGAGTGGAAACTCAAACACATCATTAAATGACGCTCTAGTTAGTTTGACCGTTATGATAACACGTCAAAATAAGTCTGACATGTTCAAGTCCCCTCTCGACTCTCCTCCTGAGGACGTAGCAGACTAGTGCTGTCACAACAATCTGCAGTCCAGACGTGCCACGAGGGGCGTTGTGAGGTGGATGTTTATGTGTGGCGGTGTGGAACAGCTGAGCTCAGGTCTGGCTGCGTGAGTCACCAGAGGCTGTTACATAAGTCTGGTGGCGTGAACAAACAGAGAAAGTCACCTTTGGGTCATGAACATGAAGTCGGTTATTTTTTTACCAAGAATATAATGCATTTAAGAATTACAAGTATTGTTTCTTACATTCTGAGGTAAGATGTATCAACCCATTTTCATTTATGAAACAAATTAAATAATGAGTGAATGATAACACAGCAGGGAATAATGCCTGAATGGTACAGGTTTGTTGGAATTAACCAGTAGGCAAGTTTTATTAAGAAACTGGGAGCAATAAGTGGAACACAAGCCACTAGGGTCACATGTCAAATATGTCTGGAGCTCAGAGAACACGGGGAAGCAAATTAAAATATTGAAAATTGATAACACATGACATATTTATGATCTTTATTAACGTGAAAAATCTGTTTGTTGCGAGAAAGTCTATCCACCAGAGACACTCCCGTCCTGATTATCAACCGCGGACCTTCTTGTCAAAGTTCTTGTGGCCAGATTCGGATTTCACCCTCCTCCTCCCCCAACCCTCCCTCATGCCTCACCCAGTGCTGTTACGTTCCTCACCCTTCTGTGGAAAACAGAGTCATTTCTGCGTGGTTAGTGCGGAAGCTGACCCGTCCAAGAACCACAAAGCCGAGCGAGCTGACAGCAGCAGAACCGTCTGGTCGAGGCACACCTACGGCGTCGAAACATCCATTGTGGCGACGCAGCAGTCAAGGTTAAATTGAAAACGTGATGCTCAACATTGATCCTCACGATGGCTTACGGATAGATCAGGTGGACAAAAAGATTTTGTGTAAGATGTATTTATGTTCTGAGTAAACTTGACTGAAACAAGCAGTATGACCTGTCAAGAGTCACTAACTCATTTAAGACGGTAATAAGCGATAGAACATTATATAAAAACAATTTTTCTTTCTGTGCAGTCCGATAACTAATGATACACAGTATCAGATGATTTCCACTTCTTTTTTTTTGTAATCTTAAAATCTCTAAAGAAAAATAGATTTTAGGTGAAATACACCTAAACAAAGAAAATATATTCTAAAATATTTTGCTCACTTTTAAAATAATTAAAGTGGGGTCTGCACAAGTTTTAAACCGTGTAATTTTGAGGGAAAAAAAATGGTCATAATATAAAAAGGTTTGTTGATGACTTTGGCACATCGTTATGTAAACCTGACTGACTTTTTTTAACATCTGACATCATAGAAAAAGTGAGTTAAAAATGTCACAAGAAAGTCACAACCACTGTTGTGTTAACAGTTTATTTTGGTGTCTAAACAAGAAGGAGCTGTCTCGCCTGCAGTTAATACAAAACTCTGCAGCAAGAATTCTGACCTGCTTTAGTAGAAGAACACACATTTCTCCGATCCTTAAAACTCTTCTTTCTCTCCTTTCAGGACTTGTTTTCTGCTATTCATGGTCAGACCTTACATCAGTGATCTGATCCAGACTTACACCGGGATCTGAGGTCTGAGGATCAGAATCTACTGATGGTTCCTGAACACGCTTCCAGACCAGAGGAGAGAAATCCATTTGATGGAGTCAAGCGCAAAGAGAGAGGAAGATCGTTCCAAAGCTTAGGAGCAACAGCCTGGAAGGATTTTTCTCCTCTGGTCCTGAACCATGTGCGAGGAACCATAAGTAGATTCTGATCCACAGACCTCAGAGCCCGAGCTGGGGTGTAAGTCTGGACCAGATCAGTGATGTAAGGACGAGCTTTACCATGAATAGATCTGAAAGTAAGAACCAGAATTTTAAAGTTGATCCTGAACGAAACTGGCAGCCAGTGAAGAGTTTTAAGGATCGGAGAAATGTGAGTTCTTCTACTAGAGCAGGTCAGAACTGCAGAGTTCTGTATCAACTGCAGGCGAGACAGCTCCTTCTTGTTCAGACATGAAAACAAACTGTTGCAATAGTCCAGACGAGAAGACACAAACGCATGGATAATAAGCTCCAGACCATGTTGTGACACCATTTTCCTAAGTTTATAGATTTTTCTCAGTTGAAGGAAACAGTTTCAGGTCAGTTTTCTGCAATGTTGAACTAGAGACATGTCTTTGTCAAATACAACACCCAGGTTTCTCAGGCTCAGTTTGACAGACTGACCTAAGTCCCCCAAGTGCTGACTCAACCCTGGAACCTTATTATCAGGAGCAATAACCAGAGTTTAAGCAAACGTACTTGCCTACTTACTTACTTACTTACTTGCTTACTTACTTACTTACTTGCTTACCTTATTCGAGGTGATATCGTGGGAAGTGCTGCTACACTCTCAAGGCAGCCAGTTAAACGTGCAGAGATCTGTGGCTGTAAAGCCTCCAACAGAACAGCACATGTCCCACTCTGAACTCTGAACATGTTCGTTAGTTTTCTGTTTATTGTCTTTGTGGGAACCAGCGTGCAGGTGTGTTACATAACAAGCTGCTGAGGAGGAGGGCCACACTAATGCTCTCAGGATGTTGCCCGTCTCCACCAGCACCGTGAGGACGTGGACCGACCCCGTCCGATCTCTACCGCGTCACATCTGTCACAGTTTCTGGATGTCGCCGACTCCTGGAGGTTCTGACCACCACTCATAAACAAACCTCTCGCTCCCGTGTGTGTGGTCCTCCGACTCCACCGTAAAACCCCGGAATGTGTCGGTCGACCTTCTGGTCAAGACATTACCAGACGGCCTTTTTAGTGCCTCCGGGACTGGAGACCTCTAGAGACGGAGCTGGTGTTGCATGTTTTCTCAAAGCTGCAGAAACACTGAGTTTACAAGCTGAAGCGTGTTTTATATCCTCACATGCTTCACTGACAAACGCAACACAATCACTCCTTCAACTCAGACGGTAAAATCAGGTTTATAGTTAGTTACTTAAAGTATGTTTGGTTTCTGAGTAAAAAGAGATATATTTAGCCACTCTTGTGGAAGAAATACTGGAGACCTACTTAAACTAATCAAACTCCAACTCTCCTGACTCACATGTTACAAACGTTGAAGTCTTCCTCTCAAAGCAAGTCCCTTATCATGACCATGTTTTCAACTTATTACTTTATAAAGTTGCTCTGAAATCTTGGCAAACGAGAGGTTACGAGAGCGGAGTCCATTAAGACGTAATAATGGCTTCACTCCTCCTCCAGCCAGCTGTAATCACGCCCCGCTTTGTTTATACAACGAGTCCCTTGGAGGTGGAGACTTTTGTGATTGATGATGCACAGTGAAAAACCTCCATGTTTGAACAAGCACACCAGAGTGGGCGTGGTTGTGGTTGTGGTAAATGTGATTTCATCTCCAGAAATAATGTTTTCAGTGGGCCGGACTTAAGATAATTTTCTTAAGTCAATATCTTTATTAAAAGAGAGTTTTGTACCAACAGACACTGATGATACAATAGAGTCCAACATATATTTAAGAAACACTTAAATCTACACATTAGTTCAACTTTAATATATTTAAAATGTTTCCCTTTCACTTTGGTTTTATTTTGTATTTTCGCCTCATGTTGTCTCCAAATGAACTTGACGAATGAGTTGTTGATATTTCCTGCAAGTGATTTTTCTGACAGTTTAGCTTTTGGTTAGTGAGATTCTGGACTTCTTGTTGTTTTGTGTCGTGACTTGTTATATTTTATGGGTTTTTTGGGGACTCTGATGAATTATGTTTATAGACTTCTTATATAAGTAAGTAAGTAAGTAAGTAAGTAAGTAATATTTATTTATATAGCGCTTTTCCAGACCAGGGTCACAAATATGAAATTGTATTGTACATTGAGCGTCTCGTGTCTCCTTGAGTCTGTTCACCTGCACGTGTGAAAGAGGCTCTGTGTAAGATTGAACATATTTGTCTAGGGCTCCCTCTGGTGTTAGAACCATGTTGTAACAACCCTAGGGCCACAGTCGAGACTTGCTCTTGTTCAAGACCAGATACAGTTTCAGCTTAATCAGTAATTAACCATTATAGCAACAAATACAAACGTCGTCTCTGACCCGTTCCCCTTAAAGAAGTTATTTGGTCACAGATAAGTTTATTAATTTTAGTGTGTGACATGACTGACAATATAAATAACTAAAAAATATGTTACATAGTACTGCTTTAAAACATCTTGTTCTTAGTTGAATTTCATTATAGTACTTTTACTTAAGTACAATATTGTAGTACTTTTCTCACCACGATGTTCTTGAGCAAAAGGTGTTAATATATGAGGTTGCTGGTGAAACGCCCGCATAGACGACTCAGAAATGCTTCATAATGGTTGTGAACAGACTCAAGGAGAACCTACTCCCTCCACACACATCCATGCCAAGGTTTGTCTCCAGCTGGAACCAACAACCTTGTAGCGGTGCCGACTCCGGTTACCTTCATTGCTGAGATTACGGCGCCGACATTCGATCAAACTAAAACAAATCTGCTGTAAATGAGGAAAATCTCTGACTCTATTAAGTTTTCACTCCAAATTAAAAATGCTTGGACTGGCATTTTAAAACAAGCCACAACGAAATATCTCAGTCTTTCCTCGCGCTCGGCCAAGAGTCCACCTGTCTCCCCCTCCTCCCTCACGGAGCCCCCCCACCCAACCACCCACCTCTCTCTCTTGCTCGACCAGGAATGAATGGTTTATTCTGGACTCTTAAGAAACCACACTCACAGACCTCCTCTCCTGTTATTCCTCATTTGTGCGGTGATGGATTACTGTCATGATTGCAGTGGTCAGATTTATATCCTGTCTGCTGCTTCTCCACACATTTCTACTGACCCTGAACATCTTAGAGGAGGCAAGAACTGGTCTTGAGTCAATGTTTGCTGTTCTTGTCTTGAAGTAACGGGTTGGTTGAACAATCATGACCAAATAAAAATCTCTTGCTGATATTTGAATGGCAACGTCAGACATCAGAGATCGTGTTCAGTACAGAGAGACCTTTTGAAGTCAGAATCTGACACAACAAGCGTCTTGATCTTGTTTTGTAAACAAATGTACGTGCTATTTTGACGTAATATTCTCACTCCATGTTTTTAAACTACAGATAGTGTCTTTTATGAATTCAAATTGAGAAACTTTTCAACTTTTGAACAATATTTTAACTGGAACAAAAATGGGATGATTTTCTGCCGTAGTTGTTGGATTTTACTTACTTATGAAAGTTCCATAAGCAGGAATTATATAATACATCAAAATTTTCTTTCCTCATACTCACTTATCTGAAAATATGTTTAATTTTCCTTTAGTACTATGAAAAGAAATATACAAATATAAATACAAAAAATATATAATAATATAAAAAAATAAATTAAATATATAAGTATTCTGCTAAGTTACAAAATATATTTTTTATATTTCAGGCTGAAGATGACATAATATCTGATCTCTTGACTTGATTTATCAAGTGTTCATGCATGTGCGTGAGTGTATGTATGTGCATGCGTGTGTTTGTATGTAAGTAAGTAAGTAAGTCAATTATATTTGTGTGACTGTTTGTGAGTGTGTGTGTGCATGTGTGTAATGTGTGTATGTTTCTGACTTTTTTCCTGACTTTACAAACCAAAAGTCAGGAAATGTTTTTGATTGTTGATATCTTTCAAACCAGACCTTCTTAAAGTAATGTTAGTTAGTTGTATAAAAGATCAATAGAAAACATGTTCGGGGGGGCGGGCCAAACGTGGAGTCGGCAACAACAAAATGACTTTGCTCAACCACTAAGAGAATATTCTGCTCAACTTCCACACAGTCGAAAACAGCTCTGGTTCTGGTTCTGTGTTTTGGCCAAGACGTAACCCCATATTCTGACGGACATGTGACAGTGACCGTACCTTGTTTCTGCATTTTTACTTCAGATCAGACTTGAACAAGTGGACCCGTGGACCCACATCTGGACTCCAGCAGAGTCCATTTAGACACTGGATATTCATCTGGGATCATGTGTTCCAGAGCGAGAGCTCCGCTTCTTAAACACCATTGTGATGTTTCAATTCTTCACTCCCGTAGATGTTCACGGAAGATTGCTTCAGTTTGTCGCCACATTCCAGCCTGTTATTCTTCCTCTTTGTTCTTGTCGTTTGTGCAAGACTCTTGTAAATCTGGAAAACATGTCGGGTCCTTCTTCAAAGCCGGCAGACTTGCGCTCTCATGCCATGTTGTGAGAGTGAGACGGCTCCACTCCTGCTCGCTTTTATAAAACTCACACACACACGTCAGGAGCTCTGAAGCTGACTGACCGAGGTCCTGGTCCAAGAACAACAGAGCTGAACTCGAGCAGCGACGACACGCTGCAGGTGAGGCCAGTCGCTGGTTTGAGTCTTGACTGAGGTGTTGTGCCCCGTGTGGACCCTCACCCCTAGTTTGGAGGGAGAACTTCAACTGCAGTTGTGATGTAAAGTGTTGTGTGTCACTGCAAGTAATATGTTGTGAGTCCATGTGTGCAGATATTGTACTGCATGTGTTGTGAGGGAAGGTGACATTGTCAAGTGCATACGTCGCTTTGTTATCGTTATTAAAGATGTTTTGGTGTGTTTAATACACAAAGTTGCATTTTGTGTGTTTCTGTGTCTTAAGAGATTCTAAAGGTGTGTGTACAGTATATAACCTTAGTCTCTAGTGTGTGTTTTCCTTATTGAGGGTTTGTGTATTTTGTTTGTATGCACACAATGCACATGTGTTAGTCTCTTTGAATAGTGTGTGTTAAAATGTGTTATTGAATTTGTTTATGTTTAATAGGTGGGATGTGTATACACATAGTGTGTGTTGTGATCATCATGTCTGTGTTTTAGTGTGTTAAGATTTTATTATTGTGTATATTGTATTTTAGTGGGAGTGCGTCTCTGTGTAATTGTGTCTAGGATTGTGAAAGTGTGTAAGTGTTGTGAGTGACCCTGATGTCATAAATTTTTTAGGGATTTTCCTTTGATCTGGTCAAATAAACTAAGATAATAGTGAAGATGGCTGATCACCTCTCGAGGCTCTCTGCCTCCATCTAGGGGTCACAGCTTTGAGTGTATCTGGTTGATGAAAACCTAAGTGTTGGCTCTACAAATGTAAAGGTCAAAACAGTCAGTAACTGTCAATCATCTGTCCATGTTTCTTATGTCCCTGAACTCCTGTTCGTCTGCATCAATCTGACAACACACTTCTGCATTTTCAAAAACTTCAAGCAGTGAGACGCACAGGTGTTTCTCCACTCTGGCGGAGGAACTTTACCTTTCATGGTGCCGGTCGAGTCTCCTGCTGAAGAGTCCGGGGGTCGATGGTCGTTGTGGGTCGGTCTCACATCAGAGTCATCTCCAGTTCTGAAGTCAGTAATTCCAAAAGAAACCTTCTCGCCGAGCTCATGTGTTCACCTGCAGCATCACACCTGAGGTTCTGTTGTGTAACTCCTGCAGCTCGCTGTGGTTCTGTCCGCTCAGAGTGAGAGGAAGCTGGAGCTCCTCCGACGTTCAGGACCTGAGGAGAGGGAGGGAGAGAGGGTGGAAAGGAGGCGAGGGAGGGAGCAGTGATGGGGAGCACAGCGACAGGAGGAGGAGGTTCTACAGTTAATGACTAACAAATGTCTCTGGTTCGAGTGTGAGTCGGCTGCGCCCTTGGAAAAGTCAGATGTGGACACACACCTGCACACACACACACACACACACTTGTACTGTACGCTCATGTTGAGGTTTCAGTGAGCAGGTTTGTCCTGGCAAGTGTCGGTTCGACCACAACAGCTGACGAAGCAGCTTCTTCTCCGCAGAACAACCATCATGAAGGTGTTGAGCTGGTGTCGAGTCTCAGCGATGTTGTGTTGTTGTTGCTCCACTGAGAAGCTTTTTGCACAGAATACATGTTGTCAAACTAACAATGAAACATGTTCATTCAATTATTACAGAACGCACAAGTTGACATCAAAACAGTCACACAACACACTCACCGAGTGTATATTTAACGCAAACACACACTCACATGTACTCGACACATAAACAAACAAACGCGCTCACATGTTTACACACTACATAAACACTCACATTTTTATATTTGGCAACACAAACATGCACAAAATACATGTGTACATCCAACACAAACAAATACACTCACACATGCATTGACGAAGATCTTTTTCTGTGGATAAACATTCTGACACGTTATCATTGAACAGATACACACTCATTTTTACACACAACATAAACGTAAATGCTCAAATGTTTACACACAAAATATACTTACATTCACAAAACAGAACACAGACAAAATATACATTTTCATCTGACACAAACAAACACACATTTGAAAAAATATATATACTCATGTTAACACACTACACAAATGGCAATGGCACATTTTAATTCAACACAAAAACACACATACTCATGTTTACGCAATACACAAAAATATAATGACATATTTATATTCAACACTAGACTCATGTTTACAGTGTACACAAAATGACAATGAAATGTTTACATTCAACACAAAAACACTACACTCATGTTTACACTCTACACTAAATTACAATAACATGTTTACATTCAACACAAACACACTAGACTCTTGTTTACACACTACACAGAATGACAATGACATGTTTACATTCAACTAAAAAACACTAGACTCATGTTTACACACTACACAAAATGAAAATGACATGTTTACATTCAACACAAAAAAAATCTAGACTCATGTTTACACACAACACAAATTGACAATGACATGTTTACATTCAACACAAAAACATTAGACTCATGTTTACAAACTAAACAAAATGCCAACGACATGTTTACATTCAACACAAAAACATTAGACTCATGTTTACACACTACACAAAATGACAATGAGATGTTTCTGGCTAGTAGCTTAGTTTAGCTCTGACTGCTAATCTGGCTAGCGTGCTAATTCCTTGCTGCAGTTCTGAAAGGACAACATGCTAGGAAGGGACCTTAAGCACACAGGAAGTGACCCGACCTCTGCCTTGTTCTAGACCATCAGATGGATGACCTTGTGACATCTTGGTGACCTGCGGTACCCACAAAGCTCAGCATCAGTTTAAGTAACACAATGATGAGGAGAAACGATCCCTTCAACATGATGAAAGTTCAGACGGTTTTGAGTCCAGACCCAGAGAGTTGGACTCAGAAGTTGAAGTTCTGGAAGTAAGAGGAAACATGTGTACTCGGGGGTCACAGCTGGCGTGAGAGCGGGAGAAATAAAGTGACATTTGTGTCCCATTCCTTCCCCGAATGTTGTGTCCAGCTGCCAGTCGGGCTTGTGAGGAAATATTGGCGCCGGACGGATCAAGTCTCTGGCCCAGGACCTGCAGAAGTGGACCTGAAAGTGTCTCCGGGGGAGAGTCAGAAGGTGACGAATCACGTCATGAGAGTTGGAAAAAAAAAACAAAAAAAAAAACACTAAAATCTGTCTTACTGTTGCTGCTCAAGATGAGTAAATGCATTATAACAAAACTATGCTCTATTTTTCTCTACTTTTAAATACTATTTAGTTAGTATTTTTATTAAATTGTTCCGTCGTTTTTTTTTCAAAAAAAGCTTCAGTGAGTAACGTAAGGTTCCTTTTACAGCGAAGGTGTTTGTGTCCCCCTTGTGTCCGATTTGCAGTACTGCTAACTTCTATGTTACTACTCCCAGTATATATACCATTACCACCATTACTTACTAACTTTGTCGTCAGTTCTTTGACTACTATCATAGACAATGACACTTAATAAATATAAAACAGAGACAATCTATTACTTTTAATCTAATAACACAAAATTACGGGTAATATATATATTATTATAAGACTTTTGGAAAATAGCGACATCCAGGGTAAAATAAGTTTATGTTCAAGTTGTTTTATTTGTCAAACATACATGTATCAAGTCATACAGCATAAATGAGATCGTGGTCCTCTCAGACCCACGATGCAAAATATGAAGCAAACAAGGAAAGGGCATTACAAATAAAATAAATAATCAACAAAATAAGTAACAACATATATATTGAAATACGTTTAAACGTTTATAAATACACTCTTTTATTGGGAAATAAATACACGCATTAATGTGTATATGAATAAGGAAATACGTGTATCCACCTTTATCCCTTTTAGGAGAATAAAAGTTACAATATAACTTGAAATATTTTTTAACTGACTCCTTGGAATGGCTATCGGGAAATAAACTTGCCAGTAGCCACGAGAAACACACACAATGTGTGAAAATAAAAACAAAATTAATATAGACATGTTGGTCACATTTCCAGTTGCCTGTCGCCGCAGCTCACGACCCCCTCCGTTAGGGGGCAGCCGCGCGCTGTAGTTACACGGCCAGACAAACATGGCGGAAGACGAAAACGCTGTTTGACTTTGACATCATCTGTGAGTAAAATCAAAGCGTGTACACTTCATCTTAAATAAGATAGATTCACTTACACCTGCATGTCAACATTATAGTCTTTTTGCATATTATTTTTCTCTGATTTATTTAGAGCGAAGAATGTTAAACTGTTATCTTAGTGTGGGGGGTTCTGTTCCGGTGAACCGACCTCTCCTCAGTCTCGTACGTGGTGGTGGAAAAATAAAGGACAGACACAGAGTTTAAGAGAGAATGCTCGTTTAGTGAAATATGCAGAAGTCAGAGACGCACTTACGTGCGCTCGTGAGGAGACAGATCTATGCAGACGTCATCAAAAGCCAGAACGCAAAGATGTCACGGAAATGGCGGATCTTTTATAATATGAATATTCAGGTTAACGCCTCTGGTCATTTGTGCATGTACGATAGGTCAGTGATTCTAAACACTTGTCTTTTAAGATGGCCGTGCCACGTGGGGGTCGTGGAAGTTTGTTGTCTTCTAGAGAGAATCTGTTCCCAGCGACTTGGGCTGCAAGTCGCTGGGAACAGATTTTGTCTTTGTTTTGTCTTTCTGGGTTAAGTCTCACACAGGTTCACTTTGCTGGGAATCTGGGATAGTTTAATCTTTCTCAGTGTGTGACCTGACCTGTGCATGTTATTTTGAGTTGTTGCAGTGAATGGATGTCAATGCAAGAAAATTATTATTTAATATGAATTAAATATGAAAAGATTATTAGTTAAAAAATAGTTTATTTAAAATGTGCGTTAAATCTAGATGATTGCAAGGTTCGAATTTAAAAGCGACACTCTTAATGCCCTGAAAAATGTACCCTTGTTTACGGCAACAACTTTCCGTGACCGCCCTTGGCTTTTAATTTGTTGATAAATACTGGAAGCGTAATTGTTTCGTCGAATGAACATTAAAATCGTCTCGACCTAAGTGTTATTTAACATTTTTAACTGTCCAACATTTAACGGTAAAAGATAAACAACATGGGCGCAGCCATTTTGGAAGCTTGTGTCAAATGATGACGGAAACAGCCGAGCAGTTCCGAGTGATACACTCGTTACATCAGAAGGGGGTAAGGTGTCGGTGAATGTTGGTTCAGGGAGCGAACTTTAAAAATGCCGAGCAAGGAAAGGGTGAAAAAAGGAAACACTAGGAATTACAGGTAGTTGGGGGAAAATGTAGCAAAATACACAACTTTTTTAGGTAAGTTTATTTGTTTAAATGTAGTGATAAAAGTATTTAGTGGTTCGTTTGCCCTCGAAACTCGCCGTTTCCTAAACCCGTCGATGCGGTTTATGTGTGTTTATTTTGATTCGTGGCTCTCAGCGACCAAGTGTGTGACATACGTGGATTTGTATACTTTTTGTAAACATTGAATACAAGCCGCTAATGAAAACGACAATATTGATAGAATGATAATTGCATGGTGTTTTATATATTCGTGTATAATTTTCTCTACAATATATCTTTATATGTATATATAGATATATTGAGGGAAAGGGGCCGTGAATATTTTTCATAATACATTTTTGTTATAAATGAATAATTACTAGCAGTAGAAGCACAAGATGTTAATGCATAGCTGATGTGCTAAAATGACATTATGTCAAACCCGAGTGCATTATTTAAAAATGTTATTGCATTATTTGTTGTAATTTTAAAAAAATCACTGAAAATATATATTGAAGTTGTCCTTTTACTTTCTTGTTGTTTTCAATAGGTGTTAACAAGAGCATGATATATATATATATATATATATATATACACGCACATGCACGCACATTTGCTTTGGTGCCTCTACTTCGAAAGAAATGTTTGCCATGGTGCCCTAAAACTTGTCCTCTTCTTTAAGGCAACACTTGCCTTGACCTTAAAAAGTTGTCATATCCTTACATTAGTCCTAATGTAGTCAATTTGTTTCTTCAAAGAGATACTGAATGCGTTGTCATAAACGACACCTCTCATTAATATCATTAGTACTTTGATAAATAAGCCTTAAGAAAGGCATTGATTGTAACACTCTCAGAGCAGCTATTGGGTGAAAAGTTAGTTATTTAGCTTCACCAGTTAGCTTTACAGTCACTGATGAGTTGAACATTTGTAAGACGTTTGACTTTGTCAACTCATGATTATATTTGCTTCTCAACTGAATAAAATGGTGTTTTCCTATGTTGTTGATGCTGTTTGCAGGTGATGGCTGCCGGTGTCACGAGGCTACTCGGCCTCACAGCCATGACCGTGTGGGAGTCCAGTGTGAGCTTCTGGACGAAACCCACAAGCAGATGCTGGCCCCTCCAAACCGCCTGGAGAGCAGCTCCATTCTGCACTGAACCAGTAGCTCCCAGTAGAAAGAAGAAGCAAGCTCAAATGATTATGTCCAACGTTGGCCGTAGGATCCCTCAAAGTAAGATACAGCTCATCAGTCAGTCCGGTGAGGACATGGGGGTGCTAAACAGAGTTAAAGTCCTGAACATGCTGGAAGACGAGGGGCTGAAGCTGGTGCTGATCAATGATAGCATAGAACCGGCTGTCTATCAGCTGATGACCGGGAAGCAGCTCTATGAGGAGCAGCTGAAGATGAAGGAGGAGAAGAAGAAGGAGCGGGAGAGTAAAGGTAAGTCACCATGATCTGGTCGTTCGTCGCCTCATCCAAGCAGGATGTAAACCAGCAGCTCTGACTCGGTGCAGTGCAGGTGAAGGAGCTGGGGTTCTCCAGCGTCATCGACGCTAACGACCTGAAGACCAAACTGAAGCAGGCGGCAAGCTGGTTGCAGAAGAAGCACCATGTCAGGCTAAAGCTGAAACCTGGAAACCCGGCTCACAAAGACAACCTGGTGAGATCTGATCCAAGTAAAACAAGTCAGGTTGCTGGTTCTCCTCTGACTTGTGTCTATGCCTTCTATCAGGAATCCATTCTGGTGCAGATGTTGACTCAGCTGGACGTGATTTTCAGGTATCTCACGCCACCCAAAGTCAGTGCAAATCAGAAGATGGTCACCTGTGTGCTGCGGCCGCCCTCAAAGAAAGAACTGGGGGAAAAAAAGGATAAAGAGCAGGCGCCCCCTGCTGGCGTCTCGGACATCACAGACACGGATTTAAAGAAGTGACATTTTTCTGGACATGAATTGAGACTTAATACTGATTGTGGATGTATACATCTTTGTAAACCACAACACTGTTGCCTAGAAACTACTTGTAAATAAAATAATTTTTGCTGAAGACAAACTCGAATGCATCGACAGGTTCCTGACAGGAGCTAATTGTGCAAGTAAAACTGGAATGTTTACCTCAAAACAGTTTATGCCAATCCAGCTTCTTCGGTAGCTGTCCCTTTCTAAAAAAAGGACGTTTTAACCGTCTCGTTCTCTGACCATATCTTTTCATCTCGCTAATTTATTTGTTTATTTTCTTTAAAGATCTTTTCTTACTAGAAAACATCCTCTCAAATATCTTGTACTGGTGGTATTGGCTTGTTTTTGATGCACTTTTACTGTGCAGTTTAAGCTAAATAAATACATTTCATTTGCATAAAGGTTGCAGGGAATGAGTTTGATGTGAATGAATACAAGGGCATTTAATTTTATACGTCATAAAAGCTGTGTGTATTGGAACTATTACACCATACTTTTTTTTTGTTTCAAGTCTGGTTGGATTATGTGATCGAAAGAGCTCCTGTGCACCTAATGGCCACTTTCTGATGCTTGTGTTTTGACCTCACCTGTACACCTCTCCACTATAACTGCTGAGCAGAGTATATCATTGCTGACTTAAGGTCGTATATTTGCTTGTTTCTGATTGGCCAGTGGAATGACATCAGAGCGTCACCTTTACAGAGCAGAATTGGGAGTCGAACCACCAGATTTAAGTGTTGTTTTCATCAACTCCAGCAGGTTTTTAACCGACTCATCTTCTCGTGTAACTAATTCCTCCTTCCAAGTTTCAGCTTTTGTGTGAGTGGGTCCACCTACACTCTTGTTCTTCGGCTTAAGCGGTCGGTGAAAAAGGTAAAACGACGCCACATCGTGTCCGTGCTTTATTAAAGCATCCGTGGTTTTGTGTTTTTGGTAAAAAATAACAATTTTGGCAAACCGATACATTCACTGGTCACAGAACTAGATGGAACCCTACACAGAAAAGGTTGTGACCCTGGCGAGCGTGAAGCGTAAGGCCCAGACAGAGTGGCTAAGATGAGAAGATAGACAGCATGCAGGAACAGCATTTGTCAATAAGCCTCCAGAACTTTGAAGGAGGAGAAGGGCTTGACGAAGTGATAGTCCAGGTTCCCGCAGTGAGGACACTGCTGCACGTTGCTGTACTCTGAGAAGTACTGCATCCCCACCCGCACGTCCACCACCGGCTTCCCACAGTGCTTGCAGTTTAGACGTGCCTGGGGAGAACATTCGGTGAGTCACTAGACACATTTTCAAATGTTTTCTACTACTACTTTCTAATTCAATAACTTATTTGCTCTTCTAACATAGTTTTTTCCTTCATCGTGAATCTATTTAACAATATTTTGGCAGGATGAAGTTTCTTGACCAAACCCTGGACAGAACTTGGCTGCCGGCAACTGGTTCTTACCTGGCAGCAGGGTGAGGCCGCCAGTATGTCGTAGGTGTACATGGTGCCCAGCTGGTGCCAGCTGCCGTCCCAGCGAGACTTGCACTTGATGCATACGATCTTGTGGACTCCTTCGAGACAGTCGACGCAGACGCCGTACAAGTGCATCAGCCGACCTGCCAACACCAAACACTTTCAAACACAGTTCGTCATATACTTCACTGTTGCAGTCACTAGATTTACGAACACCAAGCATCAATTAAAATGTTCTTTTTTTTAATCTATTCATTATTTAGATTTTCCATACATAAGGTGCATCAGAATATATGGCACTTTTTACTCTACTGCCTGACGGATAGCCACAGTGCAGCTTCGAGTAATACTATAAAGCCATTCAGAGTAATGCAGCGAAGCCTCAAGGAGTAATACTATGAAGCCATTTAGAGTAAATGCAGCAAAGTCTCGCTGAGTTATACTATGAAGCATCGTGGAGTTATACTACGAAACCTTGTGGAGTTATAATACGAAGCATCGTGGAGTTATACTACAAAACCTCAAGGATTTATAATAAGACGCATCGTGGAGTTCTACTACGAAACTTTGTGGAGTTATAATAAGAAGCATCATGGAGTTATACTACGAAACCTTGTGGAGTTATAATAAAAAGCATCATGGAGTTATAATACGAAGCATCGTGGAGTTATACTACGAACCCTTGCGGAGTTATAATACGAAGCATCGTGGAGTGATACTACGAAACCTTGCGGAGTTATACTACGAAACGTCGCGGAGTTATAGTAAGAAGCATCATGGAGTTATACTACGAAACCTTGCAGAGTTATAATACGAAGCATCGGTGAGTTATACTACGAAACGTCGCAGAGTTATAACAAGAAGCATCGTGGAGTTATACTACGAAACCTTGCAGAGTTATAATACGAAGCATCGGTGAGTTATACTACGAAACGTTGCAGAGTTATACTACAAAGCATCGTGGAGTTATACTACGAAACGTTGCGGAGTTATACTACGAAGCATCGTGGAGTTATACTACAAAACCGTTCAGAGTGATACAGCGAAGCCTCTCCGAGTAATACAACAATGTCTAGTTCAGGAATACTGCAAAGCCTCTTTGAGTAATACTGTAAATCCTCGCTAAGAGATACTTCAAAGCCTTGCAGGGAAATTCTAAGAAGCTTCACTGTGCGGCTTCGTAGCTTACCAAAGTAGTACGAAGACATTATCTGGAGGAGAATGCGTTAAAATTGCTAGTACTTCAGAAAATTAAAGGATTTGCACCTTGTACCCTAGAAATACAGTAATAACATTTTCACTGCTGTTCATTTTCCGAAAAGTCTAGTAAGCCACGAAGCCCTTAGTGTTCATCCTTCATAGAAATCTCACAAACATCAAATACAAATGGCAAAAACCTTATAATCCATACATGTTGTGAAAATGACGTGTTTAGTTTCCACCTCTACAAGCATTTTAAACACTGAAAAGTTATTCCAACCTTGCAGGTGACAGGGGACGTCGTACTCGATCTCGTCGTGGCGTGATGGGCTGAGGAACAACGTCCCATCCACCAGGGGGAACTGCTCAAAGACGGGCAATGCGCGGTGGCACAGGGCACAGTTGACCACGTTCCTCTGACTTGCGCTAAGAGCCGACAGGATAAACCTGTCGAGACACAGCCAGGAGGCGCTGCTGGTTATTGATCAGTTGTTAATATTTTGTTTCTAAACATCAAAGAGGGTCGTACCTGCGAAGCTCCTCCCCCTGACCTGCTTGAGCGTCGTCCTCCATCCGGACATGGTAGGTGTTGAGCTTATGTCGGGGGATGTGGGTCAGCAGCTCTGAGAGGTCCAGCCTCCGCAGGAACTGTACCGGATGAGGAAGACTTCCGTCAGCCAAGCCACCCGGAACGAGTCTGGGATGGAGGGGGAGGGCGAAGGAAAGCGGGAGGAGAGAGCCGGGATCCAGGTGAGCGGCACCAGGTGCTCGGATGAGAAGCTTCTTCTGAGTGTCCATGTGGACCGCCGACTTGAGAAACTCCCCGAGCTGACGGGAGCCGCGGAACACTCCTGGTGCTGACCCGAGGAGTGCCGTGGGGGAGAGAGAGAAGGGGGGAGACTGTCCCGGGGAGTCGGAAGGAAGGAAGGGACATCCTCCTGCAGCCCCTCTCTCCGCAGAGTTCTGTCGCTCCATCGATAGTCTCCGAGGTAGATCCTGACTCGACGCTCTCTGAGCCACTTTTCCACTTGATGTCTTGCTTTTCTTGGCTTCCTCGTAAAACCCGTCCCCGGCCCCTGAAGAAGAGCCGCTGGTGCTGCCCGAGCGCCCCATGCTTCGCTCAGACGGCTTCTTCTTGCGATCGTCCTGCATGCGCTTCACCTGGTACCAGTCGGTGTCCTTCTTTAAGTGTCCTTGACCGCAGCGGCAAGAGCAGAAGCGGAAGGCCAGGTCATAGCCCTTCTTGGTCCACATGTTCTGCCGGCACTGCTTCTCGTTCCAGGACCTGGCCCGGCCGATGCAGTTGAACTGGACCAGGATGGAGCTCTCCCACTCGTAGAAGCACTGCAGGTGCATCCAGTTGCCGTGAGGACAGAGCTCGCTGTTGCACAGAACCCGCTGGTAGTCGTCCTTCTCCAGGTCGATGGGTCGGCCCATGCTGCAGCCGAGCGGCGTCGCACACTGACCCTCTGGACCGGGAGAGAAGAACCAGTCATGAACAGCGACACAAGTCATCGCGTGTGAGTGGCTGGTGAAGAGGTAACACTCAGTAACTCAGTAACGTGTAATACATATATAAGCTTTTTAATTATTATACAGCTTTAATACAGTCGTACAGCATTAAGCCAAGAAACCCAGACTTCCATCTCCTCAGTAATTATTCCAGCTCTTCCGGGAGAACACTTATGCATCTTGGGTCTGCCCGCGGGTGTCCTCCGAATCGGACATGCACAGAACATCTATCAAGAAAGTTGTACTATGAACCTAGCAGAACCAATGACGGTCAGGGTACCTGGTTCCGCCGTGGATAAATTAACCCGGACGTGACGCCCAGTCCCCAAGCAGCAATTTAATTTCCGGGGCGGGTCAAACATCAACCTGGTTGCCACGACAACACAATTGTTCCTCTGTTTGTATTGCGGAGAAGTTTCTGGAGCAACTCTCTGAAACATCTGGTGTATTACGTGGATTGATAATAACAAGGTAATTTGAGTTCCTTTTGTTTCCGTTAGTTCCATGTTTCACTGGTTTATCGTGTGTTTGTGTGTTTCAGCCACTGTTGCCTTTTTGTTTGTGTGCTATGCTCTGTGTACTCGTTTGCTTTGTGTTAACTTTGCATTTTTCAAATGCTATTTGCATTAGGTTTAGTCATTTGTTGTTGTGCTCAGTTACTTAAATTAAACAATTGTCAAATATACATTTGAGAAGGAGGAACCTGCTGCAACAAATCGTTTCAGAATTGACTCGGTTACACATAGATGGTATTTTGAAGAGTTTTTGTCTCTTGGCTCAGCTCTTTCTTTCCCTCACTCATGAACAAGAGCACAGGATCCTTGAAATCACAGACTAAGGCCAGGAGGACGATAGTTTAGTAACTAAATGGTTTAAGATAGCAACTGTCATTACTATATGCAAGTAAACAAGGGTTGGACGTCCATAAAACAGAGTCGCGCTCCTGCGGCTGCGTCATACACCCTCCGGTCGCTATATGACACTTGGTCTGTGCACGAAATTCCGAAGACAAATGACACGTTTTTAAATTACCTCGCGTTTAATTCAAAATGGTCGAAGCGCGAGGTAAAAATGAAACGCGTTTCGATGAGGAAGAATGTTTGTCAGTCATTCGGCGGATTCTCGGGGGCACGAGAGCTCCCTGGTGGAGGGCCAGCTGCGAATCTGTGATGTAAACAGTGGTGGAATGAGAGACATTGAATAAACATGAATAATCCAGTGACAGCAACGTCACCATGTGTGCGTTGAACTGCTCGAGGAGTTATTGCAGTTATTTATTGGAATTATTGAAGCTATAAGATCAAGTTCCCGATGGAAGTTACGCATGACAACAACAGTAGCAAGGGGGCGAGGGGGCGAGGGGGAGGAAACGAGAAGCACAACATCAGCCCCCAAAAACTTATCATACCGCTGGCGCTGTCGCTCCTCGGCGGTGCAACGGCGGCCGTAGCCGCTGCCGCGCCGCCCACCACAGCCGCCGCGCAGGCTCCATTTTCCTGCTCGTCTCCGCTGCTGTTGGTCCGCCTGCTCTTCTTCCCCTTGCTGCTCTTCTGGTTTGGCATTTTCGGGTTCTCTCGTCGACGCTGGTCCCACACTTCTATCCGCAGCAGCTGCCCGCTGCTCTCGGGGACTCCATTTTTTTTTCTTCCAACGCGGGCGGAGGCGGCGGAGGACGAGGCTCGGCCTCCCGGAGCACGACAGGCCACTGGAGCCGCCGTCACAGATCACGATCACCTGTAGGAGCGAAGGTGTGTCCGACTGTTGTTGTGGTTCCTGTCCGACTCTCGTCTTCCTCCCTCTGACGTCACAGGACCCCGGCGTTGGCTGTCATCTCTTTATGCTGCGTTCAAGAGCCATCAGGAAATCTCGGCAGAACTAGCTGCATTTATGATTAAAGTCCAAAATAGACCCCTCAGTCCACACAAACCAGGCATGTGACATGCATTTAACTTCAAAATACGAGCTGCAAACAGTGTATTCTCCCATGTTCGTAAACGCATCAGATCATCATTTCAGATTCTGGCGTTAAAATTGCTTATATGCATCCACAAGCCTGACCCAAACATCCAAAACACTGAAGATGTGTTCAACTTTGTCACACCAGACCAGTGTCGTTTAGAAATGTGGATCTGATGTCTAAACATTGTTGATATACAAAACCAGCAACATATTTGTTGTTGGAATAAATGAAAAAAAAAATAACCAAAACAACTGTGATGACACATTTATTGAAGATGTTTTGGTGGAATTGATTTGGTCCTGAGAAACATTAACCCTGTCATGACAAAGTGATACATCAAGACACGTCAGAGGAGCATCTGCAAGCTACACAAAACGCCCTTCAGTCGTTTAAAAAGCACTTGAAGCTCTGAGGTAGAGAAGCTCGTGGAGAGACGAGCTTGGCGAGCCCCAGTTTTAAAAGCATCCCAAAAACAAAAAAAGACAAAAGCACATTTTTGGAAATGCCACAATCAGGTGTTTGGCACAGTGATGTCAGACCGTCCAGTGGAGTCACTCAGTCCGCATCTGGGTCTGAACCATCAGCCCTGCAGCAGCACCACTTCCACATTGTCATGGACGCCCTGAAGAAGTAACTCGGCATCGTAGGACACCAGCTTCCTTTTCTTGGCCGCTTTCAGCGTTCCCACCAGCGCCTCGAATATGTTGGCACAGCGGTCATCATTGAACAGGACGCCAAACTTTACACATGTCTGACCGTCGGCGTCTGGAAATGAAATGCAAGTTTAGCTTTTAAATGCTTTAATTTAATTGTTTAAAATGACAAATGATTAAAGTTTTAAATTTAGAAAACAAATTATCATAAAAACAATTCTTATAAAGAAAATAATAATTATAATAAGATAAAACTTGTGAAATAAAATGGAGAATCAAACATTAATAAATTAAGCTTAAGAAGATCTAAAATAAATATTGAAACAGTAGTTGAAAAATAAAAAAAACAGTACTTGGTTATGTTTTTCTATTGCTTATTTTGTGTGTAATCTTATTTTAATTTGTATTCTGTACTGACAAGAAAAAACAAACAATATTGTGTTTACAACACAGACAAAAGTTTCTGATTCTGAAAAATTGATCAAACTGTAAAATCATGTATGAAAAACAGTGACATGTGACTTTTATATTTGCTCGCGTAAGGAGGGGTGACGGAGGAACGTCACGTGACTCAGGTTTTAAAACTAAGGTGGGACAAGTTGTGGAACATGGAAGGACGCTGGACTCACTTTTACTGCCCAGGCGGTTGATCTCTTCCACCAGTACTTTGATGTCATGATCTACATTCATGGTGGCTGAAGAAAAAAAAAAGAACAATATAATTGTGTCACCGCCATCAACACCAGACTTCATTGAACTTTTCAGCGTTTTAAGAGGTGGCTGTTCTATCGTTAATCCCCGCAAAACAAAGACCATTTTTAGAAATAAAACTGGCCGTTGGATCGGTTTACGTCAAAAATATATTTTTGGTAGAATTCTGGAAAAATCGAGTAATACTTTTTTTTTGTTTTTAGCTCAACCGCCAACAGCTTCCGCGACCCGTGAACACATCACCACCACATGATAAAAAATGTATTTGACAACTTAAAAAAATATTTTTGTAGCAATAACCATCCCGAATTGTAGCCAACAGTGTATTATTAATGAAAACAGTCAGGGATTCAATATAGCGATCAAAATCCAAGCGAATAAACGTGTTTTTCTGGAAATCGAATGAGTTTTGAATTAGGATTGGTGTGGATAACACCCCTTCTAAAATACGCTTCATTGATCCGAGAGAGCGTTTAAAAACCTGCGTGTGTTACAAATTTCGACAGATTCGTTTTTTTTTTTTTAATCTGTGGTTTAATTCCTAAACAAGCTCCGACAGAACCAGGGCGGAACCACATCAATGCGGAAACGGGAGATTATGGCTCAACTCTCAGCGGAAAAAGACGCCGATCGTCACTAAAATAATGGAAAAAACACACATCGACATCTTTCTAATGTGTATTTTGTATTTAAGGTTCTATCCGCGATCTCTCCTACTTTCCTGTAAAGCGAAGATTGTGTAGGAGCGACGCGAGTCATTTCATCCACCCGGCGGATGAAAGAGTTCTGAGAGCGACGACGTGTTTATAAAGCAAACCTGTCAGATTCTTGTCACCTTGTTTGATGTGGACTGACAGGTCGTCTGAGATCTTCCTCCTCTTGTGACTGACGAGCCAAGACTTTTGTGTGGATTGAGTGCCGGCCGGCAGAAGATGCTGCGTTCATGCTCCCTCGGAATCCCAGGATAAAGGAAATCAAAACGATTTATTAAACCGCAACAACACATACCCGTATGAATAAACAATAAAACAAACTAAACAACTTACGTTTTAAATCTTTTCTCAATTAAAGTTTTATAACAATGGCTGGTTATGGTGCAGAGTTTTGAAATAAAGCATAGGCACGTGAAGGCAACACGTAATCCATTCTGATTAATGTGGTGCGTTCACGACGCTGCCTTGTAAGGGTTTTTCTGCAGACGTGGGAAGTTCTTCTTGAGTCGAACCTCGAGTCCTCACCTCACTATCACATCATCTTCATCACAAATGTTTTATGATAACTGAAAACGTCTATTTAAATCTTTCCTCCGATCATCTCGTGTATATCCAGCCACCTCTTTCTTTCCCGTTCTCCCTTTGGCACTTTTTTTGTTAAAACACTGTTTTAAAACGTCCAAATCAACTCCAGAATTATGTTGATGGTAAAAAAATTATTGTTTTTTGATTTAATTAAACATTTTTATCATTTTTTAAACTGAAGACCAAACCGGAAGTTCGTCACAACGGGATTCCTCGTTATATTATAATAATACTATTCTAAACATTTTTAACAATTATAGGTCCTATAGACCTATCGTATTAAGTGTAACTATGTGTATCATACCTCATTCCAAGCTAGGTTTTTCTGTAATTATTTTAATAGATCTATTTGTTTTTCTTTTAGAAAATGTTATTGAAAGACGTACCGGATGTATCTTCGCCACTAGACAGGGAATGTAGAAAATAAAACTAATAATAATAATAACACAAATAATAATGATGTTGAAGTAAATAAATACATTATGTAATAATTCAAGATTAATAACAAGATACAGAATCACGTTGAGTTATATGGCCGTAATGGTACACGATCCAGCTGCAAATGTGTATAAACGGTCAAGTATTTTAGAAGTTTTCATAATATTGAGAGCACCGGGCAGGTTATTTATATGACTTACATTCTTAATGTGGGGAGTGATCAGACCAATCCTTTGCCTTATAATTTTGGCAGTTTTAGCTTTATTCTTAAAGGCAAGACCGGAAGTTGGACTTCCCCGGTGTGAAGCTTGACAGCGCTGGCAGGAATGGCGGCTGTGAGCTGGAGAGGAAGGAACCAGAAAATCCTCAAACTTTACTTCTAAAGGCCCCGCCGAGGAATTAGTCTCCGGCGAGACTCCCCAACATAACCTGGCCTCGTGCAACAGCCCCAAATACGCGTTCTACCCGCACACTGACGCGCGGCTCTTCCGGCGGTGAAATAACCGGTGACTTTGCTCGGAGGTAGCTGTTAGCTCGCCGCGGAACCTCCAGCTGTTGGCCCACAAGTTAACTTCGTCACCAACTCCCGTAAAAGTGTCTTTAAATGTTGTTCGGATTCGTCTTTCCACGGATACTTCGCACGTCTATAACTGAGACCGGGCTGCTGGACCTGACTGCTGCTAACGTCACCGTTAGCTCTGACGCTGCTAGCTAAGTTCCTGAAGTCTCGCCCTTTTTTTTTCTTTTTTTTTGGGGATCCAGTCTTCGGACACCCGGGCCCGAACCCTTTTTTGTTCCCTGAAGGATGGAGAGTCTGACGCTGAGCGATGTCGAGCAGAAATACTACTCGGACTTGTTCGCCTACTGCGACACGGACAACACCAAGAAAGTAGCCTCGTACGGGAGAGTTATTGACCTTTTCCGGGCGGCCCAGCTCCCCAGCGAGGTGGTCCTGCAGGTAAGATGTGTCCCGAGGAGACCCCCGTGTTCTGTTCGTGCTTGTGAGTGATGGCCCAACTTGTGGTGCTGTCAGCTGTCACGGGCAGTTAGCTGGAGTTGTTAGCAGCTGCAGACACACCTTCTTCTGGCTAACATTAGCTCCAGTGGTCACGAGCAAAACAACAGTCGGTGAGCTCCAGATACCAGTAGGCAGCCATCATGGTGGGTCTGTGACGAGACTGACTCTCAACAGTCATCCAGCAGTTGCTGGATCGATCTTGATCGTTGTAAAAAAAAAAAAGAAAAGAGGATGAACGTCACCAGGTCCACTGATGGATTGATCTGCAGACAGCACCTGAGCACAAGTGTCTACAACACACAATCTAGTTCTCTCTATTTTCCAAGTCATTTCTATTTGATAAACTCAAGACCCAGGGGCAGAATCTGACGTCATATCAAGTGCGACTGTTTTAGGGTTGCATCAAATGTATAGTTTGGTTGGACTGATCCAGTTTAACAAAAGTATCGATTGTAAGGCAAGTATAAACTATAGAAAACGACCTAAACCTAAATGACATTGATTGTTAAGTGAGTTTAATCTAAGTAAATCTAAATCTTGTCACTTTGAGTTGACACAAAACGTTCTGTTGAATTACATGTATGTGGACAGACATGTTTGTTATTGCATAAAGGTTTGAAGTCGAGCTTGTCCAACTGGTGCCGAATTGTTTTCAATTTCTTTAAGCCAAGATGCCAAACGCTGTGCCACAATGACTGTACATGTTTAATCAATTTACTTCATGACCGTTTGACAGTTCTATTCAGACCTCACACAAGTTAAGTCGATGTATTCTAAAATAAGGCTTTAAGATGATAAATGCACAAATATATTCTTGCAACGGAGAAGCTTATAATGTTAAAAGAACAACAACAATGTAAACCCTCCACATGTTATAGTGTTTATCGTCTTCATTTAAAAACTTTGGTTTAACTTTAACTTTGGTTCAAAGGTCAACAAAAGGTCCAACTTGATAAATGACACACAGTTCACAATGATCAGTATGAACTTTGTTGTATGACTTGAATAAAAGTGGAAACTGAAATGTAAACTTTGCTTCCTGGTCAGAGGATTGACCTCAGATGTTGGCATGGGTTTGAAAATGCCCAAATGATGTTGGTGAAAGAATGACTTCACTGATATCTACATGATCCAGTTACTCCTTGAAGGTCTAACACATCTGAAGTTACGCTTTAAAGCAAAGACTACAATTAGGAAGCGCTTCCAAAAAGCTCAAATAACCCCCTAAGGTAGCTCTTCCTTAGTTTGAAGTCGTGGTCGTGACACACCTATATTGATTTATATTTCTTCAATAATGATGACACTCCTGTTATCCAGATAATGCTACTTCACCAAATGACCGCTCATGTTACCTGTCTACCGCTCTAAAGAATAATGATACATGTCCAAGACTGTCATTATTATTATTTTTTTTTTTTTAAATGTCACCCCGGCTTGCCCTCGGCTTCCACTCTGAGCAGCAGACGCTCGCTCTTGTGACGCGGGGCTTCTCGGCCAGCAGCCATTGTGAGTCAGCATCCTTTTCAAGGTGAAGAACAGAGGAGCTGTTGAGGAGAAGAAAGAATCTCTGTTCCTTCTCCAAACTGAGCTCGATGTGTTTGTCTGTGTGTGGGAGAAACACAGCTGTGTCATGTTGTAACCATCCGAGTGTAGCCACTGGGTCCACACACACGCCCCAAAATAGTCCTTTATCAGCAGTCGTTGCTTCACATGTACTCTGTGGTTCCATGTTATCTCTGCTTTTACAAGAGTAGATTCTCTAAGATTCAATCAATCTTATTCTAACAAGAAATAAAGTTGTTTAAGTAGTTACATTTGCTTCACCTTTCACGTACTCGCCGCCAGGTTTGTTGGGTTCAAGGGCATAAACGCATTAAATATTATATATGTAATATTCATACATGGAAAGTTTTAAACTGTGAGCGTTAGAAAATGTCTATTCCTGTATTCATTTTGATTTATTTTTCTTTCATTTCATATTTTATGTGTTACCAAATTGCTTTTATGGTTTATAGTTCAATTCAATGTGGGTAAAGTAAAATAATGATTTTTTTTTTAATTTTCAATTGACATATATTCAAGCCGTGTTCATGGGTTGAAATGAAACTTTCGCCCCATTATGAAAGGAACTTTTTAATCCTCAGAAATTGCTGGGATGACTGAGGACGAGAGGATACATTTGAAGCGAGCACCTTTAAAGCTGATTTGAGAGATGAAAGTAGTTATCACTACATCAAGAGCCATGCGGTCTCTACATTTTGCAACACTAGAGAAAGTACTTGGACAATATGACAAATAAATCCTTGTTCCCACGGTATCGAATGTATCGCAATCTATTGCAATTTATCCCCGTATCGCGATGTGTATTGTAACACAAGGTTCTTGCTAATACACACCCCTAATGGCAACTGTTTATAGACCACGACTGTGCATTAGTACCTTAAATTGCCATTTATTTAGATTTAATATAAGCATTGTTTATTTTATCATCCGAAAGAAGGGAAACGGTTTAAACACTTTTAATGTTTCTCAAGAAGCTATTAGCGCGATGAGGCTATTTAGTGTAGTTCAGTTGCTAAAATAAGTTTAATTACACGGCGCAAAAGGGTCCAGAAAGGGTAAAAATGTAAAACAGCTCTTAAGCTTGAGTGCAGAAAGCTTTAGTACACAAACAAAAAAGAATGTTCCATTTTCTTTCATCCTTTAATTTACCGTTACCACTGACTATGACGCTGCGACTAATTCACCTGTAAACGACTCGCTGACATTGTTTTGTTTGTCAGATCACGGAGCTGTGTGGAGCCACCAGACTGGGTCACTTTGGAAGGAGCCAGTTCTACATCGCTCTGAAGCTCATCGCCATCGCTCAGTCGGGGCTGCCCCTGCGGGTGGAGAGCCTCAACTCTGGTGAGTGCATCGAGCAATAAAACACCTTTATTTCACGGGAAGGTATATATTCTCCTTGATTTAGACTTGAAATCTAGGCCAAGAACCTTGTGTGCTCTGATCCATGATGTTGTCCTCAAACTGTTGATTCAAATTAATACCATTACAGTGTGATTTATTAAGTCAGAAATCAATTCTAACAACATGTGATCAGCGATGCTTAGGACATTTGAACCGAGAAGCATTGTAATGGGCTCGCTAGCCTAGCAAGCTAACTCTCCAATCAGCTAAACGTTTCCCAAAAAACTCCACAGCGTGTTGAAGATTACTCATGTAGTTTAATGGTAATTTCGTGAAACTGTAAAGACAGTACAAACATAAGACAGGTATTAATAAAGCTAAACAGTAAGCATACAACGGTAAATCTATAATCCAACACATGGAAAATAAAGATAATACTTACAGACGTTGCTTTAACAAACAAGAAGATCAAGAACTAAATCTTAATGGAAGAGCTGATCAAACTGTTGTTCCAGCATGCTCTCTCTACGTGAATAACGTGCAGGTGACTTCCGGTCACCTAACTAGCAGCCCCTCCCTTATAGCATTCCCTCTTAAAGGTACAGACACGTATCCCACACACGTTAAGAACAACATACACTTTCAATGCCAGGGGCAGAACACTCCCCGCTTGGGGTCTTACAAGACTCCACATTAATTAACAGAATAAGTCTTTGTAGACAGAAGCAGAACAACTTCTGTAACAGGGCGAAAGAAAGTCTTCTTGGTTCCACCTTTGATGACTTCCACTTCGACTTTCCGAACCAGTCCATCTTCTCCTGGAAAGGTCTTGGTAAGGATGCCCATGGGCCATTCATCTCTTCAACTATCAACTCGGCTATCTCCACAGCAAGTACAGCAGCGCACAGTTCTAGCCTTGGGATAGTTAGGTCAGGCTGAGGCGCCAGCTTTGCCTTCCCAAAGACAAAGCCAACCTCGGGTTGGTTTCCTTGGCTGGTCACCTTAATGTAGGCCACAGCTGCGATGGCTTTCACGGATGCATCTGCAAAAACACAGAGTTCTCTTACTTGTGCACCTGCGGTAGAGAGCGACGTGTACGGACGAGGTATCTGGAGGTCCTGTAAGTCCTGAAGCGACTCTTTCCATCTTGTCCACTCAATCTCCATGTGTTTTGGGAGTGGTGAGTCCCAATCCTCTGCCTGCGTGGTGAGATCTCTGAGTATCAACTTTCCGTGAACAGAGACGGGTGCAACTGTCAGGGGTGGAGCGATCTCTGTATGTCCTCTGCTAAGCATGTTCTGCATGAACTCTAGAAAGTGGGCCTTCATTTGCGGCCGTTTTTCTAGGGTGCGGCGGAGCGAGAGGAGGCGGTCATGCGCTTGTCTCCTGTTGTTGGGCAGCCGTTGTCTTGGCGATCGGAAAGGCAGAGGTGCGACCCAGCTTTTGGAGCTGTCTTGGTGGAACTCGGCATCCATGATGTGAAGGAACTCTAGATCCTCCATGGAAGGTGCAAGTCTGTGATCATCGGCAGTACGAGTGAAGATGGCTTGGCCTAAGCTGTCTTCTGCTAGCTTCCCTGAGCTGTATGTGAAGGTAGGTACTGGATGGTTTTGATATGTAGGTGCTTGACTGAAGACCTCTTTCACTTTGATTTGGTTGTTGCATGGCTGTAGATGGGTAGCACGACCGTTCTCCAGGAAGGATGTTTTATAGCTGTTCACCTGTGGTGGTCTGTGTGCGCCTCCAAGGCAAACGTCGCCGATGACGACCCACCCTAGGTCCAGTCTTTGGGCAAAGGGTGCATTGCTTGGACCATTAATCTGATCCCTGACCTTGTGTAACCTCAGGATGTCTCTACCCAGAAGGAGGAGTACATTAGCATGAGGATCGAGAGGTGGTATTTCATCTGCAATGCGTTTCAGGTGAGTATGCTGGCGTGCTGCGTCCGGGGTAGGTATCTCAGCTCGATTATCAGGGACCTCGTTGCATTCGAGGAGCGTAGGTAGAGGAAAGCTAAGTTTCTTATCCAGTGACTCGATAGTGTAACCGATGGCTCTTCTCCCCGCTGTCTCTTTAAGCCCTGCACATGTCTTGAGAGTGTATGCGTAGGAGCACCCAGAGATCTTAAAGACATCAAAGAACTCTGACCGTGCAAGGGAGCGGTTACTTTGCTCATCGAGTATTGCGTACATTTTCTTGGACTCCTGTTTGTGTCCAGTGGGGTACACGCTGACAAGACAGATCTTAGCACAGGCTCTCGCACTTAATCCTTCGCCACACACTTGTGTGCACTTTGAAGTGACCTCCTGGTCCTCCGCTTTGTCCTCCTCCCCGCAATGCTCTGACACGGGAGGGGACGACTTGGACTTCCAGGTTGCTGGTCCAGGGTGTAGTGCTGTCGTGTGGTTGGTGCTTTCACATTTCATACATTTGACATCGGCAGAGCAGTTCCTGGCGAGATGCTCTGTGGAAGAGCAACAGCGAAAGCAGATGTAATGTTCTTTGAGTAGCGTTCCTCTAAACTCTTTTCTCGAAAGCCTCTGCATCTCCCCAGGGGGTGGGGCTTTCCATGTAGGGGGCAGTGTTTGCTTGGGTCTGCTGGTTTGTTACCTACTATTGACTCAGGCTTGTCCACTGAAGAGACTTGGGTCTTGTGAACATATACAGGCGCCTTCATAGGCCTCTCCCACTTGTCCTTTTTCTCTGCTGGAACCTGTATGAAGAGGTTGAAGCTTGGGTCTGTACGAGCTTTAGCCTCTTTGCGAATGAAGTCTACAAACACAGAGAAAGGAGGGAAACTGACTAAATGGTCACGTTTGTATTGTGATCCAAAGTAGATCCACCTTTCCTGAATGTTGTGTGGGAGTTTCTCGATTATAGGATTGACTCCTCTTGAAGTGTCCAAGTATGCAAGGCCGGTGAAGTAGCTATCTTGTTTAGCTGCTTCTAGCTCTGACAACAGATCTGCTAGATCGTGAAGTCTCTGTGGATCCTTTGTTGTGATTTTGGGGAAGCTTTCCAGTTTACCAAAGAGGGCCTGTTCGACGGCCTCCGGAGCGCCGTATAGCTCGTCGAGCCGCTCCCATGCCATAGTCAATCCAGTAGGCGGATGTTTGATATTGACCGATTTAATCCGTTTAACCTGTTCTGCTGGCTCTTTTCCGAGATGCTTGGTAAGGAGGTTGAGCTGTTCTCCAGCAGACAGGTCCAGGTTGTCAATAGCACTATGGAAAGACGTCTTCCATGACCAGTAGTTCATTGGCTGTTCATCGTATACGGTAAGTCCTGATGTCACAAGACGGCTGCGGGCCAGATATTTAGCGAGGGCATTGGTGGTTTGAGAGTGGTCGCATCCAACTCCACAGGGCGTTCCATAGACAGGCTGATGTACAGGGGATGGCAATGTGAGATTGTTACCATTTATATTAGCTGGCAAATTAACTGCAGTCATACTGGCTTGCTCTGTCACGTAAGCAGCAGTACGCTCTTCTTTGCTTTTTTTTTTATACTTTACTGGAAGCCTCACTGACCGTTTCGAAACCCTATTCTCTCAAATAAGCCATCAGAGAATCAGCCTCTGCCATGGCAGCATCTTTTTCTTTCTCTTCGTTTAATGCATCAAGAGTGGCGTTAATACGTGCTTGCTCTACCTTTAATTCAATTTCCTTTTTTGAATGTGCCGCTCTAGCTTGCGCTGCTTCAGCTTTTGCTTTGGCCATGGCCACAGCCATAGACATCTTTGAGCTGGACGATGTACTGGAAGAGCGAGAGCTCACGGAATTATTATCTCCATTTTCTTTGTTTTTACCGTTAGCTGCTGACATAATGACGGTGCGTTTTTAATACCAGCAACAGGTATGAAGGTGTACAGGCTGTATGGATGTCTTTCCGTTAGCCGCTTAGCAATTTAGCTCCGTAGGATGGTTTGCAGGCTGGGTGGATTTCTTTCCGTTAGCCGCTTAGCGATTTAGCTCTGTAAGATGGCTGTCTTCGACTATCTTGTTAGCTGTGTTGCCGTCTTTTCACTGTATTGGGCTCGCTAGCCTAGCAAGCT
Source organism: Callionymus lyra (assembly GCF_982586985.1). Taxonomy (NCBI): domain Eukaryota; kingdom Metazoa; phylum Chordata; class Actinopteri; order Syngnathiformes; family Callionymidae; genus Callionymus; species Callionymus lyra. The sequence continues at coordinate 24,013,735 of NC_141830.1, read as the reverse complement.
AACTCTCCAATCAGCTAAACGTTTCCCAAAAAACTCCAGCGTGTTGAAGATTACTCATGTAGTTTAATGGTAATTTTGTGAAACTGTAAAGACAGGACAAACATAAGACAGGTATTAATAAAGCTAAACAGTAAGCATACAACGGTAAATCTATAATCCAACACATGGAAAATAAAGATAATACTTACAGACGTTGCTTTAACAAACAAGAAGATGAAGAACTAAATCTTAATGGAAGAGCTGATCAAACTGTTGTTCCTGCATGCTCTCTCTACGTGAATAACGTGCAGGTGACTTCCTGTCACCTAACTAGCAGCCCCTCCCTTATAGCATGCCCTCTTAAAGGTACAGACACGTATCCCACACACGTTAAGAACAACATACACTTTCAATGCCAGGGGCAGAACAAGCATATTTGCCTCTTTTCAAGGTATCACAGAAGCATCAGGGACCAAAACGAAGCCGTTTTCATAGCGTCTTTTACTTGGCTGGCAACTTGGCAAATGTTTCGTTTGCTGACTCTTGGAGAAGAGCCTCAGTGGGTTTGCAGCACTTCTTAACTTGTTCTGATTTTCATTCATTTATTAAAAGTTTCAAAGTAAATATTTGTCATTAACGAATAATATATTAATCCAGACTGTTTTTACCATCAAGTGGCTCCTGTTGTTGACTTCTCTCGACTCTTTTTAGAGAATAAATCTAGATTGTGAAGCTTCTCTCCTTCGTGTGATACATCATGACAACACATGGTTTCATAACACGATCAAACTCGGTAGGAAGAGCAGACTTCCTCTCTCTGGCGTCCACTGTGTTCCGCGTGACAGTGAAGGTTGATTTAGAGAGTTGTAATCTATTTGCTGGAGATGATTCGTTTAGCTTTCTGAGCTGGACTACAGAGGTCCGGGAGAGAACACATGATTCGTTTTCCTCACAGAGGAGTCGGCACAAGTGCTGCCACAAGATGGATCTTCTGTGACCAGCCTGGAGAAGTTGCACTTTCAGAAGCAAAAGCTCTCTTAATCTATACAATTTTTCTATTGTCTACCACCCATATCTGGTAGCAAATGTATACAGATGTTGGTTTATTATACTGAGGAACCTAATGATGAGTGATGTAAGAAAATATTCATACATTTGAAAATATATTGTTTGTTAAAATACTGTATTAATATTGAAGAGCAATGTATTGATTTCTTTTTCTGGCTGTAATATAATATTTAATTTGAATCATATGTCCGTTAAGGTTTATATTGCAATAAAGAATATATATAGACATATTAAGGCAGTAACGACTTCATCAAGAGTCATGTGATCTGTAACTTCTGTAACACCAGAGTCAAATACTCAACAATACTACAAATATACTTGATCCTATAATATCTCAATATATTGTATTGCTGGCCCTTTATCATGATACTCATCATATCGCCATATTCTTTCCATTACACAGTTCTTCTCTTGATGTTACACTCAACGTCTTGTAGATCAAGTGCTCAAATGCAGGATCTTAAAATGGTCTGAAGTCTATAACCTGTTCTCCTTTGACTGTCTCGTTTGGCTGCAGTCAAAGATTTGCCGCTTCCAAGGTTCGTCGTCGGGAAGAACGAATCGGAAGCACGACACACGGCCCTCTACCAGGACCCAGACGGTCAAGGGATGTACCCGGTGTCTGCCACTGGTGTCATCCCCAGGCCACCAGGCCGCGTTCACCAGAACAAGAAAGGCACTTCGGTGTCCAGCACTCTCCCAGTCCACGAGATGGTCCAGCCGGCCCCCAGCATAGACGCGCAGGTCTGTTGGAAACTCTCCACACGGGGCAGTGAAGCCGAGGTTAAAATGTGCCTTTGTTTCAGCCGCCAGAGCCCACCTCCCCGGTGGTCTCCCCTCACCAGTCCCCCCCCACTTCTCCTCACTCGTGGAGGAAACACAAGCGGCAACACAGCGGTGGTAATGTGGAGCGACAGCCGGCGGTGGCTCCGCCCGGAGTCGTGTGGACGCAGTTCAGAGAAGCACAGACTGGTAGATCTTCAGGCTCCAGCTGTCTCCAGGCTCGTCGACATCAGCAATAACTCCTGTTTCCTCCCAGCTCCAGTGTCCGCAGACGGGATGTGGCCGTCACGCTCGCCTCCTCTTCCTGGTCAGGAGAGTTGGGTCAGTTTCACAGCAGACACGCCTCCTTCAAGCACGGTCCCAGGGATGCACCCCTCGTCAGTTCAGGTCAGGCTCGCTGACACGGCAATCCAATGTTGGACTCGGTCAGGGATGATGGCGATTACATTTGCTAGGGTTCCACGATACACGACGGCTGTGAGGGGCCGTCAAGGCATGAAAAGAATGACATACCAAAGGATATTAAAAACGACTCTAATAAAGTTTAATTTTATTCATTCATTTTTTATCAATTTTTGTCATTTTTTTCAAATGAGCTTAAGAGACCTATAGACAAACATATATATATATATATATATATATATATGTATACATATATATACATATATATACATTTAAATTCACTCAAATAAGAGAAAATGAAAAGTTATATTAACAGTTTGCTTGTCTGACGTAAATGCAGATGAATATACTTATTTTTCTTTTATATTTGGGTAAAAGTGCAGCAGGTCCTGAACACAACTCTATATTTGTTAGTCTCTTTAAGCTTATCATGTGAGACAATTAAGGCACCTTTGGATCTTTAACGTTGTTGATTTCATCAGGAAAGCACAACAATACGAACCGTGGCCTCCGCAGCAACCGCAAACGAGATCCAGCGTCAGTCCAGTGCCTACGACGACCCGTGGAGGATCACCGACGAGCAGAGGCAGTATTACATCAACCAGTTCAAAACCATCCAGCCGGACCTCACTGGTTTCATACCCGGTACGGACGTCGACGGCCTCGCAGTTTTTCCAGGCTCGTTCTCAAAGCTTAATCCTCTGCTGCAGGTTCAGCTGCGAAAGAGTTCTTCACCAAATCCAAACTACCAATACTAGAGCTGTCACACATTTGGTGAGTTTCTCTGCTGTGTTTATTATTGTTATTATAATCACCATCGCAGACGTTATGTTCTCTTTTAATTTGTCTACCCGTTTTCAAAATATAACCCTGTGGATGAAAGTATTTAAACTGGAACTTTAGAGTTGATTATGTAACTGTTTGATGGTGTACTTAAGTTCCATCTTGGTTGAAGTTTCTTCATTTACTTGGCTTCTAACTGTGTCTAAGTTGTAATCTCAACTGACTTAATACAAGTTGGTAGTTGCATTCTTTATAAAACTCAAGGACACGATTAACCAACGCTTTTATGCAAGTACAAGTTTGATTCCTGGTCAATGAACCTTTTGACTTTAACTGAAGTCGTGTTCAGAAATGATCTGCTCTGAAAATTTTTCTTCAGTTCCTATCAGAGTTACCACAGTCTTCCACCGTCATTTCATAAGCATCCGCCACTTGCTCCTTCATGTCGACTGTCACCCTTGAACCTCATCGATTCTTCTTCAACTCCAAACCTCATATACTCCCTCGCTTTCTCTCCAAACTTCTCTGCATGCTCTGGTCCTTCGATACAAGAGGGAGTTCTGAATCTGACTAAACTCGGTGTCACAGTCATCTCCACTTGTTCCACCGTGCCTGCAGTTAATCCCTCTCATTTATCATCATCATTACTCTTCTTACTCCATCCTAAATGATTGTTTTGTCGACAGGGAGTTGTCAGACTTCGACAAAGACGGCGCGCTCACACTGGATGAATTCTGCGCTGCCTTTCACCTGGTGGTCGCCAGGAAGAACGGTTACGATCTTCCAGAGAAGCTTCCTGAGAGCTTGATGCCAAAGCTTATCGACCTGGACGACTCGGCAGGTGCGGCTCATCATATGAACCAGTGTGGACACAGACCTACTCGCATACAAACACACACACACACACACACACACACACACACACACACACACACACACACACACACACACACACACACACACACACACACACACACACACACACACACACACACACACACACACACACACACACACACACACACACACACACACAAACACACACACACCCCCACACACACACTGTTGATCTTCAACTGAAGTGTTTCCAGAAGCCCCGGAGCCGGCCGCTGAGGTGGGCTACTCGACCTCCCCGGTGGAGGTGACCCCAAACAAGTCCCCCTCGATGCCTTCACTGAACCAGGCGTGGCCAGAGATGAACCAGACTAACGAGGTTCAAACACACACACACAGACACACACACACACACACACACACAAACACTTGTATAATGACTTGTTTGCTTTGCTCTGCACTTAATCAGGGTATTTTAAAGTTGACTCGTCTTTCCAACTTCTTCATTATCAAACATCATTACTGCTAATTCAGCACTTTTGTATCCTTCCTCTCACTCCTGTGGGCCGCGGACTGATGATGTAAATGTGTGATGTCACTGCACTTGGCCGACTGACGTGTCTCTGTTTTTGTTTCTCGCTGTCTGTCTGTCTCCTGCAGCAGTGGGAGACGTTTAGCGAGCGCTCCTCCAGCTCTCAAACTCTGACCCAATTTGACTCTAACATTGCACCAGCTGACCCTGTAAGTCGATCACTAGTGTGCATGTTTCACCTTTAATGGATGAATATTAACCCTTCGCTGCACTCTCTGTCGCTCTCTCTCTGCATGAAGCTTTAATGGGCTCCATCCATGGTTTGTTTCTTTAGACGTGATTGTTTTCTGTTCTGACGAGGTTCGTCCATGATGCACAAAACCACCACAACGATCAGTGACGCTGCTCTAGTGTCGATGTTTAGAGAGTTTAACTGCTCTGTCCGGTGGAACCAGTTATATTTATTCCAAAAGTAATATCTCTGTTTAGCGTAAACACGACTGTCAATTTTTCTTGTGTGAAACGTGTTTAAAGACCTTCTTTTAGAATAATCAAATGAAGGATTAAGTGTTAGAACACGTTTGGCGGACACAGCCATTATTCCCAGATCAAGTTTTGAAGCTTCTATTTCCAGTTTGTTCATATTCTCTTTCGGTCCGTATTTGGGAAATGAGTTGATTTAATTTATTTATTGTTGTTATTTAGGTGATCTTAATGATAAACTGGTCGACTTCAGTTTCTTTAAAAATAAAAGCTGTGATGTCAACTTTTTGATTTCTGCCACAAATATCTTCTTGTATGTTTGAAATTGCTTTTGAAAAGACACTAGAGTTTAAACAAAACAAGCTTTAACTTGTCCACGCAACATCTTAAAAAGCAGTTTTAAAGTTTGAATCCTGTAGTTTTGTCCAGACTGGCCTGCTGTTATTTCCACAATTTTGAAATTATGATGACTTGCTTGGAAAGTTTACCCTCTTCTGTAGCGTCTCACATGTCTGCTCCACGTCTGCAGGACACTGCCATCGTCCACCCTGTTCCCATCAGGATGACGCCCAGTAAGATCCACATGCAGGAGATGGAGTTGAAAAGAACTGGCAGTGGTGAGACTTTTCTCAAGCGTCCTCAATGTGGGTGTCACTTCTGTTTTCAAAGGAAGGACAAGTGTGGCTACGTCATTTCCTAGACGGATTCTAGTGCCACCAGACAATAGGAAAAATGTTACGAGCTACTTGATTGAACTTTTACCCAATCTTAGGGCTCTGTTATTTTTATGTTGAAAATTCCAAAATATACTGAATAAAGAAACCGATTGGAATTTTAAGTCATTCAAAAAATCATTAATTTCAAAATACTTTCATAATCTTCAGACCACAACCACCCGACCAGTCCGCTGCTCGCCAAACCACCGGAACTCTCCGAAGAAACCAAACTTCCTGCCACCATGAAGTTCGTCTCCGCCAACTCTGTCGGTAAGTCGAGAAGACGGAAAGAAGAATGAAACTGATGCACTTGTGTTGTTTTTTTCTTTCCCACGAATCAGTGTTATCCTTTTTAATTGGTTAATGGAAGCATCAATCTTCATAATACTGATCAGCTCCTGGTTCATTATTTCTAGGTCTTTCAAAGGCTTTTTAATCAGCGGAGCCTTTTTTTCTGACTAACTCAACCAACGTCCTCTAAAGAGATTTGGTTATGCCAACTTCGAGAGATCATTTTGACATTCATGACATGTTTCAGTTACATTTACTCCCAAAAAAAACTGTAAACTAGTGGAATTGAGTGAAAAACAAACTATATGATTTACAATGCCGACATTAAACCGATCTGTGGTGCAGAAAAGGTCGGGGACCCCAACACCGGTACATGGTGTTATTATAAATGTATTAAAAACTATCTTGAGAGTTTATTGCCACGCAGATCCACGTCAACGTGTCATTCCAACACGTCCAATCAACTGACCCGTTTGGTTTTGTCCCTGAAGGTGACGGGTACAGCAGCTCCGACTCGTACTCATCAGACCAGGAGCCCATCACAAGACAGAGGTTGGGATCATGGTTCACAAAATACTGTAGAGTCCTGGCTATGTTTTCCTTCCTGCAGTTGAATTTACGTCTCTGATCTGTCTCAGGTCTCAGTCCGGGGCCTCCCCGGAGGCTCTGAAGGTGGTGGCTCCGCCCCCTCCTCCCCCGCGCCCTCACCCTTCGCATTCCCGCTCCTCGTCCCTGGACATGAATCGCACCTTCGCCGCTGCCTCTGCACCAGGCCAGGCTCAATCCTCTGCTGTTGCGTTCCCGCCCGCCGTGCCTCCTCGCCCGCTGGCCACCCAAGTAAGACCTCGGTCACTCACTCTAGGGGCCAAAATGTTTTACACACACCAGTTTCATGTCTTAAGCAATCTTTAGCTGGTCGAAACTGAATGTCATTAGTTTTACCCTCTGGACTGTCTGACTTAATCTTTGGCTCCTGCAGACGTCGGCGCCTCACACTGGTCACCGGAGCGAGACGGAGGGAGCCCCGGGCGGAGGCACCACCACGTCCCCTCAGCAGATTCCACAGCAGCCAAACTTTGCGGACTTCAGTCAGTTCCAGGCCTTCGCTGCATCAGAGCAGCCGTCCAGTCTTCCTGAGGTGGACAAACCCAGCGAGCCAGGGCAGGTGGGTGACTACGTGAAGCGCCGGACTCTTCTCTTATGCTAAACTCATCTTGTCTCTCTTCAGGGAGAAAAGCCTCCTGAAGGCGCCGGACCTTTGAGAACTGTGAAGAGTGATGATGACAGAAGTGCAGCGAGCGTTAACTCGGTATGTCCAAGAAAATATCAATACATTGAAATATTGGGAATGTTTTTTTTTCCCCACAATACTGTATATTCAGAAGCATTAATGTATTATTGTGTTATTGTATTAATGTATAACTATCTTTTTTTAAAATCATATTTAATTGATATTTTATTCATTTTATGGTTTATATTTTAATAATGAATTAAATAAAATACATTTTTTATATATATATATACAGTATATATATATATATATATATATATATATATATTTACAAATAATTTTTCATAATTTTTAGTTTTTTAATTAAAACCTTCAGCTAATAAATGGCAGCAGTTATTACATCCACTGCAGCTCGAGAAAAACAAATAAATCTTGTGAGATCCTGGGGTTGACTGAGGACGAGAGGATACAGTCGACTCCAGCAGCTTTTAAAACTGATGTTTGGACATATTTTTGGTTTAAAAAACAAATGAAAGCAGTTACGACTTCGTCAAGAGTCGCGTGGTCTGTAAATTCTGCAACACCAGAGTCAAGTACTCGACAATACTACAAATACATCCTTGTGACTACAGTATCATGATACCCTCTTAGTTATTGTTGCGCCTGTGGCGTGATGCATATCAATACACACCCCTAATGCTAACCTCTCATGTTACACAAGCTTCTATAGCTTCAAGCTTCTATACTTATGTTGCACCTCACCATTTGGCCACCAGGTGTCACTGCCGCTAAGATCAGCTATCTTGTCTTCTTCTACAGACCAAGACTGCGTCCGGGCCGCTCGCCCCGCCTCCCAAGCCAATACGTCGCAGGTTGAAATCCGAGGATGAGTTGCGACCAGAGGAGGAGCAGCAGCTCGGCCCGCAGAAGTGCAACCTGATCGCAACGGTTCTGGCCACGCAGCCGTCCATCCCACGGTACTGGAGCCGGAACTTCTGGGAGTTTGTCCAGTGTGTCAACTGTGGGTTTTTGCAGGTCTGTGGGGAAAGACAAGAAGTCTATTCAGGCGTCAATCAGAAGGAACAAGGAGACGAACACGGTGTTGGCTCGACTCAACAGTGAGCTGCAGCAGCAGCTGAAGGTGAGCGTAGTCGTCCGGGTCACGAGGTCCGGGTTCAAATCCTAAGACTTGTTTCAAGTTTAAGTCTTGTGCTCTGGTGTTCGCAGGACCTGCTGGAGGAGCGGATATCTCTGGAGGTGCAGCTGGAGCAGCTCAGACCGTTCTCTCACCTCTAACCTTCCAGCTCTCCACCCGACACACTCGGAACCAATCACAATCTGGAAGAACCTGCGGGGGGGGTGCAGACGCATCCAGGCACTTTTCCATTGAAGGAGCGCTGACTCGAGTCAGGACTGCAGACTTGTCCCCGTGTGACTGAAGACTGTGTGTGTGTTTGTGTCGTGGAGACATCAGCAGATGGTGACGCCAAACTCCTGAGAAGAATCCGATGATCGCTACTGAAAGAAAAAGCCCTAAATTTCCACACATTAGTCCGTCACGCCCTGGTGTGAAGACGTGTTTTGTCCGACACCACGAGGACGGGTCGCCGATGAACAGGTGTCTTTTTTCGTGAGTTTGGTGAAACTCCTCTCGTAATCCTGCAGGAGGCGCCAACACTGCTTTCGCTTGTGGTCACGTGACTCCTTCCCGCTGTCCTCTGTGTGTGTGTGCAAGTGTGTGTTGAACCTAAAAAGCCAAATGGACTGATCGACCCCCCCTACCCTGTCTTAGAAGGCGTTCCCTCCTGGAAGGTTTGAACAGCGACCCACTCATGAAGAACTCGCGGTCCAGTGGAGAACAGAACTATGCAAGTGTGGACGGAGATCCGCACGGACACTTCCGATCGTAGCAACCGTCTGAACGTCTCAGTTCTTCCAGAGCGTCTCTTTTTCTTATGCCTTTCTCTCGTCTGGTACCTTCAGATACAAGTCCGCCGGACTGTTCTGAGGACCGAATGCACTTTGAACCATTTTGTCTTTCATGTGAAATTAGAAGCTTTAAGACGTGATTCTTCACTTCAATCTGGAAACCAGTGTTTGTTTCACCTCCGTTACTTTTACTGAAGCCTTACTCCCTCTAGTGGCCACTGTGTGATACTTTTAGATCCGCTAGCACAACTGCGCCCCCTGCCTCCGTCCCCAAGCCCTCCCCAGAGACAAAGCTGTCGACCCTTTCAGACCGATGTACATTATCTACTGACTAACGGCGAGAAGTAACGGTATTTAATTCTTCCTCCTGGCTGTGGGATCTAGACGTTGACTGCATGGACATACTGAAGCTCCGCAGAATCCATTAGCAGCTGTGTGTGATTTTTACACAAGAAATAAAAAACGGCACAATATTTTAAACTCTGGCTTCAGTGCCTTCTTTCCAACGTCCTCGACGTGTTCCGACGTCACTTGGTGAGTTTGTGATGTTGGTTATAAATGATCTGAAAGTAACGTATTTTAAAGTGTATTTTGTATATTATATAGTTTTATTTTGTTTTTATATTTAGTGTATGCATTTATATAGAACACGACATAAGATTTTCCTTTACATAAAGGACTTGGTAAAGTATTTTTAACACGCAGATTTACTAACTTAGTTTCATCCAATTCCTTTTAAACAGGATATTTTGCACAAATTTTATTTAGATTAGATAAACTTTATTGATTCCTCTGGAGATCTCCTTTGTTAAAAGTTTCATTATTCTTTTATTAAAATGTATGTTTTTAAGAATTATTTTAAATCTAAATGTGACAATTACTTGTTTAAATTGTAGAATTTTTCATTTAAAAACATTTTTAAACAAAAGGAAAAACTTCCGTTATTTGTATATTTAATAAATAAATAAATATTTCGTATTTTTAAAAATAATCAAATACTTTTCAATTATTTTATTTTTTACACAGAACTGAAGATTCTAATTTCAATAATTCAAAGATACATTTTCTAATCAATCTTTTTATTATTCTTTTATTTTAAATGTATAATATAACGAGACAATACCAAAAGCTTTCCGAGCTACTTTAACTTTCAGCCTATCATGCGTCAGTAGGACAGTCACGTGAAGTTCACGGCGATTCAGGTCCAGAACAACAAGAAAATAATTGAAGAATATTTAATCGTTTTAATTAATTGATTAACATGTATTTAAAAATATTAATAAAATAAACAAATAACAGAATTAAATTAATGTTGTTTTTTGTTTAAAAACTGAAAAAGTTATCAAGTTATTGTCGCATGTCTTTTTTTTTTTAAATGCTTAAAAAAACACATTTGAATAAAAAAAATAATGACACTTTCAAATTTTGAAATGTTAAATTAAAACGATGTTATGTTATGTTAGCTTTTTGAGACGTAAGACGTCAAAACAAAGTCGACACATTGTCTGGATACTAACTGAATGAAACTGATTCTACGTCATCAATCTCATGATTGGCTGAGATATTAATTGATGAAGTAGCTTGATATTCTATTGGTATTGCCTGTTACCACTGTTAACATTTTTAATATTGAATTTAAATGAGTTAGAAGTAAAATATATATAACTATTATTATTATTTTTTAATTATTAAAATTAAAATTAAAAACTGCAACATTTATAATAAAAACAATAATTTAATATAAATTAAAAATTTAAACCGACATACTTCCATAAAAATACAAAACTGTATACGTGTGTTTAAAACTTCTCTGGATTAGTATTAAGAATGATCACATTCAGGAAGTGACGCCAGATATTTGTCAATTGAACACCTTTATTTTGAAGATTCTGAGCAGGTTTTAATGGTTGGAGCTGAAGCCTGCTGTTGTCAGCGGAGGAGGAACTGGGTCAGTCTTTGGTTATGACGTCAGTGCAAAGATCTGGTCTACAGGAGCAGGACTCTACAGGGCGACTGCGTGTAGCCGTGAGGGACTTTGAGAGTTCCCTGATGCCTGGACTTCACTTGAGAACCCTGGAACAGAAGACTTGATATCTAAGGTGGTCCAAGTTGTGGTTGTGGTTCTTGTTCTGGACACTTACACGCTGCTCTCCTTATAGCGGTCCAGAGCCTTCTGGGCCACCACCTCTGGGAACTTGGGGTCGGTCCAGGGAAGGTTGTCCGGGACGCTGAAGTTCATCGGAGGAGAGTCGAAGATCTGCACGGACACGTCGGTCTGGGTCGACTTCTTCTCCATGGTGGGCTCGTCGGGCTCCGGGTCTTTGCAGGTCACCTGCAGGATCAGGAAGTTCCCATATCATGGAGGGTGAGGGGTTGTTGCGATGTCGCCCCATACGTACCCCCTGGACGGAGAAGAGGCTGTCACGAGTGTTGTTGGCGAGCGAGGACACCCACCCGAACTGTCCGTTGAACAGGTCCAGCAGCGACGAGGTGGACAACATCTTCTGCTCGAACTCCTTCAGGACGTCGTCGTAGTGACGCGTGAAGCGCTCGGCCATCGCCAGGGCCTCCTCCAGCTCGTGCCTCAGCGGCGCCTCTAGAGGCTTCTTCCCGTCGCAGTCTGGGGGACAGAACCAGCGTTGACGACCGGACCGCACCGATGCGTTCGCGACTCACCGACGTGCTCGATGGCGCGACACTTCTCGCACTCGTCTTTGAACCGCAGACACCCGGCCGAGTTGCGTCGGATCTCCCTGCAGGTCATCTTGCCGTCCCCGAACGGCCTGGTGATGACCACGTCCTCGTCGACCTCTCCGTCTGACCCCACAAACCACAGTTTAAACCTGAGGTCACGGCATGACACCCACAGACATACCCTCGTTCTGGGCGGCCCCGCCCAGGTTGGAGTCCAGCAAGCCCAAGAAGTCCCGGTTCAGGAAGGGAGTGAAGAGGTTCTGGAAGCCGTGGAACGGGTCCTGGAAGAACGGAGAGATGCTTCTGCGGCGCCGATACAAGGTGGTGAAAAACGACGGCATGGGGAACGAGAGCGGGCTGGAGTGGACGTGCTGCGCCACCTGGTGTAGGGGTGTGAGAAGAAAATACACATACTTAAATATCGCAATATATTTGATACTTCATCGATGTTCAACAGCAATATATAAGTTATTTTATTTAAGGATTTAAATTGTTTACATTTATTTTATGATTTACAGCAGCAGTCATTACAACCACAGCTAAAGCAACAATGAAATCCCAGTGTTGACTGAGGACGAGAGGATACTAGGGGTGTGAGAAAATATCGATACACCAATACATCGTGATTGTGAAAAAACTGCACTATATGATTTGTATTTAAATTAAGTGTAAAATAAAATAATCAGATTTTTATTTACAATTAATGGCAGATATTTACATTGTATCATGTTTTTTGTTGCGATTAAATTTCCAACCGCTAGATGGCAGCAGTCATAACTTCCTTTGAGCTAAAGGGAGTATGAAATCCTGGCAATAACTGAGGACGAGAGGTTACAGTGACTCTAGCTTTTAAAGCTGATGTTTGGACATATTTTGGTTTCAAAACAAATAAAAGCAGTTACGCCTTGTCAAGAGTCATGTGGTCTGTAAATACTGCAACACCTGAGTCAAGTAGTCGACAATACTACAAACACAACTTTGTTACTACAGTATCACAATATATTGTATCAAAATAAATAATCAAAATACCTATGACCTCCACTGACCTTCATACTGTCTGACACGACGCCGTCCACACCATCAGCCATGACGGAGTATCTGTCCTGCAGCTGCTGCAGCTCCTGGTTCTGTCGCCGATCCTCGCGCTGCAGGTCCGTGATCTTCCCCCCGTTGATCCAGATGGAGAAGGGCGAGGTTCTGTTCAGGACCTCCTCCAGCTGCCCGGAGACGCAAGTTTATCTCAACATGCCGAGACGTTTTCGACCTTCTCATCGTGTCAGTTACAAACATTACATCTTTGAATTGACAGTAATTACTAAATCAAAATTGACACTTTATTTTAATGCGACAAACAAATTTTAATTGTTGCGTTAATGTAGTGACTGGTGTGGGTGAGGGCGCCCTCTTGTGGATATTACAAACACTTCATAAAAGTTGACCTACTTACAGAAACCATTTACAAATTATTTCATTAACAGATTCAAAACAATTTAATATTGTGTTAAATTAAAAAACACTTTTTAATTTTTTTCAGCTGGTTTCTGTAACTAATAAAATATCGCATATTTAACTTGAAATTATTATTAACTCATTTATATTTTTGTATTGTATTATGAGTTTTACTTAACAAATTAACGACAATATTATTTTACCGCTAGAATTGGAAAATTTAAACCATCAAGTCACCTTTTGACAAGAAAATTGGTTAAATACGTCTCGAATATATTTGTTCTGTTGTTTCTTAGGCTTTGATTTTAGAATGGAATAGAATAGAATAGAAAATCTTTATTCATCCCCAGAGGGGAAACACACTTTTACAACAGCACAGTTGAGAAAAAAAAATAAATAAAGTGCAAGGAAAAAAGAAATAATAAAAGAGATAATACAAAATAAAATAAAAACGATCTTAAAAATATACAAATTATTTACAAAATTAGAAATTTAACACTATTAACAAAATAAAATAGAATAAAATAAAATGAAATAAAAATGAAAATAAAAATAAAATAAAACACACGAGAAGAAAAACACACTACGGATTAGCATCAGGATATTTAAAGTAGAGAGTTAAATATCCTGACACCAGTTGGGATGAAGGACCTTCTATAACGCCCCGTCCTACACTGGGGGTGCCTGAGCCTGCCACTGAAGGAGCTGGCCAGCTCCTCCACGGTCAGGTGCAATGGGTGGAGAGTGTTGTCCCTGATGGAGGATAGTCTGGAGAGTGTCCTCCTCTCTCCCACCTCCTCCACCGAGTCCAGCAAGCGGCCAAGGACAGAGCCGGCCCTCGTGACCAGCCTGTTCAGTCTCTTCCTGTCCCGGTCCGTGCTGCCTGCTCCCCAGCAGACCACAGCGTAGTGGATAGCAGAGGCTACCACGGAGTCATAGAAGGTCCTTAATAGTGGTCTGCACACTCCGAAGGACCTCAGTCTCCCCATGAGGTGGAGGCGACTTCGGCCCTTCTTAAACACGGCGTTGATATGTGTGGACCAGTTCAGTTTATTGTTGAGGTGAACACCCAGGTATTTGAAGCTGTCCACCAGCTCAATGTCCGAGCCCTGGATGCTCACCGGTTGATGTGGTGGGGACTTTTTCCTGAAGTCAATCACCATCTCCCTTGTCTTACCGGTGTTTAAGCAAAGGTAGTTGCTCTCACACCAGTCAACAAAGTCCTTGATGACTGACCTGTACTCCAGCTCGCCCCCCCCAGACACGCAGCCCACAATGGCCGAGTCGCCGGAAAACTTCTGGAGGTGACAGCTGCTGGAGTCATAGGTAAAGTCCGCCGTGTAGAGGAAAAAAAGGAAAGGTGACAGCACTGTCCCTTGAGGCACCCCGGTGCTGCAGATGCACAAAGTTGATCAGCACAGTCCCTGAGCAGTCTAGGGCTGAGTCCATCTGGTCCAGCAGCTTTCCTGATCTTCAGTCGCCTTAATTCTCTCCTCACCTGTTCAGATGTAACAGAGAGAGGTGGCTGTGGGGGGTTGGGCAGCTGAGGCAGTAGGGCGTGTTGGGGGGGAGAAAGGTGGCTTGGAGGTGAGAACAGTTGGGGGGAGGGGGCTGAAGCAGAGGAAAAACAGCTTTGTGAAGAGTGGGGGGCAGAGGTGGAGGGGGGAGGGGGGCCCTGATCAAAACGGTTGAAATACTGGTTAAGTTCAGTGGCCCATCTTTGGTCTCCCCCTGCTGTGGCTCTGGCTCCACTCTGGCCATGACCTGAGATGTTCTTCAGGCCTTTCCACACATCCCTTGTGTTGCCCTGCGTCAGTTGCTCCTCCAGTTTCCTCTTGTATTCCTCCTTGGCCATCCTGATCGCCTTCTTGAGTTCTCGCTGGACCTCTTTAAGCTCCTCTCTGCTCCCTGTAGCAAACACCCTCTTCTTCTTGTTCAGCAGAACTTGAAGTTGAGGGGTCACCCATGGCTTGGTGTTGGCAAAGCACCGCACCTTGCGGGTCGGCGTGACGTTGCCCTCACAGAACTTTATGTAATCCGTGGAATGGTCATTGAAGGTGTCGATGTCATCACCATGAGAGAACACGCTCCAGTCTGTAGACTCAAAGCAGTCCCTCAGCCTCTCCTTGGCTTCATCATTCCACATCTTAACAGTTCTTTTCTGTGCAGGCTGCCTCCTCACCATGGGAGTGTATTCAGGTCGCAGACGTATACATTTGCATACAAAAGGTCCAGAGTCTATTCCTCCCGGGTGTGGCACTTCACGTATTGTGTTAAGGTGGGAAGAATGGAGGAGAGTGAGGCATGGTTAAAATCCCCGTTTATGAGCAGGAGAGAGTTCGGGTGTTTGAGCTGCAGGTCCGACACTGAGGCGCTCAGCCTCTCGCTCGCTGCGGCTGCGTCCGCAGAGGGAGGAATGTAAACAGTGAACACAATCACATGTGAGAACTCCCTCGGGATGTAATACGGGCGGATGCCCACCGCAACAAACTCTATGTCCTTAGTGCACACTTTTTCTTTAATGGAGACATGCGCGGGATCGCTCCATCTCTCATTAATAAACACGGCCACTCCTCCTCCTCTCCTCTTTCCGTCCATGTCCCGGTCCGCACGAACCATCTTGAACCCCTCCAGCGAAACAATAGAGTCCGGGGTCTTCTCAGTCAGCCAGGTCTCCGTGAAACATAGAAGGCTGCTCTCACGGAAATCTCTGTGATGCCGGGTCAGCGCAGCAAGCTCGTCCGTTTTATTCACGATCGAACGTACATTTCCCATGATGATCGATGGAATAAACCGCTTGTTTAAATTGTGTTTAAATAAAGTTTTATCTATCTAAATAATATTACAACCCTAACCTCACGATCTTGTATTCAGGTTTCTTCTTTCTAATCCGGTCATTTTGAATAGTTTGTTCAGGTTCTAACTACTAACCACCAGCAGGCGGCGCTCTAGAGAGTGCGCTCACCTGACGTCCCACCAGCGCTGAGCCGCTGCTGCAGGTCTTGGAGTAGAACTTGACGCAGCTCCTCCTCAGGCACGGTTTGCATTCTTCCCACAGAGCTCTGGTGGTTTCATTGCAGACGTCCTGTTGCCGCTCCAGCTCCGCCTCCTTCTCCTCCGCCGCGCGCAGCGCCTCCTGCAGGCGGACAAGGGACATTACATTTGATAGATTTCTTATAAGTAAGTAAGTAAGTAAGTAATATTTATTTATATAGCGCTTTTCGAGACCAGGGTCACAAAGCGCTTTAACAATCAAAACAATACTCAAAACAGTACATACTTCAAAGATCAAGACAACACCGAGAACAACACAGGAGTTCGAGAAATTCAAGGAAAAGCCTGAACAAATAGAAACGTCTTAAGATGTTTCTTAAAGGAGTCAGTAGACTCCATCAAGCGCAAAGAGAGAGGAAGATTGTTCCAAAGCTTAGGAGCAACAGCCTGAAAAGATTTCTCTCCTCTGGTCCTGAGCCGTGTGCGTGGAACCATCAGTAGATTCTGATCCACAGACCTCAGAGACCGAGCTGGGGTGTAAAGCTGGATCAGATCAGTGATGTAAGGAGGAGCCTGACCATGAATAGCTCTGAAAGTAAGAACCAGAATTTTAAAGTTGATCCTGAAAGAAACTGGAAGCCAGTGAAGAGTTTTAAGGATCGGAGAAATGTGAGTTCTCCTACTTGAGCGGGTCAGAATTCTCGCTGCAGAGTTCTGAATCAACTGCAGGCGAGACAGCTCCTTCTTGTTAAGACATGAAAACAAACTGTTACAATAGTCCAGACGAGAAGAAACAAACGCATGGATTACAAGCTCCAGATCATGTTGTGACAACATTTTCCAAAGTTTAGAGATTTTTCTCAGTTGAAGGAAACAGTTTCTGGTCAGTTTTCTGCAGTGTTGAACAAGAGACATGTCTTTATCAAATACAACACCCAGGTTTCTCAGGCTCAGTTTGACAGACTGACCTAAGTCACCCAAGTACTGACTCAACCCTGGAATCTTATCATCAGGAGCAATCACCAGAGTTTCAGTTTTGTCCACATTAAGCTGTAAAGTGTTTTCACTCAGCCATTGTTTCATTTCTAGCAAACAATTGACTAAGCTGTTCAGCCTTTGGGGCTCAGTTGGGTCAAAAGAGCAGTAGAGCTGGATGTCATCAGCAAAAATGTGATAAGAAACATCTGGAAATCTCTGAATGATTTTACCAAGGGGAATCAAGTACAGCAAAAACAATAAAGGACCCAGAACAGAACCTTGAGGGACTCCACACAACAGATCTGCCGATTCAGACCTCATTTGATTGGCAGATACACTAAAACTGCGCCCAGAAAGGTAAGATGAGAACCATTCTAACACAGACCCAGACAGTCCCACTTCATCCCTTAGTCTTCTCAGCAGGATCTGGTGATCAACTGTGTCAAAGGCTGACGACAGATCCAAGAGAACCAGAACAGTGAATTTACCAGAGTCAGCCGACATCATGATGTCACTGGACACTTTCAATAAAGCTGTCTCCGTAGAGTGATGTTTACGGAAGCCAGACTGAAACTTCTCATGGATGTCGCTCTGATCCAGGAACAAAGACAGCTGCTCAGACACCACCTTCTCCAAGATCTTGGACAAGAAAGGGAGCTTAGAAATAGGCCTGAAATTACTGAGGTCAGTTGGGTCTAAGCCTGGTTTTTTGAGCAGAGGCTCCACAATGGCATGTTTAAATGCATTGGGAAAAACCCCTGTGGAAAGGGAGAGGTTCACCATATTCAACAAATGTTTGTAAAAAACTCTATTTATACTAGAAAATGATTAAGCCCCGCCCACTGAAACCATAACCACACCCACTCTGCTGTGGGTGTGGTTAAGCATGGATGTTTGTCACCACGCGTCATCAATCCTGGATGTCTACACCTCCAAGGGACTCGTTGTAAAAAAAGCGCTGAGTGATTACAGCTGCCTAGAGGAGGAGTGAAGCCATTATTACATCATAATGGACTCCGCTCTCGTAACCTCTCGTTCGCCCAGATTTCAGAGCAACTTTATAAAGAAAGTTGAAAACATGGTCATGATGAGGGACCATGGATCTTGGAGAGGAAGACGTCAACATTTGAGAGTCAGGAGAGTTTTCACTAAAGTTAAACGTTTAAGTTATTTTTGTGTCTCAGTTTTTCACCTCCTTCTTCTGTCTGGTTTCTTCCAGCTGCTCCAGAAACTTCTGTCGCTCCTGCTCAGACTTCTCCATCACCTCCTTCATCTCCTTCACTCCATTCACGGCGTTCTCGACCTGCTCGTCCACAAACTTCTCTCCTCGCACAGAGATGTCTGAGAAGACACGGAAGATCATCAGAACAGAAGAACAGTGGCACTAGTCCAGGGAGTTAAAAAAAACAGGAAAGAAAGAGAAAAGAGGGCAAACAACGGTCAGCGTTACATAAATAAAGGATGAGGGGAGGAGAGAAGAAATGGACGAGAGAGGAGAAGAGAACGGACTCACCGTTCAGGTCTTCTTTGGTCGGGGGGGCGATGGCGCCGACCGACGCGAGGAAAATGGCCGCCACTGCCAGATACTTGACTCCCCTCTTCTTCATCATCAACACCATCATCAGCATCTTCTCTGACCGCTCAGTCAGCAGGTGACGGTGATACCTGGAGGTCATGTGATAAGGTCAGAGGTCACAGAGCTCGGCTTTACTATAGTACGACGTCAAATATATAGAAAAGAAAAATAAATTCCTTTATTTCTTCAGGTACTTCCTTGATTTATTATGATTTTAATTTGATTTTAACATGTATTTTTAATAATTTTACTAGTAATTGTTTAGTCAATATTTTTCTGAGTATTTTATGATGATATGACTTATTTCAAAGCCTTGTGTTTATTGTTATCTTGGTTATTGTTTGTTTGATAGAAGATCATTATTTTTGACTAAAATACTATTTTACAGTGAATACTCTGAACTCGTCTTCAGTCAGAGATGGAGGACAAATCATGGCTTCTTTTCACACGGGTCGGCGGGTCAGAGTCGGACAGCTGGACGATCACATGATCATCTCTGCTTAATCCCCCCCGACCCCCCCGACGTCTTCATCAGACAACAACTCAATCATCCTCCTCTGACGCTAAGATATGGAGGAGCTGATCCTCATCTCAGGCCAGCATAATGTGAGCAAAACTGTTTGTCTTGAGTGTGTTTTTTTTTTAACAATCGTGTCACTTCCTGTCAAGTCATGTGACCATGGCAATATGGGGGACACAATGACGATCGGATACTGGTTACATTTTCTACTTAAACTGCTTAGTCATCAATTATTAAGTCTAATTGGGATCCCAATGTTTGGAGTCACAACAAAACTGGTATCACTAGTAGGATGATTGATGGCTCCCTGCCATCTCGTGAGATTGCTTAGAAAAACACTTTACACGGAAGAAGGAGTAGAGCTACACTTTCTCTCTGCACCCAGAACTTACCACAGTTAGTCAGTTGTTTCACGGGTGAAATGTTCTAATCTTCTTACTCACGGGTCAAATCTGTGAAGCAGCAAACGTCAAAGTGTTCCAGCTCCGGCAGGACCGGCCCAGTTCCTTCTTGGGACCTTGAGAGAGCAGAAAGGGGGTCAGAGCTCGTTAGCATCCGAGCGGGAAGACGCGGTGCTGAGGGTCGACGGTAAACACCAGTGACTCAGCTGGTGATACAAGAGAAGGAATGTGCGCCAGATGTCGACCCAGAAACCTACTGGAACCTTCCGTGCGTCGCCATGACGACAGCTGTGGCTTGTTTTTGTTTATCAAGTCCATGGCTTTTGTTTTTTGATCCCGAACCGGATTGTTGTTGTTTATGTTGTCCGTTTGTGTGTTACACTTGCACATATTAACACACACTTTAACATCTTGACCCACACAAGGAAAACACTTGTAAACACATGTTTATGTAAACATACATGTGAAGAAAATGCATTTAGACAAACTCAAAATGTTTTTTTAAGACCTGTCAAAACATCCTACAATTTGTTGCACTTTCTACGTTTGGTTGTGCAACTGTCAAAACTGCAGCATCATCACACAAACCAGATGTCAACATTACCAACAACACTGTCAGAGATGGCGCCTCATATGAGGTCACCATGAGTCAGCAACTGCCTCTGAACTACAAACATCTGCATTGACAAGGATGCGAACCCAAAACCTTCATCTAGTGGAGAGAAGAGCAGACTCACCTCAGCGCTTCAGAAGATGACCTCCTCCTGCTGATCCTCTTGCTTTTATAGCCGGTCAGGACTGCCCTGAATTGGTCCACTTCCTGTTGATCCTTTCAAAGTAAAACTGCTGCTCTGAACATCTGTCTGATTAACCGAGTCGTGTGGGGACAGAATGTTTCATATTTAAAAAAAAAACAATAAGCGTAAATATAAATAAACTCATGTGAAAGTGGAAGGGAAGAAACTAGCACTGATATTCACTTTAAAAAAGAATATATTTGCAGTAAATATAAACTATCATTAAAGTAAAAAAAAAACAAGCTCAGATTTAGAAGTTTATTAATTTATACAAACGTTTATTTACACAATCCCGACATTACATTTTAAATTCCTACATCAGAACAACTTCAGCTTCTTCCAGAGCTCTCGCCAAATCCTCGACGTCCACAGAGAAGTTCTCCCTCTCGTGGGTCATGTGATCCCGGGCCACGGCAAGTGCTTGCATGCTGTCCTTGATCTCCTGACGAGAGAAGAGGTTTTAAGAATTTGACCTCCGACCCCAGAATACATGTTTTAGAGAGAAACTATGAAATGACTTCACCCTGAGAATTAAATAGTTATGTTTAAAGTTGAAATATAAACAATCGCAAATGACATAAATATGAACATAACCAATTCAGAAACTTTTATATCTATTTAACGAAAGTGAATGAACGGAAAGCGTTGACGCCTCATTTAACATCCAGCCTCGCTTGCATTTCGATGAAAACTAGACTCACCTGCAGCTGCGAACGCTGTTGTGAAGCCACGCTGCTGAAGTCATTCATCTTGTCCAGCAGATCGACGGAGACGCTCTAAAGAAAAGAGGTCAAGAGGTCATGTGACGGTGCGTGTGTGACATTACAGAACACTCACCATGACTTCCTTTTGTGCTTCACGTTCTTGGGCGGCATCTCCGACTTGCTCCCCTGAAACTTTGACCCAAAGGAGAATCTTACTTAAACGGGACACGAGTTGCTCGGGCCGTTGACCGGGTTTAACTACTCCAACGCACAGTGTTTCTGTTTATTAAGCTGCGGAAACAGGAAGTGATGTCTGTGGTGTGTAAATCTTGAAAAATGTGCAAATCCAAAGTAAACTGTGATAAGACGTCATATCTGATCTTTGCTCGAGTCAATGAGTCATTCAGGACACAGGTCCATCAGAAGATTGGTTATAGAGTCAACCAAAGTAGAGTTGTCAGAAAATAGCGATATATCGCTATATTTCTTTTAATAATGATGAAATTGTATTGATATTCACGAGTTGGTTTGAAAACAAATGAAAGAAGTTACGACTTAATCAAGAGTCATGTGCTCTGTAAATTCTGCAACACCAGAGTCAAGTACTCGACAATACTACAAATATATACTTGTTACTACAGTATCGCGATTATATCGTATCTTTCCATTCCTGCCATACACACCCCTACACCAAAGGGTGGTCATAAGCTTATGATGGATCCTAAACGACAACTCATTTGTATCTGAAAGTGAAATGCATCACCTGGGTCAACCTTGGCAGCCACCAGCAGCATGTAACAGTCTTTCAGGTTCTTCTGCAGCTCAGCTTTCTCCTGCTCCTGCTCCACAACCCTCCGCTCCAGCTCATCCACTCTCAGCTGGAGACAAAAAATGATGTTGTCAACGTCATCCCTGGAGTCGAGCCGCCAGATCAGCACTCCTCTCTACCCGAGTGCCGGTGAGATTCCTCTGCAGCTGCTCGTTGGCGGCGGTCAGGTTCTTCTTCTGCTCCTCCAGCTCGGCCTGTACCTCGTATCTTGTGGAGACTCTAAAGTGGGGGAAAAAAAAATTGTAACATTAACAAAACAAATTAAAATACCCAAAATCAATCTGTCCAGTTACCCTTGGTAGACTTTTGAAGCCACATTTTTCCTGCAAGACACAAGCAAAGACCAAAGCTCACACACTTGGTGACTTTTAAAACTAAAATATCACCTTATTTACACAAAAGCTACACACTTATCAAAAGAGAAATACACTTATCTAGACTATTCTCCCGTTATTAGCCGGTCAATAATAGTTTCTTGCCTATTCCCCCTCAAATAAACACCGTCCTACCTTGGTGCATTTTCTTTCTGCGGTTTATGGGCAGCTTCTTTTTGTGGAGCATGTTTTGTTGCAGTAACAGCACCTGCAATAGATTGACTTTATTAATCCCTCTGATCTCCTTCGGGAAATTGGTTATAAAAATGTGTCTTGATTGTGTTTTCCGTCTTCTTCAACTCTGCAAACACACCTGGAGAAATCAAAACAGCACATACAACATGCACACTTGTAACAGCTGATCATGTCAAAACATCTTTAGCACATTTTGTTTTTTTAACTGCGCGAGTGAAAATTATTTATAAAAATACTCACCTCGTGGGATTTTTGATGCCATTTATATTCCAATAATGTGTCTGAAGTAAGAAAAACAAGATACAAGTCAAATTTTTAAAAAAGAAACAAAAAGAGTCAAATGAATGAATTCAGATTATTATATTATTAAAATTGTTGCGGCTATTTTAGAAACTGTCAAGTTATAGTCGTTTTGATCGTTTATTGCTAACATAAAATGCATCATGCAAAGACGAACTGTGGTTAAAAGTGTTAAATAGTTAAAAAAAAAAAAAAAAAAATACGTAAATTAGAACTCAGATAAGACAGAAGAATACCGTTCAGTCCGACCAGCAAATCCTTACAATAATAATCCTTCCTTGGATAAATATCAGTGGCGACGATTCTTAACAGTCAAAAGAGGATCTTACAAATTTTAAAAAACACCCCGTCGTCCTTCCATTTCCGCTGATGTCATTTCCGGCATGCTTTTCTCCAATTTTTGAAGTTTAATCATTTTTAATAATTAAGTAAATTTTAAATTTAATACGTTTTAAGCTTGCTTTAATAGCGACGTGGGTATAATAGTGAGAAATAATAGTTAAGTAAATAATCCCAACATTGAAGTCACTATTGCGCATGCTCAAGGGCGGCTAAATTCAAAACTATGCTCGTTAGCAGCGATGCTCGCTTGAGTTAGCTTTGTCTTTAGACATGTCAAGACAGGTTAGTTAAGAAGTTAATACAGCAGGTTATTGCGTTAACGTTCGCAAGATATTGGAATATAGGTGGTCGTCACGAAAAGGTAGTTTTGTGTTTGGTTTTTAGTTTAAAGAATGGTCCGTTAACATCAGCAGTCAATCTAGTTTTTCGTTGCAAATGAACTTGTTTTTATCTTAAGATGTTTAGAAGAGAGAGTAAAACAACGTTATATTGTCAAGTTGCATTGATGTTGTTGATCGATCACCAAAAGTATTATTATCTATTGTATATATGATATTACAACGTCTCTGTCTACAGTGAAAATGGATCCTAAGGAGCCTGGCAGGAACGAGTGAGTACAATTGTGTTGAACTAAAATAAGTTTATATAACAAGGACAAAAAAAACACACAACAAATTCGCCTCCACAAAAGACATGTGAAAATGATGAAAATTAAAATCTAAATATTAAAACAATGCCTGTTTAAACCAATCTTAAAAATAACATTATTGTTTACAAGGCAAAACAATATGTATTGTTTTTATACATGTATTTAATGTTAAGCAATCGATGATAAATAATCCGAGCCTGATTTGATATTTTATGTTGACTCAGTTTCCATATTAACTGTTCTGTATAGTAATAATTTAACTCGGTTTTAGAACCACGTTATAAATAATCTAAAATATATTTATTTTAAGCTCAGTTTTCCCTCTGGCTCTTTGTATTATATCACACACATTTAGTTTTGAACACATCATACACGTACAACCTTGACATTTTCAACTTCACAAACAAATAATAAAACAAAGATTCGAATTTGAATTTCAGATAAACTTCAAATGTATGTATTTTTATTTATTATAGATGTTACAGGATTCAGACTTTATCTATGTCCTTTTATTATTTGTGTACGTCATGTGAACAAGATGCCTGCAATGATGACAAGAAATGTTTTTCTAACCTGATAATAATAACAAGATTCCGCGTTTTTTTATTGCAGTGAAAATGGGGGATTCTCCAAACGGCGCCTTTCTTCGGTCAGTGGAAACCCAATGACTAAATAGTTTAATTTCTTCGTTTTCTAATTCCTTTTTTGTTTTGTTTTTAGATTTTAAAACCGCCTCGTAAATCTGTGTTCTGTTCAGAGCCTGCACAACAAGACTTTACAGTAAACACCTTGAAGCTAATTCTCAGAAATACAGAGGATACACTCGGAAGCGTTCTTAATTCGAATAATGTCGTTTTCTTTCTCAGGTGGAATTATGCAGATCGGTGGAGAAGAGAGTTTCCAGAAGAGTCAGTTTCGCTGCAGCTGACAATGTTGTTGTCTTTTCAAAGTGAGTCGCTGTAACAATGAGAATTTTTTTATTTTTTTTCGTTTTTATGTACTTTGTATTTAAATATAAGTCATGAGACAACCAAAGGTGAAACGTGTAAATATTGTTATAAAGCAAATTATTAAAAATATATATTTTCAATGTAATAATTCATTAAAAAAATTAACTATTTTGCCAGATTATGTTTTTACCTAAACTGAATTGTAAAAACAATTCCAAATAATATAATAGCTGTCAAAAACATGATCATTTTATAGTTTTACTCTGAATTAACCAGGGCCACGGAAACAAAGTCCCAGGCTGTCTGAGATAGGTGGATGGATGGATGTCAAGTTGACAATCTTATCTAAAATCTATGTGATTGTGTACATTTTAAAGAAAAGAAAAATGTATGATCTGATCATTCACAGGGACGTGAAGAACTCTGGCAGAAGTCCACTACAGGAGTTGATGACCACATGTATGTACAAATAAAATATCTTAACAAAACCGGATACATTTTGAATGATTGTCCTGCTTTCTTCCTCTGCAGCTGCGGCTCCACAGAACAGGTATCGTGACTGTTTCTCTTCACGTATGATTCCTTCAGTGTTTGACTAGGTTCCTTTTCCAACATCAGGCTGCAGGTGGTCGGGAGTGAGGAAGCAAGTCAGCAAATTAAAGGTGATCGTTGGACATATTTGAAAGTTGAAAACAGAAAAGACGTGATAACATTAGTGTCCTTTAACATCTCTTAAGGAATGGAAACCCTGTTGAACGCTCCTCTACATCACAGTCGTCAACATGAGAAGGTCAGTTCAGTTCTCATAAGGTGTTGAATGTGATTTTATAGTTCATTATTGAAGAGTTCCTCCAAGTTGTTGCGTTTGACAAGATGCTACAGCGTTTGTAATTGGTTGTGAAGTGCAAACTAGTTACATTCATTTTTTGTTTCGATTGATTTGAATGGCCTCACAGACTTGATGAAAGTACATTTTTGTTAAGTCCTTCCAGATGTCCACTGGACGCCCCGGAGACAGAACGATGATGTTCGATGACGATGATGCGATCATGGACATGACTCACAGTCACACCATCAACATTGCCCAGGACGTTGATGTCTTCATGGGCCTTCCACAGAGCAAAACTACGACATTCACACTCGGTTCAAACTCTGTGGAAGCTGCAGGTGTGAACATGGACTTCTGCACTTCACCGTCGCTTCCCGAGTTGGACCCTGAATTTAGAGACTTTCTGTCAAGTCTCTCCAAACCAAGTGGATTCAACATCATCCCTCGAATGACTCCAGCTGCTGCAACAGATAAAGACTCTTCACAGGCGAATGTGTGTAAAAAGAATCAGGCTCCCTGTGAAGTAAAGAACACATCCGTCAACCAAGGTCACAACCAGGAGAATTCATTGAGACAGACGGAAGAAAGTGATGATGCAACTGGAGAAGACGATCCTTTCAGTTTTCTTCTTCCCAGCAAAGAAACATTAAAGGCTCATGAAGAGGAGAGGGAAAAGATGAGCAGCGCAGATCACAGAGCTCCATGCATGACAGGTACGAACCGTCTGTTGATGATATTAATCTGATTCTTTAAATTAAAACTTATCTTTACTGTCAAACTGTTAAACACATCTCCAAACTTCTTCAAAACTAGATAAGTACTGAAGAAGTGCATATCTCCGACATCCACACTATATAAACAGGGCATGAAATTAAATTGATAAAGTAATCTCTTAAAGTGATGTTGGACTCTATTGTACTCATCACCAGTATGTGTTTGTTTGTACAAAACTCTCTTTTCATTTAAATATTTACATAACAAAATTATCTTAAGCCCCGCCCACTGAAAACACTTATCTGTTGTGATTGGTCAAATGTTGAGGTTTGCCAATGTGTCATCAGTCCCAGGAGTCTCCACCTCCAAGGGACTTGTTGTGTAAATAAAGTAGGGCGTAATTTCAGCTGGCTGGAGGAGGAGTGAAGCCATTATTACGTCATAATGGACTCCCCTCTCAAAACATCTCCTTCGCCCAGATTTCAGACCGGTTTCTCATTAGTTGCCCTTTAATGTAGGTTACAGTTTGGTTTACATTTAATAGACTATAACGAAGCTCACAGGGCGAGATGATGCTCAAAACAGTGGTTTCAAGTTGCACACTTTTTGGTGTATTCTCCATTTTTCATTCTGACACAGTGGCTCCACCATCATTTATGGAAATATACCAGTTTAGCTCCACTGAACTCGGGTCAGTAGAAATTATATAGTATTTTCACACATATTTTAATCGAATCATTCTCAAGCTTCACTCACCGAACCAGCTTTTCACAGTGCAGCCTTCCAGTCTGTTAATGTTCAAATGATTGAACCTATTAACACAAAACTTTTAAAGATTTTAAGTTGCTGATATTATTCCGCTGCCCTAATTTTCTTTATTTGTTTTCAGATTTGACGTCTCGGAGGAAATCTACAACACCTGCTTACCGTCTCAGTCACAAGGTCATTTTCTTCTTATTATTTTTTTTAAACCAGCTTTGATTTGAAGAGTCTGAATGAATAATCAGACGTACTAGTTCTGTGTCACCAGGTTCATTTAGAGTGATGCCTCGTGTTTTATCCTCAGGTTGAAAGCGGACATGCTGAGAAAGCTGTTGGTACTGACCCATCTCAGAACCACAAAGTGCACATCAGTTCTGCATCTTCAACCAGTTCTACATTCACAAACATTCGTTCAAGTCTCTCCAGACTGAGCACGATTCCTCATACCAGAGAGCCTGCTACAACTATGAGCGGCACCCTGAACAGAACCAGAGCCATGGAGGAAACTATTCTTCCTGATGACCAAGAGCTAAGCATGGACCTGACAGAAGCTCAAACTGGACCCGCAAATGACCTTCTGCCTAAGAGAACTGGTGAGTAACGCTTCTCACAATCAACATTTAGACTGAAGCACCAGCTTCATGGTACAAGTAAATGTTTTTGTTTTTAAAGTTCATATAAAAAAAATGTAGGAAGATTGAAAAAAATATTTTTAACTTGCAAATGTAACACTTAATTATTTTTTCTCTGCTCTGTGGTTAAAAGATGAGAATAAGAAACTAAACTATCATAGATATTGGTGAATCCAATCAAACTTTACTCAAAATACATGCATGTATATATATATAATTGCTACAGTGCTGAGAGGCCTACGCAACAGTTGTTACATGTTTTCTACTCTTCAATAGTCTTTAATTTTCATGGATATTCAGTCGTTAAGATGTACAATTGTTGCGAGAAACTGGCCAGATTTAAATTCGATCGATTTGTACTGAGATAATCAGATACTAATAAGATTAAATTGAAATTTCTGTTGACTTAAAAAATTGTAAACGACTAATTCAAAAATGTATTTTGTCCTGATCCTCTCTCTTTGGTCAGAATACTGCATGGAAGTTTACAATTTTGTGAACTTTTACATTTTAAACATGGTACTGAAGTCTTGTGACGTCATTTCAAGCTGATATTGTAACACTCGGCGTGGGGGGAAGGGAGGTTTGGGGCACAGGTGCGGACCCAGGGGTGTCTTAAAGTTATCTCCGGAGGGATAACCACAAAATCGCACAATCGACTACAGGGGAGGGGGAGAAAACAAAAAGCACAAGGCTACCTTTTAATAACCAAAACTAAAGTGAGAACCAAACCACTGCTGCCAAGCAGCTGAACGAAAGACAAGAAACATGAACAATTATTTTTTCTAACTCGGAGGGAACTCAGAGTGAACCTCTCACCATCGCATAGAGCAAACAATGAGCAGCACAGAGCACTGGGGTCTCAGGGCAGATATAGCCTCTTCACACCTGGGCTCAATCAGCCAATCAGTGCACACACCTGATTGCAGAGAGTGAATCAGTCAATCAGTCCTTAGGATTTGCAGTCAGCAACGTAGAGATGGATCTGACAGAGTGTCTTAATATGAACATCGAGACCAACCTGCCGTCAGATTCGATCCGTGACAAGAATGAGGTGTTTAACTGTGAGCCCAGACTGACCGTTCTTGCATCAGAGGAGTCCATCTGTGACAATGATGTGAGTATGGATCTGACGGAAGCACAAACTGGTCGAATAACTGAGCCCAAAAGCTTCTCCATCTACTCGGAATCAAGTGTCACCCCTGAAGAAAACCTCCACAGACGAAGTGTCTATAAAGGTGCAGCGTTAAATTGACAATAAAACTCAATGTTTTGTTTGAACTGTTTTTTTTTTTGTCATCCAGGCTTGGAGTCTTCGATTCGACCTTCAGGCACTGTGGAACCGAAGGTGAGTAGGTTAGATTTACTTTTTATAGTTTAATACCAGCAATAAAAGCAAATTGAATTATAAATAAATCATTTTTTATCATGATTTTAATATCGATAATTGTGATCAAATGGTTGTGGTTATGATTTTTGCAATAACTGTACAGCCTAAATGCAATAAAAAAAAAACAAATACACACAGTTTTACGCCAAGAAAAGTGTCTTTTGAAATCTGAAAAAAGGTGTGTGAGGGTTATAGATTCCAAAAAGTTCTCTAATATGTGTGTCCTACAGGTCACACTGGTTGAAGACCACTACAGAGAGAGGACGCTGAGGTTCAGTGCTGAAGACGCATGTATGGACGTGACTAAAAGTCACACCACCAACATTGCTGCTCATCTGGTAATCCCAAATAAACTGGAACCATTATCCCATATTGGGGATAAAACCATCAGGTTCAATGCAGATGATGCAGATATGGATGTGACCAAGAGTGACACAACTAACTTGGCTACACACCTGGACCGTTACCGTAATGAGTTTGTACCTTCAGAGAAGACCGTGAGGTTCCACGTCAATGAGGGAAACATGGACATTACCAGGTGTCTTACTGTCAACATTGATGCTGTTCCTCAGAAGAAGAAAATTCAGGTCGGGGGCGAGAAAAAAATATGGTTTGACGCAAATGATGCCGCGATGGAGATGACGCAAAGTCACACTGCAAACATCGCATTTCATGGTGAATCACAAGCACCACAGAGTGTACCTTTTGTGCCTTCGCTCGGAGAGAAAACCGTCCGATTTAACGCAAACAACGCAGAGATGGACATGACGAGGAGTCACACTGTTCAAATCACCAATTGCTGGGGACAACAAAAGCATCAGAGTAAAGAGTTTAGTGGAGAGAGAACCACACAATTTCAATTTGAAGACGGTGATATGGACATTACAAAGTGTCGCACCGTGAACATCGTGGATTATCTTGACTCACAAAAGCAACAGAGTAAAGAGTTTGGAGGAGAGAAAACGAAACAATTCCAAGATGAAGACAGTGATATGGACATCACGAAGTGTCGCACCGTGAACTTTGTGGATTATCTTGAGTCACAAAAGCACCAGAGTAAAGAGTTTGGTGAAGGGAGAACGAAAAGATTCCAAGCTGAAGACACGGATATGGACATTACAAAGAGTCGCACTGTGAATATGGCTGCTTATCTTGATGAAGAACAATTAAAACAGGACTTCTGGAAAACGAGTGGAGAGAAAGCTTTACCCAACAGTAGAGAAAAGACCCAGAGGTTTAATGATGCGTCCATGGAAGTGACGAAGGTTCACACGGTAAATATTGAGGCTTATTTGGATACGCACAATCTGCCAAAACAGGACGGTCCAACACAATCCATAGAAAGAATGACAAGATCCCAGTTCAACGACACATCTATGGACATAAAAAAGAATCACACTTTGAACATCGTTGACCCTCAGGACCACATTCCTTCTCCAGCATCTGGATCGAGAACCCCAGAAGCTCTCACCGACACCTCCAACCCGTCCGCTTACCTTGAACCTCAGACGGATCAAAGCAAGAACGTTGTGCTTCCTACTAGCGACAAAACCCTGCACTTCAGTGCCGACGATGGAGCTCTGGACGTGACAAAGAGTCACACCGTAGGCAAGGCAGCAGAGACCCAGGACTCTTTAGCAGCCTTCAGAGGGAGTTCTTCCGCTTCATCCATGGATGTGACGTTCACTCACAATAGCACTGTTGGTTCTCAGCAGCACCAGCCGGAGTGGACCAGAGCTGAATTAAAGCGAAGCTCTGACCAGGTTGAGGCTCGCATGTTCTCTCAAAGCAGATCTTTGACAGCGTTCCACTCTCACTCTGCGTTGCTGACAAATGCAAGGAAAGTAAAACTCAATGTTACAATTTCTGAAGCGGCTACTGAGTCCTCGTCCCTTCAAGAGATGGACAGCGTCCACTCGCCTCTGTGTGCTGAGGACGACCAGTGTAGCGCTCCTGAAGAAGCGCTGCAGATGGACCAGAACATGGATCTAGCTGAAGCACAGCGTGTTTACACTATGGTGAAGATCCCTGGCTCAGAAGATCCAGACGAGCTTCATGAGGAAAGAAATTCAACAAAGACAACTTCACTGGATGACGACATTTCTCCACCTTTTCGCAAATCCAGAAGAAAGAGTCTGGTCGACCTTCAGACCAAAGTCAAACGGCTGAGCCACATGATAAGTATTGCTCCCAAAGATGTCCCCTTACCAGACGTTGACCCCGATGTACGAGCACCTGCTCAAGACAAATATCCGGAAGCTGATCACAAAGAGGAAAGTCTCGCCAGAGAGCCACGCCTGAACTCCCTGACGCCGCTGAACCTGAAGACCAAGGCGCTCATGTCAAGAGTGTCAGTTGGACACATGAAGCCCAAACTCCCCTCCAGACGCAGTGTTGCCGATGACAAAACAAACATGGACGTTGTGATCGAGGACCGAACCGGCGCCACAGACCACGACGTGAGCGACATAAACGACGAAGAACTCGGAAGCTACGAGGACGTGTCCGAGTCCCTGGATGTGAGGAGTCCTTACAGGATCACAGAGAAGAGCAGCCCTGTGAAGAGACGTGACGTTGACATAGACCTGGACCTGCTTCAAGAACAGGCCACTGCTCATGGAAGGTCAAGAGGTTTGCTAGAAGACGAAGGGCGAACCACAGAGAGTATGGTGAAGCCGAGCATGGATGCCACGATCGAAGAGGTGAGCTTGTCCTAGTACATCTTGGAGAGGAGACTAGAGGATGAGATCTGGAAAATGCATGTGATTTTTTTTCTCCAGGATTCACCATGTCACGTCCCTCACTCCAAAATGGTGTCAGGTCCCAGCGTGTCCACCCAACGCATCGACATGTCCGGCAGCTCCTACGCCAGCAGCAGGTCTGAGGCCATGTTTGAACCAGGTGAGTTAAAAATATTTTTAGAAATGTGTTTAAAATTGTCACTTTACAGCCTGCTGGTTACATTGTTGCTTTTCCCTACTTATTGTTTCATTCAAGGTGTTGAGGTTTCATTTGTTTCTATTTTGTTGATTTTCAAAATGACACTATTTAATTTAAGTTAACAACTTTAATATTTCAAATATATGATTGAGTTTAATTTAATACTTTCCATTATTTTTGTATTTACTTTTAAATGTAGTCTCGCTCTCCCTCATTCAGTCTTTTATAATTATGTCTGTATTATCTGTATCATTTTTGTATATTCTTACCATATTAAAATGTAATGTATCTTTACAATACAAACCATTTGTATGATTTTTCATCACTGTTATTTATATTTAAAATTTAAAATAACAAAACATACTTTTTGGTTCGTTTTCTTTTCATCTGCAGCTCTCGACTGCACCGGCGACGTGTACAAGGTACTTTTTGCTCATTTTGACTTGTTAGTTTTTAATTATTATTTTTTTTTTAACAACCAAATTTTTGTACTTCTTAGAAACTGGAGGACGTTGACCTCACAGGGTCCGAGTTCCTGAAGCTCTTCCACGTGGATTGTGTCATCAACAATCCTCGACAGAGTGTCCCCGGCATAGTAGGTGGACGAGCGTCTGGCGTCCGCTCTGCTCAGTCATATGACCGATCCTCTCTCGACTCCGCAGCTGAAGTCTGATGGAGACTCTAAGGAGATGCTTCTGCTGAAGGAACGACACGTCCTGCTGCCTCAGCTGAAGGTTTACGAGTGTGACTACAGGAGCTTGCTGGAGAAGGTGGAGCAGTAAGTAGCGAACGTGTTTCATTGACCAACTCAAGGTTGTTTTCTTCGGACCAACGTTGAACGTGTGTTTGGTCAGATTGAAGGTCAGGAAGGAGGACTTGGACAAACCTCTCAGGATGGTGAATCAGCCGCTGTTGAAAGAGATAAAGACATTTACAGAGCAGGAGGTGCAGCTGTTGTTTCACCATCATCATCACAGGCAGCTTATATGTCGACACTCATGGCGTCTCTTGATTCCACAGCTCAAGTCCTTCAGTGTCAAGTTGAAGGAGCATCAACGTTTCTTCTCAAAGATGGCCAAAGAAAAGTCTCACGAGATGAAGGAGTCGCTGTACTCGGAGCTCCTCAGAGCTCACGAGGTGAGAGGAGGGCAGAGCGCTGTACTGAAGGTTGTTGGTTTACAAGCCAGACTGGTTGATTTTTCAGGAGGAAGAACTGAAGGTGAAGCAAACGATGGAAGATGCCAGTGAGATCATTGAAGGCCTGGATGAGTGCATCGCTCAAATAGAAGCAGGTAAGAACCGACGTCTCAACGTCTACTGTTGCTTAATGACCGAGTCACATACCTGTGTAGTAGCGCTGTGTAACGGCAAAAATCTGGTGATCAATACATATCGCGATACGCGGTATGATATATAGTGATACTGTAATAACAAGGATATATTTGTAGTATTGTCGAGTACTTGACTCTGGTGTTGCAGAATTTACAGACCACATGACTCTTGACAAAGTCGTAACTACTTTCATTGCTTTTGAAACCAAAATAGAAAAAGCTGCTTGAGTCACTGTATCCTCTCGTTCTCAGTCATTGCTGGGTTTTTGCATTTTTCAATTTTTCCTTTAACTGCCATCTAGAAGCCAGAAGTTTAATTGCGTCACAAAATGTAAAAAGAAACAAAAAATCCCCTGAATATTTGCATGTTAATTGTAAAAAAAAAATCAAATTATTCTATTTTAAACAATATTTATTTTAAAAATAAGCCACAGAAGAAGGATTATAAAAGAATAAAATGGGATCCGGTTGAATATCGATGTGGTTCGTGAATAAATTGATTTTTAAGTGTATCTATATTTTCCAACACCACTCCTGTGTTTTCTGGACAGAGATCGCAGCAGTGGAAGAAACCTCTGTCGACAACAAGCCAAGTATGAAGTGTCTTCAGGAAGGTATTGCAATCGTTGTGTGACTTCACTTGTCTTAGATCTCGGCCTTGATAAATCCACGTCTTCTCCACAGACATGCTGACGCTCACTCAGACTCTGGACCAGAACAACAAGTGAGTCCAAGTCAGCGAAGAACGACGTCAGGCAGCCTCTGTAACAAGTGTGTCGTTCACAGACTCGTGTGCGAACTGGAGACTCAAAACAGTCGGAATTCTGCCACGATCAACAAACTGATGATGGAGACGAAGAACCTGGAGAACCAAGAGGATCTCCTCCACCTGTCAGTCATTCCTCTCTCTGCCTGCTCTGTTCATCTTCCATCTCAAACCATGTGATTCCCTCTCAGGCTGAGCGAGTGGAGGATGAAGGAGAGAACCAGCAGCCGCACACTCTTCACTTTCCTGCACGGAACTCTGCAGCTGGAGGTCGCTCATGAAGGTGGTGAGGAGAAGCTCATGGCTGCTTCTGCTCAGCTTGCTCACGGGGAGATGTTGTGTTTTAAATCTGTTGTGTTTTGTGTTCAGGAGACGACAAAGAAAAGAAAGTGACGAACATCGACTTCACGTTTCAGCTGGATGGTAAGAATAACCAGGGATTGTTTTAGTGAACGGTTTGTTTTAAAATTGGGTAGTGTGTGTCGTTTCTTTGCATTACATCTGTGTGTGTGTTTGTTTGAAACAAATGCTACAGTGTTGTTTTATTCCTAATACGAGCTGTGTTTTTCCTACTTTTTTGTGTGTCCTTTATTGTTGCCTGACATTTCTTTTTTGGCTTGTTGCGATTATTTCAACGTGTGTTTTTATTATGTTGGGTTTACTTGCTGTGTTTTGTATTTACGTTTGTTTCTGTGTAGTTTAACTTAATTCCGTAGTTATTTAGTGTTGACTTGTTGTTGGTCGCTGTCTCCAGCCAATCACCGATCAGTATGAGGCTCCTCCCACATTGTTGACGCAAGATAAAATATTGACGCTAATAAAGTTCTATTTCGTCCCTACTGACCGCCAGAGGCGGTGCTTCAAGCACTGAATGTATCCATCTCGTGCACGCGCTGTTCGAGTTTTATACCAACAAAGTCACCTGTGACTCCTGATGACCCCGGATAGGGTATATCTTCCGGTGACATCAGAGGATCTATTCCTTTTCATCTTCTCGCTGCACAAGTAGCATGTCATCGAGCTAGCTCAAGGACTAGCTCTTTCGTTGCTGGTAGTCACGCGACTTCTGTCGGAGCTGCGAAACTTTCGCCCTCCAGAGACTGCAACGAACTTTGACGCGGAGAAGTTGTAGCGGCTCGCCGTGGACACTTCCGGAGATCGTCATCGTTTGGCTAAGTACCAACTTACTTATATCATTAAATATCAGTACAACCTGTTGTACTAGCTTTTGGTTGTATTTTGAATTATTTCGGTGACAAAGTGTGTTCGCTCCCTCTCCCGACATTGTACTCTATATTTATATATCATTGAATATCAGTACAACCTGTTGTACTCGCTTTTGGTTGTATTTTGATTTCTTTCGGTGACGGAAGTGTTTTCGCTCCCTCTCCCGACATTGTACTCTTTATTTGTATATCAGTACAACCTGTTGTACTTGCTTTTGGTTGTATTTTGATTCATTTTGGTGACGGCAGTGTTTTCGCTCCCTCTCCCGACATTTATACCGCTGATATACAGCTACCGTTTGAGTGCTGGTGCAACCTATTGCACTCTTTTGGTTATTTTTTACATTTGTTGGTGACGACTGCGTATTCGCTTCCTCTCCCAGCATTTGTGCTACTTCAATCCCATATGTGTAACACTCGTTGGTGAAGGCTGTGTTTTTGCTCCCGCTCCCAGCGTTTGTGATACTTCTATCTCTTATGTGTAACACTTGTTGGTGAAGGCTGTGTTTTCGCTCCCGCTCCCAGCGTTTGTCGTTTTTTCTCTGTGTGGCCTTTCGCTCGTTGCTAACATGCTTGGAGGCCACTCTTGCTCAGTCTGTATGGCTTCTCTGCAGCCTGAAGATGGCCATATGTGTCCCTCATGCCTTGGTCTCGAGCATCTGAGGGAAGGTCTTTCAGAAGATCCCTGTATGAACTGCAGCTTCATGCCCCAGGGAGTAAGGGCTGCCAGACTTGCTGATGTGGAGCAACTGTTGGGCCTCGTTTCGTTGCCTGAGCAGTTAACCTCAGCCCAGCAGCAGACTCCAGCTCAATCCCGCTGATCTAAACGGGAGGCTGCTGAGACTAGAGGCCTAGAGAGACCTAGAGAGACTAGGTCCTGTTGCCCGACTCTGTTGCTTCCCCTCAATAAGGTATGTACTGGGATTCTTCGTGACCTTGTTGTTATGGGTCATCCAGTGCTTGAAGCAACGCCTCTGGCGGTCAGTAGGGACGAAATAGAACGAAAGTTACGGATGTTACTACGGATGACCGCCAGAGCGTTCTGTCACTCAGAATCCTTATGACTTCGCGAGAGGATTCTGCAGGAACAGATCAGCTGATGTCACCGGAAGATATACCCTATCCGGGGTCATCAGGGGTCACAGGTGACTTTGTTGGTATTAAACTCGAACAGCGCATGCGCGAGATGGATACATTCAAGCACCGCCTCTGGCGGTCATCCGGGACTCATAGAACCGTAGTTACATACGTAACTTCCGTTTTAAAGTGATCATTATTACTACAGTGTAAGTATCACGATACAGAGGTAGGATACGATTTATCGTGATTCTGTAGTAACGAGGATATATGTGTAGTATTGTCGAGTACTTGAACTTTACTTTGACACCAAATATGTGCAAACTTTAGATTTAAAAGCTGCTGCAGTCACTGTATCCTCTCGTTCTCAGTCATCATTTTGGGTTTTCGAAAACGAAACAAAAAATCAATATAGTTCTGTTGAATATCGATACAATATCGTAAAAAAAGAAATTCTGATATTTTCACACCTTATCGTCATCGCATCATGGAAAGTTTTCAACTAAAGTTGTGCGTCTGCAGAGAAGCGGTCTCAGGACCACGCCCTCCTCGTCCACCGCCTCGTCACACAGCACCTGCAGGCCCAGACATGCTGGACGGACAAGTACCCGACCTGTGGCCACGTCCCAAAGGTAACACCCGTACACCACTTTGCTGACGCTGAGACCTCCCGCATGCACCTTCACATAGTCGCCTCATTTATGTGTGTGTGTGTGTAGCTGCTGGACGACGTCGGCCTGGTGGTGAGTCGCTGTCGTCTGCTGGGCGAGGAGGTGCGTCTGCTGAGGATGTGGGGCGGTCTGAGGCTGGACATCCTCGACATCAGCTGCCGGGACACTTGGTGAGACTTCTGATTGTGTAGCCAGAGAGTTGTGTCAATATATAGAGTTTGACGTGTGTTTTGGTGTAAACTATTTGTGGGTAATCATGTCCTTGGTGTGTGTCCGTAGAGCGAGTAAGTAATTGTGTTTTCTCTACTTTTGATGTTGTGTATTTGGTTCTTCATACGTTCATGTATGTTTGTGTAATTCAGCCCAAAGATTGTCGTGAGCCACACTAACCTGTCGTCCTCTGGCCTCAGCGTTCACGTCCTCTTCAGCAGCCTGAAGAAGTTCTCCAAGTTCGAGGTGGTTCTGTCGGCGAGCATCGTGGACCACAACTGTGTCTTCCACCTGTTCAGCTTCAGAAACCTGATCGGAGACAACAGGTGAGTCTCCCGGTTGATCACCTGAGGGGAGAAGATTAGATGACGATCCAAGTGGTCTAACGATTGTGTGTGTGTGACGTCCAGGCTGAACCAGGTGAATGAGGTCGTGACCTCTGTGAGTCCGGGCTGGAAGCTGCTGACCAGGATCGTCAAGAAGATTCACGACCTCCTGGCTTGAGACCTCGACCCTGTCTTCATCTGTCACCTGCTTCATGTCAGAACGAATAGAACTGCGTGTGATTCTCGGCCTGACCTGCAGGCGGCGCCATTTGTCTTTGTATTTTCGTCTGTAAATGTGTGTCTTTAAGGATGTAAAATAAACAACAACTTTTCTATGTTAAGAGAAACACTTTCTCTTCAATCACCGGATCTGATCATCGATGTAACATGTTTCACATGTGATTACAGGACAGAAGACGTGATGTCAGAGATAACTGTAGAAATGACAAGGTCAGAAATGATTGACAGGATCTCTTGATCTTCAAAAGCTCACTTTATGGAAGTCATGTCAAGAAAGTAAAAAGACCACAACAATAATAGTTTTACTGACGCCTTCATGTTTCAAATGTAGCCATAAGCTCAACAATACTATTAGAACATGTTTGGTCATGTGACCCTGTGGTCTCATCTCGGTGGGCGCGAGTCTCTCCTGCCTGTCACTGCGCTGACATGTGCTCAGTGTCGAGGTCACACAGCGGGGGGTGACCCTGAGATCAAGGGGGGGGCGGGGGAGGAGAGAGGGGGGAGCTCTGGGTGGCCGAGTGTCCAACGTCAACCGTCAGAGAGGACTTTCTGAGCCGACACAGTCCAGTGAGCCATCGGAGCAGACCCCCCTCCAGCACCCCCATATAAACAAGAGCTACTGTCAGACAGACCACACACACACACAGGCTTTATTACAGTTGTAATACTGAAGTCATCCTTTTATTCTCATCATCCTCTGTCTTTCTTTTTTTTTTTTTCTTCACCTTGTTTTTCCCCTTTTATTCCTTATATTATTTCTTCTCCTTTAGTCTTGTTAAACCCTCTCCTTCTCTACCTCTTTTCCCTATCCCTCTGCTTTTCCTTTCTTACCATCTTTTTCCTTACCTTCCAAGAATCTATTCTCCTCCGTTCACCTGATCTTCCTAATCTTCCTCTTATCTTTGTTCCTCTTTTTTGTCCTTCTTTCATCTTTACCTTCTTTTTTTCATAAGAAGCACTTTTCTTCAACTTCTTTTTCCCTATCTTCTTTTTTTTAATTCTCCCTGTTCCTTTTTCTTCACCTTCCATTTTCGGTCCTTGCCTCTTTCTTTTCACATAAGTTCCTTTTTTCCACTTTTTTCTTTCTCCTTCTCTTTTCTTTCCCCCTTTCCTTTAATTCCTCTCCTCGAAGTTCAATTATTTTCTCCAATCTTGGCTATGGTCAAACGTGACGTCATCTCTGACAGTTAACACTAGAGGTCACTGCAGGTCAACGATGTCGGTCAACAAAAGTGCACCGCTGACCTTTTCTCTTAGCAGGTTAGTGCTGTCACTCGGTGCATCCGGCTGTCACCCTAAACGGATTTGAACCTTCAGCTCTGAGCTACAGAATTCGATTTTGCTCTTTATTGTGTAGGTTTGGATCAGCTGACTTCTCGGAGCTGGCGTCTGCTCACAGGATCAGTCACAGAACTCACTACATTGTTGATCCAGAAGTTTGTATTTCTAAACTTTATTCATCAAGACGTGAAATTTAAACTGTAATAACTATATTATACCACGACCACCCTGCGCCTCCTCTCTCTCCCTCCTCCTCCTCCCTCCTTCACACCCCTGCGCTGTTGTCGCCCTAATTCTTCTCTCCCTCATCCCCTCGCCATCTTGTTATCTCCCCCCGTTTGACTTTAATTAGTTAATGCATTAATTATCTACGCCCCAATACCTGCCCTATTAACACAGCCCCCCCTGTCTGACCCCCAATGTGTCACCCCGCGCGCAAAAGACGCACGCGCACCAAACTATTCCTGGTACCCCCATACCTCCTTTTCACTCTATTTTTCTCGCTCTCTCGCTCCTTTGCCCCCTCCCTATCTCCCCCCGCAAGTCATCTCTCCCCCCTCCTTTCTTCCCAATCTCTCTCCTCCTCTCCCCCGTCTCCCCCGGAGCCTCGCAGTCCCCTCTCTCTCCCCGGCGACGGAATTATGAAAAATGCGCCCATCGACAGAGCGCCTCAGCTTCGATTAGCCGAGATGGGACATGACAGGCCGCGATCAATACTTATACCGTCCTATAACATAAATAGTGTTAAAATGGTATTATACATAATACAACATATATATGTTACTTATACATGCAATAAAACTGATGTAAATGACAAGATGGGATTTGTCCAACAAGGGTTTAATAAATATATATTAAGGCTGCTGGTCCTGACAAGGTGTCTGCTCGACTGCTAAAGACCTGCTGAACTAGCTGAGCCGCACCAGCATGTCTTCAGTCTCAGTCTACGGCTGGGGGAAGTACCAACCCTGTGGTGGACTTCCTGTATCGTTTCAGTCCCGAAAAAGATCCGACCGAGAGAGTTGAACGATTACAGACCGGTGGCATTGACTTCGCAGCTGATGAAGACACTGGGGCGGCTGGTCCTTAAACATTTCAGGCCACAAGTCCAGCACGCGCAAGACCGCCTGCAGTTTGCCTACCGGCCAGCAGTTGGTGTAGAAGATGCCATCCTTCACCTCCTGAGTCAGACCTACTCCTACCTGGATAAAGGAAGAGGTTCAGTGAGGATCCTGTTCCTGGACTTTTCTAGTGCCTTCAACACTATCCAGCCCACTCTGCTGCAGGACAAACTGACTAAGATGCACGTGGACCCTGGTCTGGTCTCCTGGATTTCGGATTATCTTACTGATCAACCACAGTATGTCAGGCTGAAGGACATCACGTCTGACACTGTGGTGTGCAGTACAGGAGCCCCTCAGGGGACAGTACTGGCCCCTCTCCTCTTAACCCTCTACACTTCAGACTTCTGCAACAACTCAGAGCTGAGTCTCGTCCAGAAGTTGCTGACGACACTGCTATTGTTGGATGCATCAGGGACAACAGCGAAGACGAGTATAGGAGTCTGATACGTGACTTTGTGGACTGGAGTGAGAGGAAGGAGGAAGGAGCTGGTCTTGGACTTCGGGAGGTCCAGGACAAAGCCACATCCAGTTTCCATCAGAGGCGACGAGGTGGAGATAGTTCACAACTATAAGTACCTCAGTGTGTGGCTGGAGAGTAAACTGGTCCTGCAACACAGACCATGTATATAAGAAAGTTCAGAGTAGACTGTACTTTCTGAGGAGGCTTCGATCATTTAACATCTGCAGGAAGCTCCTCTGCATGTTCTACCAGTCTGTGGTGGCCAGTGTCCTGTTCTATGCTGTGGTGTGTTGGGGTGGGAATGTGTCCAAGAGGAGTGTCAACAGGTTGGACAGGTGGATCAGAAAGGCTGGCTCTGTGGTTGGCATGAAGCTGGACTCACTGGTGACAGTTTCTGAGAGGAGATCATTGAACAAACTACTGTCCATCATGGATGATGACAGTCATTAAAACGATTAAAAACGAGTCCGTTTCTGTCGCTCCAACACGACGTCACGTCCGGGTCTTAATACTTTGCTTTATGGAGAGAAAAGGTCAAAATGCAGAGTGTACGGGTCTTTTATTCGCCGCTTCAAGTCAAACAAAGATACAACTTTACGATCGAAAGGACTCGCTCTTTGCCGGCAGCTCTACAGGTCAATAGCTCCGGGAAAGACGGTCTCGGGTTATGGGGCTTCTTTCTATTTAAGGGAAAGTTTCCTGTCCAGGGGGTCGCCTATTCCGGGGAAGTGGTTCTTTTATGTTAGCTCCTGTCTCGGGTCACCTGGAGAGTAACTTCCTTCCTTGCCTGTTGTGTGGGCAAGTTCTTTTGTCTTCCAGCCCCCCTTTTTTGGGTGTGTTCCGTTTTGCCCTTTTGTTTCACGCCCACAGGTGTGAACTGAGCAGACAGACAGATGCTTCATTAAGTCGCTGATTAATCTCTAGTCTGTTTTCAAGCTAGCCTTGAGACAGTGCATATCAGTATGAAGTGAAATGTTAATTGTGAATGTGTATTCAAATGTTTAAGCTCTTAGATGAGGCTAGTAATTTCTACTCTATATTTGTATTATCTTTTTAGAATTAATTTAACTTATGGCGTATATGTATAGTGTATAATAATTTCCAATCTAACAACTCCCCCTGTTGACGTGGCCTTTACAGGTCACGTCATAAACAAAAAGGTCCAATTTTCTAAATCAATGGTTGTTCCGCAGCAACATTTAATCGTTTTTTATCTAATATTATCATTTTCCAAACAACATATTATTATCATGTACCTGCACACGCTATATGTAAAACCGAAAATATAATCATCTGTCTGTAATATTAATATTATTTTTAAACGGTGACACAAAGTTTGGCCTCATTCAGAAGTGGTCTTTCATCGTTCTTTCATGTTTCTCAGCAGTCCAGTCCATCAGCATTGTCGTTATCATCATCCTCTGCAGTTGGTCTGTTCGTTCTTCATCTTCCATAGTCGGCGTGACTGTTCTTCTTCATCATCTAGTCCTCTTCGTCCATGTTCCGATTCCAGGCGTGCAGAGGAAAAACCGATCCCAGAAATCCGTCTTCTTCGATCTTCTCCGAGTCCATCTTCTTGAACCTACACACAAACAACCTTCATTCAGGAGTAGCTCTGACCAAAAAAAGTTTTTTTTATTAATGTAATAGAATTGGGTAATTTCCCCATGTACTTATCCGCTTGTTTCTTCTGATGGGGAATGTGGTTGATGCGTTTACTCATCCAGGTCAGAAAATCCTGCGTCCACTGATTTTGACCCTGGTTGGAGAGAGTAATATACACGTCCGCTGCCCTCTGCCTGTTATCTGGCAGTATGAGTCGACCACAATGCATGTTCTTTTACCCCATTTGTTTTGTTGTTCGTGTTTATTTTGTATTTTTATTATTTCCATATTGGTTCCTATTAACATTTTTTATATATATATTTTTTTTTATTTCTACTTTTAATATATATTTTATTTCTTCTTTAGTTTATTTTAAATCTAGATCAGTTTTAGTTTTAATCTAAATGAGCTAATTTTTATTGTTAGTTTAGTTTAAGTTTTTAGGTTCATTCTTAGTTTTTGTTTGCTTATTTTTTCATTTTTCTTTTCTTTTTCGCTTTGATTTACCCGGGGCGTCCCCCATTTAGGACATAAAACCAGGAATCCCCAAATTAGGAACATCACTTTCATCAATACTGTTCACTGTTCATTCATTGCTCATTCCATTCATTCCATTCATACATCAATTTCCCCTCGAGGACACATAACATCTTTTGATGTTACCTGTCCTTTGGGTTACTGTTGTCTGATCATCTCAAAGATCACCTTGATCCAACTCCCCCTGTTTAACTACACCGTCTCTGCTGTAGTCCCTCTTGTGGAACCTGTGAGAGTCTTAAGATGTTATTTTACCAGGTTTTCTTTAAATGATGGTGTCACTGTTCTGCACTGGTGTTGGTGCCACCCCCTGCTGTGTCACATTCCAGGTATCTCCACCTGAATGCTAATTTAAACCTGGATCCTTCATGACCTTTGTTAGGTCATTTTTAAGGCTTCCTTTGTCTCCTTCAACTGTAAAAGGAGAACTAGACATATTCGTTAAATACAAGAAAAACATACAACTTTTCTTTCTGCAAAATTGAAACTGGGGTGTTATGTTGTCTGACCTCACCTGTGCTGAACTTTGGAAATCATTCCTTTACCATTGAATTAAAACCTACATCTATTTTATATGAAACCTTTCAAGTCATTTTTCAAATGAATGTCACCACTATTTATTTATGTTGCTAAGACTTCCCTGTCAGAAAAAAGTCTTCTAAATGAGATTGTAAAGCATTGTACAGTAAGGATGTAAGAGTAACCATTTTCACTTTCATTGATAAATTCAACTTCTGTAATTAATAAATTCCTGATAAAAACATATCTCATGGGCTTTGTAATGCAATGTTTTTTCAAAGCCAACTAGAATCCTCTGTGCATCACCGTCTTGCCCAAAAAAAGTATCTTTCCTTTAGACCAATTGTTTTTATCATTAATTACATTAGAGACCTTTCTTAACTGACCATTTCAGCAACTGATTCACACCTCCACTTCTACAACCTGATTCACACCTCCACTTCTACAACCTGATTCACACCTCCACTTCTACAACCTGATTCACACCTCCACTTCTACAACCTGATTCACACTTCCATTACTACTCAAAATTCTTCTCCTTACCTACAACCTACAACTGGACACAGAAGTCACTTTCTCCATGAGCCTGACATCATCTCCTCTGTTGCATGTGGAATTGTTTACAACCTGTGGAATGTCAGCAGGGGTCCGTGTCCTTTGTTTTAACTGTCCTCACAACACAACTCGCTCCAGCCTCTGTGCAGCTGATTTAAAACATCTCCTGTCCTGTAATTACACAACTTAACACATTCAGTTAGTAATAGCCATGAAATTGAATTCCTTCGTCTTGATGATTATTTATCTGTTGTTTTTAGCTTTTCTTTCTGCTATCACTAGTTTGATGAGGGC
Organism: Callionymus lyra; assembly: GCF_982586985.1. Taxonomy (NCBI): domain Eukaryota; kingdom Metazoa; phylum Chordata; class Actinopteri; order Syngnathiformes; family Callionymidae; genus Callionymus; species Callionymus lyra. The sequence continues at coordinate 23,969,460 of NC_141830.1, read as the reverse complement.
TGAGGACTTATATCAGGTAGGGGCAGTAGATGCCGGCCCCTTCTACTCGGCTTGCGGAACTGTTGTCCTGCATGACTACTGAAAAATCTACATCCCCTTTTTATTTTAAGAGATTTGTAATGTGCTGGGATCTGTGGGTAGAAAGGACATTCATTTCTCCAGTGACCTGGTTGTCCACATGAAAAGCAGCAGTCGTTGCCTGGTGTGAAATACTGTTGGGCTGCAGCCATTTGCTGCCGCTGTTCAGCTTCCAAATCTTTGTGCATGCATGACATCAGTTCATTCACATCCACCTTTGTAGGGAACACCTTTCTCATGGCCTTAAATATTCATTTTGCATGAGGAGAAAAAAGTGCTTGATATGGCTCCCTACAAGTTCCTGCTTTTTCCTCTATTTTTAACAAATTAGCAAAACCCACACATGCCATAACAATTTGTCTCCAATCTCCAATAGCCAATACAATTCCTGTCATATTGTTGCAAAAAACATTAATCCACGGACCTGCTCCCCTTTCCAAAGGAGGAAGTTTTTCTTTCAGACATTTTACATCCATCATAGTTGCTGAGACGTAATCAGTATAATCCCTCTTTCTTCTATTCTTCATCACTAGAGGAAACTGTCCATGAGGTCCTGTTCCCAATCCATCTAGTCTCCCTTTCTCACCTTTTCTAGTTTTAACTTTATGTTTAGAGGGTGTCAGTGGCGTGCCTGGGGCAAGTCTATAATTACAATGATTGTCTTGTTCCTCATTCTTACTGCTGCTTCTTCCCTCACTGTCATTTTTCTTTTTAAATTTTTCTGATTTGTCATCTACCTCCTCACACAGCTGCTCTATAGTTCCAAGTGTACTTGTCATGGCTGCGCTCACATCTTTATCTACTTTTTCTTGTCTTATTGCTATTTCAAATATGTTAAGTGTTTTTTCTGTTGTGTCTAACAGATCTCTTGTGAGAATGTCTTGCCTATGTGTTATTATTGCTAAATTATCGATTATCTCTTTTAAATGTATAATTTTTGTTTTATCTATTTCATTACCATCTTGATCCACCATCAGCTGCCCTCCTGTAACATTGAACACTGGTGTCTGGGTGTTCACTTTCTCTTTCATTACCATTTTTTGCAATCTATCAGACAACATTTGTGAGTTTACATTTTTGTTTCCACCTTCTAGGTAAGGTGGTGGTGAATCAGTTTTTTTCAGTTACATTATTTTCATCAACAACTTCCTTTTCAACAGCTTTCACTGGTGCCATCACTTCAGTATTTAACTTTATCATTTTCACCATTTCCATAATCACAAAAAATCTGTCTCTATCAGTTTTAGTTTTTTCTAACAAAGCCAGTCTGTGTTTTTCACTAAACAACCTGCTTGTTTTTCTCCTCCTAATGACTTCAAGTTCTAGATTTATATTTTTCACATTTTCACCTAGAATATCTTCTTCAGGCATACGCATGCCCCAATCAGGCAGATTTCCAACCTTTCTTTGCTTTTTAGCCCATTTATACCAGTTTTTACAACATTTTTCCGATTCAACGGAGCAATTTTTTCCACATACGAACTTACAGAGCGAAACAATACAGCACCACATGATCCTATTCCACAAGACTGCCATTTTACCTGCAGTTCAGATAAATCCATTTCTTATTTTTATTTATTTTATTTTTTCCTTATTTTTTTTATTTTTATTTTATTTATTTTTACACCAATTGTTCGTCTCCCTCTCTATAAGAGAACTGTCACGCTTGAATACCTATATTATAATCCCAAACTTTATTATGACATGACAATCAAATAAAGTTAATTTTACCATTTAAAAAAAAAACTCATAGAACTTACAAGAAAAAAATCTTTTTTAAACCAATAGAAACTGAAGAATTTCTTTCCACAAAACTTGAAAAACACGTATTAGCATTAACGTCGCATTTAGTCAAGAAAGTCGTTATTTTTTTTATCACAATATAGGTACTCACTATGCAACCAACGTAACATAAGAAACAACAAGAGTATTTGAATTCGTAAAACTTGCGGCGCAAGAAATGCTTTTTTCCCCAAAAATATTATAAAACGCTTGAATACTTATTTTATAATTACCAAAAATTTGTATAAAAAAAACTTGCAAAATGAAATTCACAAGCAAAAAACGCTTTTTTCAACCAATAGAAGTCCACGGCAGTTGACCGTGAAACTTCTTTTATAAATATAGTAAGCCGTTTTTTCCCTCTTTTAAAAATAAACTCGCAGCATAAAACTTACAAGAAAAAAAACTATCTTTTTTAGCCAATAGAAATTTAAGAAAGCTATACATTTCTTTATTCAAAACTTGAAAAACACACATTAGCGTTAACGTTGCATTAATCAAGAAAGTTGTTTTTTGTTTTTTATCATAACATAAGTATTCATAAGGCAGCGTAACCTATAAAAAGCTCTGTTTTTTCCCATTCACACGCCATTCGTACTCAAGGGGGTTAAGCATCTCTAAAAGGGTGAATTAAATGCCTTTAAAGCGTGCTAATAGAGATATATTTGTCACTCGATAGAACCCCCGGCCAATTATGTTCTATCTGTGATTACTTTAGGTGCCAAGAGTCGTAACGGAAAATAAAACCAAAACAACAAGTTATATGTTTGCTTGCCTTACAAGCCGGAACCAACGCACAACCCATCCACTACGCCTTCTAAATCGATTAACTCAGCCAGACGAAACTAAATGCAGAAATTAAATAAAAGGTTTTCTGCTTACCATATTTTGGGCCCGTTCGTCTGACTGGCCTCAGTCGCCGTCTTTTCGTCCAAGAATCTCCAAACAAATCTGAGGGTCACTCGCACCAATTAAAACGATTAAAAACTAGTCCGTTTCTGTCGCTCCAACACGACGTCACGTCCGGGTCTTAATACTTTGCTTTATGGAGAGAAAAGGTCAAAATGCAGAGTGTACGGGTCGTTTATTCGCCGCTTCAAGTCAAACAAAGATACAACTTTACGATCGAAAGGACTCGATCTTTGCCGGCAGCTCTACAGGTCAATAGCTCCGGGAAAGACGGCCTCGGGTTATGGGGCTTCTTTCTATTTAAGGGAAAGTTTCCTGTCCAGGGGGTCGCCTATTCTGGGGCAGTGGTTCTTTTATGTTAGCTCCTGTCTCGGGTCACCTGGAGAGTAACTTCCTTCCTTGCCTGTTGTGTGGGCAAGTTCCTTTGTCTTCCAGCCCCCCTTTTTTGGGTGTGTTCCGTTTTGCCCTTTTGTTTCACGCCCACAGGTGTGAACAGAGCAGACAGACAGATGCTTCATTAAGTCGCTGATTAATCTCTAGTCTGTTTTCAAGCTAGCCTTGAGACAGTGCATATCAGTATGAAGTGAAATGTTGATTGTGAATGTGTATTCAAACGTTTAAGCTCTTAGATGAGGCTAGTAATTTCTACTCTATATTTTTATTATCTTTTTAGCATTAATTTAACTTATGGCGTATACGTATAGTGTATAATAATTTCCAATCTAACATCATCCTCTGAACACTGTCATCAGTGAGCAGAGAAGCAGCATGAGTGCACGAATGCTCCTTCCCCGATGCAAAACTAATAGACTCAGGGACTCATTCAGTCCTCGTATTATTAGATTGTACAATTCTGAGTTTGGGGGCAGGAGTGAAGTGAAAGTATCTTGACATTCTGTTCTATGTTAATCTTTGTATCCTTTGTATTTGTTATTTTTCTTTGATCTATGTTCTTTATCTTTAGACTTAGATTGTATCATCTTGTTCTTTCTCTTTATTTCTCTTTGTTATTGTTCTTTTTTTTATTTTTTATGAATAATTGCTGTATTTGCTGTGTCTAATTGGAAAAAAAACAATTTCCCGAAGTAGACCTCCTGAGGGATCAATAAAGTTCTACCTAACCTAACCTAACTTAAATGTCTGATTCTTACCATCAACATCTGGCGTAGAGACACAAGTCATTTCTGGCTTGTCGGACGAGCACAGAACTGATGAAGAATCTAGAATATGAAAAGACAACAATCGATTTTAACTTGATACTCGAACAGCAGTTTTAGTCGATACTGTTCGGTGTGTGAAAACAACTCGGGCAACAGCTCCAGCGCAGCTAGTTTCACACTCAGATAAGTTTTGAAATAATACATAAGAAAGCACTGTGGCCATGTCACTCACTGCCCGCTGACTCGCTGTCGATACTTGCTACCATCTCATGATATCACTGCCACTGTTCTCTGTCGCATCAACACAACTATTATTGTCCTTCACACCTCTGCAGCTTTAACTTTGAAGTTTCTCTAAACACTTCTTCGGTGTTCTGGCAAACCCATGGATGGTCATTCTGTTCTCCATTTCCTGAAAAGCCATCTTGCTCTTTGTCGCCCCATACGACTGACGCTGGTGCTTTCATCTGCTAGGATTACTGAAAAAAGATGCTATCCATCAGCATTTTAAACAATGTACTCATACCCAGTTTTGTTGTTAAGTAAAAGCAAGCCCCTCAGAAACAAAACTTGTGAAATGGAAATGCGCAACCTATGGTATTGCGTGGTAGAACCGGGTCAACTGATATGCGGTATATAATACTGTGACCTAAAATCTCATCAAACATCAGCTCATTCAAAAACCCATTTCTTTAAAAATCCTTATCAAACTCAAGGATCAAACTGTCATTGAAAGGGTATAAATACATTTATTTACAGAAAAATGTATTTCGTCGGATCATAATTTTATATATTGTCGTAAAACTGAAGTTGAATTTGATGTTTTATTGCTTTAACCAATGTCCTGGCTTCATATTTGTATTGTGATATTTCTATTTTTATTTGTCTTAACTGTGTAGCCCTTTAAGATAAATTTATGTAAACAAAAAATTACAACAAATAACATTTATAGTTAGAATTATTGGCAACTACATCTTTGGCCTAAACTATATAAACTTTATTTAAATTGATTAGGATGACAAAAAAAAACGTTCTTTGTTGGAAAGTTATGAGTAAGTTTAATAAAAAGAGGAATTCTAACGGATATGACCAGTTGCTTACTGTCATATAAATAGTGAAAAAATATCTACACTTCCTACACTTGTAAAGCTGACTCCAGAACAGTTAGTGCCTCACCACAATCTGCTGTTGTCCATTATGATGCAACGATGATGGTCTTGTTCTAAAATGGTGAATCAGCTGCTTTAGATTGAAAGCGTAAATTTAATTTTCAAAGCAGTATTGACAAAAATAGTCAAAGTTTAAAAGCCAAATCATGTGAAAACCCACATTTCCTGACTTACTTACATGAATAAAATGTTGAAGTCTTCCTCTCCAAGAAATCCCTCATCATGACCATGTTTTGAACTTATTACTTTATAAAGTCCTCCCCCGTCTGAAATCTCGAGAGGTTGCAAGAGCGAAGTCCATTATGATGGAATAATGGCTTCACTCCTCTTCCAGCCAGCTGTAATCATGCCCTGCTTTGTTTATACAACGAGTCCCTCGGAGATGGAGATCTCGGGAATCGATGACATGCCTTGACAAACCTCAATGTTTAACTAATCACAACAGAGTGGTGGCGGCTAAGGTAAACAAACTGGATCCAGACTGATTAGTACAATAGAGGTCAAAGATCAATGTAAGAGATCAACACATTAGTTGACCTTTAAAGAGTTTTAAGTTCCACTTAATCACTTATCCTTGTCACTCTGTCAGGTACATCAAAAGTGTCTGAAACACATGCTTTGTATATTGTGTTTATTATGGTTTTCTTTTCAAGATGACTCCAAAGTTGTTGATGCACCTGGGGAGCTGGGATGAAAAAAAAAGTCTAAAATGGTGGATTAAGATGTGTTTGATCAGATTAGAGTCTCCTGTGTTTGTAGTCAATTATGTAATGTGACCTGAAAGGATAGAGAGTGACATTCAGTTTACTTTTTATGAAGGTATAACAAACTCATATTTGGGCCACTTTTAGCTCAGCTCACTTTCAAATAGATTCATAGTAATGGTAAGAAGCGTCTCGATGAGATCGTGTGCACGGGCAGAAGCTGACTCATTCCTCTTAGCTCCGCTCATTCACAGGTTGAGCGTGTGGATCTCAGTCCCGTAATTGATTTTGATAAACTAACATGCATGGTGCGTGGAAGTCCTCCCGTATTGAGAGAAAATCAAGAGTGTGGCGACCGAGAGGCCACCCCCCCAAATCAGCCATGATAAAAGTGGAGCTGGAATGGGTTGTGGGATGGAATCAAGAGAAATGAGATACACCAATTTAGAAGAGATTGGCCTGATGGACTTGGATTAGAAGGAAAAGGTGTGTTACAAGGGGACGGGGCGACGAGAGAAGGGAGGAGAGAGAGTGGGTGAGTGCATATGTGAAAGATGGGGAGAACTAGAGAGGAGGGGGTCTCGGTACTTGTCAGTCTCTGGGTATCTCAGGTTCTCTACGGCCGAGAAAGCGGTCGATATTTAATTGTTATTGCTAGCATGGAACGCATGGAAGCGGGGCCTGTACGAAAATTTCTCATTTATTTGGTATTCTTGTTTTCTCTCCTTTTCCTTCGTTCCTTTCCAAAGGATGTGGGAGAGCGGTGGGGGGTGGGGGGTAAATGGACCTTTGGATGGATCCGTAGCAGATCTGAAGAAGTAGACTAACAAACCTAGTACCTCTCTCTCAAGTTGGTGCCCCCCGAAAATAAACGGAAAAATGTGTGTATATTTTCTGGTATAAACAATTGGTAAAGTTTCATCTTCCACCAAGGTTGCTCCAATTTGATCAACACTTTGGATGCAGCAGTGAGTAGAGTCGGCAATGACAACACCTAGCACTAAAGTCCTTCAGTTTACCATCTGAAAGAAAGGAAAGTTTAAAATCCCTAAATGGAATGTTGCAGAGAGCTTTAAAATCATGAAAATGCAATCTCTTTTTTTCCCTCTTTTCAAATTTCCATCCCATATTCTTGAACAACTTTTTGTATCTCTCTGAGTGCACTCCACTGCCATCACGTGAGCCCGCATATGCGAACGACCGTCACGTCAGCCCGCACTGAATACATCTTGCGCATCTATTGCTAAGCTTACGGTAAAGAAGCTGAACGCTACCAGATAGTTTGAGACAACTTGAAAATTGTTTTTGTCACGCAATAAATTAACTGTAATAATGTTTTATGTTGTATTTATTCAACCTGATGCAATTATGTTCTATTTTCTTTGGAATAAATGATTATATAATTTATTTATATTAATTATGTTTCCATTTATTTATTTTAACCAACAGTACGAATTAACTAATTTAAATTGTGTTAATAGCGCTATAGCGGAAATCTATCTTAAACTTCTATGGGGTAAATTCAGTGTTATATCATTATAATCTGTCAATTACCACACATTTATTTTAAATATCATAGAATGAAACTCTTAGAAGTTTAGTGAAAAATTCCACTGGATTATGATTCATGATGACCTTGACTACTATCATGTTAAATTTGGAGAGATTTTACTGTAGAAATTTGAAATAAATTATCCTTAAATATAGTCATTATATTTTAATGCCGACATTTTCAAAATTGAAATAAAATGAAATCCTTAAAAGCTTAGTGAAAAATTCCACTGTATAATGATTCATGATGACCTTGACTACTATCATGGTAAATTTGGAGAGATTTTACTGTAGAAATTTGAAATAAACGATCATTAAATATAGTCATTATACGTAAATGGCGACATTCTCAAAATTAAATTTTAAAAAATCCTTAAAAGTTTAGCGAAAAATTCCACTGGATTATGATTCATGATGACCTTGACTACTATCATGTTAAATTTGGAGAGATTTTACTGTAGAAACTTGAAATAAATGATCATTAAATATAGTCAGTATATGTTAATGCCGACATTTTCAAAATTGAATTAAAAAGAAATCCTTAAAAGCTTAGTGAAAAATTACACTGGATTATGATTCATGATGACCTTGACTACTATCATGGTAAATTTGGAGAGATTTTACTGCCTTCAATTTTGAAAATGTCGGCATTAACATATAATGACTATATTTAAGGATAATTTATTTCAAATTTCTACAGTAAAATCTCTCCAAATGTAACATGATAGTAGTCAAGGTCATCATGAATCATAATCCAGTGTAATTTTTCACTAAGCTTTTAAGGAATTTTTTTTAATTCAATTTAAAAAAATGTCGGAATTAACATATAATGACTATATTTAGGATCATTTATTTCAAATTTCTACAGTAAAATCTCTCCAAATTTAACATGATAGTAGTCAAGGTCATCATGAATCATAATCTAGTGTAATTTTTCACTAAACTTTTAAGGATTTTTTTAAATTCAATTTTGAAAATGTTGTCATTAACATATAATGACTATATTTAATGATCGTTTATTTCAAATTTCTACAGTAAAATCTCTCCAAATTTAACATGATAGTAGTCAAGGTCATCATGAATCATAATCCAGTGGAATTTTTCACTAAACTTTTAAGAGTTTCATTCTATGATATTTAAAATAAATGTGTAGTAATTGACAGATTATAATGATATAACTTTGAATTTACCCCATAGAAGTTTAAGATAGATTTCCGCTATAGCGCTATTAACACAAGTTAAATTAGTTAATTCGTATTGTTGGTTAAAATAAATAAATGGAAACATAATTAATATAAATAAATTATATAATCATTTAGTCCAAAGAAAATAGAACAGAATTGCATCAGGTTGAATAAATACAACATAAAACATTATTACAGTTAATTTATTGCGTGACAAAAACAATTTTCAAGTTGTCTCAAACTATCTGGTAGCGTTCAGCTTCTTTACCGTAAGCTTAGCAATAGACGCGCAAGATTTATTCAGTGCGGGCTGACGTGACGGTCGTTCGCATATGCGGGCTCACGTGATGGCAGTGTGCACTCCCACCTGTCCAAACATGCCAAACCCCAGTCACATCCATCCATCGTCCTCCCAAATATTATCTCCACTCCACTCTCTCACAGATCGAATCTTATTTAGGAGCAGCGACGGGATTCGCCATCTGTTTTCAGATTCCATTCCCTCCATGAACTTTATTTTCCCCCCCGACTTTCGACTTTGGACAAAATTATAACCCGATCGATCCGCTCTGCCGTCTACATATATTTTCTCTTCCCTCCGTGGGTCAATTTTCACGTCCACGGAAAAAGCGCCTCAGAAAAACGCGCTGATTGAACGTTAAACGCACTCGGGTCTGATGTGAGGTGAAGAGGTTCGAGCGCCTCCTCCTCCCCCCTTCTCTCTCTCTCTCTCTCTCTCTCTCCCTCCCTCCCACTGCGCTCCCATCCATCTCCTCACTGTTCCTCCACTGGTCCATTCGCTGTCCATCATCTCTTCTTTCGGACAGCAACTTTTTTTTTTGGGTTGCTGCCCCAGTAACTTTTTCTTGGCACATTTTTTTTTCAACGCGCGCACGACCAACCGGACCTCTTCCCGAGCACGTCTCCAGTGGGGGGTCAGGATTCCCAAACATCCCGGGGTTGGGATCCAGCTGGTCAATGAAGGAGCATCGGTGAAGGTAAGACTCTCCTCTGGATGAATAATGAAGAGACGCGTCTAATATCTTATTCTCGCGGGGGAGATTCTGCGCTTTGAGAGGAAAACATGAGCAACTCCCGCGGATATTGATCAATGCGTCGATCCTGGACTCTCCATCCAAAACAGATCGACTGCAAAAAAAAAATCCTGAAAGATTTCTATCGTCTTGTTTGTTGCCTTCTTCAAGGACCCACGTGTGTAGAAAGTGTGGTCTGGACTGAAAGTAGTGCAACTCTGAGAAGTTGCGCAACTTAAAGCGACAGGTCCGCGTGCATGGATGGACGAGTTAAGTACAATTCAGTTTTGACGGAATTATCTTTTCAGTATTGAAGTAGTCTTGAAGATTCGTTGGGATCCTTGAGTTAGTGAGAAACAAAGTCCGGTCCAATATAGTCTGGCAAAAAGATTTATTAAAGAGTTACACAAGACGTATAACAACGAGAGGTGTACAGAGTTCTGAGTTACGAGTGTGAAAACACGTGAATATATTCTTACAAGGCCGTTATCTACTGTTGTGAAAACATGCGCATATATTCTTACAAGGCCGTTGTCTACTGTTGCACACAAGTCCTTATAAGGTAACATTCAGTTGGTGTTATGTCTGACTCATGGGGTGAAAGTTACAGACAGAAGTTATTGACACGTTTCCTGAGTGTTCGGGCTTGACCTTTATTGAATAGAACACTCAGCACGTGTCAACCGAACAAATACAGGTGATAAGGTTATGCAAACAGATTGACAGAAATATAATGAGGCTTCAACTTCCCCTTTTGGCCTCTGAAGGAGGACAACAACCAAGAGATAAAAACGGATAAAAAACGGAATACAAAATTGCTACAAATTTTAAAACCCTTTAAAATTATCGCCTGAGAAACATGCAAGCATAAGATACAGTGTCACCAAGCTGAATAGCGGTCTTTTAAGGACAGATAGAAGTTAATGGGGCATCCAGGTATTCAGGAACAGGGGTTTGGAGAGGGACGGATGCAGTTGATAACAGATTTAATGGGATGTCCTGATAAACGGGGGCAGTTGGTTCCACCGTAGAAAGTAACTGGTAGGCAGGAGGTTGGGCAAGGTCTCTTTTCTCTATAGCGGAGATAATAACTCGGTTGCAAAGAGTTATTATCTCAGGGGAAGCAACAGCACCCACACAATACAAGGATGGCACAGAAGACAGCTATAGAGGTTAGGGCAGAGAGAACGAGTGAGCGATATTTCCCAAACATTTCACCAAATATGTCATATGTGGAGGTATCTACACCTGCATTAGCCTTGAGTTCGTTAGACATGGCATTCAACTTGGCTAGGATGCGCGTCAATTTTCCATCCAGTGCAGTGTTATTTGGGATGAAGGTGCAACATTGTTCACCAAACATGGCACATACACCACCTTTTTCAGCCAGAAGCATGTCCACTGCCATGCGGTTCTGTACCACCATAAGGGATGTGGCGGCTAGCTGGTCATGAACCGCGGCAAAACCATCACGTGTGAAGTTAACTAAACGTTGTTGGTTGTAATAAAGGTAGTTGATGCGATCCACATTCTTATTTGGGGTGATGGGAAATATAGCTGCTACAATGGGAATGTTTTCAAATCCAGCTGAAATCTGGTCAGCCAATTTGAATTCATCTGGTACCCCACGGGGGATACCAATGGAGTCAATGTATACAGGGGTGCCAGTCAGGGCATCAGTGGATTGTTTAGTTAGGTGGTTGTGGGAGGGCCGATATTGTAATATGTCGTCTTCTGACATGCTGACGATATTGGCAGGGAAAATAAGATTCACCAGGGCACATCTTCCTCTCCACCCCAGTGGAAGTGTCTGTCGTATGATAGTTCCTCCGCAGAACCACCAAATGTCTGATCTGGCCCCAAACTTAACTGATTCACTGACCGAGATGGTACGTATAGTTAGGCAGTGTATGGGAAGTATCCATCCTACAGGGGTCATGGGTCTCTCAGTGCGGTTTCTTTCAAGACAGGTGAAGTTGGACACGTACAGCCTAGAGTTGAACACAGGAGGGTCCATTCTGGTGGTCATGGGGTAAGTCGGTCTGCTATGGTGCAATTAGGACGAAGAATGGAGTTGGTCATAACATGAAAATGGCATTCGGAATAATTGGTGTAGGAATCAAAAATGGAAAGTGTCATTGATAGCATCATGTGGGGGCCCATGCACACCAAACATGAGGCGACTTGGGCTGATTCACGGGCTGCCACCGCCGTTTGAATCCAGGCATTGAAATTGGGATTGTGTCGTCCGGTGCCGGCTACAAGGGCATCCGGAACAGTTATGTCATCAGCCTCGAATGCCGTGACTTTGTTGGGTCGTTTTGGTCCTGGGTTGTGGGGTTTGGTGTCAACTAGGGAAGATTTGACATGCGGTGAGTTGTTGATTACAGGGGGATCTACGAAGATGATTTTTAACAGTCCCACAGGATCTGTGCCTGATACTGATAATCCCAGGGGCAGATAAGTAACGTTACCAAAACCTCGTTCGTACGGAACGCCAGACCATGCACATGAGGGATATGTCCAGAATTCTGCTCTGGAGACAACGCGACCAATGCAGGGTGGGGGCGTCTTACAGTGCGGATCTCTGTATAAACCGTTAAGATGCAATAGGAGTGGATTAAGGGATGTACCAGTTAGGGATCCTTGGACAAGGGTAATGTTACTGTTAGCCAGGGAACAACATTTACTCTTAGTGTTTGTCCACTACCCTGGCTGAGTAGTCCACAGGAGGCTATTCCAGGTACAATGTGTGGAGACGTCTGAGTTACTTTGGATACACATGTATGCGTCATAACCCCGATAGGCTGCCTTGTTGCCTGTGCATGGGATCACATCACATAAGTCGAATTCATAAATTTTATTAGTTCCCCTTTGGTGATAAATCGTGATCTTAGAATTATAGTATAGCAGGCATTTGTCTGATACCTTATGGTCAGGACCGAGTGTGATCTGGCGCTTGGATCGTTTGGGGACCTGTAGCGTCTGGTTGTGAATGTTAGTATCATTGTGGGAAGATACCTCTGTGACCGTAGAAAGGGTTATACCGTGCAGAACATAGTACAATAACATTGGGGTACAGACCAAAACAGAAGCAATAAATGCAGCCAAGCAACAGGAGTGTATTACATGTCGAGGAATACTGGTAGCCATGGGTAATACTAAGTGTGCAACAGCTAAATTATTAAAAATGCGAGAGAACGTAACGAAACTCAAAGAGTCCAAAATGAAACAGCGGATTCAAGGAGGTCTTGCACCTTTTCTTGATCCTAATATAATATTCAATGTTTTGTGTGGGCAAAAACCTGCGGCAGTTGTTGATGCAGGGAAAATTCCTCACACGACTCTTGGTGCCATGCCAAGCAGTCAGACGTTAGACAGTGATGACGGGGGTGATGAAGGATTGTCCAGGTTGACGGGGACGACGTTGGTGGGGGGCTGGGGTGTGGGCGTTGACGTTGAGGAGGGGTTTGTCACAGCTCTCGGGGTCAGCTGCACACTGCGTCAGGTGGAACCAGGTATCTCCTTTGCCTTCCAGCCGGAGGGCGTGAGACGTCCTTTCCAGTACGCGATGAGGACCAGTCCAACGTGGTTCAGTCCACTTTCGCTTGAGCACCTTCAGGTAGACACACGGGGTGACCTGCAGTGGGACGGGTTGCTTGGGGACCTCTTCAGTCTGCTTGGAGAACCTGGAGCCAAGAAACTGTACAGTTGAGACAAATGGCGTGTGTGTTGGCTTACCCCTTAGGTTTGATATTGGTAATGGAGTGTGGGGTCCTGGAAAACAGCGACCTGTGTGGAGTCCGAATGGAGAGTAGCCTGTCCGGGTATTAACAGACATTCGAACACTTATCAGTGCCATTGGTAGTGCCGCGAGCCAGTTGACTCCGGTACTTATCATGACTCGGTTGAGGTTGTCCTTCAATGTCCTGTTCATTCTCTCCACCTGTGCCTGTGACTGGGGGTGGTAAACAGAACCAAACTTGTGTCTGAGGCCCAATTGGCGCTCCACCTGTTGTAAGTGGGTGTTCTTGAAATGCGTGCCATTGTCACTTTTCAGACAATGGGGAAAACCATGAGTTGGAATGTAATGGTTAACCAAATGTTTAGAGACGCTTTTTGCATCTTCTTTCCGGCAAGGATATGCTTCTGGCCATCCTGAGTAGGCGTCCACCATCACCAACAGGTACCTGTATCCAGAAACTGGGACCAACATGTCAGTATAGTCGATAACAACCATTTGTCCTGGAAAGAAAACTGAGGGGTGTGTTAGTCCTGGTAATGGTTTGAGAGTAGGCCTAATTGCAGCTTGATTGCAAACATTACACTTGTACTTGTTTCACCATTTGGTTTTTAAATGGATGCCACCAATTGTACAATCTTCGAATTGTTTCTTCTCTGCCTACATGTGTAGGACCATGTGCCTCAAGGATTAGAGATTTCAGATAGGCTACTGGTGCAGCCGGGCGTCCCCTTTTACACCAGACACCTTCTTCTGTTTTCCCTGAGCCTTGATTTATGGAAATCTCTTCAGGTAAGAATTTTTGACCAGGATGACTGCTCATCCATTTCTTCAGCTGGAACCACCATCATTTGCCCTTGTGGCTGATAACCCGCGGTTTGTTTTGCCAATGCATCTGCCGCGCGATTACCTTTTGATATTTTGTCAAGTCCGATTGAATGTCCTTTGCATTTGACTACAGCTACTTTTGACGGGAGCATAAGTGCCGCATACAATTTCATTACGTCTTCACTGTTTTTAACCAGAGTTCCTGAGGCAGTCATGTATCCAGTCCTGGACCATTCTGCCAATCCAAAATGTACCGCTGTAACTGCGTACGCTGAGTCTGTAAAAATATTTACATCTTGTCCTACAGACTCTTCTAGAGCTCTTGTGAGCGCCATTATTTCTGCTCTTTGTGCTGACTGTTTCCCTTTTATCTTTGCACTTATCAACGGGATCTCTTCATCCCCTATCTGTTCTACCACTGCAAAAGAGGACAATAATTCCTCCTTGTCTCTGAAACAACACCCGTCAGTGAACAGCACCCTTTCTGGCTCTGTCAGAGGAGTTATGTACAAATGTTCCCTGATTTTTTGAGCTTGTTTGTCTTTGTCTGCGCAAATGTGTGGGGTCCCAACATTCATCCCATCAGCCATGGTCACGCCATCGTGTATATATACAAGGTTTGGTGCAGCAAGAATCTTTTCCAGCTTCTGCTGTCTTCCCGCTGTCATTGTGAAAAGGTTACTCGTGACATATTGTAAAACACTATGTGATGTCATTATGATGACTGAGTGCTTTAACGTTATGTGAGATGTTTTCAGTAAAATTTTAGCAAGTGCTGATGCATACCTGGCGCAAGGTGGACTTTTCTTCTCATAGGCATCTAAAAGGACTGAGCAATACATGTTGACAAACCTATCACCTGTGTTCCCCTTTTTCTGAAATAACACAGCCGAAACGGATGTGTCTTTTTCGGAAACATCCAAATAGAATGGTTTGGTGTAGTCTGGAATCTGCATATCAGCGGCTTCCGCCATGGTTTGTTTGAGGACGATGAATGAGGACTCAGCCACTTCGGACCAATCCAGTGAGGCTGTAAGATTACGCATACCACATTTGTTCACCATCTGGCGAAGTGGGGCTACCATGTCAGAGAAATCTGGGATGAAATTACGAGAGTAATTTGCCAAGCCAAGAAATTGTAGCATTTCTCGGACAGTCGTTGGTTTGGGATGATGTAAAATGGTAGCACGGTGTGAAGAACTGACACCCGTGCCATTGACTGAAATCAATCGTCCAAGAAACAACACCATGGGTCTGCAAACCTGCAACTTAGACCTGGACACTTTGAATCCACAGGAGTACAAGTGTCGTAAAAGGACATCTGTGGCTTCAAGACAGCCTTGTTCCGTGGGGGACGCCAGTAGTAAGTCATCAACGTACTGGACGAGTGTGGTGTCAGGGGGAAGGACACAATCAGAGAGCAAGTCTCTCAGGGTGGCATTGAAAATGCCGGGAGACAACACAAAGCCTTGTGGTAGTCTAGTGTAGGTGTACTTCTTTCCCTCAAATGTAAAAGTAAACATGTCACGCAGATGAGGAGCAAGAGGTAAACAGAAAAAAGCATTTTCAAGATCAATGCATGTGAAATACCTGAGTTCTGGTGATAGCGTAGAGAGTGCTGCATGTGGGTTGGGTACTGGTAGAACGGGAGTCAAAACTTTTTCATTAATCAAACGGAGGTCATGTACCATCCGGTACTTCCCTGTACCCTTTTTCTCCACAGGGAGGATCGGGGTGTTCCATTTGGAGCTAAGTGATGCCTGCAACACGCCTGTTTGTAGAAGGCCGTTAATGGTCTCCACAATGCCCTGTCTACCCTCTGGAGACGTGGGATATTGGGATCTATAAACAAGACCTTGAGAAATATTAAAGGTAATAGGAGTCACTGAGGTACAGAGTCCTACATCCGTAGGAGAAGTAGACCACAATCCTGAAGGGAGTTGGTCTAACATTTTAGCCGCAAAATCAGAATCCATATGTTCTCTGTCATGACATCTGCTGATCAGGGTGTGTTGGTGGAGAAGCAGTATGAGATTTGAATGGATTGTTGGATGAATATGGTGGAGGTGTGTCAGTCTGGTGTGAATCCGGTAATCGTAATTCCTCTGACAGTACCGGGTAAAGTCCACTGGATGGTGCCATTATCCCACCTTGTTTCAACTTTCCTTTTCCATCTTCCCCCGCCTCTTTCTCAGAGGGCGGGATTGACTCCACCCCTTTGATACCAGCAGCTGTACTTCCTGTAACTGATTTAGTCACAAGCAGAGCAGCGGACAGATGCAACCAGCTTACCAAACATTTTGTGTCTTGAAGATTTTTCACTCTCCCTGCTCTATCTCTCCCTTTCAATGTTAATTTCGAAGTGCCTTCCGCCTCCATTTCGTTTATTCTTCCGATAAACTTGTGTTCTACTCTATTTAACACATCAGTTAGAAGATGAATGGAACTATTTTGGGGAAGGTAACCTGCATTTTGAGTCTCTGTAAACCATTTCACCATTTTTGCTTTTTTTTCATCTCGTTCATTTGGCGCAAAATTTCCACTATAGACCTGGACTGCAGCCTGAAATTGTTCTGACAAAGACTTTTTCTGAGGATGCGGAACACATTTTGACCAATCAATCCAATCTGGAAAGATTAAAGTCTTTCTGTAATTTACTTGACATTTTAATTTAGGTTTATTTCCTTATTAAAATTTTAATAGTTGTTTTTTGTTTTTTTTAGTTAATCTAGTTATCAGTAAGACCAGTATTCCTGGACTGACGAAATTCAACACGAGAATTGCGGAACAAGCCAACACCTCTATTCTTCTATTCAATTTATAACAACTATTCACCTCGAGGATATTTCTAAAAAAATTTAAAACCTGCCACAACAATGCCTGTATTGCTTATCCCATACAACAATACAGTATTCTTTCTACTCCAACACGAGGACGTAGTATTCCCAAGAAACACAAGAAATTTTCACAACTTATTCCAACGCGAGGAAAAAACTCTTCATACATATACATCCAATATCTTAACACATTTTGACAAACTTTGGAAATAGGAAAACCTTTACCCACCCAGAGAGAGGTAAAGACTCGTTTTATAATAAATGAGTTTGATGCTTTTTACCTTATTTTACAATTCAATTTCAATTCAATTCAATTTTATTTAAAGTGTCTTATCATAACAAAGTTATCTCAAGACACTATACAGTTGAAATAAGACTACAGTTGATTAAGGAAAAATAGATCCCAGCAATTCAACAAAGAGCAAGAAACAAAACACTGTACAGTGAGCTGTACAGTGAGCAATGGCGAGGAAAAACTTCCTTTTAGAAGGCAGAAACCTCGAGCGGAACCCGACTCATTGTTGACGGCCTGCCGCTTTGACCGGCTGGGAGGAAGGATGGGGGGGTAGACAGATGGATAAGGAGAGGAGTGAGGGAGGATATAGTGAGAGAAAAGAGGAGAGTGTAGGAGGGTCCATGGGGGTGCTGGAGAGAACTCGGGATCTGATGACGTGGTGAAGATCCTGGATCAGCAGCAGCTCTGGAGGTGGATCCCTGGATCAGCAACAGCTCTGGAGGTGGATCCCTGGATCAGCAGCAGCTCTGGAGGTGGATCCCTGGGGCTCCGGGAGAGAAATAAAAAGGTGTGGGTTTGGGACAAATGTAGACAATACACAGGTATACAGACTCCGGTGACGGGTGAAGATATATAGAGGGGAGAGGGGGGGGGGGTTGAAATAGCCAGGCCAGAGGGCACATACCTAGCACAGCAGATCCAGACACAGGGGCCCAAGCCGCGGCACGAACCCGCGGGAGACCAGGACCCGGCAGGCGAGATAACCACCAGAGCCGACCCCAAACACCAGCGAGAAGGCGGACCACCACCGGGGGCGCGAGAGGGCGAGCACAGGCGAGGACGACCGAGGAAGCAGAGAGGGGGAGGCACCAGGCGCAGGCACCGGGGCAGAGGGGCAGCCAGAAGAACCAGTCAGGGGATAGGGCCCCGGGGCCAGGCCGGGCAACGGAGGACCCCCAGACTGTCAGGCCGCCAACAAGTCCATAGCAGGGGACCGAGTCAAGGAGATGGGGACCGACCACAGCAGCGGCGGCGGAACCCCCCCCAATACCCTGCGGACACGGCCAGTAGCCGGGTTGAGTGCCACCGCATGAGCCCGGGGAGCAATGGCCAGGCACCGGCCCAGGTCCCCCGGGTCACAGGGGGGCCACGGTTGTGCGGGCAGGGCGGGGGTAATGGGGCCGCAGCCGTCCGGGAACGGCCCCCAGTCTTTGAACTGTAGACCGTCCCCAACAGCTGCAGCCCACCTCCCCATGAGGGAAGTTAAGGGGGCCAGCAGTATTCGATGGGCAGTCCACGGTCTCTAAGGTGCCGAGGCCCCGCCCATCACACATACTGACCCCCCAGCCACCGCCCCCACCCACCATGCACCACCCAGGGGGACAGCAGCACTTGCATGGGCGGTACATGGTCACTACGGTAACATGGGTCCGCCCAATGCCTCCGCCGCCCCCCCAATGCGCCCCCGCCCCCCACCCGGGAAGCCCCCGAAAGACCGACCAGCCCGGCCACGAACCCCCAGGACCAAGGGCGACAAACCCCCCGACCACGGCACATGCCACACAGGGCGGGTAGAGGACCACAGCCACCGCTGCAGCAGACACCCACCCCAAGACAGGCCCCCCACCACAGACCAGGCGAAGCCATCGGGGCCGGAAGGTCATCCAGAACACCCGGCCAGCCCCAGCCCCACCCCCGACGGCTCAGGTCGGCGGGACCAGCAACCCCCCAGCCCCAGCACCGCCCCCAGCGCAACCCCCCATCCACCATCCCAGCCACCCCCGCCAGCACCCGCCCCCACGCACCATCAAAAAACCCCCGGGAGCGGGCCACCCCCCGGCCGGCGCACGGGGCCATCGCGGCACCAGCGGTGACCACCACCAGGCCCAAGGCACCCACAGGCCCCACCCGCCGGACCCCCACACCCGAACCGGCCAAGCCAGAACGGCCCCGGCGAGAAAAGAAGGATATACAGAGCTCGGTGTCTAAAACTAAAACTAAAACTCCTCCAGCATTCTCAGCCTATAGCAGCTAAGATAAACAGTTTTGTTAGTTATGACAGCTATTTTTAGCTTTTTAAACATAGAGAGGGTGTCTGCCCTCCGGACTGAAGCCGGTAGTTTGTTCCACAGTAGAGGGGCTTGAAAACTAAAGGCCCTGGCTCCGAATCTACATTTAGAGATTTGTGGTATAACTAGTAGATCAGAGTTTAGGGATCGTAAGGTCCTTGAGGGTTGGTAAGTTTGGATTAAATCTTTAATGTATGTTGGTGCTAGACCATGTAAGGCTTTATAGGTTAGGAGAAGGATTTTAAATTGTATTCTAAATTCTACAGGAAGCCAATGTAGGGAAGACAGTACAGGGGAAATGTGTTTGCGCCTCTTAGTCTTAGTCAGGACACGAGCTGCAGAGTTCTGTATGAGCTGAAGAGTTCTGAGAGACTTTTTAGAACAGCCTGACAGAAGAGAGTTACAATAGTCCAGCCTGGAGGTAACAAAAGCATGGATGAGCTTCTCAGCAGCATCTAAAGGAAGGAAATGCCTAATTTTTTAAATGTTACGAAGGTGGAAATAAGCAGTCCGTGAGATTTGTTTTATGTGTGAGTTAAATGATAAGTCCTCGTCAAAGCATACACCCAGATTCTTTACAGTGGTGCTAGTAGCAGGAGCAAGTCCATTTTGTAAAGCTAGATCATTAGTTAATAATTGTCTGAGATGTTGCGGACCAACTAGTAAAACCTCAGTCTTTTCCGAGTTCAGTAGGAGGAAGTTTTTGGTCATCCATGACTTGATATCTGTGATACAGGACTGTAATTGTGTTAGCTGAATTCTTTCATCTGGCTTCATGGACAGGTAAAGTTGGGTGTCATCAGCATAACAGTGAAAATGTATAGTGTCTTCTAATCAAGTCCCCTAGTGGGAGCATATAGATTGTGAATAGTATTGGACCAAGAACAGAACCTTGTGGGACACCATAGCTGACCTTAGTGTGTGTCGATGAGAGGTGGTTGACATGTACATAGTGCGTTCTATCCGACAGGTAAGATTTAAACCAGTTAAGAGCAGTTCCACGAATGCCTAAATGGTTTTCTAGCCTCTGTAGAAGGATTTGGTGGTCGACAGTGTCAAATGCAGCACTGAGATCTAGAAGAACAAGAACTGAAACATGGCCCTGATCAGAGGCCATCAGTAGGTCGTTACTTACTTTTACCAGGGCGGTCTCTGTGCTGTGGTGTTCCCTAAAACCAGACTGAAACACCTCAAATTGATCATTGTCCTGGAGATAATCACAGAGCTGACTCGTTACCACTTTCTCCAGAAGTTTTGAAATGAATACTAGATTAGAGATAGGCCTGTAGTTAGTGAGGACCTCTGGATCGAGAGTGGGTTTTTTAAGCAGAGGTTTAATTACTGCAACTTTAAAAATCTGAGGCACATAGCCGGATGTTATTGACAGGTTAATAATGTCAAGTATGAAAGTGCTAAGTAAGGGGAACAGTTCTTTAAGTAGCCATGTGTGAATAGGATCGAGAAGACATGTTGTGGACTTTGAGGAGGAAACAACCTGGGACAGCTGTCGAGGACTCACTGGTGGAAAGGAGTCAAAGTATGTATCAGTCATAGTGTCTGTGACCGGTGAGGCTGCACTAGTTGAATTAGACGAATCTAGGAGGTCTTGAATCTTTCCTCTAATAGTTACAATTTTTTCATTAAAAAAGTTCATAAAGTCATTGCTACTGAGATGAGGAGGGATGGACTGCTCAATGGACTGATGGCTCCGTGTCAGCCTGGCTACAGTACTGAATAAGAACTTGGGGTTATTCTTATTTGCTTCTATAAGTGATGAGTAGTAGCTGGCTCTGGCTTTCCGAAGAGATGCCTTGTATATTTTTAACTTATCCTGCCAGTCCTGGTAGAATTCATTATGTTTTGATGAACGCCATTTCTTCTCTAGTCGTCTACAAACCTGTTTTAATTTACGTGTTTCCTGAGTATACCAGGGAGCAAGACTACTTCTGTTAACAGCCTTTTTTGTTAGTGGTGCGATTAAGTCAAGCGTATTGTGCAACGAGTCTGTAAAACTGCCCACAAAGTTATCAATGTCTGGGTGACTATGGGTAGAGTTTCTTGACACACTGAGGCTAGGCGTTTTACTGAGCACAGAGGGAATTATTTCCATAAACTTGGTAACGACACTTTCAGACAGACATCTTTTGAGAGTGCTCCTGTTCTGTAGACTTGGCTCATTTAAAATGAAGTCAAAGGTTATTAATTGATGGTCGGAAAGAACTGAATTTTGAGGAGAGACAATAACATTTTTAATTTCAAGTCCGTATGCTAGGACAAGGTCTAATGTGTGCTTAAAGCAGTGAGTTGGTTCATGTACATACTGAGAGAAACCAAATGACTCCAGGATAGAGTTAAACCTGTTAGCTAAGCTATCATGGACCATATCAACATGGATGTTAAAGTCACCAACAATAATCACTTTATCTGATTTAAGCACCAGGCTGGTCAAGAACTCAGGGAACTCAGACAAAAATTCAGAATAAGGTCCAGGGGGACGATAGACTCCAACAAAGAGAAGTGACTGACCTGATCTCAAGGTTGTATTAGATACGCTAAGTATAATACTTTCAAAAGAGTTGAAATCACATTGTGGTGTAGTAAAGGTTGACAGACATGAGTTGATGATGGCTGCGACTCCACCTCCTCGACCAGAGCGTCGAGGGGCGTTAAAGTTAGTGTGGCTGGGTGGTGTTGATTCATTTAAAGATACGTAATCATCTATAGACAGCCAAGTTTCGGTTAATAATAATAAGTCAATGGTTTTATCTGATATAAGTTCATTAATTAGTGCAGCTTTTGAGGACAGGGATCGGATATTCAACAATCCACACTTAATTCTCCTGTCCTCTACAATGGTAGTATTTATTTGATTCAGATTTATTTGAATTAGATTATCTTTAATAGCTCTTCTACTGACATTTTTACTTGGTTTTATTAAGCGGGTCAGATTGACCCTCTCTATGTGGTTAGAGGTGGGTGGCTGTTGTGGGAGAAGGGCAGAAGAGTGTGGAAGACTGCAGTTCTGCCTTCTGATCTGTGCTCTGAGTCACGTTACACTAAAACTGTCAACACTGCTAGACAAGAGAGATGCTCCTTCCAACGTGGGATGGATGCAGTCTCTCCTAAGCAGACCAGGTTTTCCCCAGAAGGTTTTCCAGTTGTTAACAAAGCCAACCCCGTTTGCGGGGCACCACTCTGACAACCAGCGATTAAATGATGAATAGCGAGTAAACATATCATCATTGGCCATATTGAGAAGGGGTCCAGAGAACACTACGGAGTCCGACATTGTTCGTGCAAATGCACACACCGACTGAACGTTTACCTTGGTGACCTCCGAGCAACGTAATCGGATGTCGTTGCTGCCGACATGAATAATTATCTTACTGTATTTACGTTTAGCTTTAGCCAGCAGCTTTAAATTTGATTCAATGTCGCCCGCTCTGGCCCCAGGAATGCAGACTACTCTTGCTGGCTTCGCTAGTTTAACGTTCCGAAGAATGGAATCGCCTATGAACAGAGCAGGTTCCTCGACCGGTGATTTGTCGAGTGGAGAAAATCTGTTCGAAACGCTAAGGGGTTGGTGGTGCTCCGTTGACTTTGGCCGGGAACTATTCCTCCCTCGAACAGTCACCCACCGACCCTGGTTTCCCGGCTGCTCGGGAATTGCTGGAGGACTACCTGCTAGGCTATGTGGCTGTGCACTGTCTACCTGACACTGGCTAGCTATAGGTTTAGCTTCGACAGCGCACAACCGGCTCTCTAGTTCAATGAGCTTCACCTCCAGTCTAGCTAACAGGCTACACTTTACACAACTAATGCTATCTCTAAAGGAGGTCGAAGCGTAACTAAACATCTGACACACCGAGCAGGAAAGAACAGAGGAGGGAGAGGGAGAGGGAGACATAGTGAGGGGAAAGTTTGACGAATACGCTCACCGGGAAGTTTTCCAGACTTGTCCTCGGCCCGATTCGACTTCGAAGGATGTTTGTCCAAAAATAAATGTAGATGTTCACGGATGCTCCAGAAATAAGGCGAACAAAAAGAAAAAAAGATTGTTCTGCTTGGAGCGAGAGAGACGCTGCACGGTGCTGCACTACGATACGACAGGTGATACGACACGGCGCCTCGAGTCCATCTCCCCCGGAATGGGATCCGGCACCTCCGAACCCTCTCTCTCAAAGGATCCTGTTCGTGACGCCAATTGAAGTAGTCTTGAAGATTCGTTGGGATCCTTGAGTTAGTGAGAGACAAAGTCCGGTCCAATATAGTCTGGCAAAAAGATTTATTAAAGATGTTACACAAGACGTATAACAACAAGAGGTGTACAGAGCTCTGAGTTACGAGTGTGAAAACACGCGCATATATTCTTACAAGGCCGTTATCTACTGTTGTGAAAACATGCGCATATATTCTTACAAGGCCGTTGTCTACTGTTGCACACAAGTCCTTATAAGGTAACATTCAGTTGGTGTTATGTCTGACTCATGGGGTGAAAGTTACAGACAGAAGTTATTGACACGTTTCCTGAGTGTTCGGGCTTGACCTTTATTGAATAGAACACTCAGCACGTGTCACCCGAACAAATACAGGTGATAAGGTTATGCAAACAGATTGACAGAAATATAATGAGGCTTCAGTATGTTGAACAGTTTAAGTTGAAGAAAGTTCATTTTCTTCCATTTTTATTCTAGCAATGGAGTCTCTTTCAAGAGAGGACAAAGAAATACATTGACTTAAAGCTGAATTTGGACCTCCAACTTTCTAGTGGGGCTGCTCCATAGTCCTAGTTCATAGTCCTATATATACATACAATAACAAAACAACATGTTAGTTTTATATATAATTGAGTGTCTAAGTAGAAAACACAGATCAAGCAACGCTGTTTTGGATGCAGCATCAGAACATTGTGTGAGTGAAATATTAATTCAAACTCTGCGGTCATATTAGGAAGGTGCCGTGGATGTTGGCAGTTACAGTTACAGTTACAGTTTTTAAAAATTATCTTTGATAAATTATTGTCAATGAGGGACATATCCCGAAAGAAGCTCCTTATCATGTTTCTGTCAATTAAATCAATTGACTTACTTGCATAATTGTTAGAATCCTAAAATGTATCTGAATAAAATGTACATTTCTACAGATATATATAAATTATGTGTACATTTGCAGAGGTAACATGCACTTCTTATTTTAATGAAACGCCCCGATAAATCATAAATAGCATTGGTTTGTATTTTATCTGCGTCACATAGGGGCCGATGTTGATAGAATTATCCAGGCATGAAATGTGTGACGACAACACACCAACACAACCCTCAGTGATGACAATCTTACTTTACTTCTTCATTACTTTAGTCCCGAGATCTTAAAAATGCCAAATCAGCTGTTTTAATTGACAGCTGGCTGATCCAATAAATTATCCTTTTGCACTCAAACTCAATGGACGGATCTTGTGACAAAGAAGAAGCTGCCATTGGTGGATTTCCTAACTAGTGGTCGGCTGCTCCAATCACAAACTTCCATCCTGTTACCATGTAGTGTCAATAAAGTATTTGTGTGGGTCGTCGCGGTCCCTTTTGGTGTGGGTTATGGGGTTACCTGGGGATGTTGGTCTAGTAAATGCGACTACGATTTTGAGGTGATTGTTTTTACGTGTCGGTCCTTCACGCCACGACTGTTTAGTTTTGATCAACACTTTCAGTTTTAATTTTATATTATTATATTCTAGATTATACTCTGCTTCACAACATGAACAGTACAATAGTTACCAGCTCACTTCTAATTTGTGTGTCATGTGTGGAGTGGTTTGTTGATGTGTGTCACACTGCAGTCCGTCCGGTAATTCTCACACACAAGCACATAAAAATGAAAATGTTGCACCAAACAACTATATAGCATTTTTAAAAATATAAAACCTTGCAAGTATTTCGTTCCTAATTAAACAGTTTAATGTTGGATATTATAGATGCCTTTTAATTAAAGGTGGTTTTTTTTGTTAGATAATATTCCCATCACTATGGGAATATACATTTTATAAAAATAATAATAAATAAAGTAATAATGATAACAACAACAAGAATAATAGTAACAATGATTTAATGGAATGTTAAAAGCTCAGTGTATTTTATTTTTATTTTTTTTATTCCTAGGCCTTAATGGGAATTTAAATATTTTAATTAATCATAAGTCATTTTGGGTAAATATGAAAAAGGTTTATCAAATATGACTTGATTCAAGATTTCCTCTTCCCACCTATAACCTTCGCTAAGGATCTACAAGCTAATTTCAAAGCGCACATAAAACCACACACACAGACACACAAACGTATTATTTTTGTATTCATTCAGGAACATTTGTGGAAAATCCTAGACCCTCAAACTGAATCCTTGTTACTCTAAAAACAAATCTAAATGAGTCTCTAAAGGAAGTTTGTGAGCATACTTGCATTAACTATAACTTTAAATATCAATATGTTGTACAATATTTTGCACCTTTACCTGAAATGAATGAGGTTTCTTATTAAAAACACATTTTTCCTTCTTTTTTTGCTTTTGGATTTTGAGCTTTGCACCTTGGTCCTCAGAATTCATGTCTGACTGACACAGATGAAAAACAACTGCCATTATCTAAAGAAAAGAATGACAAAAAAAAATCGTGTTTTCATGTCTCAGTAGGAAAATTATTTATCATTGTGAGATCTTGAGACAAACCTCATATCAAGGTGCAGGCGCAGAAAGTTTGAATTCATTTAGGATAAATTAACCTAAAATAATTTGAACTTGTTTGAGGAAGAGAGAAAAATCATTGTTGAAACACTCACCAAACCAAAGAAACCTTCACCAGTGAGACGTTCGGTTCCTACTCCGTCATCCTTCCACTTGTCAGACGCGACTGTGAGCAAGTTTCCTGATCGACACCGATAATGTGTCAATCAATAGGGCAGTTTTGTGCTTATTCTAAACCACATTATATCCACCCCGTGTAAGAATCAAGACACCACAAGACGCCCGCTGCAAGGGACCAGCCCTTCATTGATTAGGTATTAGCAGCAACTCCTTCAACGCCCAGCCACTTGTTTGTTAACACTGCTCAGTCTCCGTTTGAATGATCAGTAAAAGCACGGCAGCCGATATTTATAGAGGCTTTAACGGGTTCATTAAAGTCAGCGGGGATGTTCCGTCCGGAGCGCGGAGTCGTAAAGGACATGGCGAAGTGGCTGCCGAACATTAGAGACTACAGTCAATGGCTTCTATCGTTCCTCATCTGCTTTACGGCCTTATTGACATTTATGGCCGTTATGAGGTTAAGCTAAGAGCGCTAACACAAGCAGGGGCCACTGCTGTGTAATCAAGGGCCCTTTAAAATAAAGTCCATAATCCACTTGTGTTAGGGAGTGGAGAGGAGGGTCGGTCTGTTAAATAACCTCATATCACCGAAGACAAGAATCATCTCGAGTGACCCATTTCTTTGACACAAATATGTTGTGGAAATAGAAATTATGGAAATGTTTGAACAGTTTCACGACACAAAGAGGATGACACACACTTATTTTTAGCAGTTAATCATATCCTGATAGCCAATTGGGAAACATTATTTTAATGTTATGTTAAAAATATGTATGTTAATGGGGAGATTTTAAATGTGATTTTGAAGCCAGTTTTACATTTAAGCTTTTCCCCAATTTTCCAACAGTATGTAGACATTTTTTAAACAGTTAATTATAAAAAGAAGGAAACTTGATAGCAGTAATGTATCACATTTTTAAAAAATATATTTGTATGCAATAACTATAAATAAAACTAAAATAAATGCACTTATATATTGAATTGGGGGTGCGTAAGGTTGTGTTTATTATTATTATTGCTAATTGTTTTTACTGCAGAATTTATTTACTCATATAAACATGCACAATATAGTTACTATAGTTAATTATGTGATAAACTATTTATGCAAGTTGTATTCATGTAATATACATGTGTAAATATACTGTACGATACACTATTTTAAATTAACAAAGAATTAGATAGAAATAATGATTATGTATAATCTATATTAGGAGGTTTTGTCGATAATAATGTGTTAATTATTTATCTTATTAACTTTCTCTCCATAAAATTGTTGTTTTTCTAATAATTTCAATAACTAATCTATCATAATATTCACATTGTGAATATTTTACCACATCTACTTTTTCTGTCAATTTTCTAATAATTTATACTTCAACTGTATTTCAAAATCAATTTTCATTCTCACCTTCCATGACGTTGTTTTTATTGTATGTGCCCCCTGTTTAGGAGTCGCTGAACCCCGCCTCAGTTCTCTTTTCTCAACAACTCCATCTTCCACTTAACCCCATATTTCACAGCTGAACTACAGTTAATTTCCCCCCAGTCATCTGTACAGTGCTCCATATACCGGCGGAGCACGCTTAATTACCCACAATTAAAGCCAAACGCTAACGAGAAAATTGCTCTGTTATGAAAGGACTTCAAAAGGACGGGAGTAAGTCGAATAGATTGGAGAGAGAAAAGTCGTGTCGTTGCCCCGGGTGGAGGGCGAGGGGGGGTGGGTAAGGCTGCGGTGGTGAATCCCCCCCAAGCCGTCCCAGTGGATGCCGCTAAGCAAAGAGTCCACGGGCAGAACTGGAAGCTGTAGACTCTGATATTCAACAGATAAAGCAAAAGTGTTCTTGGTTTTAAATTATAATGATCCGTTTTTGATGTATGAATTTTTGGTGGAAAAAAAATTCTCTCTATTTCTACATGTTTTGATATCTGAATAATGACAAATACCAATTATGTTGTTTGGTGTACAATAGTTTTGAGTGAGTAAGCACCAAAATAAAGATAAGGATGACCCGTGTTACTAAACTTGGTTCGAGGTGCTCAGGATGCCCATCACCACCAGCACCGAGCCAATACACGCTGAAGATGACACCTGTGATGGAAAGATCCTATCGAAACAAGGACTTACCATCATCTCAGCTGAGTGATGTAAATTGATTTCCTGGGAAAATCTTGCAGACATATCTATTAAAATCTGTGTCACAGTTCCAGCAATTTAGCACTTTAGGATTTAGATCAGGAAGATAGACTTTGAAACAAATAAAAAAGATAATATACTGTATAAACTGTCCAGAAATTCCAGGAAATTCGGACTCATTTCTGAACTGTTCTAACTCATCCTAACCATTTTCATTTTAGAAAACCTTGGCATGTTTTTTAGTATCACGTGGCCCTGGAAAAATCAAAAAATCATCAGAATAAAAACAACAGGATAGATGCAGTTTGGTCCAAACAGTAGAAAATGTGTGTCTAGAATAAAAACTCCTTCTTCGTCTTCGGTGACGTCTACTGCATACTGGTGCTTCTATTATGGTTAATCTCTATTTATATCACAATTCATTGTTAGGCAAGAGAATCGTACATATAACTTAATCCTTCTGTAAAAAAATATAGTACAATTTATTTAGTATCATTGAGGATCCACAACCTTCTGGCAGGCTTTCGGAAAGGAAAACAAGTTTATGTTACGATTTGTCGAGATGTAGACTCATGGCAAACATTTTTTCTTGGCATACTTTCATCCGTGAAAATAAAATTAATTTAAGATTATGACTGACTTCGGACACTCCTGGGTTACTGGGGTTTGATCGTATGGCTCATACCAAATAGTCAATGAACTACCAAGTCGCTGTTCCGCTCACTGCCATACTGGTGGTATTAGATAAATAAATCCAATTAATCGATGGTATTCCTGCATGTTCCAGTTTAATTCAGTATTAAGTGGTTACAGGTGATCCCAGCTTCATTTGGTGAGAGGTAGTGGACACCCTGGAAAGGTATGCAATCCATTATAATGCAATCAGACTCAATCATAACAAGGGGCATAAATGTCTTTAAGCAAACTTTCTTAATTATCCTTGTGTTTATCCTCTTTCACCAACACTCTTAATCCCTTTCCGATCAGTTTAGCTCTTTTTGTAAGTCTGTGTATAATTGTTGACATCCATAATCTCTTTTAATTTATTTTAAACACTGGCATATTCACGTTATCAACATAAACAATGATCTACTTTGATTTTGAACCAACAATCCAACATAAAAATAACTTTGATTTGCCCTTAACTGACTGTTTACATTGACAATAATCAAAAGTATTCATATGAGCTCTGGGAGGAAACCAGAGTGCAACAAGGAGACGGACAAAAAGCTTCACGGCGTAACTTCACGAAAGATGCCATTTTTCATGATAATTCTCCTCCGATCCAGTCCTTTATTGAGACATCCTGCCTGACGAAGTCGGCCTACTGGCGGCCCCGACAGCCTCCCGGCTTCCATTTAACGAGATTACATTTTGATCACAAGCCCACTCTTGTAAAACAACGGTATTATCTCATTAAAGCCTGGTGGAGGGGGAAAGATAACAGTGCCGCTGAATTGAAACGTCCAGATGTGAAGAGTTTATCTGGCACAATATACCTGACCACAAAGCCCATTCCGTGTCACCGAGGAATGAGACCGGTCCTTCCACACCATCACCCACTCCCCCCGCCACTCGGCATCCCCCCCGACCCACCCACCCTTCCCTCACCTCCCAATCCAATCTAAGGCCGGCAAAATGTAACAAATAAACACTAATACAGATTATTTACGTCCAGTTTACAGCACATGACGCAAGGTATGAGGGAGAAAAAGCGCTATAGGTTGGTGGATAATTGTAACAGTGGTAGTAATAAGTGCAGCGGCTACAGTGATAACAATTAGATTTCATTTCATTTGAGAATGCCTCCACAGCTGCTCCCCACTCACCCCTGAACCCCCTCCCTTCACTGCTCTCCCCCTAGATTAAAGTGGGTGTGTTAATTCCGTGGTGTAGCGATCGAACAGCTCTGGCAACAATGGGAAATGGGCTATTGATCAGAACAGCTCAGATTAAGACTAGGCAGTGGAGCTCTTTCTTGCTCTCTTTCCTTTCCTTTTCTCTCCATTTCCCACCTTCTTCTGCCCGTCTTCCTGTCCGTCCCGTTTGTGTCATCCCCGCCTCCCCCACTCCCTTGTTTTTCGCACCCACAAAGAAGAAGAAAGCAAGTGCATGGATGAGAGCACCTCTGATGATCATTCCATCCTCTCCAACTTCCTTTCTTTTAGGGTTTACGTCAATACGACACCTTTGTGGTCAGATCTTCTCCAGCAACCTTAATCTTTTCTCAATATTCACTCCATAGCCACCTCATATTTCCTTAAGTTCGTCTCTTCTTTGCTATATTACAAACCTAAGTAAGCCTCCATTAATGTTTAGAAGACTTGGTTTTTCTACTAAAGGTCAACTCAATTCTTAGTTTACCAGACCCTGAATGTATTCTCATTAAGTCGGGCTTTAAAAGGGATGTAAGATGACCATCCTTTCAAATTTACACCCCAAAACACTACTAAATATATCTTTTCTTTTGCTGTATTCCCCTTGAATTCTCAACACGTTGTTGTTAACCACATCAATGTTGAGACAAACTTTACAAAATCATGCACGTCCCAGTTGAGTTTGTTTATTTCACATCGTTAGATAAACCTTCAAGTTGAAATAAACCAACACAATAGCAAATTATATAAAGGGTTGCAACATAACTAAAGAAACAGTATAAATAGTACACTTAAAAAGGAATGAGCAGGTCAAATGTATAATTATAATAAAAAATAAAAAATAAAAAGTGACCATTATCAAAAGGGATAAAAAAGAGACTAGCAAAGAATACTTGAGAGAAAATAACATGAAATACAGTAACAATATTCACTTCCACCTTAATGAGTAGTTCTTTGTCACCTGTATTATTGGAAGTACTGTAAAAAAAAACTGGTGGTTGTAAACCTGTGTATATCCTTTGCTTCCAAGTGAAATGACAGATAACACTAGAATAAAAAATGTGTACACATATTGTGTGAACTTGTCTGGCCAAATTATGAGTTTCAACCAATTTTAACTCAAAAATATAACTATAACTATAACATATATATAACTTAATATTTAGGACTTTTAAATGAGCTGTGGGGGAATGTTAGAACTATGCATAACTACTTAATGTGAAATTGTCTTTTATTGTCAAGAAAGTTTGTTCTGATTAATAAAGAAGTAGCCAAATACGTGAAGAAATATCTAGACTCCAACCTGATATGCTAATTACCAAATATGCGTTTTTATGACATCGTAACAATAAGTCCCTTCAGCAGTTTTACGCGAAATATTAACAGTGTAACTTCCATGTCAGCGAGGAAATTCAAGCCTATTCTTATTCCCCCAAATACAAAAATCTCCATATTTTGAAACAGGTTTCTGACAAAGAAAGTTCAATATGTCGACATAATTAAACTAATAAACTATTTCTGTTTTGCTGTGGTTAGAATACATTTTTAAAAAATCCTCTCACACTTCTTCATCACTCTGGTCTCAAATCACTCATTTTGTTCATAAGTTCCTCACTGTCGTGATTTGTTCTTGTCATGATCTTCCCCTGGTTCCCCTCGTAACGTTAAAAATGTCCCCGTAATTGACCTCCTTATGACACCAGAACATAACAAACCATGTTACTTAAGAATATAAGGAAATTTGTACCATGAAAACCGTTTATTTTGACAGGATTTTAAACATAATAACAAAAAAAATTAAAATGCACTAATAATTGGAATTTTATTAATATATATATAATTTAACATAGCAGTAGTACAAAGAATGAAACATTAGATTCTGATGAAAGATAAAACCAAGATGATTGTGGGGATGTTTCAGTAGCTGGAGGAGGAAGTCATCGTTGCATTCATCCCTACACCAGTTCCCGTCAGCATTGCTCACAATGATAATCACACTGAGTCTCAATAAAAACCCGTCCTATCCAAGAGCTCGCCGACCAAAATTGAGCTGTCATGATGGGGCCCGGGGACACGAGACATTGGATTTGCATTGAGCAGACGTAAAACAAAGCAAATGTGAGGAGACAGCAAATCCATACAGTGAAAAGTGAGCTAAGAATCTTCTGCTCTACTTATATTAATTAACTCAGTCAATGGGGATGTGATGGGTCCGTTTTTCATCCTCTCCCGGCGCCCCGTGGCCGATCCGTCACACACACCTCCCAGGTGTCACCGGCTGCGCGAGCCAGAAAGCAACAGACGATAGGACGAAAGCAGTGCTTAGAGGTTACTGGTTGGTGTCTGCTTCTGCCCTTTTGGATATTAGAGGAGACAAATGCTACACACACGGCAAACAGACTTGCAAAGAAAACACACACACACACTCACAAACACACACACACACCAGTGGTCTCATTAATATTGCCATCACCCTCTGGGGACTCAGAGTATTGGCAAAGCTTTCACCCGCTCATTGCGAGAGTGTGTGATATCCTCTACACACACACACACACACACACGGTCTTGATGTTCAGCTTGAAAAACTGATCTCTGGCAGCAAACAAATATATTTTGGGTAGTTCTTTAAGTAAAGGTGTGAACAGCTGAAGAGGAATGGAGTCCACGGGGGTTAACAAGGAGTGATGGAGAGCCAGGTTCATAAGTTGACACTAGAGGGCAATGATGAGAGCCGTGGCTGTCGTGATGTATGGCTGTAGGAACGGTTGGTCTATAAACTTTGAACCGTATTATAGAAACTCTTCATTTTGTTGAGTACAACTTCCTTATAGATGCTTCAAATATAATTATGTTGTAATAATATGAGTCAAACATAGTGATATCATATACTGATATGTCACAATATAATGACAAACCTACATGATTCTAAATATATGATACTAAATTAAAATAATTAACATAAAATAATAAAAGAAAATGATCTATACATTAATATGTATATCATGAAAACTACAATAACAATATGATTTATTACAGTTATTTATTTATTTATTATTTTCTCCCTAATGTTAATTGCATGAAAAATAATTCGATGAATTATTATAATAAATCAATAATTATTATCCCCAATAAACTACTCTTTTCTAGTTCATACGTCGCTCCGATCATCAGTCGAGGAAATTCTCCTCCTGCCCCCCCACCCCGGGTCTCTCCCCTGATACGCCGTCATAGACCCCGGATAAGTGAGTTCCAGAGGTTTAGTTAATTGATTATTAGGCGGCTGATTGGGGATCAATTAAATAATTAAAGTTGCTTAAAAGAAAAGTCGATCTGACTGGTGGGGTTTACTTTCTCTTCTGGTCTGTTTGTGCTTCAGTC
The DNA here is from genome assembly GCF_982586985.1 of Callionymus lyra. Taxonomy (NCBI): domain Eukaryota; kingdom Metazoa; phylum Chordata; class Actinopteri; order Syngnathiformes; family Callionymidae; genus Callionymus; species Callionymus lyra. The sequence continues at coordinate 23,935,938 of NC_141830.1, read as the reverse complement.
AGACGAGACTTTTATTTTGTTCGTTTTTTTCATGAACCCTGATCAGTGCAAACACCTTCAACTAAGGGGTACGAGACATTCTTCAGTCGGTGGACTTTAAATTGTTTTTTTTGTTTTTTTTGAGTTTGCACTATGATGCAGAGATTAGTAAACAGCGGGTAGAGTGAGGATAACGATCGGCTCTTCTTCGGGTGCTAGAGTCACTGGATCTTCCTCCCTGTTCCATGTGTTGTTCATCCAGTGGTCAACAAGGTCCCATTAGGGGGTTTTGTTATATTATTATTCAACCATTTAGCCAATTTTAAATCTTTTTTTTGGTCCAACTTTTTTTCTGTTTTCCGTTGATTGAAAAATCGTTGAAAAAATGTTTTTTTCTTCTTTAAAGGACATTTTTGAAATCACTTACTGTCGTTCATTTTAAACCCTACGATCTGTAATGAAACATTTTTTTGTCAGTTTGGTTTGTTGTGACTAATAAGTAGCATTTCTAGCTTCTCAGGCGACACTCAGACACGGTGGGTTCTGACCTCAGGTCTGTTCTGTTGGACTCAGACTACACCATTACATTATATAAATGTATTATTATTATTATTATTACGTCACAAACTCCAATGATTTCTGAATATAATAAACATCTAAACGATGAATTAATTAGTCATAAACACAACAAAAAGTCTGCAAGTTCAAGTGAACTCTTGAGTCCAATCCATGAGGAGATTGAATCTTCTGAACAGAGTTCCTGTCCAGGGTGTCCCCTCTCTCTTCCCCCAGCAAACTAGGATTGGCAGCTCAGTGAAGGAATTGGAAGAAAAAAGAATGTAAATGTTTGGAGAGTGAGTAGAATCCCCATAAAACATCTTCTATTTTAGATTTGTTGAAGTGTTTGAAATGAAAAACTGGGGTCAACTCACGCACCTCATCAAGACCAACTTTCATAATCCGAAAAATTTTGGGGAAAACACACACATATATATATATAGACTTCGCACCCCGACTTTTCTCTCTCACGCACACTCTCACACAAACCTCTATATGAGACACAGGAGCGGAAACGGGTCGAATCCTACTTCAAATTCTCTTTCCTCTCGGCTTGTCGACCGGGGAAAACAAACCGACCCGAGGCGCGGCGAGTGGGGATTTACTAATTAACTACTTACACACTCGCACGCACACGCACGGGCGCGCGCACGCACCGACGAATGGAGAGAGGGCGAGAGTGATGCTCTCCTCCTCCCTCCTCCCTCCATCCCTCCTCCCTCCTCCCAGTGCTCTCCTCCCAGGGTTCAGGTGCTGCTAGTTCCTCCTCTCCGGTCTCCGGTGCGCCGTCACATTGAGTGCGTGTGGATAGACGGATCATCGGCTTTGACAACTCTACTAGAAAGAATAAAAAACATCCCGGTATGTAGTTTGACTTCATCTTGTTTCTCCTTTATATGTGTTTTTTTGTTGTTGTTGTACTTGCGTTTACTTTATCACCGGAAAAGTGAAAAGTTTACCTGACAGCAATGTTTTGGCATCTGCCATTTTGTTGCACTTTTTATTTACTATTTTACTTTTACTTTTTATGTACTATTTACGTGTTTATTTTAAAGGGATGTGGCTTGTTTTATTAAAAATGTGTGGCAAAAAAAAAGAATTTATCTCATCGTTTGTATGCCCGTTTTTTTTAATTATTATTATTATTATTATTTCCTGTTATTATTTCTACGTTTTCATGTTAAAGATGGCGCGTTTATTTTTCAACTCGAATAAGAAAAGAGTTTATTTGATGTTTTATGTTGGAAGTGTAAGTGTCTCTCGCATCAGGAGGATGTAGTGGGACGCGTGTGCGTGTGCGTGGAAGTCTGCGCTTGTACTCTGCTCACGCACTTTGATGCGCTCAGCTGTCGGCGTTGGCCCCAGGATTAGCCTTTAAGTGTCTCTATTTGTTAAAGCGTTGGGGCCTCACCTCCACGCACCGGATCCATCAGTCAATTAAACAGCCGCTCACACACGGAGAGACCCCCCCACCCTGAGCCCACCCCAACTCACCCCCCTCACCCCTTAAAAAAAAATCCCTAAAACTCTGCATATTCAGGTCATCAATTAAAAGTGTCTTGTGAAAAGTTTTTTTTTTTTTTAAATATCCACGAATTGTTTACTTTCAAGTGCAACGGAATAAGTTCTGAATTTCCATGTACTTTTTTTTTTTTTTTTTTTTTTTTTGGTGGGTGGTTATCGCCTCACACAACTTTGATAAATATTTATGCGCGCCCAGGGTGAGTGGGTGAACCCCATCAATGATTTGTGTCGGTATATTTCCAGATAAACACTGTTTGAGAATCGATACACGCATGTAACTATTGCAGATTAAGAGATCGATCGATGGATCCACAACAACCCCGGCCGATGTTTTTTTTTTTTTTTTTTTTTTCCAGCGTCAATTATTCACAAGTTTGTGTGTAAAGTTTGTTGCCTCATTAGAAAGGTGTGCCAACTTTTTTTATGAAACAATCAATTATAATATTTATATGCACTTCTGGAATACTATTCCGCGTGGACTGGTATTTCATTAACTTTGCTTCATTGCATCAATCTATGGTCGTTATTGTCATTAATTTCTGTGTCAAGTGGGTTCAGTGTCTGTTTCCAGGTAATTCATTTTTGAAGTTAATTTGGTCACTTGTGTGTCGCGCGCTAAACCAACTCATCCGTCTCTGCGGCAAGTGAGTGATGGAAATATTTGTAAAAACGTTTGGGCCTTTTGCGGAAATTGACCTTCGAGCATCTGACAGTGAGGTCACTCAATAATTGTTTTAGTAAATTGACATTTTTTAATATATAGTATTAATTGGAGTGGTTGGGTATAATTCAATTTTTTTTTTCTTCAACGGAATTATAGTAATATAGTACGTTGTATTACATATTGATACTAATAATAACCGCGTTTACTTCACTGATCAGATCGGAATGAATAATTATGTGAGGTTTCACTTTACAAATAAAAGCGTGTATTAATTATTTATTTAGGAATAATCATAACTACTTGGAATGCAACGAAAACTTAAAAGGATAAGTAAATCAATAATTTCGTTGCCCTTAATATCGGATGTAAATTTTGGAAAAGACGAAAAAACAATTTAAACTATTGCGTGAATAACCAATATTCATGTATTTTTATAGTTAGAACGAGTGTGTTTCCAACGATTTATTTTTAAGGTCATTTATTTGTTCGACAAATTAACATACAGTGAATATTAAATTAAATCCCAGAACCACTCATTTACTATTATTTAGATCTAGTTTAATCAATTTTTATTTTGAACCTAAAAACTGAGCGTCTAAAAAAAACGATAATTAAACAATTGTTTATAAAAAACAAATTTAAAAGGAAGGAATTACAGTTGGGTATATAGTTTTACATTTTCATATTTATCGTTATTTTAAATGAAACACTGAGGAAAAAAAACGTTGTTTTTTTTCAAACGGGACAGAAATAACTTTTTCGAAGGTTTAAATATCGAATGATTTGTCGGAGGGAAATAAGCATTTTTTGATGTTAAAAAAAACAAACAATCTCGGTCGTTTAATTGAACTCGAATGTATTAATATTTCCTCAATCAACAAATTAAAAAAACAGTGTGTATTCTGTGTCGGATACACCCGACTTCATATACTCCCTCGCTTTCTCTCCAAACTTCTCTGCATGCTCTGGTCCTTCGATACAAGAGGGAGTTCTGAATCTGACTAAACTCGGTGTCACAGTCATCTCCACTTGTTCCACCGTGCCTGCAGTTAATCCCTCTCATTTATCATCATCATTACTCTTCTTACGCCATCCTAAATGATTGTTTTGTCGACAGGGAGTTGTCAGACTTCGACAAAGACGGCGCGCTCACACTGGACGAATTCTGCGCTGCCTTCACCTGGTGGTCGCCAGGAAGAACGGTTACGATCTTCCAGAGAAGCTTCCTGAGAGCTTGATGCCAAAGCTGATCGACCTGGACGACTCGGCAGGTGCGGCTCATCATATGAACCAGTGTGGACACAGACCTACTCGCATACAAACACACACACACACACACACACACCCACACACACACACACACACACACCCACACACACACTGTTGATCTTCAACTGAAGTGTTTCCAGAAGCCCCGGAGCCGGCCGCTGAGGTGGGCTACTCGACCTCCCCGGTGGAGGTGACCCCAAACAAGTCCCCCTCGATGCCTTCACTGAACCAGGCGTGGCCAGAGATGAACCAGACTAACGAGGTTCAAACACACACACACACACACACACACACACACACACACACACTTGTAAAATGACTTGTTTGCTTTGCTCTGCACTTAATCAGGGTATTTTAAAGTTGACTCGTCTTTCCAACTTCTTCATTATCAAACATCATTACTGCTAATTCAGCACTTTTGTATCCTTCCTCTCACTCCTGTGGGCCGCGGACTGATGATGTAAATGTGTGATGTCACTGCACTTGGCCGACTGACGTGTCTCTGTTTTTGTTTCTCGCTGTCTGTCTGTCTCCTGCAGCAGTGGGAGACGTTTAGCGAGCGCTCCTCCAGCTCTCAAACTCTGACCCAATTTGACTCTAACATTGCACCAGCTGACCCTGTAAGTCGATCACTAGTGTGCATGTTTCACCTTTAATGGATGAATATTAACCCTTCGCTGCACTCTCTGTCGCTCTCTCTCTGCATGAAGCTTTAATGGGCTCCATCCATGGTTTGTTTCTTTAGACGTGATTGTTTTCTGTTCTGACGAGGTTCGTCCATGATGCACAAAACCACCACAACGATCAGTGACGCTGCTCTAGTGTCGATGTTTAGAGAGTTTAACTGCTCTGTCCGGTGGAACCAGTTATATTTATTCCAAAAGTAATATCTCTGTTTAGCGTAAACACGACTGTCAATTTTTCTTGTGTGAAACGTGTTTAAAGACCTTCTTTTAGAATAATCAAATGAAGGATTAAGTGTTAGAACACGTTTGGCGGACACAGCCATTATTCCCAGATCAAGTTTTGAAGCTTCTATTTCCAGTTTGTTCATATTCTCTTTCGGTCCGTATTTGGGAAATGAGTTGATTTAATTTATTTATTGTTGTTATTTAGGTGATCTTAATGATAAACTGGTCGACTTCAGTTTCTTTAAAAATAAAAGCTGTGATGTCAACTTTTTGATTTCTGCCACAAAAATCTTCTCGTATGTTTGAAATTGGTTTTGAAAAGACACTAGAGTTTAAACAAAACAAGCTTTAACTTGTCCACGCAACATCTTAAAAAGCAGTTTTAAAGTTTGAATCCTGTAGTTTTGTCCAGACTGGCCTGCTGTTATTTCCACAATTTTGAAATTATGATGACTTGCTTGGAAAGTTTACCCTCTTCTGTAGCGTCTCACATGTCTGCTCCACGTCTGCAGGACACTGCCATCGTCCACCCAGTAAGATCCACATGCAGGAGATGGAGTTGAAAAGAACTGGCAGTGGTGAGACTTTTCTCAAGCGTCCTCAATGTGGGTGTCACTTCTGTTTTCAAAGGAAGGACAAGTGTGGCTACGTCATTTCCTAGACGGATTCTAGTGCCACCAGACAATAGCAAAAATGTTACGAGCTACTTGATTGAACTTTCACCCAATCTTAGGGCTCTGTTATTTTTATGTTGAAAATTCCAAAATATACTGAATAAAGAAACCGATTGGAATTTTAAGTCATTCAAAAAATCATTAATTTCAAAATACTTTCATAATCTTCAGACCACAACCACCCGACCAGTCCGCTGCTCGCCAAACCACCGGAACTCTCCGAAGAAACCAAACTTCCTGCCACCATGAAGTTCGTCTCCGCCAACTCTGTCGGTAAGTCGAGAAGACGGAAAGAAGAATGAAACTGATGCACTTGTGTTGTTTTTTTCTTTCCCACGAATCAGTGTTATCCTTTTTAATTGGTTAATGGAAGCATCAATCTTCATAATACTGATCAGCTCCTGGTTCATTATTTCTAGGTCTTTCAAAGGCTTTTTAATCAGCGGAGCCTTTTTTTCTGACTAACTCAACCAACGTCCTCTAAAGAGATTTGGTTATGCCAACTTCGAGAGATCATTTTGACATTCATGACATGTTTCAGCTACATTTACTCCCAAAAAAAACTGTAAACTAGTGGAATTGAGTGAAAAACAAACTATATGATTTACAATGCCGACATTAAACCGATCTGTGGTGCAGAAAAGGTCGGGGACCCCAACACCGGTACATGGTGTTATTATAAATGTATTAAAAACTATCTTGAGAGTTTATTGCCACGCAGATCCACGTCAACGTGTCATTCCAACACGTCCAATCAACTGACCTGTTTGGTTTTGTCCCTGAAGGTGACGGGTACAGCAGCTCCGACTCGTACTCATCAGACCAGGAGCCCATCACAAGACAGAGGTTGGGATCATGGTTCACAAAATACTGTAGAGTCCTGGCTATGTTTTCCTTCCTGCAGTTGAATTTACGTCTCTGATCTGTCTCAGGTCTCAGTCCGGGGCCTCCCCGGAGGCTCTGAAGGTGGTGGCTCCGCCCCCTCCTCCCCCGCGCCCTCACCCTTCGCATTCCCGCTCCTCGTCCCTGGACATGAATCGCACCTTCGCCGCTGCCTCTGCACCAGGCCAGGCTCAATCCTCTGCTGTTGCGTTCCCGCCCGCCGTGCCTCCTCGCCCGCTGGCCACCCAAGTAAGACCTCGGTCACTCACTCTAGGGGCCAAAATGTTTTACACACACCAGTTTCATGTCTTAAGCAATCTTTAGCTGGTCGAAACTGAATGTCATTAGTTTTACCCTCTGGACTGTCTGACTTAATCTTTGGCTCCTGCAGACGTCGGCGCCTCACACTGGTCACCGGAGCGAGACGGAGGGAGCCCCGGGCGGAGGCACCACCACGTCCCCTCAGCAGATTCCACAGCAGCCAAACTTTGCGGACTTCAGTCAGTTCCAGGCCTTCGCTGCATCAGAGCAGCCGTCCAGTCTTCCTGAGGTGGACAAACCCAGCGAGCCAGGGCAGGTGGGTGACTACGTGAAGCGCCGGACTCTTCTCTTATGCTAAACTCATCTTGTCTCTCTTCAGGGAGAAAAGCCTCCTGAAGGCGCCGGACCTTTGAGAACTGTGAAGAGTGATGATGACAGAAGTGCAGCGAGCGTTAACTCGGTATGTCCAAGAAAATATCAATACATTGATATATTGGGAATGTTTTTTTCCCCACAATACTGTATATTCAGAAGCATTAATGTATTATTGTGTTATTGTATTAATGTATAACTATCTTTTTTTTAAATCATATTTAATTGATATTTTATTCATTTTATGGTTTATATTTTAATAATGAATTAAATAAAATATATTTTTATATATATATATATATATATATATATATATATTTACAAATAATTTTTCATAATTTTTAGTTTTTTAATTAAAACCTTCAGCTAATAAATGGCAGCAGTTATTACATCCACTGCAGCTCGAGAAAAACAAATAAATCTTGTGAGATCCTGGGGTTGACTGAGGACGAGAGGATACAGTCGACTCCAGCAGCTTTTAAAACTGATGTTTGGACATATTTTTGGTTTAAAAAACAAATGAAAGCAGTTACGACTTCGTCAAGAGTCGTGTGGTCTGTAAATTCTGCAACACCAGAGTCAAGTACTCGACAATACTACAAATACATCCTTGTGACTACAGTATCATGATACCCTCTTAGTTATTGTTGCGCCTGTGGCGTGATGCATATCAATACACACCCCTAATGCTAACCTCTCATGTTACACGAGCTTCTATAGCTTCAAGCTTCTATACTTATGTTGCACCTCACCATTTGGCCACCAGGTGTCACTGCCGCTAAGATCAGCTATCTTGTCTTCTTCTACAGACCAAGACTGCGTCCGGGCCGCTCGCCCCGCCTCCCAAGCCAATACGTCGCAGGTTGAAATCCGAGGATGAGTTGCGACCAGAGGAGGAGCAGCAGCTCGGCCCGCAGAAGTGCAACCTGATCGCAACGGTTCTGGCCACGCAGCCGTCCATCCCACGGTACTGGAGCCGGAACTTCTGGGAGTTTGTCCAGTGTGTCAACTGTGGGTTTTTGCAGGTCTGTGGGGAAAGACAAGAAGTCTATTCAGGCGTCAATCAGAAGGAACAAGGAGACGAACACGGTGTTGGCTCGACTCAACAGTGAGCTGCAGCAGCAGCTGAAGGTGAGCGTAGTCGTCCGGGTCACGAGGTCCAGGTTCAAATCCTAAGACTTGTTTCAAGTTTAAGTCTTGTGCTCTGGTGTTCGCAGGACCTGCTGGAGGAGCGGATATCTCTGGAGGTGCAGCTGGAGCAGCTCAGACCGTTCTCTCACCTCTAACCTTCCAGCTCTCCACCCGACACACTCGGAACCAATCACAATCTGGAAGAACCTGCGGAGGGGGTGCAGACGCATCCACGCACTTTTCCATTGAAGGAGCGCTGACTCGAGTCAGGACTGCAGACTTGTCCCCGTGTGACTGAAGACTGTGTGTGTGTTTGTGTCGTGGAGACATCAGCAGATGGTGACGCTGTTGTGAATTTGAAAATCAGGCAGTCGGAGAATTTTAAAAGGTTAAAAACAAAATGCTTTATTTCAAGCGTAAGAGCAGATATATGCCGGCAGTCCAACGTGCACGGACATAAACGGAACAACCTCTCAGGTGAGCTGATGTTCCAAAAAGGATACCTAAGCAGAGTGCGCAGACTCGTTTTGTACGAGAATCTTGAGATTAACATTGGTCAAAGTCAAAGATGCAGGCGGGGATGGTTGTGAAACAGGGAGGTTCCTCTCGTTGACCTCAGATCCTTCGGTGCAGTGTCGGGGCTGAGTCGCAATGTTAGTGTGTTTGTTCACCTCAGTAGTTTTCCAGAAAACAGAATGTTGCATAGCACTGCAGTTATATAAGCATAGCACGTATAGCACATTTGTATGAATTAATTAAAGAATATCCCCTTTAATGATTAAGACCCGCACATGTATTTTACTCATTAACGCCAAACTCCTGAGAAGAATCCGACAATCGTTTCTGAAAGAAAAAGCCCTAAATTTCCACACATTAGTCCGTCACGCCCTGGTGTGAAGACGTGTTTTGTCCGACACCACGAGGACGGGTCGCCGATGAACAGGTGGCTTTTTTCGTGAGTTTGGTGAAACTCCTCTCGTAATCCTGCAGGAGGCGCCAACACTGCTTTCGCTTGTGGTCACGTGACTCCTTCCCGCTGTCCTCTGTGTGCGTGTGCAGGTGTGTGTTGAACCTAAAAAGCCAAATGGACTGATCGACCCCCCCTACCCTGTCCTAGAAGGCGTTCCCTCCTGGAAGGTTTGAACAGCGACCCACTCATGAAGAACTCGCGGTCCAGTGGAGAACACAACTATGCAAGTGTGGACGGAGATCCGCACGGACACTTTCGATCGTAGCAACCGTCTGAACGTCTCAGTTCTTCCAGAGCGTCTCTTTTTCTTATGCCTTTCTCTCGTCTGGTACCTTCAGATACGAGTCCGCCGGACTGTTCTGAGGACCGAATGCACTTTGAACCATTTTGTCTTTCATGTGAAATTAGAAGCTTTAAGACGTGATTTTTCACTTCAATCTGGAAACCAGTGTTTGTTTCACCTCCGTTACTTTTACTGAAGCCTTACTCCCTCTAGTGGCCACTGTGTGATACTTTTTTTTACACAGAACTGAAGATTCTAATTTCAATAATTCAAAGATACATTTGCTAATCAATCTTTTTATCATTCTTTTATTTTAAATGTATAATATAACGAGACAATACCAAAAGCTTTCCGAGCTACTTTAACTTTCAGCCTATCATGCGTCAGTAGGACAGTCACGTGAAGTTCACGGCGATTCAGGTCCAGAACAACAAGAAAATAATTGAAGAATATTTAATCGTTTTAATTAATTGATTAACATGTATTTAAAAATAATAATAAAATAAACAAATAACAGAATCAAATTAATGTTGTTTTTTTGTTTAAAAACTGAAAAAGTTATCAAGTTATTGTCGCATGTCTTTTTTTTTTTAAATGCTTAAAAAAACACATTTGAATAAAAAAAATAATGACACTTTCAAATTTTGAAATGTTAAATTAAAACGATGTTATGTTATGTTAGCTTTTTGAGACGTAAGACGTCAAAACAAAGTCGACACATTGTCTGGATACTAACTGAATGAAACTGATTCTACGTCATCAATCTCATGATTGGCTGAGATATTAATTGATGAAGTAGCTTGATATTCTATTGGTATTGCCTGTTACCACTGTTAACATTTTTAATATTGAATTTAAATGAGTTAGAAGTAAAATATATATAACTATTATTATTATTTTTTAATTATTAAAATTAAAATTAAAAACTGCAACATTTATAATAAAAACAATAATTTAATATAAATTAAAAATTTAAACCGACATACTTCCATAAAAATACAAAACTGTATACGTGTGTTTAAAACTTCTCTGGATTAGTATTAAGAATGATCACATTCAGGAAGTGACGCCAGATATTTGTCAATTGAACACCTTTATTTTGAAGATTCTGAGCAGGTTTTAATGGTTGGAGCTGAAGCCTGCTGTTGTCAGCGGAGGAGGAACTGGGTCAGTCTTTGGTTATGACGTCAGTGCAAAGATCTGGTCTACAGGAGCAGGACTCTACAGGGCGACTGCGTGTAGCCGTGAGGGACTTTGAGAGTTCCCTGATGCCTGGACTTCACTTGAGAACCCTGGAACAGAAGACTTGATATCTAAGGTGGTCCAAGTTGTGGTTCTGGTTCTGGACACTTACACGCTGCTCTCCTTGTAGCGGTCCAGAGCCTTCTGGGCCACCACCTCTGGGAACTTGGGGTCGGTCCAGGGAAGGTTGTCCGGGACGCTGAAGTTCATCGGAGGAGAGTCGAAGATCTGCACGGACACGTCGGTCTGGGTCGACTTCTTCTCCATGGTGGGCTCGTCGGGCTCCGGGTCTCTGCAGGTCACCTGCAGGATCAGGAAGTTCCCATATCATGGAGGGTGAGGGGCTGTTGCGATGGCGCCCCATACGTACCCCCTGGACGGAGAAGAGGCTGTCACGAGTGTTGTTGGCGAGCGAGGACACCCACCCGAACTGTCCGTTGAACAGGTCCAGCAGCGACGAGGTGGACAACATCTTCTGCTCGAACTCCTTCAGGACGTCGTCGTAGTGACGCGTGAAGCGCTCGGCCATCGCCAGGGCCTCCTCCAGCTCGTGCCTCAGCGGCTCCTCTAGAGGCTTCTTCCCGTCGCAGTCTGGGGGACAGAACCAGCGTTGACGACCGGACCGCACCGATGCGTTCGCGACTCACCGACGTGCTCGATGGCGCGACACTTCTCGCACTCGTCTTTGAACCGCAGACACCCGGCCGAGTTGCGTCGGATCTCCCTGCAGGTCATCTTGCCGTCCCCGAACGGCCTGGTGATGACCACGTCCTCGTCGACCTCTCCGTCTGACCCCACAAACCACAGTTTAAACCTGAGGTCACGGCATGACACCCGCAGACATACCCTCGTTCTGGGCGGCCCCGCCCAGGTTGGAGTCCAGCGAGCCCAAGAAGTCCCGGTTCAGGAAGGGAGTGAAGAGGTTCTGGAAGCCGTGGAACGGGTCCTGGAAGAACGGAGAGATGCTTCTGCGGCGCCGATACAAGGTGGTGAAAAACGACGGCATGGGGAACGAGAGCGGGCTGGAGTGGACGTGCTGCGCCACCTGGTGTAGGGGTGTGAGAAGAAAATACACATACTTAAATATCGCAATATATTTGATACTTCATCGATGTTCAACAGCAATATATAAGTTATTTTATTTAAGGATTTAAAATCATTTAAATTGTTTACATTTATTTTATGATTTACAGCAGCAGTCATTACAACCACAGCTAAAGCAACAATGAAATCCCAGTGTTGACTGAGGACGAGAGGATACTAGGGGTGTGAGAAAATATCGATACACCAATACATCGTGATTGTGAAAAAACTGCACTATATGATTTGTATTTAAATTAAGTGTAAAATAAAATAATCAGATTTTTATTTACAATTAATGGCAGATATTTACATCGTATCATGTTTTTTGTTGCGATTAAATTTCCAACCGCTAGATGGCAGCAGTCATAACTTCCTTTGAGCTAAAGGGAGAATGAAATCCTGGCAATAACTGAGGACGAGAGGTTACAGTGACTCTAGCTTTTAAAGCTGATGTTTGGACATATTTTGGTTTCAAAACAAATGAAAGCAGTTACGCCTTGTCAAGAGTCATGTGGTCTGTAAATACTGCAACACCAGAGTCAAGTAGTCGACAATACTACAAACACAACTTTGTTACTACAGTATCACAATATATTGTATCAAAATAAATAATCAAAATATCTATGACCTCCACTGACCTTCATACTGTCTGACACGACGCCGTCCACACCATCAGCCATGACGGAGTATCTGTCCTGCAGCTGCTGCAGCTCCTGGTTCTGTCGCCGATCCTCGCGCTGCAGGTCCGTGATCTTCCCCCCGTTGATCCAGATGGAGAAGGGCGAGGTTCTGTTCAGGACCTCCTCCAGCTGCCCGGAGACGCAAGTTTATCTCAACATGCCGAGACGTTTTCGACTTTCTCTCGTGTCAGTTACAAACATTACATCTTTGAATTGACAGTAATTACTAAATCAAAATTGACACTTTATTTTAATGCGACAAACAAATTTTAATTGTTGCGTTAATGTAGTGACTGGTGTGGGTGAGGGCGCCCTCTTGTGGATATTACAAACACTTCATAAAAGTTGACCTACTTACAGAAACCATTTACAAATTATTTCATTAACAGATTCAAAACAATTTAATATTGTGTTAAATTAAAAAACACTTTTTAATTTTTTTCAGCTGGTTTCTGTAACTAATAAAATATTGCATATTTAACTTGAAATTATTATTAACTCATATATATTTTTGTATTGTATTATTAGTTTTACTTAACAAATTAACGACAATATTATTTTACCTCTAGAATTGGAAAATTTAAACCATCAAGTCACCTTTTGACAAGAAAATTGGTTAAATACGTCTCGAATATATTTGTTCTGTTGTTTCTTAGGCTTTGATTTTAGAATGGAATAGAATAGAATAGAATAGAAAATCTTTATTCATCCCCAGAGGGGAAACACACTTTTACAACAGCAGTTGAAAAAAAATAAAATAAAGTGCAAGGAAAAAAGAAATAATAAAAGAGATAATACAAAATAAAATAAAAACGATCTTAAAAATATACAAATTATTTACAAAATTAGAAATTTAACACTATTAACAAAATAAAATAGAATAAAATAAAATAAAATAAAAATAAAAACAAAAAATAAAATAAAACACACGAGAAGAAAAACACACTAAAGTGAGTAAAAGAGTTAAATATCCTGACACCAGTTGGGATGAAGGACCTTCTATAACGCCCCGTCCTACACTGGGGGTGCCTGAGCCTGCCACCTCCACGGTCAGGTGCAGTGGGTGGAGAGTGTTGTCCCTGATGGAGGATAGTCTGGAGAGTGTCCTCCTCTCTCCCACCTCCTCCACCGAGCCGGCCCTCGTGACCAGCCTGTTCAGTCTCTTCCTGTCCCGGTCCGTGCTGCCTGCTCCCCAGCAGACCACAGCGTAGTGGATAGCAGAGGCTACCACGGAGTCATAGAAGGTCCTTAATAGTGGTCTGCACACTCCGAAGGACCTCAGTCTCCCCATGAGGTGGAGGCGACTTCGGCCCTTCTTATACACGGCGTTGATATGTGTGGACCAGTTCAGTTTATTGTTGAGGTGAACACCCAGGTATTTGAAGCTGTCCACCAGCTCAATGTCCGAGCCCTGGATGCTCACCGGTTGATGTGGTGGGGACTTTTTCCTGAAGTCAATCACCATCTCCCTTGTCTTACCGGTGTTTAAGCAAAGGTAGTTGCTCTCACACCAGTCAACAAAGTCCTTGATGACTGACCTGTACTCTAGCTCGCCCCCCCCAGACACGCAGCCCACAATGGCCGAGTCGTCCGAAAACTTCTGGAGGTGACAGCTGCTGGAGTCATAGGTAAAGTCCGCCGTGTAGAGGAAAAAAAGGAAAGGTTACAGCACTGTCCCTTGAGGCACCCCGGTGCTGCAGATGGTCACCTCAGACCTGCAGTCCTGCAGCCTCACATACTGCGGCCTGTTGGTGAGGTAGTCCATCGTCCATGCTGCCAGCTGTGTCCCAACTCCTGCGTCCTCCATCTTCTTCCTTAGCAGCGCCGGCTGGATGGTGTTGAAAGTACTTGAGAAGTCAAAAAACATGACTCTCACAGTGCTACCGGCGGCTTCCAGATGAGTCAGTGCCCGGTGCTGCAGGAAGATGACGGCGTCAACCACTCCCATCTTTGGCCTGTAGGCGAACTGCAGCGGATCCAACGCAGAGCTCACCGTCGTGCGTAGATGGCGGAGTACCAGCCTCTCCAAGGTCTTCATCAGCTGGGAGGTCAGGGCGACTGGTCTGAAGTGGCTTGGCTCCTTCGCGTGCACCGCCTTGGGAACCGGAACCACACAGGAGGTCTTCCACTGGACCGGGACCTTCTCCAGTTTGAGGCTCAGGTTGAAGATGTGTGTGACCAACTCACAAAGTTGATCAGCACAGTCCCTGAGCAGTCTGGGGCTGAGTCCATCTGGTCCAGCAGCTTTCCTGATCTTCAGTCGCCTTAATTCTCTCCTTACCTGTTCAGATGTAACAGAGAGAGGTGGCTGTGGGGGGTTGGGCAGCTGAGGCAGTAGGGCATGTTGGGGGGGAGAAAGGTGGCTTGGAGGTGAGAACAGTTGGGGGGAGGGGGCTGAAGCAGAGGAAAAACAGCTTTGTGAAGAGTGGGGGGCAGAGGTGGAGAGGGGAGGGGGGCCCTGATCAAACCGGTTGAAATACTGGTTAAGTTCAATGGCCCATCTTTGGTCTCCCCCTGCTGTGGCTCTGGCTCCACTCTGGCCATGACCTGAGATGTTCTTCAGGCATTTCCACACATCCCTTGTGTTGCCCTGCGCCAGTTGCTCCTCCAGTTTCCTCTTGTATTCCTCCTTGGCCATCCTGATCGCCTTCTTGAGTTCTCGCTGGACCTCTTTAAGCTCCTCTCTGCTCCCTGAAGCAAACACCCTCTTCTTCTTGTTCAGCAGAACTTGAAGTTGAGGGGTCACCCATGGCTTGGTGTTGGCAAAGCACCGCACCTTGCGGGTCGGCGTGACGTTGCCCTCACAGAACTTTATGTAATCCGTGGAATGGTCATTGAAGGTGTCGATGTCATCACCATGAGAGAACACGCTCCAGTCTGTAGACTCAAAGCAGTCTCTCAGCCTCTCCTTGGCTTCATCATTCCACATCTTAACAGTTCTTTTCTGTGCAGGCTGCCTCCTCACCATGGGAGTGTATTCAGGTCGCAGACGTATCAGGTTGTGATCAGAGCGGCCGAGGGGGGGTAGGGGGTGGAGGTGTAAGCACCTTTTACATTTGCATACAAAAGGTCCAGAGTCTATTCCTCCCGGGTGTGGCACTTCACGTATTGTGTTAAGGTGGGAAGAATGGAGGAGAGTGAGGCATGGTTAAAATCCCCGTTTATGAGCAGGAGAGAGTTCGGGTCTTTGAGCTGCAGGTCCGACACTGAGGCGCTCAGCCTCTCGCTCGCTGCGGCTGCGTCCACAGAGGGAGGAATGTAAACAGTGAACACAATCACATGTGAGAACTCCCTCGGGATGTAATACGGGCGGATGCCCACCGCAACAAACTCTATGTCCTTAGTGCACACTTTTTCTTTAATGGAGACATGCGCGGGATCGCTCCATCTCTCATTAATAAACTCCGCCACTCCTCCTCCTCTCCTCTTTTCGTCCATGTCCCGGTCCGCACGAACCATCTTGAACCCCTCCAGCGAAACAATCTTCTTCTCTTCTCCGTCAGCCAGGTCTCCGTGAAACATAGAAGGCTGCTCTCACGGAAATCTCTGTGATGCCGGGTCAGCGCAGCAAGCTCGTCCGTTTTATTCACGATCGAACGTACATTTCCCATGATGATCGATGGAATAAACCGCTTGTTTAAATTGTGTTTAAATAAAGTTTTATCTATCTAAATAATATTACAACCCTAACCTCACGATCTTGTATTCAGGTTTCTTCTTTCTAATCCGGTCATTTTGAACAGTTTGTACAGGTTATAACTACTAACCACCAGCAGGCGGCGCTCTAGAGAGTGCGCTCACCTGACGTCCCACCAGCGCTGAGCCGCTGCTGCAGGTCTTGGAGTAGAACTTGACGCAGCTCCTCCTCAGGCACGGTTTGCATTCTTCCCACAGAGCTCTGGTGGTTTCATTGCAGACGTCCTGCTGCCGCTCCAGCTCCGCCTCCTTCTCCTCCGCCGCGCGCAGCGCCTCCTGCAGGCGGACAAGGGACATTACATTTGATAGATTTCTTAAATGTTTGTAAAAAACTCTATTTATACTAGAAAATGATTAAGCCCCGCCCACTGAAACCATAACCACACCCACTCTGCTGTGATTGGTCAAGCATGGATGTTTGTCACCACGCGTCATCAATCCTGGATGTCTACACCTCCAAGGGACTCGTTGTATAAAAAAAGCGCTGAGAGATTACAGATGCCTAGAGGAGGAGTGAAGCCATTATTACATCATAATGGACTCCGCTCTCGTAACCTCTCGTTCGCCCAGATTTCAGAGCAACTTTATATAGTAAGTTGAAAACATGGTCATGATGAGGGACCATGGATCTTGGAGAGGAAGACGTCAACATATGAGAGTCAGGAGAGTTTTCACTAAAGTTAAACGTTTAAGTTATTTTTGTGTCTCAGTTTTTCACCTCCTTCTTCTGTCTGGTTTCTTCCAACTGCTCCAGAAACTTCTGTCGCTCCTGCTCAGACTTCTCCATCACCTCCTTCATCTCCTTCACTCCATTCACGGCGTTCTCGACCTGCTCGTCCACAAACTTCTCTCCTCGCACAGAGATGTCTGAGAAGACACGGAAGATCATCAGAACAGAAGAACAGTGGCACTAGTCCAGGGAGTTAAAAAAACAGGAAAGAAAGAGAAAAGAGGGCAAACAACGGTCAGCGTTACATAAATAAAGGATGAGGGGAGGAGAGAAGAAACGGACGAGAGAGGAGAAGAGAACGGACTCACCGTTCAGGTCTTCTTTGGTCGGGGGGGCAATGGCGCCGACCGACGCGAGGAAAATGGCCGCCACTGCCAGATACTTGACTCCCCTCTTCTTCATCATCAACACCATCATCAGCATCTTCTCTGACCGCTCAGTCAGCAGGTGACGGTGATACCTGGAGGTCACGTGATAAGGTCAGAGGTCACAGAGCTCGGCTTTACTATAGTACGACGTCAAATATATAGAAAAGAAAAATAAATTCCTTTATTTCTTCAGGTACTTCCTTGATTCATTATGATTTAAATTTGATTTTAACATGTATTTTTAATAATTTTACTAGTAATTGTTTAGTCAATATTTTTCTGAGTATTTTATGATGATATGACTTATTTCCAAGCCTTGTGTTTATTGTTATCTTGGTTATTGTTTGTTTGATAGAAGATCATTATTTTTGACTAAAATACTATTTTACAGTGAATACTCTGAACTCGTCTTCAGTCAGAGATGGAGGACAAATCATGGCTTCTTTTCACACGGGTCGGCGGGTCAGAGTCGGACAGCTGGACGATCACATGATCATCTCTGCTTAATCCCACCCCCTCGATGTCTTCATCAGACAACAACTCAATCATCCTCCTCTGACGCTAAGATATGGAGGAGCTGATCCTCATCTCAGGCCAGCATAATGTGAGCAAAACTGTTTGTCTTGAGTGTGTTTTTTTTTAACAATCGTGTCACTTCCTGTCAAGTCATGTGACCATGGCAATATGGGGGACACAATGACGATCGGATACTGGTTACATTTTCTACTTAAACTGCTGAGTCATCATTTATTAACGTCTAATTGGGATCCCAATGTTTGGAGTCACAACAAAACTGGTGAGATTGCTTAGAAAAACACTTTACACGGAAGAAGGAGTAGAGCTACACTTTCTCTCTGCACCCAGAACTTACCACAGTTAGTCAGTTGTTTCACGGGTGAAATGTTCTAATCTTCTTACTCACGGGTCAAATCTGTGAAGCAGCAAACGTCAAAGTGTTCCAGCTCCGGCAGGACCGGCCCAGTTCCTTCTTGGGACCTTGAGAGAGCAGAAAGGGGGTCAGAGCTCGTTAGCATCCGAGCGGGAAGACGCGGTGCTGAGGGTCGACGGTAAACACCAGTGACTCAGCTGGTGATACAAGAGAAGGAATGTGCGCCAGATGTCGACCCAGAAACCTACTGGAACCTTCCGTGCGTCGCCATGACGACAGCTGTGGCTTGTTTTTGTTTATCAAGTCCATGGCTTTTGTTTTTTGATCCCGAACCGGATTGTTGTTGTTTATGTTGTCCGTTTGTGTGTTACACTTGCACATATTAACACACACTTTAACATCTTGACCCACACAAGGAAAACACTTGTAAACACATGTTTATGTAAACATACATGTGAAGAAAATGCATTTAGACAAACTCAAAATGTTTTTTTAATGACCTGTCAAAACATCCTACAATTTGTTGCACTTTCTACGTTTGGTTGTGCAACTGTCAAAACTGCAGCATCATCACACAAACCAGATGTCAACATTACCAACAACACTGTCAAAGATGGCGCCTCATATGAGGTCACCATGAGTCAGCAACTGCCTCTGAACTAAAAACATCTGCGTTGACAAGGATGCGAACCCAAAACCTTCATCTAGTGGAGAGAAGAGCAGACTCACCTCAGCGCTTCAGAAGATGACCTCCTCCTGCTGATCCTCTTGCTTTTATAGCCGGTCAGGACTGCCTTGAATTGGTCCACTTCCTGTTGATCCTTTCAAAGTAAAACTGCTGCTCTGAACATCTGTCTGATTAACCAAGTCGTGTGGGGACAGAATGTTTCATATTTAAAAACAAAACAATAAGCGTAAATATAAATAAACTCATGTGAAAGTGGAAGGGAAGAAACTAGCACTGATATTCACTTTAAAAAATAATATATTTGCAGTAAATATAAACATTCATATTCATATACATCATTCAAGTAAAAAAAAAAAAAAGCTCAGATTTAGAAGTTTATTAATTTATACAAATGTTTATTTACACAATCCCGACATTACATTTTAAATTCCTACATCAGAACAACTTCAGCTTCTTCCAGAGCTCTCGCCAAATCCTCGACGTCCACAGAGAAGTTCTCCCTCTCGTGGGTCATGTGATCCCGGGCCACGGCAAGTGCTTGCATGCTGTCCTTGATCTCCTGACGAGAGAAGAGGTTTTAAGAATTTGACCTCCGACCCAAGAATACATGTTTTAGAGAGAAACTATGAAATGACTTCACCCTGAGATTTAAATAGTTATGTTTAAAGTGGAAATATAAACAATCGCAAATGACATAAATATGAACATAACCAATTCAGAAACTTTTAAATCTATTTAACGAAAGTGAATAAACGGAAAGCGTTGACGCCTCATTTAACATCCAGCCTCGCTTGCATTTCGATGAAAACTAGACTCACCTGCAGCTGCGAACGCTGTTGTGAAGCCACGCTGCTGAAGTCATTCATCTTGTCCAGCAGATCGACGGAGACGCTCTAAAGAAAAGAGGTCAAGAGGTCATGTGATGGTGCGTGTGTGACAGAACACTCACCATGACTTCTTTTTGTGCTTCACGTTCTTGGGCGGCATCTCCGACTTGCTCCCCTGAAACTTTGACCCAAAGGAGAATCTTACTTAAACTGGACACGAGTTGCTCGGGCCGTTGACCGGGTTTAACTACTCCGACGCACAGTGTTTCTGTTTATTAAGCTGCGGAAACAGGAAGTGATGTCTGTGGTGTGTAAATCACAATTTGATTATAACAGGTTTCTGCTTACCTCTTTTAGTAGAGCTCTGGTGATCAAGTTCCCGAGTATGGGCAGAATCCTCTCCGGACTTCGGCTGGCCTTCTGGCTCGTTCCGACTCCGTCTGGACGGGACGCCGATCTTTGAGTCGAGTCCTCGGTCCGTTCGATCGTTATCAAACCATCCTCTGCTACCAATGTTTGTTGTGAATTTGGAAATCAGGCAGTCGGAGAATTTTAAAAGGTTAAAAACAAAATGCTTTATTTCAAGCGTAAGAGCAGATATATGCCGGCAGTCCAACGTGCACGGACCTAAACGGAACAACCTCTCAGGTGAGCTGATGTTCCAAAAAGGATACCTAAGCAGAGTGCGCAGACTCGTTTTGTACGAGAATCTTGAGATTAACATTGGTCAAAGTCAAAGATGCAGGCGGGCGTTGTTTAGCGATACGCGGCCTGGTTGGAGCACTTGGATGCTTCCTTCGCCGTTGCTCCCCCTTACGGGTGGGTCCATTGGTGTCTCTCGGTGGCAGGCCCCAAGTCTAATTGTTATGTTCCTGTTCTGACGGTTACCAGGGTGCCGTTATCAACTGACATGCCGATGGTTGTGAAACAGGGAGGTTCCTCTCGTTGACCTCGGATCCTTCGGTGCAGTGTCGGGGCTGAGTCGCAATGTTCGTGTGTTTGTTCACCTCAGTAGTTTTCCAGAAAACAGAATGTTGCATAGCACTGCAGTTATATAAGCATAGCACGTATAGCACATTTGTATGAATTAATTAAAGAATATCCCCTTTAATGATTAAGACCCGCACATGTATTTTACTCATTAACGCCAAACTCCTGAGAAGAATCCGACAATCGCTTCTGTAAGAAAAAGCCCTAAATTTCCACACATTCGTCCGTCACGCCCTGGTGTGAAGACGTGTTTTGTCCGACACCACGAGGACGGGTCGCCGATGAACAGGTGGCTTTTTTCGTGAGTTTGGTGAAACTCCTCTCGTAATCCTGCAGGAGGCGCCAACACTGCTTTCGCTTGTGGTCACGTGACTCCTTCCCGCTGTCCTCTGTGTGCGTGTGCAGGTGTGTGTTGAACCTAAAAAGCCAAATGGACTGATCGACCCCCCCTACCCTGTCCTAGAAGGCGTTCCCTCCTGGAAGGTTTGAACAGCGACCCACTCATGAAGAACTCGCGGTCCAGTGGAGAACACAACTATGCAAGTGTGGACGGAGATCCGCACGGACACATTTGATCGTAGCAACCGTCTGAACGTCTCAGTTCTTCCAGAGCGTCTCTTTTTCTTATGCCTTTCTCTCGTCTGGTACCTTCAGATACGAGTCCGCCGGACTGTTCTGAGGACCGAATGCACTTTGAACTATTTTGTCTTTCATGTGAAATTAGAAGCTTTAAGACGTGATTTTTCACTTCAATCTGGAAACCAGTGTTTGTTTCACCTCCGTTACTTTTACTGAAGCCTTACTCCCTCTAGTGGCCACTGTGTGATACTTTTTTTTTTACACAGAACTGAAGATTCTAATTTCAATAATTCAAAGATACATTTGCTAATCAATCTTTTTATTATTCTTTTATTTTAAATGTATAATATAACGAGACAAAACCAAAAGCTTTCCGAGCTACTTTAACTTTCAGCCTATCATGCGTCAGTAGGACAGTCACGTGAAGTTCACGGCGATTCAACAACAAGAAAATAATTGAAGAATATTTAATCGTTTTAATTAATTGATTAACATGTATTTAAAAATAATAATAAAATAAACAAATAACAGAATCAAATTAATGTTGTTTTTTTGTTTAAAAACTGAAAAAGTTATCAAGTTATTGTCGCATGTCTTTTTTTTTTTAAATGCTTAAAAAAACACATTTGAATAAAAAAAATAATGACACTTTCAAATTTTGAAATGTTAAATTAAAACGATGTTATGTTATGTTAGCTTTTTGAGACGTAAGACGTCAAAACAAAGTCGACACATTGTCTGGATACTAACTGAATGAAACTGATTCTACGTCATCAATCTCATGATTGGCTGAGATATTAATTGATGAAGTAGCTTGATATTCTATTGGTATTGCCTGTTACCACTGTTAACATTTTTAATATTGAATTTAAATGAGTTAGAAGTAAAATATATATAACTATTATTATTATTTTTTAATTATTAAAATTAAAATTAAAAACTGCAACATTTATAATAAAAACAATAATTTAATATAAATTAAAAATTTAAACCGACATACTTCCATAAAAATACAAAACTGTATACGTGTGTTTAAAACTTCTCTGGATTAGTATTAAGAATGATCACATTCAGGAAGTGACGCCAGATATTTGTCAATTGAACACCTTTATTTTGAAGATTCTGAGCAGGTTTTAATGGTTGGAGCTGAAGCCTGCTGTTGTCAGCGGAGGAGGAACTGGGTCAGTCTTTGGTTATGATGTCAGTGCAAAGATCTGGTCTACAGGAGCAGGACTCTACAGGGCGACTGCGTGTAGCCGTGAGGGACTTTGAGAGTTCCCTGATGCCTGGACTTCACTTGAGAACCCTGGAACAGAAGACTTGATATCTAAGGTGGTCCAAGTTGTGGTTCTGGTTCTGGACACTTACACGCTGCTCTCCTTGTAGCGGTCCAGAGCCTTCTGGGCCACCACCTCTGGGAACTTGGGGTCGGTCCAGGGAAGGTTGTCCGGGACGCTGAAGTTCATCGGAGGAGAGTCGAAGATCTGCACGGACACGTCGGTCTGGGTCGACTTCTTCTCCATGGTGGGCTCGTCGGGCTCCGGGTCTCTGTAGGTCACCTGCAGGATCAGGAAGTTCCCATATCATGGAGGGTGAGGGGCTGTTGCGATGGCGCCCCATACGTACCCCCTGGACGGAGAAGAGGCTGTCACGAGTGTTGTTGGCGAGCGAGGACACCCACCCGAACTGTCCGTTGAACAGGTCCAGCAGCGACGAGGTGGACAACATCTTCTGCTCGAACTCCTTCAGGACGTCGTCGTAGTGACGCGTGAAGCGCTCGGCCGTCGCCAGGGCCTCCTCCAGCTCGTGCCTCAGCGGCGCCTCTAGAGGCTTCTTCCCGTCGCAGTCTGGGGGACAGAACCAGCGTTGACGACCGGACCGCACTGATGCGTTCGCGACTCACCGACGTGCTCGATGGCGCGACACTTCTCGCACTCGTCTTTGAACCGCAGACACCCGGCCGAGTTGCGTCGGATCTCCCTGCAGGTCATCTTGCCGTCCCCGAACGGCCTGGTGATGACCACGTCCTCGTCGACCTCTCCGTCTGACCCCACAAACCACAGTTTAAACCTGAGGTCACGGCATGACACCCGCAGACATACCCTCGTTCTGGGCGGCCCCGCCCAGGTTGGAGTCCAGCGAGCCCAAGAAGTCCCGGTTCAGGAAGGGAGTGAAGAGGTTCTGGAAGCCGTGGAACGGGTCCTGGAAGAACGGAGAGATGCTTCTGCGGCGCCGATACAAGGTGGTGAAAAACGACGGCATGGGGAACGAGAGCGGGCTGGAGTGGACGTGCTGCGCCACCTGGTGTAGGTGTGTGAGAAGAAAATACACATACTTAAATATCGCAATATATTTGATACTTCATCGATGTTCAACAGCAATATATAAGTTATTTTATTTAAGGATTTAAAATCATTTAAATTGTTTACATTTATTTTATGATTTACAGCAGCAGTCATTACAACCACAGCTAAAGCAACAATGAAATCCCAGTGTTGACTGAGGACGAGAGGATACTAGGGGTGTGAGAAAATATCGATACACCAATACATCGTGATTGTGAAAAAACTGCACTATATGATTTGTATTTAAATTAAGTGTAAAATAAAATAGTCAGATTTTTATTTACAATTAATGGCAGATATTTACATCGTATCATGTTTTTTGTTGCGATTAAATTTCCAACCGCTAGATGGCAGCAGTCATAACTTCCTTTGAGCTAAAGGGAGAATGAAATCCTGGCAATAACTGAGGACGAGAGGTTACAGTGACTCTAGCTTTTAAAGCTGATGTTTGGACATATTTTGGTTTCAAAACAAATGAAAGCAGTTACGCCTTGTCAAGAGTCATGTGGTCTGTAAATACTGCAACACCAGAGTCAAGTAGTCGACAATACTACAAACACAACTTTGTTACTACAGTATCACAATATATTGTATCAAAATAAATAATCAAAATATCTATGACCTCCACTGACCTTCATACTGTCTGACACGACGCCGTCCACACCATCAGCCATGACGGAGTATCTGTCCTGCAGCTGCTGCAGCTCCTGGTTCTGTCGCCGATCCTCGCGCTGCAGGTCCGTGATCTTCCCCCCGTTGATCCAGATGGAGAAGGGCGAGGTTCTGTTCAGGACCTCCTCCAGCTGCCCGGAGACGCAAGTTTATCTCAACATGCCGAGACGTTTTCGACTTTCTCTCGTGTCAGTTACAAACATTACATCTTTGAATTGACAGTAATTACTAAATCAAAATTGACACTTTATGTTAATGCGACAAACAAATTTTAATTGTTGCGTTAATGTAGTGACTGGTGTGGGTGAGGGCGCCCTCTTGTGGATATTACAAACACTTCATAAAAGTTGACCTACTTACAGAAACCATTTACAAATTATTTCATTAACATATTCAAAACAATTTAATATTGTGTTAAATTAAAAAACACTTTTTAATTTTTTTCAGCTGGTTTCTGTAACTAATAAAATATTGCATATTTAACTTGAAATTATTATTAACTCATATATATTTTTGTATTGTATTATTAGTTTTACTTAACAAATTAACGACAATATTATTTTACCGCTAGAATTGGAAAATTTAAACCATCAAGTCACCTTTTGACAAGAAAATTGGTTAAATACGTCTCGAATATATTTGTTCTGTTGTTTCTTAGGCTTTGATTTTAGAATGGAATAGAATAGAATATAATAGAAAATCTTTATTCATCCCCAGAGGGGAAACACACTTTTACAACCGCAGTTGAAAAAAAATAAAATAAAGTGCAAGGAAAAAAGAAATAATAAAAGAGATAATACAAAATAAAATAAAAACGATCTTAAAAATATACAAATTATTTACAAAATTAGAAATTTAACACTATTAACAAAATAAAATAGAATAAAATAAAATAAAATTAAAATAAAAACAAAAAATAAAATAAAACACACGAGAAGAAAAACACGCTACGGATTAGCATCAGGATATTTAAAGTAGAGAGTTAAATATCCTGACACCAGTTGGGATGAAGGACCTTCTATAACGCCCCGTCCTACACTGGGGGTGCCTGAGCCTGCCACTGAAGGAGCTGGCCAGCTCCTCCACGGTCAGGTGCAGTGGGTGGAGAGTGTTGTCCCTGATGGAAGATAGTCTGGAGAGTGTCCTCCTCTCTCCCACCTCCTCCACCGAGCCGGCCCTCGTGACCAGCCTGTTCAGTCTCTTCCTGTCCCGGTCCGTGCTGCCTGCTCCCCAGCAGACCACAGCGTAGTGGATAGCAGAGGCTACCACGGAGTCGTAGAAGGTCCTTAATAGTGGTCTGCACACTCCGAAGGACCTCAGTCTCCCCATGAGGTGGAGGCGACTTCGGCCCTTCTTATACACGGCGTTGATATGTGTGGACCAGTTCAGTTTATTGTTGAGGTGAACACCCAGGTATTTGAAGCTGTCCACCAGCTCAATGTCCGAGCCCTGGATGCTCACCGGTTGATGTGGTGGGGACTTTTTCCTGAAGTCTATCACCATCTCCCTTGTCATACGGTGTTTAAGCAAAGGTAGTTGCTCTCACACCAGTCAACAAAGTCCTTGATGACTGACCTGTACTCCAGCTCGCCCCCCCCAGACACGCAGCCCACAATGGCCGAATCGCCGGAAAACTTCTGGAGGTGACAGCTGCTGGAGTCATAGGTAAAGTCCGCCGTGTAGAGGAAAAAAAGGAAAGGTGACAGCACTGTCCCTTGAGGCACCCCGGTGCTGCAGATGGTCACCTCAGACCTGCAGTCCTGCAGCCTCACATACTGCGGCCTGTTGGTGAGGTAGTCCATCGTCCATGCTGCCAGCTGTATCCCAACTCCTGCGTCCTCCATCTTCTTCCTTAGCAGCGCCGGCTGGATGGTGTTGAAAGTACTTGAGAAGTCAAAAAACATGACTCTCACAGTGCTACCGGCGGCTTCCAGATGAGTCAGTGCCCGGTGCTGCAGGTAGATTACGGCGTCAGCCACCCCCATCTTTGGCCTGTAGGCGAACTGCAGCGGATCCAACGCAGAGCTCGCCGTCGTGCGTAGATGGCGGAGTACCAGCCTCTCCAAGGTCTTCATCAGATGGGAGGTCAGGGCGACTGGTCTGAAGTGGCTTGGCTCCTTCGCGTGCACCGCCTTGGAAACCGGAACCACACAGGAGGTCTTCCACTGGACCGGGACCTTCTCCAGTTTGAGGCTCAGGTTGAAGATGTGTGTGACCAACTCACAAAGTTGATCAGCACAGTCCCTGAGCAGTCTGGGGCTGAGTCCATCTGGTCCAGCAGCTTTCCTGATCTTCAGTCGCCTTAATTCTCTCCTCACCTGTTCAGATGTAACAGAGAGAGGTGGCTGTGGGGGGTTGGGCAGCTGAGGCAGTAGGGCGTGTTGGGGGGGAGAAAGGTGGCTTGGAGGTGAGAACAGTTGGGGGGAGGGGGCTGAAGCAGAGGAAAAACAGCTTTGTGAAGAGTGGGGGGCAGAGGTGGAGAGGGGAGGGGGGCCCTGATCAAAACTGTTGAAATACTGGTTAAGTTCAGTGGCCCATCTTTGGTCTCCCCCTGCTGTGGCTCTGGCTCCACTCTGGCCATGACCTGAGATGTTCTTCAGGCCTTTCCACACATCCCTTGTGTTTTTCCTGCGCCAGTTACTCCTCCAGTTTCCTCTTGTATTCCTCCTTGGCCATCCCGATCGCCTTCTTGAGTTCTCGCTGGACCTCTTTAAGCTCCTCTCTGCTCCCTGAAGCAAACACCCTCTTCTTCTTGTTCAGCAGAACTTGAAGTTGAGGGGTCACCCATGGCTTGGTGTTGGCAAAGCACCGCACCTTGCGGGTCGGCGTGACGTTGCCCTCACAGAACTTTATGTAATCCGTGGAATGGTCATTGAAGGTGTCGATGTCATCACCATGAGAGAACACGCTCCAGTCTGTAGACTCAAAGCAGTCCCTCAGCCTCTCCTTGGCTTCATCATTCCACATCTTAACAGTTCTTTTCTGTGCAGGCTGCCTCCTCACCATGGGAGTGTATTCAGGTCGCAGACTATCAGGTTGTGATCAGAGCGGCCGAGGGGGGGTAGGGGGTGGAGGTGTAAGCACCTTTTACATTTGCATACAAAAGGTTCAGAGTCTATTCCTCCCGGGTGTGGCACTTCACATATTGTGTTAAGGTGGGAAGAATGGAGGAGAGTGAGGCATGGTTAAAATCCCCGTTTATGAGCAGGAGAGAGTTCGGGTGTTTGAGCTGCAGGTCCGACACTGAGGCGCTCAGCCTCTCGCTCGCTGCGGCTGCGTCCGCAGAGGGAGGAATGTACACAGTGAACACAATCACATGTGAGAACTCCCTCGGGATGTAATACGGGCGGATGCCCACCGCAACAAACTCTATGTCCTTAGTGCACACTTTTTCTTTAATGGAGACATGCGCGGGATCGCTCCATCTCTCATTAATAAACACCGCCACTCCTCCTCCTCTCCTCTTTCCGTCCATGTCCCGGTCCGCACAAACCATCTTGAACCCCTCCAGCGAAACAATAGAGTCCGGGGTCTTCTCAGTCAGCCAGGTCTCCGTGAAACATAGAAGGCTGCTCTCACGGAAATCTCTGTTATGCCGGGTCAGCGCAGCAAGCTCGTCCGTTTTATTCACGATCGAACGTACATTTCCCATGATGATCGATGGAATAAACCGCTTGTTTAAATTGTGTTTAAATAAAGTTTTATCTATCTAAATAATATTACAACCCTAACCTCACGATCTTGTATTCAGGTTTCTTCTTTCTAATCCGGTCATTTTGAATAGTTTGTTCAGGTTCTAACTACTAACCACCAGCAGGCGGCGCTCTAGAGAGTGCGCTCACCTGACGTCCCACCAGCGCTGAGCCGCTGCTGCAGGTCTTGGAGTAGAACTTGACGCAGCTCCTCCTCAGGCACGGTTTGCATTCTTCCCACAGAGCTCTGGTGGTTTCATTGCAGACGTCCTGCTGCCGCTCCAGCTCCGCCTCCTTCTCCTCCGCCGCGCGCAGCGCCTCCTGCAGGCGGACAAGGGACATTACATTTGATAGATTTCTTATAAGTTCAACAAATGTTTGTAAAAAACTCTATTTATACTAGAAAATGATTAAGCCCCGCCCACTGAAACCATAACCACATCCACTCTGCTGTGATTGGTCAAGCATGGATGTTTGTCACCACGCGTCATCAATCCTGGATGTCTACACCTCCAAGGGACTCGTTGTATAAAAAAAGCGCTGAGAGATTACAGATGCCTAGAGGAGGAGTGAAGCCATTATTACATCATAATGGACTCCGCTCTCGTAACCTCTCGTTCGCCCAGATTTCAGAGCAACTTTATAAAGAAAGTTGAAAACATGGTCATGATGAGGGACCATGGATCTTGGAGAGGAAGACGTCAACATTTGAGAGTCAGGAGAGTTTTCACTAAAGTTAAACGTTTAAGTTATTTTTGTGTCTCAGTTTTTCACCTCCTTCTTCTGTCTGGTTTCTTCCAGCTGCTCCAGAAACTTCTGTCGCTCCTGCTCAGACTTCTCCATCACCTCCTTCATCTCCTTCACTCCATTCACGGCGTTCTCGACCTGCTCGTCCACAAACTTCTCTCCTCGCACAGAGATGTCTGAGAAGACACGGAAGATCATCAGAACAGAAGAACAGTGGCACTAGTCCAGGGAGTTAAAAAAAACAGGAAAGAAAGAGAAAAGAGGGCAAACAACGGTCAGCGTTACATAAATAAAGGATGAGGGGAGGAGAGAAGAAACGGACGAGAGAGGAGAAGAGAACGGACTCACCGTTCAGGTCTTCTTTGGTCGGGGGGGCGATGGCGCCGACCGACGCGAGGAAAATGGCCGCCACTGCCAGATACTTGACTCCCCTCTTCTTCATCATCAACACCATCATCAGCATCTTCTCTGACCGCTCAGTCAGCAGGTGACGGTGATACCTGGAGGTCATGTGATAAGGTCAGAGGTCACAGAGCTCGGCTTTACTATAGTACGACGTCAAATATATAGAAAAGAAAAATAAATTCCTTTATTTCTTCAGGTACTTCCTTGATTTATTATGATTTAAATTTGATTTTAACATGTATTTTTAATAATTTTACTAGTAATTGTTTAGTCAATATTTTATATTTTATGATGATATGACTTATTTCCAAGCCTTGTGTTTATTGTTATCTTGGTTATTGTTTGTTTGATAGAAGATCATTATTTTTGACTAAAATACTATTTTACAGTGAATACTCTGAACTCGTCTTCAGTCAGAGATGGAGGACAAATCATGGCTTCTTTTCACACGGGTCGGCGGGTCAGAGTCGGACAGCTGGACGATCACATGATCATCTCTGCTTAATCCCCCCCGACCCCCCCGACGTCTTCATCAGACAACAACTCAATCATCCTCCTCTGACGCTAAGATATGGAGGAGCTGATCCTCATCTCAGGCCAGCATAATGTGAGCAAAACTGTTTGTCTTGAGTGTGTTTTTTTTTTAACAATCGTGTCACTTCCTGTCAAGTCATGTGACCATGGCAATATGGGGGACACAATGACGATCGGATACTGGTTACATTTTCTACTTAAACTGCTGAGTCATCATTTATTAACGTCTAATTGGGATCCCAATGTTTGGAGTCACAACAAAACTGGTGAGATTGCTTAGAAAAACACTTTACACGGAAGAAGGAGTAGAGCTACACTTTCTCTCTGCACCCAGAACTTACCACAGTTAGTCAGTTGTTTCACGGGTGAAATGTTCTAATCTTCTTACTCACGGGTCAAATCTGTGAAGCAGCAAACGTCAAAGTGTTCCAGCTCCGGCAGGACCGGCCCAGTTCCTTCTTGGGACCTTGAGAGAGCAGAAAGGGGGTCAGAGCTCGTTAGCATCCGAGCGGGAAGACGCGGTGCTGAGGGTCGACGGTAAACACCAGTGACTCAGCTGGTGATACAAGAGAAGGAATGTGCGCCAGATGTCGACCCAGAAACCTACTGGAACCTTCCGTGCGTCGCCATGACGACAGCTGTGGCTTGTTTTTGTTTATCAAGTCCATGGCTTTTGTTTTTTGATCCCGAACCGGATTGTTGTTGTTTATGTTGTCCGTTTGTGTGTTACACTTGCACATATTAACACACACTTTAACATCTTGACCCACACAAGGAAAACACTTGTAAACACATGTTTATGTAAACATACATGTGAAGAAAATGCATTTAGACAAACTCAAAATGTTTTTTTAAGACCTGTCAAAACATCCTACAATTTGTTGCACTTTCTACGTTTGGTTGTGCAACTGTCAAAACTGCAGCATCATCACACAAACCAGATGTCAACATTACCAACAACACTGTCAGAGATGGCGCCTCATATGAGGTCACCATGAGTCAGCAACTGCCTCTGAACTACAAACATCTGCGTTGACAAGGATGCGAACCCAAAACCTTCATCTAGTGGAGAGAAGAGCAGACTCACCTCAGCGCTTCAGAAGATGACCTCCTCCTGCTGATCCTCTTGCTTTTATAGCCGGTCAGGACTGCCCTGAATTGGTCCACTTCCTGTTGATCCTTTCAAAGTAAAACTGCTGCTCTGAACATCTGTCTGATTAACCAAGTCGTGTGGGGACAGAATGTTTCATATTTTAAAAAAAAACAATAAGCGTAAATATAAATAAACTCATGTGAAAGTGGAAGGGAAGGAACTAGCACTGATATTCACTTTAAAAAAGAATATATTTGCAGTAAATATAAACTATCATTAAAGTAAAAAAAAAACAAGCTCAGATTTAGAAGTTTATTAATTTATACAAACGTTTATTTACACAATCCCGACATTACATTTTAAATTCCTACATCAGAACAACTTCAGCTTCTTCCAGAGCTCTCGCCAAATCCTCGACGTCCACAGAGAAGTTCTCCCTCTCGTGGGTCATGTGATCCCGGGCCACGGCAAGTGCTTGCATGCTGTCCTTGATCTCCTGACGAGAGAAGAGGTTTTAAGAATTTGACCTCCGACCCCAGAATACATGTTTTAGAGAGAAACTATGAAATGACTTCACCCTGAGATTTAAATAGTTATGTTTAAAGTGGAAATATAAACAATCGCAAATGACATAAATATGAACATAACCAATTCAGAAACTTTTAAATCTATTTAACGAAAGTGAATGAACGGAAAGCGTTGACGCCTCATTTAACATCCAGCCTCGCTTGC
This sequence comes from Callionymus lyra, assembly GCF_982586985.1. NCBI lineage: Eukaryota > Metazoa > Chordata > Actinopteri > Syngnathiformes > Callionymidae > Callionymus > Callionymus lyra. The sequence goes on along the minus strand of NC_141830.1, from coordinate 23,904,468 downwards.
ATTTCGATGAAAACTAGACTCACCTGCAGCTGCGAACGCTGTTGTGAAGCCACGCTGCTGAAGTCATTCATCTTGTCCAGCAGATCGACGGAGACGCTCTAAAGAAAAGAGGTCAAGAGGTCATGTGACGGTGCGTGTGTGACATTACAGAACACTCACCATGACTTCCTTTTGTGCTTCACGTTCTTGGGCGGCATCTCCGACTTGCTCCCCTGAAACTTTGACCCAAAGGAGAATCTTACTTAAACGGGACACGAGTTGCTCGGGCCGTTGACCGGGTTTAACTACTCCGACGCACAGTGTTTCTGTTTATTAAGCTGCGGAAACAGGAAGTGATGTCTGTGGTGTGTAAATCTTGAAAAATGTGCAAATCCAAAGTAAACTGTGATAAGACGTCATATCTGATCTTTGCTCGAGTCAATGAGTCATTCAGGACACAGGTCCATCAGAAGATTGGTTATAGAGTCAACCAAAGTAGGGTTGTCAGAAAATAGCGATACATCGCTATATTTCTTTTAATAATGATGAAATTGTATTGATATTCACGAGTTGGTTTGAAAACAAATGAAAGAAGTTACGACTTAATCAAGAGGCATGTGGTCTGTAAATTCTGCAACACCAGAGTCAAGTACTCGACAATACTACAAATATATACTTGTTACTACAGTATCGCGATTATATCGTATCTTTCCATTCCTGCCATACACACCCCTACACCAAAGGGTGGTCATAAGCTTATGATGGATCCTAAACGACAACTCATTTGTATCTGAAAGTGAAATGCATCACCTGGGTCAACCTTGGCAGCCACCAGCAGCATGTAACAGTCTTTCAGGTTCTTCTGCAGCTCAGCTTTCTCCTGCTCCTGCTCCACAACCCTCCGCTCCAGCTCATCCACTCTCAGCTGGAGACAAAAAATGATGTTGTCAACGTCATCCCTGGAGTCGAGCCGCCAGATCAGCACTCCTCTCTACCCGAGTGTCGGTGAGATTCCTCTGCAGCTGCTCGTTGGCGGCGGTCAGGTTCTTCTTCTGCTCCTCCAGCTCGGCCTGTACCTCGTATCTTGTGGAGACTCTAAAGTGGGGGGAAAAAAAATTGTAACATTAACAAAACAAATTAAAATACCCAAAATCAATCTGTCCAGTTACCCTTGGTAGACTTTTGAAGCCACATTTTTCCTGCAAGACACAAGCAAAGACCAAAGCTCACACACTTGGTGACTTTTAAAACTAAAATATCACCTTATTTACACAAAAGCTACACACTTATCAAAAGAGAAATACACTTATCTAGACTATTCTCCCGTTATTAGACGTCAATAATAGTTTCTTGCCTATTCCCCCTCAAATAAACACCGTCCTACCTTGGTGCATTTTCTTTCTGCGGTTTATGGGCAGCTTCTTTTTGTGGAGCATGTTTTGTTGCAGTAACAGCACCTGCAATAGATTGACTTTATTAATCCCTCTGATCTCCTTCGGGAAATTGGTTATAAAAATGTGTCTTGATTGTGTTTTCCGTCTTCTTCAACTCTGCAAACACACCTGGAGAAATCAAAACAGCACATACAACATGCACACTTGTAACAGCTGATCATGTCAAAACATCTTTAGCACATTTTGTTTTTTTAACTGCGCGAGTGAAAATTATTTATAAAAATACTCACCTCGTGGGATTTTTGATGCCATTTATATTCCAATAATGTGTCTGAAGTAAGAAAAACAAGATACAAGTCAAAATTTTAAAAAAGAAACAAAAAGAGTCAAATGAATGAATTCAGATTATTATATTATTAAAATAGTTGCGGCTATTTTAGAAACTGTCAAGTTATAGTCGTTTTGATCGTTTATTGCTAACATAAAATGCATCATGCAAAGACGAACTGTGGTTTAAAAGTGTTAAATAGTTTAAAAAAAAATAATAATACGTAAATTAGAACTCAGATAAGACAGAAGAATACCGTTCAGTCCGACCAGCAAATCCTTACAATAATAATCCTTCCTTGGATAAATATCAGTGGCGACGATTCTTAACAGTCAAAAGAGGATCTTACAAATTTTAAAAAACACCCCGCCTTATGTCGTCCTTCCATTTCCGCTGATGTCATTTCCGGCATGCTTTTCTCCAATTTTTGAAGTTTAATCATTTTTAATAATTAAGTAAATTTTAAATTTAATACGTTTTAAGCTTGCTTTAATAGCGACGTGGGTATAATAGTGAGAAATAATAGTTAAGTAAATAATCCCAACATTGAAGTCACTATTGCGCATGCTCAAGGGCGGCTAAATTCAAAACTATGCTCGTTAGCAGCGATGCTCGCTTGAGTTAGCTTTGTCTTTAGACATGTCAAGACAGGTTAGTTAAGAAGTTAATACAGCAGGTTATTGCGTTAACGTTCGCAAGATATTGGAATATAGGTGGTCGTCACGAAAAGGTAGTTTTGTGTTTGGTTTTTAGTTTAAAGAATGGTCCGTTAACATCAGCAGTCAATCTAGTTTTTCGTTGCAAATGAACTTGTTTTTATCTTAAGATGTTTAGAAGAGAGAGTAAAACAACGTTATATTGTCAAGTTGCATTGATGTTGTTGATCGATCACCAAAAGTATTATTATCTATTGTATATATGATATTACAACGTCTCTGTCTACAGTGAAAATGGATCCTAAGGAGCCTGGCAGGAACGAGTGAGTACAATTGTGTTGAACTAAAATAAGTTTATATAACAAGGACAAAAAAAACACACAACAAATTCGCCTCCACAAAAGACATGTGAAAATGATGAAAATTAAAATCTAAATATTAAAACAATGCCTGTTTAAACCAATCTTAAAAATAACATTATTGTTTACAAGGCAAAACAATATGTATTGTTTTTATACATGTATTTAATGTTAAGCAATCGATGATAAATAATCCGAGCCTGATTTGATATTTTATGTTGACTCCGTTTCCATATTAACTGTTCTGTATAGTAATAATTTAACTCGGTTTAAGAACCACGTTATAAATAATCTAAAATATATTTATTTTAAGCTCAGTTTTCCCTCTGGCTCTTTGTATTATATCACACACATTTAGTTTTGAACACATCATACACGTACAACCTTGACATTTTCAACTTCACAAACAAATAATAAAACAAAGATTCGAATTTGAATTTCAGATAAACTTCAAATGTATGTATTTTTATTTATTATAGATGTTACAGGATTCAGACTTTATCTATGTCCTTTTATTATTTGTGTACGTCATGTGAACAAGATGCCTGCAATGATGACAAGAAATGTTTTTCTAACCTGATAATAATAACAAGATTCCGCGTTTTTTTATTGCAGTGAAAATGGGGGATTCTCCAAACGGCGCCTTTCTTCGGTCAGTGGAAACCCAATGACTAAATAGTTTAATTTCTCCGTTTTCTAATTCCTTTTTTGTTTTGTTTTTAGATTTTAAAACTGCCTCGTAAATCTGTGATCTGTTCAGAGCCTGCACAACAAGACTTTACAGTAAACACCTTGAAGCTAATTCTCAGAAATACAGAGGATACACTCGGAAGCGTTCTTAATTCGAATAATGTCGTTTTCTTTCTCAGGTGGAATTATGCAGATCGGTGGAGAAGAGAGTTTCCAGAAGAGTCAGTTTCGCTGCAGCTGACAATGTTGTTGTCTTTTCAAAGTGAGTCGCTGTAACAATGAGAATTTTTTTATTTTTTTTCGTTTTTATGTACTTTGTATTTAAATATAAGTCATGAGACAACCAAAGGTGAAACGTGTAAATATTGTTATAAAGCAAATTATTAAAAATATATATTTTCAATGTAATAATTCATTAAAAAAATTAACTATTTTGCCAGATTATGTTTTTACCTAAACTGAATTGTAAAAACAATTCCAAATAATATAATAGCTGTCAAAAACATGATCATTTTATAGTTTTACTCTGAATTAACCAGGGCCACGGAAACAAAGTCCCAGGCTGTCTGAGATAGGTGGATGGATGGATGTCAAGTTGACAATCTTATCTAAAATCTATGTGATTGTGTACATTTTAAAGAAAAGAAAAATGTATGATCTGATCATTCACAGGGACGTGAAGAACTCTGGCAGAAGTCCACTACAGGAGTTGATGACCACATGTATGTACAAATAAAATATCTTAACAAAACCGGATACATTTTGAATGATTGTCCTGCTTTCTTCCTCTGCAGCTGCGGCTCCACAGAACAGGTATCGTGACTGTTTCTCTTCACGTATGATTCCTTCAGTGTTTGACTAGGTTCCTTTTCCAACATCAGGCTGCAGGTGGTCGGGAGTGAGGAAGCAAGTCAGCAAATTAAAGGTGATCGTTGGACATATTTGAAAGTTGAAAACAGAAAAGACGTGATAACATTAGTGTCCTTTAACATCTCTTAAGGAATGGAAACCCTGTTGAACGCTCCTCTACATCACAGTCGTCAACATGAGAAGGTCAGTTCAGTTCTCATAAGGTGTTGAATGTGATTTTATAGTTCATTATTGAAGAGTTCCTCCAAGTTGTTGCGTTTGACAAGATGCTACAGCGTTTGTAATTGGTTGTGAAGTGCAAACTAGTTACATTCATTTTTTGTTTCGATTGATTTGAATGGCCTCACAGACTTGATGAAAGTACATTTTTGTTAAGTCCTTCCAGATGTCCACTGGACGCCCCGGAGACAGAACGATGATGTTCGATGACGATGATGCGATCATGGACATGACTCACAGTCACACCATCAACATTGCCCAGGACGTTGATGTCTTCATGGGCCTTCCACAGAGCAAAACTACGACATTCACACTCGGTTCAAACTCTGTGGAAGCTGCAGGTGTGAACATGGACTTCTGCACTTCACCGTCGCTTCCCGAGTTGGACCCTGAATTTAGAGACTTTCTGTCAAGTCTCTCCAAACCAAGTGGATTCAACATCATCCCTCGAATGACTCCAGCTGCTGCAACAGATAAAGACTCTTCACAGGCGAATGTGTGTAAAAAGAATCAGGCTCCCTGTGAAGTAAAGAACACATCCGTCAACCAAGGTCACAACCAGGAGAATTCATTGAGACAGACGGAAGAAAGTGATGATGCAACTGGAGAAGACGATCCTTTCAGTTTTCTTCTTCCCAGCAAAGAAACATTAAAGGCTCATGAAGAGGAGAGGGAAAAGATGAGCAGCGCAGATCACAGAGCTCCATGCATGACAGGTACGAACCGTCTGTTGATGATATTAATCTGATTCTTTAAATTAAAACTTATCTTTACTGTCAAACTGTTAAACACATCTCCAAACTTCTTCAAAACTAGATAAGTACTGAAGAAGTGCATATCTCCGACATCCACACTATATAAACAGGGCATGAAATTAAATTGATAAAGTAATCTCTTAAAGTGATGTTGGACTCTATTGTACTCATCACCAGTATGTGTTTGTTTGTACAAAACTCTCTTTTCATTTAAATATTTACATAACAAAATTATCTTAAGCCCCGCCCACTGAAAACACTTATCTGTTGTGATTGGTCAAATGTTGAGGTTTGCCAATGTGTCATCAGTCCCAGGAGTCTCCACCTCCAAGGGACTTGTTGTGTAAATAAAGTAGGGCGTAATTTCAGCTGGCTGGAGGAGGAGTGAAGCCATTATTACGTCATAATGGACTCCCCTCTCAAAACATCTCCTTCGCCCAGATTTCAGACCGGTTTCTCATTAGTTGCCCTTTAATGTAGGTTACAGTTTGGTTTACATTTAATAGACTATAACGAAGCTCACAGGGCGAGATGATGCTCAAAACAGTGGTTTCAAGTTGCACACTTTTTGGTGTATTCTCCATTTTTCATTCTGACACAGTGGCTCCACCATCATTTATGGAAATATACCAGTTTAGCTCCACTGAACTCGGGTCAGTAGAAATTATATAGTATTTTCACACATATTTTAATCGAATCATTCTCAAGCTTCACTCACCGAACCAGCTTTTCACAGTGCAGCCTTCCAGTCTGTTAATGTTCAAATGATTGAACCTATTAACACAAAACTTTTAAAGATTTTAAGTTGCTGATATTATTCCGCTGCCCTAATTTTCTTTATTTGTTTTCAGATTTGACGTCTCGGAGGAAATCTACAACACCTGCTTACCGTCTCAGTCACAAGGTCATTTTCTTCTTATTATTTTTTTTAAACCAGCTTTGATTTGAAGAGTCTGAATGAATAATCAGACGTACTAGTTCTGTGTCACCAGGTTCATTTAGAGTGATGCCTCGTGTTTTATCCTCAGGTTGAAAGCGGACATGCTGAGAAAGCTGTTGGTACTGACCCATCTCAGAACCACAAAGTGCACATCAGTTCTGCATCTTCAACCAGTTCTACATTCACAAACATTCGTTCAAGTCTCTCCAGACTGAGCACGATTCCTCATACCAGAGAGCCTGCTACAACTATGAGCGGCACCCTGAACAGAACCAGAGCCATGGAGGAAACTATTCTTCCTGATGACCAAGAGCTAAGCATGGACCTGACAGAAGCTCAAACTGGACCCGCAAATGACCTTCTGCCTAAGAGAACTGGTGAGTAACGCTTCTCACAATCAACATTTAGACTGAAGCACCAGCTTCATGGTACAAGTAAATGTTTTTGTTTTTAAAGTTCATATAAAAAAAATGTAGGAAGATTGAAAAAAATATTTTTAACTTGCAAATGTAACACTTAATTATTTTTTCTCTGCTCTGTGGTTAAAAGATGAGAATAAGAAACTAAACTATCATAGATATTGGTGAATCCAATCAAACTTTACTCAAAATACATGCATGTATATATATATAATTGCTACAGTGCTGAGAGGCCTACGCAACAGTTGTTACATGTTTTCTACTCTTCAATAGTCTTTAATTTTCATGGATATTCAGTCGTTAAGATGTACAATTGTTGCGAGAAACTGGCCAGATTTAAATTCGATCGATTTGTACTGAGATAATCAGATACTAATAAGATTAAATTGAAATTTCTGTTGACTTAAAAAATTGTAAACGACTAATTCAAAAATGTATTTTGTCCTGATCCTCTCTCTTTGGTCAGAATACTGCATGGAAGTTTACAATTTTGTGAACTTTTACATTTTAAACATGGTACTGAAGTCTTGTGACGTCATTTCAAGCTGATATTGTAACACTCGGCGTGGGGGGAAGGGAGGTTTGGGGCACAGGTGCGGACCCAGGGGTGTCTTAAAGTTATCTCCGGAGGGATAACCACAAAATCGCACAATCGACTACAGGGGAGGGGGAGAAAACAAAAAGCACAAGGCTACCTTTTAATAACCAAAACTAAAGTGAGAACCAAACCACTGCTGCCAAGCAGCTGAACGAAAGACAAGAAACATGAACAATTATTTTTTCTAACTCGGAGGGAACTCAGAGTGAACCTCTCACCATTGCATAGAGCAAACAATGAGCAGCACAGAGCACTGGGGTCTCAGGGCAGATATAGCCTCTTCACACCTGGGCTCAATCAGCCAATCAGTGCACACACCTGATTGCAGAGAGTGAATCAGTCAATCAGTCCTTAGGATTTGCAGTCAGCAACGTAGAGATGGATCTGACAGAGTGTCTTAATATGAACATCGAGACCAACCTGCCGTCAGATTCGATCCGTGACAAGAATGAGGTGTTTAACTGTGAGCCCAGACTGACCGTTCTTGCATCAGAGGAGTCCATCTGTGACAATGATGTGAGTATGGATCTGACGGAAGCACAAACTGGTCGAATAACTGAGCCCAAAAGCTTCTCCATCTACTCGGAATCAAGTGTCACCCCTGAAGAAAACCTCCACAGACGAAGTGTCTATAAAGGTGCAGCGTTAAATTGACAATAAAACTCAATGTTTTGTTTGAACTGTTTTTTTTTTTGTCATCCAGGCTTGGAGTCTTCGATTCGACCTTCAGGCACTGTGGAACCGAAGGTGAGTAGGTTAGATTTACTTTTTATAGTTTAACACCAGCAATAAAAGCAAATTGAATTATAAATAAATCATTTTTTATCATGATTTTAATATCGATAATTGTGATCAAATGGTTGTGGTTATGATTTTTGCAATAACTGTACAGCCTAAATGCAATAAAAAAAAACAAATACACACAGTTTTACGCCAAGAAAAGTGTCTTTTGAAATCTGAAAAAAGGTGTGTGAGGGTTATAGATTCCAAAAAGTTCTCTAATATGTGTGTCCTACAGGTCACACTGGTTGAAGACCACTACAGAGAGAGGACGCTGAGGTTCAGTGCTGAAGACGCATGTATGGACGTGACTAAAAGTCACACCACCAACATTGCTGCTCATCTGGTAATCCCAAATAAACTGGAACCATTATCCCATATTGGGGATAAAACCATCAGGTTCAATGCAGATGATGCAGATATGGATGTGACCAAGAGTGACACAACTAACTTGGCTACACACCTGGACCGTTACCGTAATGAGTTTGTACCTTCAGAGAAGACCGTGAGGTTCCACGTCAATGAGGGAAACATGGACATTACCAGGTGTCTTACTGTCAACATTGATGCTGTTCCTCAGAAGAAGAAAATTCAGGTCGGGGGCGAGAAAAAAATATGGTTTGACGCAAATGATGCCGCGATGGAGATGACGCAAAGTCACACTGCAAACATCGCATTTCATGGTGAATCACAAGCACCACAGAGTGTACCTTTTGTGCCTTCGCTCGGAGAGAAAACCGTCCGATTTAACGCAAACAACGCAGAGATGGACATGACGAGGAGTCACACTGTTCAAATCACCAATTGCTGGGGACAACAAAAGCATCAGAGTAAAGAGTTTAGTGGAGAGAGAACCACACAATTTCAATTTGAAGACGGTGATATGGACATTACAAAGTGTCGCACCGTGAACATCGTGGATTATCTTGACTCACAAAAGCAACAGAGTAAAGAGTTTGGAGGAGAGAAAACGAAACAATTCCAAGATGAAGACAGTGATATGGACATCACGAAGTGTCGCACCGTGAACTTTGTGGATTATCTTGAGTCACAAAAGCACCAGAGTAAAGAGTTTGGTGAAGGGAGAACGAAAAGATTCCAAGCTGAAGACACGGATATGGACATTACAAAGAGTCGCACTGTGAATATGGCTGCTTATCTTGATGAAGAACAATTAAAACAGGACTTCTGGAAAACGAGTGGAGAGAAAGCTTTACCCAACAGTAGAGAAAAGACCCAGAGGTTTAATGATGCGTCCATGGAAGTGACGAAGGTTCACACGGTAAATATTGAGGCTTATTTGGATACGCACAATCTGCCAAAACAGGACGGTCCAACACAATCCATAGAAAGAATGACAAGATCCCAGTTCAACGACACATCTATGGACATAAAAAAGAATCACACTTTGAACATCGTTGACCCTCAGGACCACATTCCTTCTCCAGCATCTGGATCGAGAACCCCAGAAGCTCTCACCGACACCTCCAACCCGTCCGCTTACCTTGAACCTCAGACGGATCAAAGCAAGAACGTTGTGCTTCCTACTAGCGACAAAACCCTGCACTTCAGTGCCGACGATGGAGCTCTGGACGTGACAAAGAGTCACACCGTAGGCAAGGCAGCAGAGACCCAGGACTCTTTAGCAGCCTTCAGAGGGAGTTCTTCCGCTTCATCCATGGATGTGACGTTCACTCACAATAGCACTGTTGGTTCTCAGCAGCACCAGCCGGAGTGGACCAGAGCTGAATTAAAGCGAAGCTCTGACCAGGTTGAGGCTCGCATGTTCTCTCAAAGCAGATCTTTGACAGCGTTCCACTCTCACTCTGCGTTGCTGACAAATGCAAGGAAAGTAAAACTCAATGTTACAATTTCTGAAGCGGCTACTGAGTCCTCGTCCCTTCAAGAGATGGACAGCGTCCACTCGCCTCTGTGTGCTGAGGACGACCAGTGTAGCGCTCCTGAAGAAGCGCTGCAGATGGACCAGAACATGGATCTAGCTGAAGCACAGCGTGTTTACACTATGGTGAAGATCCCTGGCTCAGAAGATCCAGACGAGCTTCATGAGGAAAGAAATTCAACAAAGACAACTTCACTGGATGACGACATTTCTCCACCTTTTCGCAAATCCAGAAGAAAGAGTCTGGTCGACCTTCAGACCAAAGTCAAACGGCTGAGCCACATGATAAGTATTGCTCCCAAAGATGTCCCCTTACCAGACGTTGACCCCGATGTACGAGCACCTGCTCAAGACAAATATCCGGAAGCTGATCACAAAGAGGAAAGTCTCGCCAGAGAGCCACGCCTGAACTCCCTGACGCCGCTGAACCTGAAGACCAAGGCGCTCATGTCAAGAGTGTCAGTTGGACACATGAAGCCCAAACTCCCCTCCAGACGCAGTGTTGCCGATGACAAAACAAACATGGACGTTGTGATCGAGGACCGAACCGGCGCCACAGACCACGACGTGAGCGACATAAACGACGAAGAACTCGGAAGCTACGAGGACGTGTCCGAGTCCCTGGATGTGAGGAGTCCTTACAGGATCACAGAGAAGAGCAGCCCTGTGAAGAGACGTGACGTTGACATAGACCTGGACCTGCTTCAAGAACAGGCCACTGCTCATGGAAGGTCAAGAGGTTTGCTAGAAGACGAAGGGCGAACCACAGAGAGTATGGTGAAGCCGAGCATGGATGCCACGATCGAAGAGGTGAGCTTGTCCTAGTACATCTTGGAGAGGAGACTAGAGGATGAGATCTGGAAAATGCATGTGATTTTTTTTCTCCAGGATTCACCATGTCACGTCCCTCACTCCAAAATGGTGTCAGGTCCCAGCGTGTCCACCCAACGCATCGACATGTCCGGCAGCTCCTACGCTGGCAGCAGGTCTGAGGCCATGTTTGAACCAGGTGAGTTAAAAATATTTTTAGAAATGTGTTTAAAATTGTCACTTTACAGCCTGCTGGTTACATTGTTGCTTTTCCCTACTTATTGTTTCATTCAAGGTGTTGAGGTTTCATTTGTTTCTATTTTGTTGATTTTCAAAATGACACTATTTAATTTAAGTTAACAACTTTAATATTTCAAATATATGATTGAGTTTAATTTAATACTTTCCATTATTTTTGTATTTACTTTTAAATGTAGTCTCGCTCTCCCTCATTCAGTCTTTTATAATTATGTCTGTATTATCTGTATCATTTTTGTATATTCTTACCATATTAAAATGTAATGTACTTTTACAATACAAACCATTTGTATGATTTTTCATCACTGTTATTTATATTTAAAATTTAAAATAACAAAACATACTTTTTGGTTCGTTTTCTTTTCATCTGCAGCTCTCGACTGCACCGGCGACGTGTACAAGGTACTTTTTGCTCATTTTGACTTGTTAGTTTTTACTTTATTTTTTTTTTTTCAACAACCTAATTTTTGTACTTCTTAGAAACTGGAGGACGTTGACCTCACGGGGTCCGAGTTCCTGAAGCTCTTCCACGTGGATTGTGTCATCAACAATCCTCGACAGAGTGTCCCCGGCATAGTAGGTGGACGAGCGTCTGGCGTCCGCTCTGCTCAGTCATATGACCGATCCTCTCTCGACTCCGCAGCTGAAGTCTGATGGAGACTCTAAGGAGATGCTTCTGCTGAAGGAACGACACGTCCTGCTGCCTCAGCTGAAGGTTTACGAGTGTGACTACAGGAGCTTGCTGGAGAAGGTGGAGCAGTAAGTAGCGAACGTGTTTCATTGACCAACTCAAGGTTGTTTTCTTCGGACCAACGTTGAACGTGTGTTTGGTCAGATTGAAGGTCAGGAAGGAGGACTTGGACAAACCTCTCAGGATGGTGAATCAGCCGCTGTTGAAAGAGATAAAGACATTTACAGAGCAGGAGGTGCAGCTGTTGTTTCACCATCATCATCACAGGCAGCTTATATGTCGACACTCATGGCGTCTCTTGATTCCACAGCTCAAGTCCTTCAGTGTCAAGTTGAAGGAGCATCAACGTTTCTTCTCAAAGATGGCCAAAGAAAAGTCTCACGAGATGAAGGAGTCGCTGTACTCGGAGCTCCTCAGAGCTCACGAGGTGAGAGGAGGGCAGAGCGCTGTACTGAAGGTTGTTGGTTTACAAGCCAGACTGGTTGATTTTTCAGGAGGAAGAACTGAAGGTGAAGCAAACGATGGAAGATGCCAGTGAGATCATTGAAGGCCTGGATGAGTGCATCGCTCAAATAGAAGCAGGTAAGAACCGACGTCTCAACGTCTACTGTTGCTTAATGACCGAGTCACATACCTGTGTAGTAGCGCTGTGTAACGGCAAAAATCTGGTGATCAATACATATCGCGATACGCGGTATGATATATAGTGATACTGTAATAACAAGGATATATTTGTAGTATTGTCGAGTACTTGACTCTGGTGTTGCAGAATTTACAGACCACATGACTCTTGACAAAGTCGTAACTACTTTCATTGCTTTTGAAACCAAAATAGAAAAAGCTGCTTGAGTCACTGTATCCTCTCGTTCTCAGTCATTGCTGGGTTTTTGCATTTTTCAATTTTTCCTTTAACTGCCATCTAGAAGCCAGAAGTTTAATTGCGTCACAAAATGTAAAAAGAAACAAAAAATCCCCTGAATATTTGCATGTTAATTGTAAAAAAAAAATCAAATTATTCTATTTTAAACAATATTTATTTTAAAAATAAGCCACAGAAGAAGGATTATAAAAGAATAAAATGGGATCCGGTTGAATATCGATGTGGTTCGTGAATAAATTGATTTTTAAGTGTATCTATATTTTCCAACACCACTCCTGTGTTTTCTGGACAGAGATCGCAGCAGTGGAAGAAACCTCTGTCGACAACAAGCCAAGTATGAAGTGTCTTCAGGAAGGTATTGCAATCGTTGTGTGACTTCACTTGTCTTAGATCTCGGCCTTGATAAATCCACGTCTTCTCCACAGACATGCTGACGCTCACTCAGACTCTGGACCAAAACAACAAGTGAGTCCAAGTCAGCGAAGAACGACGTCAGGCAGCCTCTGTAACAAGTGTGTCGTTCACAGACTCGTGTGCGAACTGGAGACTCAAAACAGTCGGAATTCTGCCACGATCAACAAACTGATGATGGAGACGAAGAACCTGGAGAGCCAAGAGGATCTCCTCCACCTGTCAGTCATTCCTCTCTCTGTCTGCTCTGTTCATCTTCCATCTCAAACCATGTGATTCCCTCTCAGGCTGAGCGAGTGGAGGATGAAGGAGAGAACCAGCAGCCGCACACTCTTCACTTTCCTGCACGGAACTCTGCAGCTGGAGGTCGCTCATGAAGGTGGTGAGGAGAAGCTCATGGCTGCTTCTGCTCAGCTTGCTCACAGGGAGATGTTGTGTTTTAAATCTGTTGTGTTTTGTGTTCAGGAGACGACAAAGAAAAGAAAGTGACGAACATCGACTTCACGTTTCAGCTGGATGGTAAGAATAACCAGGGATTGTTTTAGTGAACGGTTTGTTTTAAAATTGGGTAGTGTGTGTCGTTTCTTTGCATTACATCTGTGTGTGTGTTTGTTTGAAACAAATGCTACAGTGTTGTTTTATTCCTTATACGAGCTGTGTTTTTCCTACTTCTTTGTGTGTCCTTTATTGTTGCCTGACATTTATTTTTTGGCTTGTTGCGATTATTTCAACGTGTGTTTTTATTATGTTGGGTTTACTTGCTGTGTTTTGTATTTACGTTTGTTTCTGTGTAGTTTAACTTAATTCCGTAGTTATTTAGTGTTGACTTGTTGTTGGTCGCTGTCTCCAGCCAATCACCGATCAGTATGAGGCTCCTCCCACATTGTTGACGCAAGATAAAATATTGACGCTAATAAAGTTCTATTTCGTCCCTACTGACCGCCAGAGGCGGTGCTTCAAGCACTGAATGTATCCATCTCGTGCACGCGCTGTTCGAGTTTAATACCAACAAAGTCACCTGTGACTCCTGATGACCCCGGATAGGGTATATCTTCCGGTGACATCAGCGGATCTGTTCCTTTTCATCTTCTCGCTGCGCAAGTAGCATGTCATCGAGCTAGCTCAAGGACTAGCTCTTTCGTTGCTGGTAGTCACGCGACTTCTGTCGGAGCTGCGAAACTTTCGCCCTCCAGAGACTGCAACGAACTTTGACGCGGAGAAGTTGTAGCGGCTCGCCGTGGACACTTCCGGAGATCGTCATCGTTTGGCTAAGTACCAACTTACTTATATCATTAAATATCAGTACAACCTGTTGTACTCGCTTTTGGTTGTATTTTGATTTCTTTCGGTGACGGAAGTGTTTTCGCTCCCTCTCCCGACATTGTACTCTTTATTTGTATATCGGTACAACCTGTTGTACTTGCTTTTGGTTGTATTTTGATTCATTTTGGTGACGGCAGTGTTTTCGCTCCCTCTCCCGACATTTATACCGCTGATATACAGCTACCGTTTGAGTGCTGGTGCAACCTATTGCACTCTCTTGGTTATTTTTTACATTTGTTGGTGACGACTGCGTATTCGCTTCCTCTCCCAGCATTTGTGCTACTTCAATCCCATATGTGTAACACTCGTTGGTGAAGGCTGTGTTTTCGCTCCCGCTCCCAGCGTTTGTGATACTTCTATCTCTTATGTGTAACACTTGTTGGTGAAGGCTGTGTTTTCGCTCCCGCTCCCAGCGTTTGTTGTTTTTTCTCTGTGTGGCCTTTCGCTCGTTGCTAACATGCTTGGAGGCCACTCTTGCTCAGTCTGTATGGCTTCTCTGCAGCCTGAAGATGGCCATGATATGTGTCCCTCATGCCTTGGTCTCGAGCATCTGAGGGAAGGTCTTTCAGAAGATCCCTGTATGAACTGCAGCTTCATGCCCCAGGGAGTAAGGGCTGCCAGACTTGCTGATGTGGAGCAACTGTTGGGCCTCGTTTCGTTGCCTGAGCAGTTAACCTCAGCCCAGCAGCAGACTCCAGCTCAATCCCGCTGATCTAAACGGGAGGCTGCTGAGACTAGAGGCCTAGAGAGACCTAGAGAGACTAGGTCCTGTTGCCCGACTCTGTTGCTTCCCCTCAATAAGGTATGTACTGGGATTCTTCGTGACCTTGTTGTTATGGGTCATCCAGTGCTTGAAGCAACGCCTCTGGCGGTCAGTAGGGACGAAATAGAACGAAAGTTACGGATGTTACTACGGATGACCGCCAGAGCGTTCTGTCACTCAGAATCCTTATGACTTCGCGAGAAGATTCTGCAGGAACAGATCAGCTGATGTCACCGGAAGATATACCCTATCCGGGGTCATCAGGGGTCACAGGTGACTTTGTTGGTATTAAACTCGAACAGCGCATGCGCGAGATGGATGCATTCAAGCATCGCCTCTGGCGGTCATCCGGGACTCATAGAACCGTAGTTACATACGTAACTTCCGTTTTAAAGTGATCATTATTACTACAGTGTAAGTATCACGATACAGAGGTAGGATACGATTTATCGTGATTCTGTAGTAACGAGGATATATGTGTAGTATTGTCGAGTACTTGAACTTTACTTTGACACCAAATATGTGCAAACTTTAGATTTAAAAGCTGCTGCAGTCACTGTATCCTCTCGTTCTCAGTCATCATTTTGGGTTTTCGAAAACGAAACAAAAAATCAATATAGTTCTGTTGAATATCGATACAATATCGTAAAAAAAGAAATTCTGATATTTTCACACCTTATCGTCATCGCATCATGGAAAGTTTTCAACTAAAGTTGTGCGTCTGCAGAGAAGCGGTCTCAGGACCACGCCCTCCTCGTCCACCGCCTCGTCACACAGCACCTGCAGGCCCAGACATGCTGGACGGACAAGTACCCGACCTGTGGCCACGTCCCAAAGGTAACACCCGTACACCACTTTGCTGACGCTGAGACCTCCCGCATGCACCTTCACATAGTCGCCTCATTTATGTGTGTGTGTGTGTAGCTGCTGGACGACGTCGGCCTGGTGGTGAGTCGCTGTCGTCTGCTGGGCGAGGAGGTGCGTCTGCTGAGGATGTGGGGCGGTCTGAGGCTGGACATCCTCGACATCAGCTGCCGGGACACTTGGTGAGACTTCTGATTGTGTAGCCAGAGAGTTGTGTCAATATATAGAGTTTGACGTGTGTTTTGGTGTAAACCATTTGTGGGTAATCATGTCCTTGGTGTGTTTCCGTAGAGCGAGTAAGTAATTGTGTTTTCTCTACTTTTGATGTTGTGTATTTGGTTCTTCATACGTTCATGTATGTTTGTGTAATTCAGCCCAAAGATTGTCGTGAGCCACACTAACCTGTCGTCCTCTGGCCTCAGCGTTCACGTCCTCTTCAGCAGCCTGAAGAAGTTCTCCAAGTTCGAGGTGGTTCTGTCGGCGAGCATCGTGGACCACAACTGTGTCTTCCACCTGTTCAGCTTCAGAAACCTGATCGGAGACAACAGGTGAGTCTCCCGGTTGATCACCTGAGGGGAGAAGATTAGATGACGATCCAAGTGGTCTAACGATTGTGTGTGTGTGACGTCCAGGCTGAACCAGGTGAATGATGTCGTGACCTCTGTGAGTCCGGGCTGGAAGCTGCTGACCAGGATCGTCAAGAAGATTCACGACCTCCTGGCTTGAGACCTCGACCCTGTCTTCATCTGTCACCTGCTTCATGTCAGAACGAATAGAACTGCGTGTGATTCTCGGCCTGACCTGCAGGCAGCGCCATTTGTCTTTGTATTTTCGTCTGTAAATGTGTGTCTTTAAGGATGTAAAATAAACAACAACTTTTCTATGTTAAGAGAAACACTTTCTCTTCAATCACCGGATCTGATCATCGATGTAACATGTTTCACATGTGATTACAGGACAGAAGACGTGATGTCAGAGATAACTGTAGAAATGACAAGGTCAGAAATGATTGACAGGATCTCTTGATCTTCAAAAACTCACTTTATGGAAGTCATGTCAAGAAAGTAAAAAGACCACAACAATAATAGTTTTACTGACGCCTTCATGTTTCAAATGTAGCCATAAGCTCAACAATACTATTAGAACATGTTTGGTCATGTGACCCTGTGGTCTCATCTCGGTGGGCGCGAGTCTCCTGCCTGTCACTGCGCTGACATGTGCTCAGTGTCGAGGTCACACAGCGGGGGGTGACCCTGAGATCAAGGGGGGGGCGGGGGAGGAGAGAGGGGGGAGCTCTGGGTGGCCGAGTGTCCAACGTCAACCGTCAGAGAGGACTTTCTGAGCCGACACAGTCCAGTGAGCCATCGGAGCAGACCCCCCTCCAGCACCCCCATATAAACAAGAGCTACTGTCAGACAGACCACACACACACACAGGCTTTATTACAGTTGTAATACTGAAGTCATCCTTTTATTCTCATCATCCTCTGTCTTTCTTTTTTTTTTTTTCTTCACCTTGTTTTTCCCCTTTTATTCCTTATATTATTTCTTCTCCTTTAGTCTTGTTAAACCCTCTCCTTCTCTACCTCTTTTCCCTATCCCTCTGCTTTTCCTTTCTTACCATCTTTTTCCTTACCTTCCAAGAATCTATTCTCCTCCGTTCACCTGATCTTCCTAATCTTCCTCTTATCTTTGTTCCTCTTTTTTCTCTCACCTTCTTCTTTTATTTATCTTTCCCTTGTCCTTCCTCTCTCTTTTCTTCTTATCTTTTTATTTGTCATCCTCCTTTTTCTTCACTTAATTTTTCCTTATCTTCATTTTGTCCTTCTTTCTTCTTTACCTTCTTTTTTTCATAAGAAGCACTTTTCTTCAACTTCTTTTTCCCTATCTTCTTTTTTTTAATTCTCCCTGTTCCTTTTTCTTCACCTTCCATTTTCGGTCCTTGCCTCTTTCTTTTCACATAAGTTCCTTTTTTCCACTTTTTTCTTTCTCCTTCTCTTTTCTTTCCCCCTTTCCTTTAATTCCTCTCCTCGAAGTTCAATTATTTTCTCCAATCTTGACTCTGGTCAAACGTGACGTCATCTCTGACAGTTAACACTAGAGGTCACTGCAGGTCAACGATGTCGGTCAACAAAAGTGCACCGCTGACCTTTTCTCTGAGCAGGTTAGTGCTGTCACTCGGTGCATCCGGCTGTCACCCTAAACGGATTTGAACCTTCAGCTCTGAGCTACAGAATTCGATTTTGCTCTTTATTGTGTAGGTTTGGATCAGCTGACTTCTCGGAGCTGGCGTCTGCTCACAGGATCAGTCACAGTACTCACTACAATGATGATCCAGAAGTTTGTATTTCTAAACTTTATTCATCAAGACGTGAAATTTAAACTGTAATAACTATATTCAGAAGATGATCATAGTGCGGGGCCTCGTGGGGCCTTCTTGTTACTTGAGGTCATCTTGTGAGGTCATGTCATGTTTTCCGTCCTATTGTTAGATTTTCTTTCTGTCGTTGCATTTATTTACCGCTTTTCTGGTTTGTTGATTATTCTTGTCACATCCCAGAACCTAAGAAGTGTCTTCTTGCATCTTCGTGAGAACCGTTTTTTCCATGAAGCCGCTTCCTTTGAGCGTTTTCCAGGTCTTTCCCAGGCGTGACCACGGGGTGGGTTTCGTAGACGGACGTGTCGATAACGACGAGTGACGTGAGACCATAGTCACAATAGTTGGTGTGAATGTGGATCGTATTGCTGTCAGTGAGTCGCAGCTGCTTCTGTCGAGCGTCCAGACAATTCAAGGAAAAGTGTAAAAGTGTGTACGTGTGGGAGGAAACAAGAGTTTCAAGAAGAATTTCCATCTTTCTTTTTTTCTGCTAATTTTTTTTTTTGTTTGATTGCTTGCTCATCGTCTGTTTTTCACTGACTTAATTTCGTATTTTAACTGTTTAGTTTTCAATTTTTATCATTTCGGTCTTTAAATGTGTTTCCTTCTCCTCCATTTTTTCTCTCTTGTTTTCTCCTTTAATCTGCTAATGTTTCTCATTCTTTGTAACTCATTAGTTATAATAATATTATAATTTAAAAAACATCTATTTCTGAATTGTTTTGATTAAAATATTAGATATGTGTTTAAAAAAAGTCATTCATTTTGTTTGTTTTTTTTATTATAAAAAAATAAAAAAAATAAAAAATAAATAAACCTCAAACGAACATTTTCAATTAAAAATCCAAGTTTGAAACGTTGTGTGAATGGTTGTCTTTGTGTGTACTGCGACAGACTGTCCAGGGTGTCCCTTGCTTCTCGCCCAATGAAACTGGGATGGACTCCAGTCTTCCCGCGACCCCAATAAGGAATAAAGCGGTAGAAAATGAATGAATGAATTTTCTGACGGCAAGTTTGTATCTCGTTTATTTTGTCATTTTAACTGGTCTGTGTCGACATTTCTCCATTTGGATTAAATTAAACAAACTTTCTACAATTTTTCTCTCCTTCATTTAAAGTTCTTCCATGTGTCGGTCGATTCCGACATTTGGGATTAGTCTTGTTTTTCTGATAAAGTAGACTTTGATTTGTAACAAGTGTCTCGACCGATCACTGGTTCTGCTGAGTCGGCGTTCTTTGCTCGCTCCACTTCCTGGTACCTGGAGTCATCTTCAGGTGAGCATCAAGGGAGGGATCCACCATATTTGGACCCAGCATCATGAATGTATTTTCGTCAGAAGTGGAGGATGACGGTTTTGAGAGGTCTGGTCCTGGAGAGTCCAGAAGTCCGACAGTAACCTGAGAGGACGCGCCGAGCTGCTGCTGCTGCTGCAGGCAGGTCATTAGTTCTGCTGGCATGTGTCCTATTGAGCCGTGAATGAGTGGAACTCGACCTGACCCCCCACACGCTCACACACACACACATGTGAAGACAATGGTCTCTGTCCTGTTATTATGGTCTGGACTCAGCAGGAGACGCGGCAGCTGTTGAGCAGCTCAAACCTTTAGATCCTTTTTTTTGTAAAGTTCAGCAACTTTGATGCTCATCAGTTTCCTTTCAAGTCCTGCAGGTTGATGCCTCTCCATCATGCGTCGCACTCTTAGGTTTACTAACCGTCTTGATATCTGTCCGTCTTTAACCCCAGCAGCTCAAAACACGTTTAGATTAGATTAGATTAGATTGACTTTATGGATCCGTCCGGAGATCTCCTTCGAGAAATTTGATTTCCGGTTCAAAGCAGATGATAGAAGGTACAGCAAGTTTTATAAAACGCAAAGTGCAAACGAAAAGTGCAAAGAGATGACAAAGTGCAAATCTAAAGATCATAGATCAAACGAGAAAAACACCAAAGATCTTAAAAGGATATAAAGATTAACAAAGAATTCATCATCCCTTTTAAAAATCTCAACGCTTTAAATCAGTCATTACTTCAATTTAAAGTGTTTAATACATGTAGTGTGGGAGGAAACCAGAGTGCCTGAAGGAACTTGCTCAACAGTGAAGTTCAAACCTCTCAGACCTTCTCAGGACCAACATTTTTTAGTAGAATGTATTTGAAAAGACAAGATTTTTTGTGTTTTACGTCCAATTTTCTTAGATTTATTTTGCTTTCAGTTGTAAATCTTGTTAAACTTTATTCTTCTTTTCACAGTTTATAAATTTCTATCATTTTAAATCATCTTCAAATGCTTTTTAATTACAATATTGTGACATTTTTGTGTCTTTTATTTCAAGTGGTTTTGACTTTTTTGGCTCTCATCATAACCATTAATATAATAAATGATTTGATGATTTTATTTTTATTTCACTTTACATTTGGTTAAAGTGATACAGTTTTAAAACAAGATGAAGACAATAAAAAAGAAAACATTACAATTTATTAATAAAAATCTTTATTTAAAAATGTAGAACTGAAAGTTTTTTTTAATTGTGACTTTTAAAAAACAGTCAAATGTACAGGATTTCACTTCAATTTGAGTTTTAATCCAGTTTCTTATTCAAGTTTTTAGGTATTTTGTCTAAAATTTACACTTTCACAAAGGGATTTGACAATTTTACAGAATTATTTACACTTCGTCTGTTAAGACTGTTTTAATAATAACGCATTAAGTATAACGTATATTTTGTGTACTTCGTGACGTCATCGGCCTCTTGACCGTTGTCATCACCGCCATCGTCACTTTGCGTCGCCGCGACTTCTCGCGCGACTATCGATGACCCGGTGAAACTGTGTCTGTATTTCGGGAGCCGAGGTGTGTGGGAGCGTCGGGATCTTTCGGGTCCAGGCCGTTGGTCAGTCTTGACCCGCTTGGCTGTGGCGCTAGCGCCACCTCGGCTAAGTGCATTCCCCGAGGCTCCGGTCCAAATCCCTGCTTGACCTCGCCTGATAAACTCGGCTCATGACGGATTTTTTCTTGTTGCAAGAAGGAAAAAAATCCATTGAAATGTTGTCTTTGACACAAATGTAGCGACTCTTTAAAACAGGAAGTAGAAACGATTCATGTCAAAATCAACGTTTCACTGTGAGTTTAACGCCTCCCGATTGGTCCAAACCTATTTTCAATGAACAGTGACTCATGGCTGGTGAGGCACCGACACCTCTAGA
Source organism: Callionymus lyra (assembly GCF_982586985.1). NCBI lineage: Eukaryota > Metazoa > Chordata > Actinopteri > Syngnathiformes > Callionymidae > Callionymus > Callionymus lyra. Next base: position 23,882,999 of record NC_141830.1, on the reverse strand, counting down.
GTCAGATCCAAAATTCTAAGAATTGAAAAAAGATCTTATTTCAATGAACGATGATGTCTTCGTTACTCTTTTAATGACACACAAACACGCGACACATTTGTCCAAGGAAGAAAGTTTATTTTAAGTTAAAGTTAAGGCTTCTTGTGTCTAATTCATACTTACTGTAAACAAATTAAAACATAGAAATGTGTTCAGCCCAAATTCCGGAAAGAAAATCTGCAATATTTTTTAAAAATGGCAATGAAGAATTTTATGTATGCCCCTAGAGGTGAGGCACGTAACTACGCCGCCTCATTAGCGGATTCTTCCTTCATCTGTGCTAAAGACGCAAACAACTGCACTGTTGTCACTTTAAATCCATCTCATGTACAGTTCCCCTCCCTTTCTTATATTATTATTATTATTTTTTTATTTTTATTTTATTTTTTTATTGTTATTTCATCTTGACTTTTTTGCTATGTATATTTATATTTATTTTTATTTTTTTGTTACGCCGATATTTGTGGAGGGACGGCAAAGAAAGAATTTCATTGCATAGGGAAACGTGTTTCTCGATGTATATGACAATAAACACTTTGAATCTTGAATCTTGAATTGCATCACAAATACGTTTAAACCCTTAAACATCCCGCAGAGAGTCTGTTACGAGACCCGGTTTGTATTGGATCGCACAGTAAAGTCTGGTGAGGCACAAATACTTTAAATTCAGGAATTTCAGACACATACTCGAATATGCATCTTTCACTCAGATCAGTGTAAAATGTTAACTTTTTGTTTTTTTTTGTAGTTGGACAGAAGCAGCACGAAACAAATATTGTGTAATTGAACACGTTAGTGACTCCTCTCCGACAACTCGGGTCATACATCCAAGTGATTCAGAAGATTCACTGACAAGAAAAAGGTTCTTTCTATCGAGACGCACTAGACTTGACAGGTGGTGAGTCTGACTTGAATAATGTGACTCTTTTCTTCATCCAATGCAGAGATGTGACTCTCTCACACTGTTGACCAGGTTTAACCACCTCAGAATCCACTCACGTATTCGTCACTTTAATTAAAAAAAAACATTCTGACTCTTCAGATGAATTTTGTCCATAAGGATCATGACCTTGTAAGAGAAAACAGACTCAGGGAAGTTCAGGGACTTGACGAGGCTCCACGATGGTCGTGGTCCTAAACCCGGCTCAGGTCTGTCCTTCTTCAGCTGTAATTGGTCCTGACGTGGAGGATTCTGGACCCGCGCGCTCCTGGATTAACACGTCACACTCGCCTCTGGACCGACCCAGGACCTGATAAGATTTTTCCTTCAGGCCCGGAAGCTCGTCCGTCATGGAGGGACCAGGTTGTGAGATAAGGAACTGCAAACATGTGGTTGGTCGTCGTTGAAGATGTTTTTGTCCCCGGAGAGCAAAAACATTACGACCTTTTGGTGACTTCACACTCTCTTCACCATCTGCCGGCGACATGTTTTCTCTCACCATGTTCCTGACCTGTCCGTCAATCGGCGGGTCACATGACTGTTCAACGACATCTACAGGAGTTCATCTGACTCGCACTGTTAGCCGTTAGCTCCTGTAAGCCGTTAGTTTGTGTGAGCCGTTAGCTCATGTTAGCCGTTAGTCCATGTTAGCCGTTAGCTCATGTTAGCCATTAGTCCATGTTAGCTGTTAGCTTGTGTTAGCCGTTAGCTCATGTTAGCCGTTAGTTCATGTTAGCCATTAGTTCATGTTACCCGTTAGTCCATGTTAGCCGATAGTCCATGTTAGCCATTAGTTCATATTAGCTGTTAACTCATGTTAGCCGTTAGTCCATGTTAGCCATTAGTTCATGTTAGACCTTAGTTCATGTTAGACGTTAGCTAGTGTTGGCCGTTAGTTTATGTTAGCCGTTAGTTAATGTTAGTCGTTAGTTCATGTTAGCCTTAGCTCATGTTAGCCGTTAGTCCATGTTAGCCATTAGTTCATGTTAGCCATTAGTTCATGTTAGCTGTTAGTTTATGTTAGCCGTTAGCTCATGTTAGCCGTTAGTTCATGTTAGCCATAAGCTCGTGTTAGTCATTAGCTCATGTTAGCCATTAGCTAGTGTTTGCTGTTTGCTCATGTAAGCTGGTGATCACTCTCCGACGCTAACGTTGAATCAGGCGGAAGGTTTGAACTGGACGCTGCAAAGGATTTTGGGTAAACCTGCATGGACTATATCAGTGTTATCAGAACATATCAAATGTTGAAACTGTATTTGGTTTAAGTAAATAATCGAATTTAACAATATATATATAAATATTAAAAGGTTGAATTGTTATTATTTTAGTAATTTAATTTTTTTTTAAATGTACAGATAGAGTTTAGAGATATTCTAATTCTAATAATTCAAAAAAACATTTTCTTGATTCTATATTTTTTAACTCTATTCTTTTAAATTCAATATAAAATTGTAGAGCCATTTTATATTGAATTTTCAAAGCTATGATAGTTCTTATATTATTTTAAATATTTGTTAATTATTAGTATTTGAATATCAAACTCAAAATATTCATTTTAAATGTTTTGATTTAAAAAAAATAAAAATGTAAATAAAAAACACATGCAAGCTTTCAATATACACACAACACAACTATTGAATCACCTAATTAAAAAAAACTATTATTGAAAAAAAAATATTCTATAAAAGTATTAAAAGTTATTGAAAGATAAACTTTCATACCTGCCCATAATCAAACTTGCAGGTGAAATATATTTAAAAAAAAAAATAGAAATCAGTCATGAAAACAAAGGATTAAGATAAGTAAATATCTACACTAAAGCTAAAAATAAGATGAATTGGTGACTTTAAGGGAAAGAAATATTTAGAAAGAAATATTTTTTAAAAGTCTTAAAAATCACGTTTTAAATTAAAATAATTGAATATATTAATCATGTGAACCAGAAGAAAATAATAAGAACTAAAAGGAAAACTCTGTCTTAAATAAATCACTATAAATGTTTCAAAATCCAAAGTAAGAATATATTTACTGAAAAGAAAAAAGAAAATCACAATAAATATAAAAGAAATTGAGGTAAATACAACATAAAATATATTGAATTATTTATACATTCACTGTTCAACATAAAAGTGAATAAACAAAAATGGCCTCTTTCCTTCATCAGATCAACGTCTCATCAAGGTCAAGTTCCTCAATTCAGATCAACACAGTCTTTCTCCTCTTACGGTACCACGGTGTTGCTCAACCAGGTCCAAGTGTGGGATCAGACTCTGATGACCACTTGTGACCCCTGAGGTGGACCAACGACCCCGAAGAGGGATGACTTGTGAGTCAGCTTCACTCTGGAGCTCATTGTTCCTCCGCCTCACGTTCACACGTTCAGGACTTTATTGAGGTCTCAGAAGTTTGCTGGAAACAAAAGCTGGCGAGTGAAAGTCCCTCAGTAGATCAGCGCGTTAAAGGAACAATATTTATTTTTACTTCTTTGTCCGCCTCATTCGATCATCTGTCACGGTGGCCCTCGGACAATGAGGTCCCTCCCGTCTTATCGTGCGCCGCAGCTTGACCGCGTATTTGTAAAAATATCGGTGGTTGCTCACAGGCCGGTTCCTCTGCGGGACCCGCACATTGTTTGGTCTGCGCCGGTATTTATCCAGATGTAAATCAGCGCACACAAGTGTTACGTCCTGTCCTTGTGCTGTGGGCGTCGCACTCGCGCTCCTTCACTGGAGGAAGTGGCTTTAGCTGAGATTGTTTTCTATTATTGATGTGAGAAGGTGACTTCATCTGCAGTGGGAACGGGCCGGGCCTCATTACTCAGCACAGGAAGCTGCACTGATCTAGAGGTCAAAGGTGAGCGTGGCAACACAAAAGATTGCCTGTAAAAAAAACACTGTATACAAACTTTAACTGTAATAAATATCATTAACGTGCTGTTTGGAGCGCTAGCACTGTTAGCATCCGGAATGTTAGCATGACTAGCTTTGTGTTTTTAGCGACTTAAGGTTATGAAGGAAGATAAATGACATAATTATAAATAAATAAACGTTTAAATAAATAACTAAATGTATACATATATATAGATATGTTGAAACAACAAATTAATATGTACTGTATGTACACATTTGTTTTATTTTTTATGAATATGATAACTTATACATTTATTTATTTCAGTTTTTCCATTGAGGAGAAATTGAGGAAGTCAATTTGAAAAAAAAGAGTGAAATAATCTAAGTAAATTTTGAAATAAAGAAATGTATAAATAGTTTTTCTTTTGCTTATTTTGTGTGTTATCTTGTTTTATTATTTAATTCTGTACTGACAACACAAAAAAATTAATATGTTGCGTTTACAACATTGGCAATAAAAGATGAGCCTGACAATATATATTATGATTTACTAATACATTGTATATATTCTATCAATCTGTACATGTTTCATTCATATTTCATTATTTTATTCTGTAATGCAGCCACAAAAGAAAAACGCTTTGTTGTCAATGACAGTTTCTGGTTTTGATACATTTATTTATATATACATTTAGATATGTATTTTAACATTTATTATTTATAATTAAATTTACCTTCCTTATATAAGGTAGACATTGTTTCCAATCAGCTGCGCAACAGAGACTATGTTATTATTTGCATTGCTGGATTTTATTCTTATTATTGAAGTCATTTGCTTCAACACTTTGCTGCTGTGGCTTGTAACAAACTTGAGTTGATGTTTGTTAGCAGGGGGTTTGTTTGCTGTTATTTTAAGTGCTAGTGTTATTAGCATCCAAGGTGTTGTTGTTAGTATTGAGCGTGTCGAGTTTTTTTTAGACCTGGTGTTATTTTTAGCAGTGAATTTTTTTTGTCTGTGGAGCCTAGTACTTCTGTATTTTGGTAAAATAAAGCTACTTAAAGCTGTTTTACACAATCATGCATGTTTTGTTTTTTTATTATTATAGTAATACAAGACTTCCATCTCAATAAGAGTTAAGTAAGTAAGTTAGTAATTTGTATTTATATAACGCTTTTAACAGATCATTTTGACACCACAGTTTTCACTGTATTTTGTATCAACTTAAAGATATTAACGTGTGAGTACATACATATATATACTGTATATATATATATATATAAATATATATATATGTGTGTATGTGTGTGTATATATTTAAAATACATTTCGAATGACAAAGTCATTGTTTCAAATTGTTTTAATCGGTGTTAAACGAATATTGTGAAAAGTATTTAAGTGTCTTCTGGATAAACAACTGGACCAGAGTTAATCGTTTCATTTAATGACAATCCTTCTATGCGGACTCCGGACCCTCCGAGCTTCCGTAGAAATTCTATCACTGTCAGTGTGTTTGTGGTGACAGACAAACGTCGCCGAACCTTCCGACCCTTCCTGCCCCCGAACCATGGAAGAGATCAGCAACCTCGAGGTGGTCCCCTGCACAGACTCCGAGTACCTGAAGCCACTGCGGGTCCACTACAACCAGGTGAGCCGCGGCTCGTCCGCGCTCGTGTAAGCGGCAGCCGGATGCTGCTGCTGCGGCTCCTTGGTACCGCGAACCCTCGCCCGGGCTCGAACCTACGCGCAGCACCGCGGCTCCGACCGGCTCGGACAGGCGGACCCGGTTCGTGTTCACGGCGCTGGTACCGACGACGGGCTCGCGGGTTCGGTGTCGAGCTACACAGCGGTGGAGCTAGAAGCTAGCATGCTAACGTTAGCTTACAGAGGTGAAGCGTCAGTGTTAGCACATGATTTACATTAGCGCGCGTAACACACCTGGACACACACTCCAGTCTACACCCTGTGTGTGTGTGTCATTTGTGTTATTAAAATGTTCCTATAAGAGAGTGTGTGTTTGGATCTGAGTGTGTTTCTATAATTAAACTGTTTATCATTCTGTTTAAGCATGTTTTTATATAGAAGTGTGTGTTTTTTCTCTCTCTTCATCCTCCTGTTTAACTGTATTTGTTTTTTCGTGTACCCTGTGTTTTTTTGTGTCTCATTCTGCATGGGTTTGCGATCAAACATCTCAAAGAGGGCAACAATAGAAATGAACAAACATTACACCAGAAGAAAAAATGGCAAAGTAAAAAAAACTGTAAAGAGAAGAACTTGGTATCAATTTTGCAAGTTTTCAATACCTTCACCTCACTCCTGGTTTCTGAACCATACTTTCTTTGATTCTAATTGAATCAATGTATCAATTCCAACAGAAAGAAAATTACATTACACGTAGTACAACTCTCAGGTTAAGTTTTTAGCGTTGGTAAATTTCCACTCCCAAGCTGTTTTATTTTCCGAAATAATAAATGACAAATAATTTTCAGTGTAAAAGTGACCATCTGATGATCTGTGCCTAGTTATATATTTTCACACTGGGACTCCTGTGTTTTTCTCGGCGTTATCTTGACTTTTTTAGTATATATTTTTTGAGTATTCTTTTGATTGTTTAAGCACTTTGTGACCCTGGTCTAGAAAAGCGCTTAATAAATATGAATGAATTACTTACTTGCACATTATCAACTTTTGATCACTCGGTATTGCACGGAAAGACGAATCCTACTTCGATACTTGCAACTACCGAAGCATTTTGGTCCATTCTACAAAAGAACCGAGGTTCGATATCCCTACCTTAGTAAAGAGTAGGTACTGTTTACACTACCTACATACATGTCTGACTTCAGTGTTGGTCATTCGATCACCAGAACTCAACAGTTAGGTATTCAGAACTTGTCCGGTCCTCTTTTCAAGTACCGTAAATTCCGGACTACAGAGCGCACCCGATTAAAAGCCGCATGCTCAAATTTTAGAAAGAAAATCAATTTTGTAATTATACAAGCCGCACCGGATTTTAAGCCGCAGGTTTAAACAGCCAAAAAAATGGAACTACCGGTAATTCACGTCCATTTCTTACACTTAAATAAATAAAGCACTGTGTTATTCTTCTTAAGCATTGTTCAGATATTTACAGTCCGAGGAACCAGCGACAAAAGCACGAGGCAGGTGGACAAACTGTCCGTGTCCTTCAACCGGGGAATTATTTCTTCATCACGCCGGCAACACGGATGAATAGTTTGCTTTTTTCCACCTGATCGTAACGCAGTGATTGCGCGGATAAACGCGACTTCACGGCGGGCCGTCCTGCGTCTCTGCGCCTCACATAGGATTCACTTAACGCAGCCTTTTTTCTGGACAATAATGGACTTGAACATTGGACACTGATCGCGGGGATTTGACTGTGGGGTGTCGTGGGTGTTCGTTGTTTTGTTCATGTTTCATTGATCCTCCAATTAAGGAGCGCTTTTTGTTAAATGTTATTAAGTAAATATATTTTGATTAACTTCTATAACGGCTTCATGTGTGGTCAGTGTTGTTATAATTAATGCTGTCACTCTGGAGCGTCACCAAGTCCGCACCAGAGCTCCGCCCCATGAAGAATGTGTGTGTGACGATCTCTCAAGGAGTTATGTGAGAAGGTCCGTTACAAAACGTCAGAGGTACTTCATCCATATTTATGATTTCATCTGGCCCGATGGAATTCTCCGCTATCTTTGTTTGAGTGAATGTGCGGAATGAAGTAAGTTCCTCCTCGTAGTCGGGAGGGAGCTGCTGACACAAAGTTACTCATTCATTCTATTGGTCTACTGTTGCTGAGCAAAATGTTTTTCCCACCACGAAAAAAAAATGAATAAGCCGCACCGTAGTATAAACCGCAGTGTTTAAAGTGTAGGAAAAAAGTAGCGGCTTGTAGTCCGGAATTTACGGTACTCTCTTAATTCTGACTGGCCCAAGGGTGTTTACAGCTTCATCTGAAAATGAGCTTTTCCTCGCCCCAGCAGCACGACACGATTGACTTAAGAGCCTTCTTTGCTCTCCTGACTTTCCTCTTGGAAAGGCTGAATTAAAAGAAAATCGGTGTAAAGAAAAAAGCTAGCTTTATATGCCTGTAGTCCACCTGTGCATCAAGCTGAAGTTTGTCCTCTACATATCTGTGGGTAGAGAATCCATGTATGCTGCTTCCTCATTCAACATGTTTCAATCATAATGCTGGCTATTGGTTCAATTCCTGAACTGAAGCCGGATCAGACGAATCCGATGACCGTTTAGAATTCCTCCCCAGTGTCTGCGATGGTCATTGGCAGTTAGAATATCACGACCAACTGTCGTCTTTTGATTTCCAGCCTCCGTGGGAGCACTTCACCTCCAGGTTGTCTCGTCCTCTCTGGTTTTGTTGTCACCCACGTGGTCCAGTGTTCCACGGCTCCCCTGATCTTCCCCAGCATCCCCCTTTTTTTCTCTTAGCGAGTGGGCTGAGTAATGAGAGGAACCCCGCCATCTGTGAGCACCGACAGACATCAGACAAAGTGTTCTCTGTGTCAGGGAGCACATTCGAGTCTCTGTGATCCGAGCGAGACCACGACTGAGGTTCGACTCTGAGAACTGTCGTTGTCGCTCTTGCCAAATAAAGAATAGCCTCCTCTGGGACGAGGGAGGACTAGAATGGATGGGAGTACCTATAGCCATGGGTTACCTGAAGGGGGCGGTAGGTGTTTAAAATATTTGGTCATGAAAGGAGCGTCTGACTTTGTTTTACTCGATATATCTTCTCAGGGAGGAAACATAGTTTATTGCAGATAGAGCGCTACAAGGAGTCGAGGTATCGAGGTGTCCACCTCTTCTGGGAGACATAATCTGGTAGAAGGCTGACCTGGTTCAAAAGTGCCTAAGAAAAAAACTATCCAGATACAATCAGATTAGCATCACTCTTCACTTCCGTAACCATGACTTTTCTGATGGTGTTGATGGAAGATCCAGCAGGAATACCAGACAAACCAAAATAAAGAATGTGCTGCCTCTGATCCAGCAAGAAGGATGTTCCTCTGAGTCCCAAGAACTCTTGGACACCCAGCTAATGATTTTCAGCCTGAAGGAGCGCATGGCTTCATCGAGGTCCGCCGGAAGGAGGAAGCTTTCTTAAGCACTTAGCCCTAAAGCGTAAAAACAAAACTATCTGACAATCTTCTTATTGCTGTTGATGTAGAGCCTGTCGCCAGCGCACGCCATTATCTTTTCATCTCTGGCTGAGCTGTATCATAATTTACCTTGGTCGGGGCAAGACCCGACAGGCTTCCACAAGAGTTATTGGACTTGGTAGCGTTTCAATCCAAAGTAAGCGGGGTGCGGCTGGTTCGGCCTCAAGGAGGAATGATGGCGTGTTCGCCTCCTACTCACTTGAATACCTGACGGAGACGTGCGTGTAATTAACTTGCTGGGTCGTAGCAGGCAGGCGGGTATTTTTTCACGATTCAAAAGAATCGTTTAAAGATTTGAGCGATGACTGAAGAAGTAAAACCCCCACAGTCCTTTGCTCTCTGATTTACATCCTCCTTACGTATTTCAACAGGAAAAAAAAACCCTCTGCTGGTAATGCTTGCCTGCATTTTGAGAATTTCCCCTGGAATTGTGTTTGCCCACACGAGTGTGTTGCTCACCCACCTACACCAGCGCAGCGTTTACTACTGCACATCTTCAATGACGGGTTTCTTCTTCTGCATGGCTCAAGATGTCTTTAGTCCGTGGGCGTCTGAACATTTCTTCTTCCTTTAGTAGCTAATTAATATGTTTTGTTATAAGCCTACAGTGTGTCAGATAAGGGTAGGTAAGCACCATACTGGTGGAATGCACACCTCAAGGTACCAATAGTTTCATCCCAGAATAGAGGAGCTCAAGTCTCTTGGTATATTGGCTCTAAAGGTACCAGATCAGCGATAACTTGCCTCACGTTCAGTGTCCAAAATCTGTAAGAAATCTTATTGACTGTTTATCCATCGACGACATGATGTTTCAGGACAACTCAAGATCACACCAGGAGTGTTGGAGAGCTTTGGGTGTTGTCCCCATGACTCATCCAAGGTTAAAGTGAAGAAAGTGGGTGTTAGAATCTTTGATTCAGAACAGAAGGACCTCACGGCCTCTTTTTTTTAAAAGGGACAATAGACTTCCTGTCCTTTCAGGTCATTGGTATTTGTTGAGCGTGGTAAAAATGAGTCAGAACCAGCATATATTTATGACTTGAAATTGAAATAATCCGATCAGAAAGAGGGGTCTTGACCCTTGTTTTGTTTCTGGACCAAGGTGACCCGGAGGCCGGAAAAACAATGTGTTTGTGGTGTCAAGGTAAATGACCACCACCACTGCACATGTTTTTATGTAATCCAGGATGGTCGTTTACTTTGACCCAGAGACAACACAAGGGATACCACAAATGCATTTGTTTTCGGGCCTCTGTGTCACCTTTACCCAGAGATAACATGGGTTAAAAGCTCTTCAAATGTCTCTAACCCAATATTGTAATTTAAAGTTGTTTTAATTTCTAAAAATCCAATTAAAATCTAATATCTTTAATTGATTGATTTAAAAAGGCCTTAATATTGTATCAAGCTACTATTATTCAAGACAGAATTGATCAAAAACGACCAAAAATGTTACTGTGCGCGAGTGTGGCAGTTGAAGCTTAATAATTCTGTTATGTTCTTTGGGTAAAAGCACATCGCACGACCGAGTACAAACGATTAATTGTGTGTTTGAAGCTGGAGGATGGAAACATTTGGCAACAACACATTGGAATCTCAGAAAAAATGTTTTTTAATTTCATTAATTACGGTCTTTAAAATAATAATTTGACTTGTTAAAGCCTGTACAGTACAACTGTACTGTAGAGGAAATCAGAATTTCATTGTCATTTATTTTAGTACTGAAGAATTCCCAAAAGAAAACGATTGTGTACGTTAAAGTAAATTCTGTGATAGGTTACATTTTCAATTTCTCTTTTCTGAAATCCAATTGAGGGCCAAGTGGTACACACGACAACACGTGTATTTTAGCTGGAATACGCCTGCTCTAGCAAAGCTGTCATCGCTGTGCCTTAAAGAGCTCGTGGGCGGGAGGAGGTGTTGCCCGAAATTGAATCCAGGCCATATTTCCTCAGGCATTGGAAAAATAGGCCAACTTAACCGAATGTGTCTCACTGAAGAAGTATGTGCTTTGTGGTGAGAATGTGATGAACGCTAAGGTCTTCGAGACGTCGATGCTGCCTTTGATCTAAGACTGTGTTGGGTCTGGACATGTCCAGATTCAGTCCACAGAACCTCACCAGTGGTGCTGTTATCAGGGCGTCAAAGGCAAACCTCTTGCTCCGTGCTAGGGTTGTCACGATACCAGAATTTCAGTAGATGATACCGATACTTTTCGATACCATGGCTATATTAAAAAAATAAGCCTTTACACAGGTTTATTGAATAAAGAAAACCAATCATTTTTCAAAAACAGTTTTGCAAACACACATTTTTTTTCTTTTTCGGGGTGAAAAATAGTGATTGCAACTTTTTTTACATGTGCAAAGATTAACAAAACCAACAAGTATTATGAGTCCTGTGCTGCTGAGCAGCCTTCAAGTGTAATGACAAACCATACAATTTGTCTTATAAATGTGTAAATAAGCAAATCAAATGGTATAAATTTATACTGTAGTGATGAGCAGAAATAAAAAGGATAACTAAAGTGTGTGAATAAATGACAACCTACAACTATTACTAATCAAAGAGATGAACAGAACTCAAGTATAAAAACAAGACACGTGTTCACATTTTCTTTGCCTCACAAATATTTCTGTCTTGGCTGCGGTCTCTCTCTTGCTCCTGGTCAGTATCATCCGATTGATACTGTGAAGGATAAAAGAAGAAATAGAAGTTTAATTTAAAAAAAAACATAAGCTCAGAAACACTCGGAAAGCATCTATAATGTTGTATAACAGTATCGTCGCATTTAGTTAACGTAAAGTGTTCTAGACGTTGACGTGAAGTGTCTCGATCTCAAATAACAGACGTTTGTTCGTTGTTGGTTTAACGTCACATAAGAAATCTACTCCAAACTTTAGAGATGCCTTTGCAGGTTTTTGAGGGTCAACATTTAGTCCACGTCCGTCCGCCTCAAAATCCAAAGGATTTCCAAGTAAGTAAGTAAGTAATATTTATTTATATAGCGCTTTTCGAGACCAGGGTCACAAAGCGCTTAAACAATCAAAACAATACTCAAAAAAGTACATACTTTAAAGATCAAGATAATACTGAGAACAACACAGGAGTTCGAGAAATTCAAGGAAAAGCCTGAACAAATAGAAACGGCAGATTTAATGATAAGACAAGGCGTCTTGTTTTCAATCAAAATGGCAGATGTCGTTGTTTTGAAGACGGTAGAGGTTCTTCTTCGGCAATTTTTTGCAGGCTGGTACCGAATTGGTACGTTCAGTGTCACTCTAAACTAGCGGGAACTTTCACTCAGTACTTTTTGGCACAGGATGAATAACCACAAAGTGATCCGGAAGGTCCGCATTGTTGCTGTACACGTTGAAACGCGACGACGCACGACGGGGATGGTTCAGTCGAAATGAAGGCACGATTCCTTTTGTGCTTGCGTACACCTGCGCGTGTCGTCCTTTCACTGTAATCCACGGTGCCAGGGTGACCACAGGGCATGTAAACAGCGAGGAAAGTTTTGGAATATTAGTCACCAGGTCTCCCTCCCACAAAACCAACGTGTCCTGGCACATTTTTTTTGTTCCTCTTATGGTTGAAGCAGTTGCATAATCAGCAAGTAATCCCAAATAATACCAACATCTTTATCAGTGTTTCAGCGCTAGCGGCGCAATAGTTCGCTAGCTTTAATTTGAACATCTTTGGAAAGTTCTTGCTCGAAGGCAATGGTGGAAACCTTCTTGCCTTCAAGTCCTTTGTTTCTTTCTTTTGTGATGTTGGAATTGTTGGTAGGATTTTTTTGGCTAAGGTTCGTCGCCTCTTATCTCTGTTTGTTGACACATGCATTAGGGTCATTTGAATGAATGGTTCCATTAATACATTTACATTATGTAGGATACGCAAACAATTTCCCACCAGGAAAATATAAAGTCCTTGTTCATATCCTACCTATTCTGACCAGGTGTAATTGATTTAAAAATGAATGAAATACATATTATAACTTGTTATTTAATTGGAGATTTACAGAATTCGGATTCTAACCTGGGCCCTGCAGATTGAAGTTAGTAACTGTTGCCGTAAACTAGCCCGGCGAGATGAAATCTGGGTTGGCTACTGTTGATAAGAAAAGTACGACTGAAGTGAAAAGTAACGTTTGTCATCTTTTCTTTCCAGAATGGCACAAAGAAATCCTGGGACTTCATGAGAACCCACGACAGGTAAATGTTCTCAACATGACAACACACCTTCAGCCGCTCCGGTGAACTTGGGTGACATTGACGCCTTGTTAGCGTCGTCATTTTACGGTTACGGTCTTACGTCAAACCCAGATTTCAGTGTTGCATCAAGATCTTCCAAAGATTTGTCGTGGGCCGTTGAAATTTTTGGACAAGACCCCGAAAACCAAGTGAAGTTTGGTACCACAAAGAGGAAACCCATGAAACTCAAACACTGCAGAGAGGATGGACGCAACAACTGGACTAAAGATATTGAAGACTCCTCCTCCTCATCTCTCCAGCGTAACATGGAGTCTGCCCCATTGTTCTTATCAGTCATAACTACGCTGGTAGAAACCCACTGGTCAGTGGAAAACTTTGTCTTTTGGCTCAGCTCTTTCCCCACCACACCAGAGTCCTCATGACTGAAGACACTCCCCTGATGCATCCGTTTATTTTCACCAAAAACGTTTTTTAAAACTTAAGTTGATAGGAACGGCTGACCCAATTGACTTTTTTTTCATTTTCGCTGTCCCTGGTGTTTTATTTTATTATTTAAATTGATTATTTTTATTTTAACAATGTATATATTTTTTTATATATATGTATTTATATACATTTTATAATTTATTTGTCAACTTTATTTTAATAGATTTATTTTATTATGAATTATTATGATTGTTACCTGTAAGCCTTTTAGGTCTCTTCTTAAATGTTTACTTTCATTAAACCTTTTTTTAATGTTGACTTTTCTTTTAACTTAATTTCTTAGCTTAATTAATTAGTATTAATATATTTATTTTTTAATACTGGCATTTTTCTGAATATTAAGTTTAAAAAGGTACCAAATAAGATGTTTCTTATAAGATCTTTTTAGTTGTTTATTAGCTTGAGTTTGCGCCAGGAGGATGATTGTCTGTTCTTTTGTAAGAAGAAACTTCTTCATCAAGTCATTCTTTAAGAAGGTGGTCAAACCGTTGTCCCACATTCAAGAATCCTCACCGCCTTTGCGACGGTTCAACACCGCCCAAGTGCCTCGTGCCACCATCGAACGTTTAGCGAGGGAAGTTGTCATCATCCAGAGACTGGAAGCGTCTCTGGGGAAGCCTCATCGCCTCGGGCCTCGCTGTCCCACTTTCTCATTTTGCTCTTGAGGGAGGAACCGCCGTGTCTCTGCTCGCAGTCTGTCGCTGGTGCTGCAGGAGCTTCATGGAGACGCTTCCAATCCTTCCTGTTTCTAGCTCCTTTATATACAACCATTAGAATAGACGTGAGAGAAATTATTTTTGTTTTCAGTTACTATTGTGTATACATGATATATTCTTTCACGTCTCTTCTAATTTCTCAAATGAGCCCTGCCCTGGTATCAGCAGCCGTTCTGGTGCTGAACAGGAAGTTGGTGAGCAACAATAGAAAACAGCTGATTGAGATAAAACGGAGTCACTTTCATTTATAAAACTGTCAATTTCATCAGAGACCTGCGATCAGATTAGACCCGGCTCCTAATCTCCCGTTTCTCTCTCGCCATGGGAAAGCCGGGGCCGGGTTTCCTGCCGCCGCAGACGCATCCGCTTTCCCCACGCTGAGCCCGGCGCTCCAGTCTCAAGTCCCGAGTACGATAGTCCAGGAGCTCAGAGAGAATTCCACATCAGAAAACTTGAATCGACTTGGACATTTTGTCAAGACTCGAGCAACTCGTCCTTAAGTTTAATGTAATGTTTATTCCGTTAAAAACTGAGTTTATTTTTGCTGAAAAACAGATGTTTTCAGGATTGTTTTTCCCTGTAGACATTTTCCCTACAGACAATTATTCAAGTTATTTAAGTACATTTAAAACGACTAAAGTGTGATTGAATAAAACTGCATTTATGTCCAATTATTATTTCTAAATATTCTTCAAATGTAACGTCTAAATAAATTACTCTAGGTTTTCTTTTTTTGCAATGTGTGTATTTATACTGTATATACTGTTTATATATATATATATATATATATATATATTAAAAAATTAAATTTAGTTTTTAATAATTCACCTTTAATATATCGACTAGTATTTTAATCTTCTTTCCTCACTGACTCTCTTGATGTCTGGTGTTGTGTCTGCAGTGGTCAGTGGCTAGCACAAGTGTCCACTAACAGTCGCTCTTCTTTCTCTCCACAGCGTGTCAGTGCTGATCTTCAACACGTCCTCGCACTGTTTCGTCCTCGTCAAGCAGTTTCGTCCAGGTGAGTGAGTCGCCCCCTCGTCCGTGCACAACAATGACCAGCAGCGAGAGAGAAAAGGTTCTTTTGTTGGGAGTCGCCAGGAAAAGCTCGGCAGCACCGAGAAGTAAAATAGTAGGAAGTCTGGATACTGATATATTTTCTTCCTGCGAGGGAGGAAATGTTCTTTATCGCTTCCACATCTGACGTGTCGACAAGCGAGTGACACATTTGTGTTCAGGGAGGGAGGTCTACATCAGACCCTGGTCCAGACCCATCAAGGACCTCAGAACTTTACACCCATTTTTTTTTTTAACTTGACAATCCAAAATGAACTAGAACTGGGCACGACAACCACGACACACACTTATGAAGAATAATAATATAATGAACAAATGCACACAGTAGAACACGAAGAACCCCTGATATGAATATGTGAAAGTATATCAGAGTATTGAATTTAAAACTGAATGATTTTATAGGATTTTATTATTTTAATTTTAAATAATTATATTCAATAGTTTGTACATTAATGGTGGAATTCTGTATTTTAATCGTTTATTTTTTATTTGCTTTTACATGTTAGTATTTCATATTCTAATTGGAATTTATACATTAATTTCTCAATTAATTGGGTTTTTATCAATCTTTCAAATACAATATAGAAACAGGTCAAAACCACAGTAGATATTTCAATTTCAGCCAATCATAATATCATTGGTATACTTTTATATATAGTATACTTTTCCATTGAAGGTGTTAAGGTTCATGTGTTACATGGTGACAAACAGCTAAATCTGACACTTGCTACACACTGAATTATAAACGCACGGTAGGGTTGGAATCTTCTGGACAAAGAAGGACAAGTGAAGTCCGGTTTCTTCAGCGTCTCTCTTCCCCCTGCAGCCGTCTTCATGTGCGAGTGGGAAAGGAAGAAGTCGCAACCTCCCTCCGTCGATAAACCCGAAGAGGGCGCGGCCGAAGCAGCCGAGGCCGGCGAGGGTCAGTCGGAAGAGGGCGGCTCCTCCGCGTGGCCCCCGACCTCGGCCGGTATCACCTACGAGCTCTGCGCGGGACTGGTGGACAAACCCAACCTTTCGCTGGAGGAGATCGCGAGAGAGGAAGTGCTTGAGGAGTGCGGCTACGACATCCCCGCGTCGAAGTTGAAGAGGATCACTTCCTACAGGTGAGCTTCTCTACACAGGAATCCAAAGTTTCTGTACTCGGCCCTCGAAACATCAGCATCATGTTCTAACTTGATCCACTGCATCATGCATTCATGTTCAAAATGGATTGCGAAACACGATAGTCCTGATAGGTGTTGGCTATCGAGCGGTACCTCGTTTTGCTTATGTTCTGAACTCTAGGATTCTGACATTGACCCGTCTCTGACGTCATTGTGACATTCTCCCGGAACTAAGCTGAGGGTCTAGACCCTAACAGAAGTCCATGTCACGTCCTTGACTCGACGGCATCAGATCGGAAGACGGAGAATATTTCTTGTGGCAGGACCTCACAGATGTTGAGGGTCCTTGACCTCAGCACAGAGTCACACAGGAACAGGAAGTCGGTGTGCGTGGCAGCCAGAGCAAAACAACCCCACATGAGCGAGCAGCACCTGGACAGCTTTGAGCGACGGCTCACATTAGCGTGTTTTTGATTTGACTGTCACACCTCCTGCCGCGGTGTTGTTGTTTCAACCAAGAGCCTCTTCTCTACAATAGATGTTATCACCTTCGCCCTCATGACCCCCATGTGTGGGTCTAGACTGGAGGCTCCTGCTGCACTGTAGCAACATTAAGATACTTGAGTTACAGTCCAAGTGGCTCCTTGACGTCAGGCAGCTGCAGCTCTGAGAAGCTCCTCCTGTTCGTGACTGTTGGCCTCATGTCGGGTCATACTGATCAATTACTATCATTAATAAGTGAGCCTGATTTTTGATTCGTGCGTGAACGATGGCCGCGGTGTGGCTCAGTAGTACACTGGGGGTTCAATAGTAATACTCAGCGAGGGTCTGTAGTATTTGTCCGCAGAAGAACTCCACAAGGCTCTGCATTAATACTCCAAGAGTCTCTACAGTAGTTCTCTGCGCAATTACTCAGCAAGTCGTATTACTCTGCGAGGCTACTCTTTATTAGTCCGCGAATCTCCTCGCTATAACTCGGTGAATATCCGCGGTATAACTCTGTGAATCTCCGTAGTATAACTGTAAATCTCGGCGGCATTACTCTGCAAATCTCGGCGGTATTACTCTGTGAATCTCTGCGGTATAACTCTGTGAATCTCCGCGGTACTACTCTGTGAATCTCCTTGGTATAACTCTGTGAATCTCTGCGGTATAACTCTGTGAATCTCCGCGGTATTACTCTGTGAATCTCCTTGGTATAACTCTGTGAATCTCCGCAGTATTACTCTGTGAATCTCCGCGGTATTACTCTGTGAATCTTCGCGCTATTACTACGCGAATCTCTGCAATATTACTCCACAAATCTTCGCGCTATTACTACGCGAATCTCCGCGATATTACTCTACAAATCTCCGCGATATTACTCTACAAATCTCCGCAATATTAATCCACAAATCTCCGCGATATTACTCCACAAATCTCCGTGATATTAATCCACAAATCTCCGCGATATTACTCTGCAACTCTGCGGTATTACTTAACCAAACTCTGCGGTATTACTGCGCTAATCTCCGCGATATTACTCCACGAATCTCTGCAGTATTACTCTGCGTATCTCTGTGGTGTTACTCTGTGAATCTTTGTGAATCTCCGCGGGATTACTCTGCGAGGCTTTGCAATATTACTCTGTGATGCTATGCAGTATTACTAATCAAATCTTCGCAGTATCAGCCCGCACGGCTCCGCATATTTAAAAAGTTCAGGCTGGGATGATGTTCAGGATGAGAAGCAGCGATCATGACGCACAGTTCATTATTTGCTTAACCAACGGAAACTGTTTCACGTGACTCTGTTAAGTCGCAATTTAAAAAAATCTTTTAACGAAAGCTTTGTTCTCGTCCCTGCAGGTCGGCCGTCGGACTCATGGGGGCTAAGCAGACCATGTTCTACGCCGAGGTGTCAGACGACAACTGCGTGAGCGCGGGCGGGGGGGAGCCGTGGGAGGGCGAGCTGATCGAGGTGGTCAAAGTCCCGCTGCATGAGGCCATGACCTTTGCCTACGACGAGCGCATCCCCAAAACCATGGGCGTGATTTTTAGCTTCATCTGGTTCCACAACAACATGTCGCCCAAGTACAAGATTTCCACCAACGTGTAACCTTCACTACACACGAGCCCCCCGGTATTCAAATCAAACCCCCCCCCATTGCCTTTTTTTGCTCTTTGGTTCTCGACAATGTCCTGACGACGCCTGTTGTCTCCCGAAAAACAAAATGGCCATAGCTGGTGGCGCCAGCAAGTCTTTCGTCTTTATCATTTGCTGTTCCCGTGTGCGTCCTCGTCACTAGCTTATCATGAAGAAGAAACGGAGCAACCGACTGATCCACTGTTAAGTTCTCATGAGCAAAACATTTGTAGTCGTGCGATCATCCCTTGAATCCTCCCCCTCAGTCCAGTGACGCAAAAACCACGTTGGCGGAAGTCGTTGACACATTTCTGACTCGCAGGCTTGAAGCAATACACGCGGCATCGAACCCTTCCCGACCGGGCTTACCCTGAAGTGACGGGCACCTACCTCCACGCCACCCCCGACGCCGTTTGTCGTGTTCCCGCTCAGATCTCGTTCGGAGGCTGCATTCACACGACTGCAATTTTATTTTCATTTGTTTACAAATAATAATAGTAAGAAATATTTACTTGTTGATGGTTTAATGTTTGTTTATTTATTATTAGTATTATTAGTATTATTGCCTTTTTTGTTATGCAGCAAAAGTGAAGGAAAAACTCCAAATATGACTCTGAATAAAGCTAAAGCTACTTTTAAATGTTAACAAAATCACTTTCGTACAAACTTAAATCTAATGATTTTACATGTGAATATGCAGAAATGTTATTTTTAACGTTAACAGTTTAGCGCACGATTATGTACCCTTTATTTCGTGTTGAATAGAGACGTTTTCTTAAACCTGCCAAACGGCTTAATCCAAGATATGAAAGTTTACTTTCTAGACTTTAAAACGTCGGCTTCCTTTTACTTCAACTTCTGTTTTCCGTCAAGTTCGTAATAAAAGTGTAGAATTGTGAAAGAAGCCTTTTTCTGAAGCTCAAACGTCGGCACTTCAATCCAGCACAGGAATCTAGTAGAACGTATGGAACGCATGATGTATAAACGCCTTTGAAGTACATTTCTACGATATTAAAACATCGTCTCAGGTCCAAATATTGCATTCACGATCGGAATGTGACGACAACCAGCATTTTAGTAACGGCGCTGTTTCAGACGCGCGGTAGTTTCTACGGTTAACTTGTTTCATCCAACAAAGGGCTGGTTCATCATTGGTCATCGGTGAAGGATGCGACTTGAACAAGAGCAAACAGTATTTTATCAGAGCAGATTGTTCCTACGATGTCTCGTCAAGATCATTTCTGGAGGCCGACTTGTTATGGGTGGACAACAAAGATCTTCGATTGACTTCACACACTTCACGTTTACTAGCTTATTACTGTCTTTATGTTGTTGCTCCAGCTCCACGCTTTGTTTATACAACGGGTCCTTGGAGGTGGAAAATCAATCACCAATAACGGCAGAGTCGGCGTGGTTATGGTAAACAAGATTTAATCGCCAGAAAAACAGTGTTTTCGGTGGGCGGAGCCTAAGATCATTTTTTAGTGTAAATATTTCAATGAAAAGAGAGTTTTTTACACCAACAGACACTGGTGATACAATAGAGTCACACATCACTACAACACACTTAAATCAACACATTAGTTAAACTTAAACTTATTTTATCACTTAATCAGTTCTGACATTTTAAAGTTAAAAAATTCTCTAAAGTTAATCTGTTTTTATTTGATTTTTTAAAAATCATCTTTTACTTTTACTGTGAATGAAATGTGAGTCGTTTGAGTAACGCTGAAGCATATCTGGAACATTCCGGTGCCAGACGGGGCTCCTTAACGTTCTGACATTCCTGCATTGAAGACAACTATTTTATTTTTTTGTTCTGTTGTGCGTTTGTGATTCGCTCTCAGTCGGGGACAATCCCACTGTTGGCACCATTCGTAGCGGATTCCTGTCGTCCATCTTTAAACTCATCGTAGCAAAGAAACACGTTTTTTTTCTTTCTTTTTTTTTAAGTTGAACTTGTTCCGATCTTGGGAAGAGTCTCGGGACCGACTTGAACCCGAGTCGTGTCTGTGATTAATGAAGTGACCGAGAACATCCGATGCATTTTTTTGATTGATTTGACTACTTTTGTTGGTCAGCTAGTCGGGGGCGTTAGGGGCGACTCTGTAACAGACTCGCTCCACCATCCTGGTCGTCTCCTCCCTCTAACACCCCCCAGTATTGGGGTCGCTCTCCTCGTCCCGGCCCATCCCTCACTCTGAACAGACAATCAACCACATGTAGGGTCCGGTCGTCTCATACCATTCATCGCGACGTGTCGCCCGTTAAGTCGGCGGTTTCAGCTCCTGACGTCTCTACCTCTGTCGCTCAGGCACGTGGGAGTTCTAGTGCGGACATATCGTGGGTCGCCCCGGAAGCTCCTCC
Organism: Callionymus lyra; assembly: GCF_982586985.1. Lineage (NCBI taxonomy): Eukaryota > Metazoa > Chordata > Actinopteri > Syngnathiformes > Callionymidae > Callionymus > Callionymus lyra. The sequence continues at coordinate 23,861,885 of NC_141830.1, read as the reverse complement.
CCCCCCCCAACCCCCCACACTCACCCGTCGTCACACTGTTTCCTGTCTGGCGCTAAGCAGCGGTTTTAAGGTGCTACGCGTGGTTTTCTCAAGAAGTTCATTTCCCATCCAAAGGGTTTTCAGGAATGAAACTTGTCGAAGAGTCGTAGCTGGATTTTTCGCGACTCCCGACAGACGGTGTTTTCCGGCGCCGCCGCACCAACATGTTCTTCTGTCGAACGCTTTTGTTTCGTGTGATTTTTTGCGCTTCTGTCGTCGTGGGCGGTGTTTTGATTTTTTTTTTATGTTGATTTACGACCTTCATGTTTAAAAACTATTTAACTTTGAAACACTTGATACAAAGGACAGGAAGTATATTTAAGTAAGAGACGTTGCATGTTCACGACTGTGTTGGATAAAAAAAATAAAAAAATAACTGAAGTTGAAATAAAGTGGGTTGAAAAAAAACCTGAAACATCACATCTGTGCGTTTGGTTTCTTTTTGAGAGATTACTGGCTTTTGGCCTCTAGGAGGAGCTGTTGCAAAGTCGATCAATTGTTTCGCTTCGCTAGCCTCTTGTTTTATTAATTTTAACTTTTTCTAACCGCCAAAAATACCGATTTTTAACGCCTGCTGAGACGCTGCTTAACTGATTCTTCACCCCTGACCGCCTCCGATACCTCACTCCTATAGTGGACAGTAGGCGGGTCAGTGTTCTCACCACGACCGGGTCCCTCCGCACACATGGAGGTATGTTTTTGTTCTGGTTACAGCTTGGCTCTTCATACATTATTAATCATGGCCGCCCCTCCCCCCGCCCTCCACCCACCTGGTGAGCATGTTCCCCCCTCGTAGGTCACCTGACGTTCCACGCCGAGCTCCGCCGAGAGGATCCGCCGGCTTCGCTTTCATCTCGTAACTGTACACACGGGGACGGCCGAGTCCTCCAGAGACCATCTGGATCCGTACGCGCGACCACGGCAGATGGACCGCCACGCTCAGGTGACCTTTGATGAGCCACCACAGGGGTTTTTTTTGGGGGGAGGAAGGACTCGGGTCCACGCGATTCCAGCACACATCCCACCTGTATGCTAATGAGAGTTTAGAACAATTACATCATCACGTTTGAAAAGGATAAACAATCATTTTAATATTCCTAGAGGATACATCAAAGTGAAACGACTAGATCTAAAGAATAAGAATTAAACGATAATTAATTGTATTTTAGGAATTTTCCGTTCAATTTGGAAAATAAAATTAACCATGAATTCAAAACCAACAAATGCCATTATTATTCAATTATTTTTTTTAATGCTCACTTAAATTTCACGTCACTTGTTTTCTTTTATCGTATTTTTTTTACGACTTATTTTATTTCGTAAATTTTTGTTCTATACTGACATGACCATGAATACATCCTGTGTCTGTCAATAAACGTAATGTTATGTTTAGATGTTGTCAGTTATATATATTTATTTTTAAAATTATGAGAAAATTTTTTTTTTTTGTAATTTTGTCAAAAGAGAAAAATGTAAGGAAAATGTATTTTTAATCAGAAATAAGAAATAAGTAATTAACAACTTAAATCATCAACAATGAAGACAGATTTATATGTTACTTTTTCCTAGATTTTTTTGAGGATTAATTATGATAATATTTTAACACAAAATTATAAATACATTTTTCAGGCTGAAAATGTATATAAAGTGAAAACCATATAATTCTGCTTCCTGTCGTAAGTGACGACGTGTGTGACAGAAACATCACGATGTGGATTCTGGTTCCAGTCCGCTGGGTCGGTTCAGGAGCTGGTCCGACACAAACCTGGCGTCGGAGTGACGCCCTCATGTCACCTGAGAGGAAGTTTGCAGTGGCGCCAGTGGAGCGGAACATCGGGGCGTTGCGTGAGCGACGGCGAGTTAGTCTGGGCCAGAGGTCAAAGGTCACGGTGGTGTATTCGATCCTTGCCTTGTGGACGCCAGCTCAACTTTCCTGACGGCAGCATCCGTTCACCGGGTCCGACCCTGTGTCTCCTCCCAGCAACCGCTCTACTCCGAGTCTCGGGACCAGAGGGTCAGGGGTCAAAACTATTCGAACGGATCCAGAACCAAGGATCCGATCTGAGCCGCCCACGACCTTCTCCTGATATGACCTCCATCGATCAGATGAAAAACCTGCAGGCTCAGTTTTAACCGTCGCAGCCATTCACGGGTTTTCCAGTCGCCGCGCCGGAAAATCCAGATTCCTGCGAGCGCCTCTGTCCAACGGCGTTTGATCGGGAGAATCAACGACCGACGAGCACCAGATGCTACAGAACTTTTCCCATGTTTTCTCTGGTTCATCCGGTCCACGTGGAGGATCCGGCAGAGAGGCCAGTCCTCATGGATGCGGGACGCAGAGCGCTCGTCCCTGTGACCTTGACCCGCCACAGAAAGCCGAGTCTGCAGAAGATGTTGGAAGATGAAAGAGAGAGAAGCTGCCGTCGCTCAGAAGAGATGAGACATGAAATATTGATGAGACGCTTCACCTCCCCCAGCAGGCAGACCCCCACAGAGACCCCCCCCTCCACCGCCACCACTCATAATCCCCCCATCTTTTGCACACACACACTCCTCACTTCTCCTCTCACACATGGCCCGAGGTTCTCACACACACACACACACACACTACCTTCATCAGATGATGACTGGGCATAAACTGTTCTACTGGAGCGACTCGACTAACTCGGCCGGTCACAGTTCTGATGAGTCCAGAGAGGACCGGAAGGCTTTTAGTATCTAATGGAGGAAGCAGATTTCTGAGTGTCTCACCAGAGAGTCACAGTTGTACGACTCACCAGTGATAGAAATACATGATCGAGTTTGACGTGAATGGACTCGTTACACTTTTTAATACATACAATATAGAAATACAACGTCGTCGTCATCTTCATCTTCATCTTCATTATCACCTTCATCGTCATCATCATCTTCGTCATTGTCTACATCAACAGAATCTTCATCATTATCATTATCATCATCATCATCTTCATCATTGTCTTCATCATCGTCGTCTTCATCATCGTCGTCCTCATCATCATCTTCATCATCATCATCTTCAGCTTCATCATCTTCATCATCATTATAATCATAGTCTTCATCACCGTCATCGTCTTCATCAACATCATCATCACCATCGTCATTTTCATGATCATTATCTTCAGCATCGTCATCCTCATCTTCATCATCATCATCTTCATCATCGTCATCCTCATCATCATCATGGTCATGGTCATGGTCATCATCTTCATCATCATCTTCAGCTTCATCATCTTCATCATCATTATAATCATCGTCTTCATCATTGTAGACTTTATCATCATCATCATCATCTTCGTCATCATTATAATCATCGTCTTCATCATCGTTGTCTTTATCTTCATAATCGTCATCATCATAATCATCATCATCGACTTCGTCATCATCTTCATCATCTCCATCATCATCATCTTCATCATCATCTCCATCATCATCATTTCCATCATCTCCATCATCATCATCTTCATCATCATCGTCTTCATCGTCATCATCTTCATCATTTTCATCATCATCACCATCGTCATTTTCATCATCATTATCTTCATCATCATCATCATTATCTTCAGCATCGTAATCCTCATCATCATCGTCTTCATCATTATCATCATTATCTTCATCATCATCATCGTCATCATCATTATCATCATCATCATCTTCCTCATTGCCATCATCTTCATCATCTCTATCATCATCATCTCCATCATCACTATCTCCATCATCATCATCATCATCTCCATCATCATCATCATCAACATTATCATCATCATCGTCATCATCAGGATTTCCTTCATATATTCCAGTAACAGAGTCAAATTTTTCTTTCACCATATAAATGATTTCATTCTTCACAGCCACTGATCAATGCTTGGTCCTGTCAAACTTTTTCATGTCACGCCTTTTCTTTGAAGAAAACACAATTTCAGACTTCTTGTATTTTTGGTTTACTGGGTAAATACTGATTCAAATATTGTATGTTGTTTATAAACATTTTCTCAATTTTCATCATAGTTTTCCAAAATGTAAGTTTTAATGTTTGAACATTTCCAGATAAAGTGAATGAGTTAGTATTTTGTATTTAAGTAAAAAAAACACCATCTTTCCTACCAAGAGAAAAAAACTTGGACTGAAGTTTAGTATGTTTTATACCAAATGACGGCGCCAGCAGCCGTGAGTATGAATCCTCGTGGAGTGACGCCTGGTCGAGGTCGTCGAGGTCACATGACCTCGTCCGCCGGTCTGCTGACCCGCGATCAGAACTTTTGTGCAAATGTTGACTCTGTCGGTTTGTTTGCTGGCAGACGGAGAGACGATCAAAGTGAAGGTGGAGCAGGTGAGCGTGAAGACGGATCATGTGATAACAAATGTTCTGCGGGTTCCTCGTGGTGCGACTCTGGTTCAGGTCCAGAACATCATGGATGTGATTCCACGTGAAGGTCGATGATCCCGAGGAGATGATTGTTGGTTGACTTTGAATCTCAAGTTTATTTAGACTTTTAAAAACCTTTTCTTTTATTTATTTTTTCTGGTTTTCTTTTTTTAATGTTCAACTTCTCTCCCATCATATTTTTATGATATTCATTTATTTTTTATTTATTTTGTATTTACAGTTAAGCTTCAACTTTCCACTGTCAATATTATTCTACTTTGAAATGACCTTTAATTTCATTTCTGACATTGTTGTCGATACAATAATATTCAATATGAATGTGTTTAAATAATTTATAATGATTTTTAACTGAACCAACAATTTCAACTCGTGTGTTTGGACCACACCTGTCGCGAAGGTAAAAGATCAATGTGTGAGATGGTTTGGTGAAGTCCTGTTGCTTGGTGACGAGGGTCAAAAACGTGGTCACGTGACAGCAGTCAAACGAGACGACCATCACCAAGAGCTCAGCGGGACATTTGTCGCGTCGGTAGAGGGCGCTCTTCACTGCAGCAGCCTCACCCGGAGGCACTTAAAGTGGTCGAATCCTGCAGAATCGTGAAGATTAATAACATCTTCTCTTAAATAATGTATCCTGTGTTATGTATAAAACGCGTTTCTGTCTTTTCTTTATGTTATTAAATCACTATTATTTTACTGCGAGGCCTTTATTGAAAAACGTGTCAACACAACAGGTACCTGACGCTGTCTGGTCCACGTTTATGTTTATTTCTAAGCACCGTTTAAGTGTCTCTGCGAGATCTGGAACTAATAGAGGGACTTTCACCTGACACCAGGGCGAGGCCATCTTGGATTTAAGGTAATGAATGCAAGATCAATCCTTTAAATAAAGTTATTTTTGAAAGGCTTCTTGTAGTACTGGATGACAACATTGGGGGTAGTGGTGAGTTACAGTGGAAGTGGCACGAATATGAATTAAAGTTCGATAAAGATCAATCCCGTTTTATTTAGAACTTAAAGTAAGTGAATAAAAACACGTTTTAGCTTTAGACTTGTGTCACTGTCCCGAGACTGGTAGAAGTTGATTTGATAAAAATATATCATCTCATGGTTCGTGGCTTGAAAGTCGTTCAAGTTGTTGACTAATCGTTTTTTCCCCGTAAAGTAACGCATTAAAGTGATAGTTCAGCCAAACTTTACTCATTCTCTACCATGTCGACTAAGTGTTGGTATTATTTTCAGAATAATCTGTTCATATTTAGAGTTGTAGACAAAAAAGTTTGTTCATTTTAATGTAGCAACTTGAGCCCAGTTGTAAGTAAGTAAGTAAAGGTTATTTGTAAAGCGCTTTTCCAGACCAGAGTCACAAAGCGCGTAAACAATCAAAACAATATCCAATACATTATATGCTTTAAAGGTCAAGACAACACAGAGACAAACACAGGAGTCTGAAAATCAGGTAAAAGCCTGTATGAATAAAAATGTCTTAAGATGTTTCTTGAAGGAGTCAGTAGATCCTAAAACACAGAGGGAGCTGAGGAGCAACAGCCTGGAAGGATCTCTTCACAAAGATGAAGACAAATTGAATTGTGGGTGAACTAACCCTTCAATCCAATATTCAGACTGTGACGTATCTTGACTTTCTACGAAAACAGGTGGATTCATATTCGGGCCCCGCTGGAGGCCACCTGGACCCGTGATGGGCTGCGACAACAAAAAACAACCAAAAAATTGAAATATGAACTCCATCAACCTGAAACGAACTTGGATCAACAGTCAACACTGACTAGCAAAATAACAAACCCGTGTTCGGTGCATAAACAAGGGAGTGTTGTGTATCTGAGCGGGGGCCAAGGGCGGCACCGGCCTCGCACGAGTGCAGTTCCCCAACCTCACCTGAGGGGGAGTCACGATCTAAAGCAGTAGATTAAGCACAGAAGAAGAATATCTGGCGCTCGGTGTGGTTTAATAATCAATATTTGACCTTTTTATTGAATTAACTCTATTGGAACAGAAATTGCATGATATTTAATATAATTTAAAAAAAATTATCGAAGAATTAATGAGGAAATAAACGAGTAAGTACGTAAAAGAAAAGGTTTAATGGACTAAAGGAGAATAATTGAAGTTTTGGGGGGAGTGGGCGGGCAGGGGATTCGCGCGGGGGAGAGAGGAGGGGAAGATTCTACTATGGGCCCGCCTCCTGCATCCTGATTGGCCGCCTCTCGGCCCACAGGCCAATGGCTGAGTGGCTGGCGCGGCTGCCACTCACACAGACGTCCTCTCCCCAGGCGGAGGCTCCTGAACGTCTCAGTCGCGGCGAGGAGATCCGACGGAGCAGCTTCTGTTCATGGACCACCAGCACCAGCACCACGACCCCCGCGCTCCCACTCATGTAACGCCTGGTCGGAGCCCGCACGGAGCGAATCCACGCATGTAAACATCCCACCCGGAGGAAGTAGTTTGTCTCTGCTGCTTCTAACACCCCCCCCCCCCCCTACATCTCCCCACAATTCATCCGAGGCATGTGGACCCGCACCGGGATTAGGACTCGCTTCCCGACCGTCCTGCTGCTGCTGGCGCTATGGACCGAGGTAGGAGGGCGAGCGGATCGGGATCGTGAATTGAGAGCGCGCGCGGCGGTGCTAAAAGTTGGTGGGCGTGGGCAGCTCGCGCTCGCATCACATTAATCGATCATTAAATTGCGTCAGTTGTGGAGCATGTGATCATCGGATCCACTTCCGCTCCATTTTGGCTTCCTCCGCTGCTGGGGTCCATTCTGGAGAAAAACTTGTAAGTTAGGATTGCGTCTGTGGAGTGCTGCAGCAGTGACCCCCCCCCTCCCCCGGTGGGACCCCCACCTGCACACCGAACCGGTTCGGTTCACGTGGTCCAATTGCGATGATGCCGCCCGTTAGTAGCTTCAGTCTCAGCCTCTGATCATGTGTTCGATTGTGGAGAAGAAAAAAAAACCCTTTTCTGTGTCGAATCTGTGATTCTGAAGGATCTGGTCTAGATCTAATCCACCCACCTGCTGCTGGATCTGCCCCAGGCGTCCACCCAGATTGGTACTCTACCTCCATCTTGTGCAGGGGTTCACCTGGTTCCCATGACACCCAGGACCCTCCGTGGACTATCTTGCAGCGACTCTTAATAATCAAGCTCTACTCCAAGTCTATGTTGGACGACTGAGCTCTTCACTAGTCTTGATCCAAAATAATTTGATCTGCAGGACCAGCAAGTCCTGTTGATGATGGAGATTAGATTTACAAACCACTGACACCTTAATGGTTTTTTTGATCAGTTATTCACTGAATTTTTCTTGAGATTCGAGCTCTGCTCCACGTCTCTTATGGATGCCTGAGCTCACTTAACATGTTTGATGCACGTTGTTGCTGAATGTGAGCCTGAGGCTCCGATACGAGTCTCCGAAGGATGACGCAGTTGAAAATCTTCTCCCACGGTTGACGGGTCTTCTCTTCTCCCGCAGCTGTCCGAGCCGTCGGGCCACTTCGACCTGCAGCTGATCTCCGTGGAGAACATCAACGGGGAGCTGGCGGACGGCGAGTGCTGCGACGGCGCCCGGAACCCCCAGGATCAGCGTTGCTCCAAGGACGAGTGCGACACCTATTTTAAAGTGTGCCTGAAGGAGTACCAGCTGGACGTCAACACCCGCGGGACCTGCACCTTTGGAAGTAGAACGACGCAAGTTCTCGGTGGAAATATGTTTTATTTTAAGAAGAACAGCAAAGTCAACGACGCCAGGAGGATCCAGATCCCGTTCCAGTTCGCCTGGCCGGTGAGTCCCGCTGCCTCTTCTTTGCTCCATGAGGGTTGATGGTTCAACGGCTGTCCCTTTATGAAAATATGTGGGCTTGTATCAATGGCGTTGGTTTGTTCTCAAAAATCAAATTCATTATCACGACAACACAAGCGACACACACTGTACTTTTGACAAAATCTCATTTTTTGTCTTTTGTGTTGCAAGCGTCTTTAGGTGTTAGCATGTTGCTAATTGTTGGTACAAGAAACTTGGATAAAATTGAAAAACATGATGATTCTACCTTGGCAGAAACTGCAACTATTTCGTTGGTAATTTATATTTAAAAAATAAATGTATTCTTCTTGTAGCAAGATGTTCATGACGTAGCAACGTAGCATAGCCTTACGCGAAGAAAGATGATGAATGGTTAAAACTAAGTAATGCATTAGAGTTTATAGTTTTGTTCGGATAATACGTTAGTTTGGTGATTCTTCACGAGTTATGACATCATTTGGACGCAGTGAATCTTTAATAAGTATATTGAAAATGCTTTTATGATACATGCTAACTTAGCATGCTCACAGTAAACCGTCCGCTTCCGCTCATGGATCGGTCACATCTGCAAACCTAGAAAATTGAAGAGTCGCCTAATATCTAGGAAAAACCTTGATCTATTCCTGTATTATAAATGGAAGAAGTTTCAAAAGTTTCAAATGGAAGCGTGCGCTGCCCCCTGTTGGCAGTTTGTCACTCGGCGAGTATACTTGAATTTTGAAATCAACTATTTGGGATACACTTGTGAGGAACTGGTAGGAAGCTACTGTTTGATGCTGTTGACATGTAGATGAGATGGGTATTGTTTTTGAGGCGCAATATTAGCTCCAGGCACATTATCTTGATGAAGTTGTTGAGCGTCTGAGGCTCTGTGTGTGTGTGTGTGTGTGTGTCCTGTCGTCTTTAACTTCAGCTGCTTCAGAACCCCGACCTCGCCGACATGATTAGCTTGATGTGGAATGAGTGGAGGAGGGGGGCGGGGGGCGGCGGACCCTCACCCCACAACTCGTAATTTAAAGCCTAATTTGTACGCGAAACAACAGTAAACGATGTGGCGTTAGCTTTTGTGGTCGTTTCATCTGGGCCGCGTGGGCTGTAATTAGACCAAGACCCCCCCCACGGTGACCCTCCTCCCTCAGGCCACACCCCTCCCCACCCACGTACAGATCACGCTCCGTGTAATTTGGCTCCACGTTTCAACACGTCCAGGAGTAATTATTAACCTTAACCGCGGATCCGTCTGAAGTCAATCGCACACTTTGTGATTCAGTTCGTGTCCGCTTGGGTGACACCGGCTCTTGAATAAGTTCGGACCTCAGAACCACCCGGGTCGGCGCCGATGTGGTTCTCGTCGTTGTTGTTGAGCTAGTTTAGGATTAGCCTACTACGTTTATTGACGATTCCCTGAGTCACAGTGAGAAGTAAGGATGTGTATCGGCAAGAATACGATACGCATCACGATATATCGTGATACTGTAGGAACAAGTATATATTTGTATCAAATTAACGAGGCCCACATTGTTGTGGAGAACTGCAACACTGGTTCTGGTCCGGGATCCTCTTGCAGCTCCGGTGTCGTCTTCTCTGGATGCGGCCCTGATAAACGAGGCCTGGCTCCATCCCAGCGGCACCTGCTCGGCTAGATGGGCCAATTAGACCCGGGAGGAGGCCCGGCGTGACACCGCGGCGGTTCCGAGCGCTCGGCGGTGGGAACCCGGCTGAGAGACCAGACTCGTTCTCGTCTGGTCTTGTTGGATTGTCTCCGAGAGGAAGCTGTAATTACTCCTCTGTTCTCGTGATGAATGGGTGAAGTTCTTCTGCCGTGTGAAACTGGAGTCCAGCTGAAGCGCCCTGCTGCTGGTGTGGGGGGGCAGGTGGACCGTCAGGGACCGGCGACCCCTGAAGAAGACTGTAAAAACAACATGAGCACTAGTGTCGCTCCCCGCGGCTGCCGGTGTTTGTTGCTTCAGCGAGCGTTGGAATCTCAAGTGTTTTATTGTTTCTGCTGGAGTGAAGGTCTGGAGTCCAGAAAATGTTGACTTGATTTGAACAGAGAACCCCGCATCAAACCCCTAAAAATAAAATGAAAGCTCCTAACAATCACCTACTTTTGTCATGATTAAAATAATATTTTTAAAATATGATCTCTGAGGTGAAAACATGTTGACTTTTGGTGAATAAAAATGCATCATTTTCAATAGTTAATATTGTGTTTAAATATCATTTATCCATCAAACTGACTGCAATAAATTAAATAAAACATGTATTAAACTAAATAAGAAGGTGAATTAGATTCTCTGATTCAAGTTGATTTAAAGGCATTAGAAACATTCAACTGTAAATGTCAGAAAATAAGTTGATGGTAGATTTAAAAAGTTTTAACAATAAAAAAAACAGTTGAAAAAACTATAGATGAGAATCCACAAATCTGTTGGGTGTATATTTAAAAATAAATGTATTTTATTAATTTATACACAGTACACAGTGGATTTAAGGAAAAAGGATGACAGGAAGTGATGAGCTTAAAAAGTGTTTTTGATCTGCAGCATGTTGAGTCAATGAACGATTCATCGTGTTCTACTGATCTAGTTAGCTTTGATTTGTCACGAGAATATGATTCTGATTCTCATCTTGCCAACATTTGTTTGACCTACTCTGCCCATAAGGTGGCGCTGCTTTGAGGTTTTCATTTGACCCAATCATACGCTTGATCGTAAATGACTAAATGTTAATTTGTGTGTATTTAGCTCTGTGTCGATCCAAAGTTATTGGAGTCACATTTTTTCTTTTGAATAAAACGTACGTGGATATTTGTAATTCATCTTTCTTGCATAAGTCCAGCCATTTCTGTAACTTAATTTAAAGAAAATTGTGAAGGAATGTGTTAATATCTGCCAGAGAATTCCTGCTTCCTAGAATCAAGCTAACAACTGCTAGTGTTCAGCGGACTAAAGTCTTACATTGAAAAGTTTATATTTGTTGTTTTGACGTTTGTTGGACTGAGCCAATGTCTGTCCAGCATTGTGAAAAACAGAAGCGTTAAGGCGTGTTTGTTTGAGCCTGTAGGGGGCGTCTGAGAGCAGCACGTTCCTGATTAAAGTTCGAGATCTTCTCACTGATTTCACGACCTCAGTGAAGACATGTGACTGAGCAAACATCTGAGAGAACATTGCAAGTATTTTCATATTACTGCTGCAGCGTGTTGTCGGTCACATGACCGCGGCGGTGATGTGGCGCTGATGACAGTCAGCTGACCTCTCGCCAGGATGATAGACTCTGACTCAGACCTGGAGCTGTGAGAACCGCTTGTGTGGTCAGTCCGTGGAGTTTTCATCTTCATGGGAAAATATCGGAGCGCTGGTCTCCTCCCGAGTCGTAAACTTTAACGAGCACGTCTTTTGTTCGTCCTTCTGTTTGCTCGCACGTGTAATTACTCCGGTCCGACACCTGGAGGTGGACCCGGGACTCCTTTGGTCTCGGACATGACGACGAGTCCTGGTGCCAGGTATCAGGACGCGCCTCCTCCACGCCGCACAAAGATGCAGTGTGACATCATCAGATGTCGTCACTGAGACTTCTGTGTTTCAGAACCGACCCACTTGAGACTGTCTCAACGTCTTCAATAGGACTGGTACTATAACTACTACTGTTACTAGTACTACTACTAGTATAATAGCTACTGCTGCTTTGAATTCTTCTACTATTTCCAGCAGCACTACATCGCTACAGCTAGTACCACTACTTCTACGGGAAGTAGTACTACAGTACTTGTATTGTAACAAAAACGTCTACTTGTACTTTATCTACTACTACTTGCTACTTCTACTGGTACTACTAATAGTACTTTAGATTCTACCAACCCTGCATCTATTAGTATAACTAGTAGTATAGCTACTGCTGCTACAACTTTTGCAACTATTTCTTCTGGCACTTTTACTTCTACTGCTACAACTAGTATTGTAGCTACTGCTGCATCGACTTCTTCCACTATTTGTACTCTCCCTTTACTACTTTGAGTGCTATATTTAAGTACTTCTACATCGACTGGTAGTACTACATCTACTAGTATTGTAGCTACTGCTGCTACGGACACTTCATCTATTTTTACTAGCACTTACTACTACTACTTATACTACTATCATTGTTTTACCAAAGCTGCTACTTGTAGTTGTAAAATTGTATCATGAATTAAACGATTTAATTGAATGTGTACTTTAATCTTGCCGACACAAAAAAATCCTGTGTTGTGTTGACTGTGTACAACACTAGCAAGAAAAGCTGATTCTGATTAACTACTATTACCGCTATATCTGCTGGTAATACTTCTAGTACTTTAGATTCTACTAAGCATACTTCCTACCAATCTCACAACTACCACTATTACAACAGAAATACTTGAAATACTACTTATAGGACTTCAACTACCACTCTTACTAATACTACCAGTTGTTTTAGTATTGGTACTAATTTACTTCTACAATGACCTCTGCGACTAATGCTTGTGTTACCGCCTACTTTCTACTCTTCTTTAGTTTATCCAGAAGTATCTTCAATGGACACATGTTGTGTATTAAAGTACTGACAGTGTTTGAGTTGATGCTCAAGTTGTGAGTCTGTTTTCAGTTCTGAGATTTCAGATCAGTCTGCACAAAGAAAAGGTCGAGAGTAAAAAAAAAACTAAAAATGTACGTATAACTTTCTATTGAAAACATGAATATTGTAATTTTTCTAAATAATGTTTTTTGAGATTTACTTTGATTTGAAATGAAAATAAAACTTCAACTAAATGTAACCACCCCACAAAAATGTAACTTAAAAAAAAAAGTAAAAATCCAAACCCATTATTGTTGTTTCTAAAACAACATGAATCTGTCATCAAAGAAAACTCTTCCTTCTGGTCATAATCTTATGGCAGGATGTTGTAGTCTCTGAGAGACTCACTTCCTGGTTCTCAACTCCGAAGTTGTGATTCCATTCGATGGACGACTTGGCTCGTATTTCACGACGAAAATGCACACACACACACACACACACACAGATGCTACTGCTGCTTTTACACAAACACACATTCATTTTGACATTTAATTCTATATAATATAATAACGTGATCAGAAAACTGAGCTTCGGCACTTTCCTCCACTGATCTAAGATCTTGATGAGTCAGCGTTTTTTTGGGCTGAATTAAAATACCTGAATATTTGTGCTAAACTAACTTAACCAAAATTATTTAAACCAAAGTCGTCTTCTTTTTTTTTGTTTTATCTTTATAAACAACAATTCTATAGCTAAAGCTATTTGCAGCTAGCTAGTTAGCACCTGAATATATGCTACAGTAATATATATTTATTTTTTAAATTCCTGCAGTGTTGTGTTTATACCTTAAGACAAATATTTATTGAAAAAAAAAGATGTGGTTATTTTGTTTTCTTGAGAAATCGCTGAAAACGGTAATTTTTTTTGTTAGCTTTTAGCTAGTTAGCGAGCTAATATTTAACAAAGGCAACTGTAGAAATCTGCTGCGCTGACTTTGCCGCATGTGAGATGATCTAGATACACGTGTTAATATTTGTTAAAGCGCTTTTAATCTTCGTGGTGTCTTTGATGAAAAAGCAAAAGGTTGTTAGCTCAGTTGTTGGCGCCTGAGGCTATGTATAAATGTCTAACATGGCGGTTATATAGGTCGTGGTGATGAGCAAAGAAAGTTATTATAAAAAATATATATATAGAGAGAGAGTATATACAGTATATGGAATGGTTAAATTTCTGATTTGCTGGAGACGTGCAACCGAACGTGGATCACATGGATCTTTAATTGGTGTCCTCATGCGTTTGCATCTGACGCTCCCGTCGTCCTCAAGAGAACATGCAAGTATTCCTCACTCTCCCGAGACTCCTTCCAAAAGTCTTTTAAACGTGTGTTGATCCGCTCAGACCTGCTCTGTTTTTCCTGGCCGTGACCCAAAAACCTGCCGATGGTTTTCTTTTTCTTTTTTTCTTGTTGGTTTTTTTCGGGGCCACCTGTGCGTCAGATGTGCGAAGAACTTCCAGCTATCCTTGCCGTCAATCACCTGACCGTGTTGATGTCATCGGGGCGGATGGTTCTGATTCTTCTTTGGAGCAGAATCAGATCTTTGGTCCTGGAACAGGAAGTGGATAAAAGTCAATATAATCAGATTTGTTGTTTCGACGCTCTTAAGTGATGCGAACTCATGCTAATTGTTAGTTATTTGTATGTGATTGAAAAGGGAAGATACAGAAGTGTGGAAGTACATTAGTGCCTTTAGATTATCTAATGGTTAGATTTAACATTTAAATTATATATTTATTTATTTTAAAGCATTTAGTTCTTCATTTGATGAATTTCTTTTTAATTAATTGAAATATATTCTCTATTGAAGTGATGATTTTTAATTAATTTCTTCTAAATAATTCCGTTAATAAACGGGAATATTTATAATATAATGGTACTGATCTACTTCTATACTGAAGCTGTGAGTATTTTCAAACTAGTCAAGTAAGTGACAGGTGCATCAATAAATAGTTTGAAGTGTGTATTCGGTAGTGAGTGAATGTCGGGTGACGCCGGCAGCTCTGACCAGTGAGTAAATGCGGTCGTGTTGTTTTAGACGCTCCGGAATATAAATAAAAATATCCTGCTCTTCACACTGTGGGAAGAGGGGGTCGGGGTCAGGAGGGGGGGGGGGGGGTTCTGTTTTGGGAAGTGTGCTGATGATCTTCAAAGGTCTGAGGTTTTTGGCGGCGACTTTGACTCGGGCGTGTTCGCGTCTCCTCTTCCTCCGGCAGCTTTCATCCGCAGTAAAGTATATTTTAGCAGAACACTCCCTCGCTGAGCCCTGCCACACCTGACACCCGGCTCGCCAGGGCTGTTGCTAGGATACGGCTGCATAGTCCTCCTGTAAACAATCCCCCTACCACCACCTCCCCCTCTACCGGCCCCCGGGAAGGCGCCGTGCAGAAGCCCTCACCTGTGATCCAGCTCCGCATCGATCCAGTCGTGACTCGTCTGGGTTCGCGTCGACGCTCAGCTAGAATGATTCACCGACACCTTCAGAACCTCTGCTGGTCCCGGTCCAAACCAGCGCTTCCCTCTGGAACCTCCACAGTACCACTTATCCCTGCAAAAGGCGCTGACGAGATGCTGAGTCAAGCGCTTTGTTGACAAAAAAAGTTGATACCATAATGCGGTTGCCATGGTTACCGGCGTCTATTCCATGTGGTCACTAGGTGTGAGAAAAAATCAATACACTTGTTTATGTCACAATTTTTATTTGCATGACGCTGTGATAAAGAGCATTTTTTTCTTTTCCTCATTGTTTTAATTTATTTTCTTACATTTTTTTAATTTCATATACAGTTTAGTTTTGTTTTAAATAAATTTTTTTATGGTTTATATTTTAACAAATTGTGTTAAGAATAAAATAACAATATATTTTATTTAGAATTAACATAAACATATAATTATATAATAATCATTTATTATTATTTTGCAATTAAACTTCCGGCCATTGGTAGAACGGTCATGACTGAGGATGAGAGGATACAGTGGACTCTAGTAGCTTTTAAAGCTGATGTTCTATATTATGTTACATATTTTTGTTTGAAAATGTCATGTGGTCTGTAAATTCTGCAACACCAGAGTCAAGTTGTTGACAATACTACAAATACATCCTTGTTACTACAGTATCACGTATCAGGATACGTATGGTATTGCTGGATTAAAAAAAACACACCCCTAGTCGTTACATTACCTTTCTATGATCCATTAAGTGTCTTCAGTTTTATTACATATTATTTTAAAAGCTTCATTATTATTATTATTTTATGCTCAAGTGGTTTTCTTTCTGACGGTGACATCTTTGTGCCGCCGAGCGAGGCGACGACGTCGGCCTGATTCAATCCGATCTCCACGAGTTTCTAATTAAAGGCGTCCGACGACAGCAGCACCAGCTGGTTCATTAACGGAGTCGCACCGTTTTAGAAGCGGCGCTCACACGTGTTCTCGCATGTCGCACACTTCCACGGAAAAGTGTTCGCCGACTGTGCCGAGGGTTTGAACATCCCAGGGAGTGTCACGGCGCTAACGAATTCTGGGAAGTTATAGCTGAAGGAAGTCCTTGCGTTTGCCATCAACGCCTGTTGTTACACCGTCTTCCACTAGGTGGAGCTTCACTGTTTTCTTTTAATCCTTTTTTGGTAATTATAACATAACATTTTAAGTCATATTTTTACTTGATATTGAAGTATAACTTATATATATTTGTGTGATTGTGACACACTTTTGACGTTTACAAATATTTGGATGTTTTTTTTAAGCGTCTCTACACATGCTTTGCTCGACTCATGCTTCATGAGGCTGAGCCTCTGGTCCAGGTCGTGGTCATTTCACGGGCGGTTAATTCTCCAGGCTGCCATTTGAGATGCTGACGCTGCTCAGCTGGAGGCGTCGCGGAATCTTCTGCTAATGTTTCTGAAGTGCAGCGTTGCCATGACACCTCCAGGCAAACCAACACCTGAGATGCCTGCGGGCTCGTCGGACTTTAACCCGGGCAGGTTGATCATGTGATCTGGAGGTTGTCGGGTCAATTAAAAAAAAAAAAAGTGTTTTCGTGTTTTAATTGGTTTTGTTATCGTTGTTGTTCTGCGTCTTAGTGAGCCGCGGAGGTTTGTTGTAGCAGAAGAGTTGACGACGTCATGGCAACGTGTGTGTGCGTATGTGTGTGTTCATGTGTGTGTCAGTTTTTTTGTTTTGGTTTCCTGGATGCTTGTTTGAGTTCATAAGCTCAGAGAACTTAAGTCTGTGCTATCATTACCATCAATATCGTATCGTTCGTATGGACTCAACACTGTTTCTGTTCGTCAGTTATTGTACTGCTTGTTTTTACTGGAAACATTTTATTAATTTTATTAATTAATTAATTTTAGCTTGATTAATATTTTTAGATTTTGCAGCCGAAACTTCATCTTCTTTGACTGCCAATAATAACAATAATAATAATTAAAATAACTTATTCTTATTATTTTTTTATTTTTTTAACAATAATTTTCTGGGTGATGTCTTCTGTACTTAACCCCATGTTGTTTATCATTGTGTTTCAAGACTTTGTAAAGTCACTGTTGAATAATTGATCAGCCATATTTGAGTTTTTGTCTCCCTCCCCGTCTGCAGCTGGTCTTGTGTCTGAGGTGCATGGTAGTGTCACAAGACCAACTGTAACTCGCACATTTGCTGGGATTCCTCTTGTATGATCTTGTGCTGGTTTGATAAAGACTGGCTCGATGTCCGATGGAATACATGTCTTATTATTACTTTTCCCAAGAGTATGGTTGTGTATTGGCAAGAATCTGATGATACAGGAGCAACAATACGATATATTGTGATACTGTAGTAACAAGGATATATGTGTAGTATTGTTGAGTACTTGACTCTGGTGTTGCAGAATTTACAGACCTCATGACTCTTGACAAAGTCGTAACTGCTTTTATTTGTTTTCAAACCAAAATATGTCAAATCGGCTTTAAAAGCTGCTGGAGGCGACTGTATCCTCTCATCCTCAGTCATCGCCTTCATTTGATTTTTCATTAAGCACCAAATGACTGCTGCCGTCTAGTGGCCTAAAGTTGCAATACAATTTATGATTTAGTTTTTTTAATCTAATCTAGTTGAAACGTTGTTGTTGAATATTTATAATATTTTTAAGTGTATCGATATATCCTACATCCCTACTCAAGAGTGTCATGTAAAGCTGGCTCTTACTGTGGTAGCTACTGTGTAGGACAGAGCTGACCTTGGGCAACACACGCTCTGGGAACAAAGAAGATTTGCTGGTGAAAAGAGATGGATTAATCTAAAGTTGTTTTCTTTTCTTTGACGGAGCGTTGATGGCCGTCATGTCGGCTCCAAGAGTTGAAACATGGTCCAGAGACGAACAGACTTGTTGCTCTGTGGACATTAAAAAAGCAACAGCGTCACCAGGCAGGTCTCCGGTGCGAAACCTTGATTCATATTCCCCCTGCAGCTGGACAGCAAGTCGGCGCAGGCTCGCTTCTTTTATGTAATCGGTTCCCGCTTAACCCCTTAAAACAACCTAAAAAAAGGTGAAACTGCTGACGGTGCATATTTTCACAGAGGAATCTGACAAAACCGAGTCTCACCTGGATGCACTCGTGGCGAGCGAAGGAGCTCTAGAGCCGCACACTCGAAGGGTTTTTCTACGCTTGTTTGATGATAAACATGTGGATTCTACAATGTTGCAGCTACTGTGTGTCGAAGAGGCGCAGCTTGTTGACCGGCTGGTCTTCAACGACGGCCTCGACCCAGAGACGTCAGAACCTTGAACCTTTTTTCTTTGATGGTGACGGGTTGCCATGACGACGGGTTACCCTGAGTAGTCCAAAAAAAATAAGCATTTTTTTCAGTTTGTGAGCACGATTGTCATGATTCGATTTTTTTTTTAATATATAACTGGGTCAAATGAGGAACTTTGTTTATGTTTAAATGTTGGATTTATAACTATATTTTCTTTTTTTTATTAAACAATGTTTCATGTTTATCTTAACCTTTGTGTATATATATAGTGACAAATATATATATATATATATATATATAGTTCTGGAATGATTTAGAATTTTGATAAAAAAGTAACCCTTGACAAAATGTAAATACTAGGGGTTTAAGAAAATAACGATACACTTGAATATCGCAGTAATTTGATTTACAATTCCATATTCCATATTCAACTACCGTGCATCGAAAAATACAAATATAGATCCTGAATCTTCATCGTCTTCTTCATCATGTGTTGACTAGGATATGAAAGTTTTCCTACAGAGTAATTATTTGAAAGAAACTCAATAATATCGTGTTGTCGACCCTGAATCGTGAAACATAACGTGTACATTCAAAAAAGAGACGACATGTATCAAAGAGATAACGTGAGTCTTTTTAAGACAAGTAAGTCTACCTTTCACGTTCAGGTTTTAAGATTCAGCCACAATTGTTCGTACGCCTCAAACCCTCATCGATTCCCTTGGATTATCGAGGCGGCGTGAAGGTCACCGAGTGTCTCCCGGAGAACGCTCTTCATTAAAAAAGTCCAAATTGAACTCGCAGATCATTAACCCGCCAGATGAGCTCATTATTCCAGCGTAATTGTCCTCCCGCGATTGAGGGCGAGCGGTGGAGAGTTTGGCGCCCGCGCGGGGCATAGTAGACCAGCGGGACCAAAGCTGGGATTGACATCAGATTAATGAAGATTACGTGCAGCGATTACTGGCCGCGGGATGAATGGCGGGCGAGCGCGCGGATAATTATCACAACTGTACGACCATCAACTGTCAGGAGGCGAGCACCTGAACACGTCGCCCGTTCTGTTTCGATGTTGTTTTTTGGCCCAGTTTACGAAATCACTTTATCTTTATTTTTGTTTTTTTTTATGAAAGTGTCAAAACTCCATTTTTATCTTGAGGGACCGACTTTCCATCACGTGTCAAAGCAGCACACACAGACTCGCCCGTCCGTCCAGAACTGTCGCCACCCCATTAACCCCTCATCAAACCACACCACCCCCCCGCCCTCTTGTCTTGTCCATGTTCTTGGAATGCAAACAAGCACACGTGGAGCCCGACCTCCTGACAGGGAAGCCTGCAGATCCCTGAGCTCGCTGACCCCGTCCTGCCCGGGCGTCCCTGTCCCCGCCGCCTTTTCTCCCCGCGCCGTTTTTCCCGCTTGGCCACGTTTCCCGCCAGGGCGCCGTGGGAATCTCGGACCGCGGGTAAGTTCCTGCTCCGCCAGTCATTTTTGATCAATTAGGTTCTTTTAATCTGGATTAAAGCCGCTTTGCTGCAGCAGCACAACCATGTCCAGAGACTTCCCAGTAAACGTGTGTTCCTGCGCCAGAGTCTCACAGCGAGCTCCGTGAATGACGGCCCAGATTTTCACCATCTGTCTGGATGCCCTGTTCACGTGTGATCACCTGGACTATCAGATTATTTTCTGTGGAAATATGTACTGATGGCTCGAAACCGACTTTGTTCCTCCTCCCCACTTCTCCTTTTACTGCTTCTGTCTCGGAACCACCGACTTCCTCTCGTCTGGAAGTAGCTTCCTTGTGTTGATCTTTAGGGAATTGTACCGACGACCGAATATTTCTGAGTTTGAATCTGAGGGAGGGCAGCGGTCGAGTCACCGACCCTGCACTGGACGGTGCATGAATCGACCTCCAGCCTGTGGTGATCACAGATTATTCTGGATTATTTGTGACTCCTGAGTCGGGGCGGGTTCCCCCTTCTTCGCCCCCTCAGGACCCGTCCTGGCAGCAATTGTCCCTTGCTGAGTGGATCTTCTGGTGGACAAAGGTTGTGACAGGGGTGAGTTACGGTGTCGGGATGGGACGAGGGTCTTTGTTCAATGCCCCTCCCCTTTCCTTCTCCACCCCCCCCCCCTACTCCTTCCTTAACCCCCCTCCCAGGCCTTCCCCTTTATCCTCCCGCCCGGCCATCTATCTCGCGGGGAGCATTGGGGCAGCTGTCACTTAATCCAGCTAATCACAGACTGGGACGTTGGTGGGAAACCAGACTGGGACGTCTTCGTGAGACCAAGTGATGGCGAATTCTAGCGACGGCGTGGGCGCACGCTCGGGGGGGGGGGAGGGGGTGAGGTGCGTCGGGGGGTCAGGATAAGGTGCTCAGTGTCGCAGGACGATCCACAATCTCCAGTTACGCGTCTGCAGCCAAACTTTTTGCCGTCCTGACCCGTTTTATCTCGGCCCTCTCCCGCCATCTTCCCGTGGTCTTCCACAACAACACTCCCCTCCCCTTCCTCCCGCCAGACAAGCCTCCTTAATCCCACAGCCCAGCAACAACCAGCTTGCCCCCCCAACACAGATCAACAGCACAGACTGATGCACACATTTTTCGTACAATCCCCCTCCTCGGGATTTCTCTTTTCCGCTTCACTCCCGTTCCCCTCTTGGCCTCGTTCGCCTGCTCTGGTCAACGTTGGTGACATCGAAGCAGAGGTCACAGCTGCGGCTACTACGACCCACCGTGACGTAACGGGTGCTATTTAGGTCAGCCGGTTGCCTAGCAGTGTGTCCTGTAGCCCCCTGTTAGCCTGGTTAGCTTTCACTGTTAGCACAGGCCATGCTAACACAGACCTTTGACTTCAGTTAGCGTCTCATGAATCGCTGTAAAGGCACAATAAACATTGATTTAACATATTTTAAGTTGATTCAACGGTCAATAAGATTCCATTCGCGATAACAAAATATGGCAGACTACAGACATTTTGTGAAAGTTAATACATTTAGAAAGTTTATAGCCACTCCATAGCTAGCTAGCATATGTTTCCACTTACCGACAGATCGTGATATTTGTCCAGAGTATATTTAAAGTTTTTCTGCTTCATTCAGGTGATGCAAGAAAAGATTTTGTGTTTGAGATTTTGGGCTAAATTGTGCTTTTTTTTCTCTCTTTTCATCTACTATTACACTTGTTTCAAGCTATTAATTTTTCCAGAAGGTACAAATCAAATTCATGTGTGGTGAGATGGTTAAAAAAAAAAAAAATAGGTTGACATAGGAAAAAAAAAGTCTTATTAGACTGTTGACCACACACGTGTAGAGGAATAAAGGGGTGTAGCCATTAACTTATCTCACAATGCTACTTGTCAATTTATATTCAGCTCAAGATATTTCGATATGCTTGTATAAGTTTTTGGACACAGAATTTTAGTGCCATCTTGTGATTCTTTCACGCTCCTTTGCTTCAATTAATACAACTGTATAGTATCCTCTCATCCTCAGTCATCGCAGGATTTCATTGTTACTTTTGCTGCAGAGGACGTAACGACTTTTCCTATCTAGAGGCCAGAAGTTTATTCGCAACATCCACATGAACAAAGGCTCAGAATATTTGCATTTAAAAAAAAAAAAATCGAATTACTTCATTTTACAAACACTTAATTGCATATAAATAAACCAAAACGCATGAAATGGAAAGCTATATTTTTGACTGGACGACTTGCAAAAGCATTCTGTTGGAGACAAACCTGTAAAATATGGTATTTAATAGTTCATATTGGTCTGTGGTTACTGAGGGTTCATTTGACCCAGAGCTTGTTGGTTGCGAGGGTCAAAGGTCACACACATAGTATGTCTGTCTCTGTGAGATTAATAAAGTATACATCTATCTATCATCTATCATCTATTTTTGCTAAAACCTCAAACTCTGTTTTTGTGAACAACAACAACTTGGGTGAGACTTTTTGGATTTTGAGTCACTACAACGGCAGGTCGGAGTCACCTACGAGAGCACTTGAGTGGATTGTAGCGGCTCACGAGGTGGTCTGTGATTGATGGCTGAGCCCTACTGGACCACTTCTGTGAAGCGAACCCGCCAGCATCTCTCAGATGAGGGCGTGGAGACGAGCTGCTGCTGGGAAGCAAAATAAAATAAAGCAGAGAGCAAATATTAGTCATGAGTCACTGGATTTTTGTGTAAATAAGCTCCACGTCTCGCCTTCTCCAGTTCTTACTCGGGTTTCTTGGGCCGCGTAACTTTAGTGCCGGTCTGGCTAACCGGGCCAAGTGGCACCGGAGACGCTGTAGTAGCAAGGAAGTCGATTCGGGCTTCAGCGCCGGTGTCGGTTTCATCTCCAAGTCTCGGGTCTTTACACATGTATGGCCTTGTAAGGCCGTGAGAGACGGTGGTTCTCGACCCGTGCTGTGATGAAGGGAACCAAACGAGGATGGATCTGGTGTCGAGATCAACGACCAGTCAGAATCTGTAGTTTAAAAGGTCATTTATCTGCCTTGTCAATACATCTGCAAGTATGTTAAGTATAAACTTCAAATTTATTTACTGTTTTTTTTCATTTGAATTTCAGTGGGAGGAGTCGTATATATTTATATTATATATTTATGATATATTTCTTTATAGTTGGTCCGTCATGACAATAAAAAAATCAAGGAAATGAGATCAACACCAGGAATTCCCCAACGTATCGTAGTACATCAGAGTCTCTCATTGTGTTGACCAGGTTTAACTTCCTCCACACCCACACAAGTATTTTCTTATTCTAGATAGATTGTAAATTCTTCTACTATAACTCTTATTCTGTAATAAATCCTCTACATTCCTGCAAAATGACATACAGTACAGGTCATTTTTAAAACTTGCACAACCATTATGACTACCTGCCTTGTAGAGTCTTGTCAGGTTTGAGCCTCAAGTTGAAATGTGTCATGTATTTTCAAGTTTAACCTTTTGTCTTGAACTCCACACGTCCTAAAGTTCTTTCTCTTCTGCAGCGCACCTACTCTCTGATCGTGGAGGCGTGGGACTGGGACAACGAAACGCGCACCGACGGTGAGTCTTTCATCTTCAATCCTTTCGGTGTCGCTATGACTTTCATCGTCGCTCCACACAACTCCTCGGCCATGTCGGTGCCGCCCAGCTGCTTCCTGTTTTGCGTGGTGCGGGATGTTTACAGATCCTGCCGGGAGGAAGCTAGGCTACGATCAGAGTCTCTAACGGTTTCTGTGCTCTCAATGGTCCATACTGACGGAACCTGTTGATGTGATGTCACTTCCTGTCCCCACGCAAAACTCACTTCCTGTCCGAAGAGATAACAATGAAGGAGGAGTCGAACTGATTTGAGACTTTTGTTCTCTGCCGACTCAGCTTCTATATTGGTTTTCTTTGCTTCCTCATGTTGCTTTTTTTAAACATTGATTTGTTTTATCTACTTTTATTCATGACATTTGTCTGCAGTTTGATTTTTTTTTTTTTTATCGAATTTTCTGCCAAAATCAATCTCAATTATTTAGTATAAATACAGTATATATTATTATTATTATTATTGGCTAAAAATAAAGTTAATTTTTATAATATCTTTATAATTTAAGTCATCAGTAAATTGTGCATATTTTTGTAACGCATTTCATTTATTCATTCATGGGATTTCTACCTCTTTATCTTTTATCTGAGCCTAAGTCGTCCAAACTTGGCTGGCGGTCAGCGGTTGGTCCTGTTCTTGTGCGTCACGTGACTTCCGTTCTCAAGCGAAGTTAGCAGCAGATATTTAATCTGACGTATTGCTGGTGTTTCTCACGAGCCACTGAGACACAAGCCTTACGCTGTAGGGCGATAAACACAACTTAAGGGATTTGATCAAAGTCCCACACAGGGTGTGTTTGTCGAAGATCACTCGATGTTCGTCACAGAAGCGGAAACATCCAGGTTCTCTCTGTTCACTGACGTGATTGAAGATCCTCACCATCCTTGGCTCTGATGATGGGGGGGTTTAGGGTATTGGTCTTAGTGGAGCGTGTTCGGTGGCGGGCGAATGGGGCGCTGAAGGAGATCAGTCTGGTAGGGAGGAGCAAGGTTGTTGAGGGCTTTGCAGGTGGTGAGGAGGATCTTGAAGTGTATTTGTTGTTCTACAGGAAGCCAGTGCAGTTGACGGAGAATGGGCTTTTGATGTGTTCAAAATTGTGTCCAAAAATGGTTCAAATTCACAGTGAAACCACGTTCTGTTCACAATCTATCTATTAAACCCAAATATAAACTCAAACTTGTCAAAGACGTTTGGAGTCTGCCCGGTCCAGTCTCTCTTAGGGAGAAATTGAAAATGAATTTGCAACTTCGGTAATCCCAATCCAGACCAACACCTGGTCTGGTCCAGAGTCTTCCCAGGTCTGTTAGCTACAGAAACAACCATCTGTCGCCGTCAAAGCACTTGAGCTACATTAGCACTGGGTCTCTTTGCTAACACGACCCGGTCAGCGAGTCGGTGGCTCAGCAGGCAAGTGTCGTCCGCAAGTCCCCACTCCACTCCCCACTGGGTGTTCTCAGGAAAGGCGGCCGGCTGTTTTCCTTGTGTTTATCTAGCAGGAAGTGAGCGACCCGACCGGCTCGGCTCAGTGTTTGGACACGGCGGCAGTGCGGCCCGGCTCGGCCCGGAGCCCATTGTTCTGTCTGTGTCGAGCGCCGCCGGTTCTTTCTGTTATTGTTGCTTAATTCTGTCTGACATTGTGTTGCTGCAGCAGAGGAAGGTGTGTGTGTGTGTGTGTGTGTGTGTGCGTCCACAGCCGTGGGTAAAAGGAAATCCCCCCCACCACCCTCCCCCCACTTCCACTCAGATTGTTTCTCGTCGATCCCGCCGAGATAAAGATTTCTTTCTTTGCGACCAACAAAACAACTTAATGAGAGTGTTGACATGCTAACGGCTAAGCGTAGCATCGCTTATGAGAACTCTGGTTTCCTCTCCGTCACCTCAGCCCAATCCAGTCGCTGTTCCCCCGTCACGAGCAACACAACTGTTCTGTTAACGTGATTAAATACGACAAGAAACGCTTCAAACCGACAACAAAAAAAGAGCACATTGAGACCTCAAACAAACGATGAGTGTGTGTGATAACTTGTTTTGCTGCTGTCTACCTGAACCCCTCGTTCGTTCGTTCCAGAAGAGGACGAGCTTCTGATCGAGCGCGACTTACGCACCGGGATGATCAACCCTGGAGATCCGTGGCAGACCGTCCAGCACGACGGCGCCGTGGCTCGCCTCATCTACCAGGTCCGAGTCCGCTGTGACGAGAACTACTACGGCAACAAGTGCAACAAACTCTGCGTGCCTCGCGACGACTACTTCGGACACTACCGCTGCGAGCCGTCCGGCGCTCACGTCTGTCTGGAAGGATGGATGGGCCCCAACTGTGCAACCGGTGAGCATCTCTCTTGGGGATCCTAAGGTTCTGACTCCAACTTTTGACATGCATTTCTGAGAAACTAGTGACTAGTGGTGTGTATTGTCAAGAATCTGGCGATAAGATACGTATAATGATACAGTGATAAGGACACCATATATCGTGATACTATAGGTACAAAGATGTATTTGTAGTATTGTCGAGTACTTGTCTCTGGTGTTTCAGAATTTAAAGACCACATGACTCTTGACAAAGTCGTAACAGCTTTCATTTGTTTTTAAAACCAAAATATGTCCAAAGATCAGCTTTAAAAGCTGCTGGAGTCACCGTATCCTCTCATCCTCAGTCATTCCCTAGAATCTCGCTTGATCCTCTATCAGCGGAGAACGTTATGACGGCTTCCATTAAGCAGTTGAAAGTTTCACACATCTCTGTTTATCTCTGGGTCGAGGTGGACCGAAGCGCGCAAAAACAAATGTAATTGTTGTATCCTTTGTGTTGCCTCTGGACAGCCTTCACCACTGCATTTGTATTCATGGAAGGCAGGGAGGTCACTCACGTTGACCATTAGGCAACACAAAGAATAAAATAATTACATTTGTTTGCAGGCCTCCGGGTCACTTTGACCCTGAGATAAAACAAGGTATAGCTCAAACACGTTTGTATCCCGGCCTACGGGTCATTTTGACCCTGAGCTAATATAATATAAAATATATTTCTTGCCTGTTCATTTTAAATACGAATGTTTTGTTTTATACAAACTATATTGAAATGTAAACCACAAATAACTAAAATCCAATCATTTTTTTTCTTTACGTTTTTCTTACACCCTTACTTGCGTCCAACAGGAAGTGACTCGACACAGCGTTTTTTAGATAATGAATCTCACTATTACGGAAAAAAAAAAGTCAGGACCCATAAATCCAGTCCTAAGTCACAGTTGAGGATGAAAATATCAGAGAGCCGGCAGCTGGTCCGGAGGCGGAAAGTGTTTCCACAAACTAGTGTCACTTCCACGCGTCGAAGGAGGCGAATGTTTGCTGGTGGTTTTGACCTGATTGTGACTCTTGAAGACATCATTGTGAACAGTTTCAGCTCCTGGTGCTCGTGGGGGGTGTTGGTCGAGAGTGGGGGTCATAAATCAATGTCTGACCGGAGGAGAGGGGGGCGGGGGGTCCAGTTGTTTTCAAAGGCTGTTGTACATGTCGTTTACAACCCTCCTGAACCCTCACGTCTTGTTGCACTTGTAGCAAAGATGTCAATCAAATAAGCGACGCCACTTGTTCTACCACTGCTGTATGTCCAGTAGCAATGTAGCATCAAACCATTAGCATGTTGGTTAGCATTTATCCAGAGTGACTGACCGGTTAACATGTAGGACCTCAATATTCTAGATTGATGAAGGAACTGTCACGTGAGCTAACCATATATAAATAATTATTTATTGTTTTTCTGATTATCAAGACAATGAAGCAGCAGTTTGAGTGACAGGAGACAAATGGAATCTTTGATTGAGAGTTTCATTTTTTTTATTAAATTAAGTAATTTCTATATAAAAAAGGTAATTGAATAAAAAAAAAATGTTTGTGTATGTTTTTGATATTTTTTGTCCAATAATTCCAAAATAAAATATAGTTTATATATTTGAATTCTTTAAATTCAATGTAAAATGCAATGGTGCCTCATGACTGGCTTTAGTTTGCTACATTTACTTTAGTTAAATATTCAATATAGATATAGAAGTATTAAATTCAATTATTTGAGAAAAAATATATATATATATTTTACATTTGAAATGATAAATTAAATCGATGAATATTCTCATTGACTGATAAGAGCTGCAGTTGTGGTTCCCAAGCGTTTTTGAACTAATCTCTGTCTCTTTTTCCTCTTTCCCAGCGATCTGCAAACAAGGATGCGACCTGTCACACGCCCGCTGCTTAGTCCCAGGGGAGTGCAAGTGAGTTCAGATCCTAAGGTTCTAGCGTAACTGATGTGCGCCGCCACATGTAGACGACACCAGTTTGACAGGTCGAGGCCTCGCCGCTCGCGCCTGGAGGTATTTTTAGTTCTGGAGAAGGAAAAAAAAAAAGAAAAGCTTAGACGGAAGATCTGCTTGGGAGGTTTGACCGAGGCAAACGTGCCAGGAATCGTCATCTCCTCATCCGCAGTGCAGGGATGGAATTTGAACGTGTCATTTCCTCCAGAACTGACAAGACGAGTCGCACCAGGATGCGAGAACAATCCAGCCGTTTCAGGAAGCCGCTTCGCATTTTTGTCTCCTCGCTTCGCCGGCTGCGTCTCCGCTCCGTTTCTCATTCAGCCCAAATGTCAAATCCCAATCAACAGGAAAGGTGAGCGAGAGCCTTCCTGCCGTGGCACGACTCTAATGAAGCCTCGGGTCTGTTCAAATCCCTCGCCGTCTCCTGCCCTTTCATTCCTTTTATTTCATCGCCGTTTTATGGCTTTTGTCAACCTTTGTCTGCTCGCCACGGGCTTGGACCGGCGCGAGGCCGGTCCGTGCCTGCAGAGGCTACATGTTACTGGCTGTGTCAGGCGTGTTGTGGCACATTTCTGCCTCTTTAAGTCAAAAAATAAAACCCCACCTGCCAACATTTCGCAACGCCGTGGCAGGTTGGAAGATGCCGGGACACGACGACGCCAACGCAGATTTGATGAGTCGGCACTCGGCTCTGCATTTCTGACCAGGTGAATCAGCGAAAACCAGACGCGAGGTGTGACTAGGCTAGCTGAAGAGTAGCGATGAGTCCTGTGATCCTCATCAGAGCCTCAGGCCACATACGATCCTCACCCGTCACTACTTAAGCTCTGGGGAAGCATTTTTGTATGTGACAGTAATCATTAAGATAAAGCCTCCGAGATGGAAACCGACTGTCACTTGCTGGACGTGGTGTTGCTGGTGAAATTATAAGATAAAAAACCCCCAAAATATTTAAAATGTAAAATACAAAATCCATGTAATTTAGGTCTAAATATTGTAATGTCTCTTAAACATGCTTGCATGGACTTAAAAATGTTGCTAGCTTCATTTTTCAACTGATTCCAACAAAAGACGTGGAAGCTGTCGAGGACTAAAAGAAGGCCTTGAACTTTCTTTGTAACGAGACGAAGAACATTAACCTATTCACAATATTGTAGCACTAATAATGTGGGTGGACGAATCAGGCTAAAAACGAAAATCAAGTGTCAAGTATTACTCCCACTCTGAGAACGTTTTGTTTAATTTGCCTTTATGGGATCGAAAGACATCAATCCAGGCGTGTAAATAAAAGTCACCGTAGCGTCAAGCTTCTATTTGACATGGATTTACATTCCACCTTCAACTAGTTCCTTAGAATTATTTGATCGACAGAAATGTGTAGCAATCCAGCGTCACAAGTAGGACTTTCTTGGGTAAAATGAAGTCAAAATCTGATTCTTTTTTTTTTCTTCTGTTGGCTCCACTTGAATATTGTTGCATTACGTTTGCAATCCTGAAATAATTTTGCTAAACGACTTCAAAATATTGACTCAAGACAGTGCAAATGTGCAAAAGTGCAAAAAAATTGTTCGGGGGTGGAAGAAACCCACTGTATTACCGAGTCAACTTTTCAACACAAAAACATTGTTCATTGGAAGTGTCAAAACTTCTGACTTTGTGTTTTACAAAGTCGAATGTAAATCAGCAGAACTCCGTCTCCACAGACGAGTGTCGGCTTCTCTTGTTGTCCCGGGTTCTGTTTGTGTTCTTGCTATTTCGCTGTCAGACCCTCTGCAGCTAATCATATACAGTGGGAGAAGCATGCCAAGTATTCCCTGAAGCCCCCCCAGCCCCCCACACGTACCCTCATCCTGAGACTTAGAAAGACCTTGTCTCCAGGCGGCAGCGGTGCCGTCTGCAGGAGCTGTTGCTCAAAATAACCTTCAACTGACAAGACAGCTGCCCCGACGACATCCAGCACCTCGGAATAGCCCGGCGCTGAACACACACACGGGCGCACACGTATACAAATACACACATGCGCACACGCAGGCGTACACATACACACACTCGCTCACACGCACTTTAGACTGGTTCACAGGAGCCGCTGGAAGTATTCTTAACCCCCCAGCCCGGAATGTCACCCTCCACTAAGATTAGTGTGTCGGAGCAGATTTTGACTTTTTCCACTGAGGGACGTCTGCACCTGAGGGACAGCAGCGCTCGCGTCCCCTCCCGCCCCCAGCTCTCCACACTGGGACAGGTGCTAGTTTACATGGACAGTTTCAGGAGCGGTTAGATGTTCTACAAATGCTCAGTTTCACGTAACCAATGGCTCAGAAGTTACAACCTCAGCGTTTTGACAACTTTGTTGACTTTTATTACTTTTGTGCTGTGACTATTATGACCTCTGTGTTGTGACTATTATGACCTCTGGGTTTTTGATCTCTGAACCTCACTGTGGACTATTATTACTATCATGTTGACTATTCTAAACACTGACCTTAATGTTACATTGTGACTGCTGGGTTGCAACTATTATGACCTCTGTGCTGTGACTATTACCACTGTTTTTGATCCGCGTCGACTGTTGCGACCACCGCGTCGACTGTTACGACCACCCTGTCGACTGTTGCGACCACCGCGTCGACTGTTGCGACCACCGCGTCGACTGTTGCGACCACCGCGTCGACTGTTGCGACCACCGCGTCGACTGTTGCGACCACCGCGTCGACTGTTGCGACCACCGCGTCGACTGTTGCGACCACCGCGTCGACTGTTGCGACCACCGCGTCGACTGTTGCGACCACCGCGTCGACTGTTGCGACCACCGCGTCGACTGTTGCGACCACCGCGTCGACTGTTACGACCACCGTCTCGACTGTTGTGACCACCGCGTCGACTGTTGCGACCACCGCGTCGACTGTTGCGACCACCGCGTCGACTGTTGCGACCACCGCGTCGACTGTTGCGACCACCGCGTCGACTGTTACGACCACCGCGTCGACTGTTACAACCACCCTGTCGACTGTTGCGACCACCGCGTCGACTGTTGCGACCACCGCGTCGACTGTTGCGACCACCGCGTCGACTGTTGCGACCACCGCGTCGACTGTTGCGACCACCGCGTCGACTGTTGCGACCACCGCGTCGACTGTTGCGACCACCGCGTCGACTGTTGCGACCACCGCGTCGACTGTTACGACCACCGTCTCGACTGTTGTGACCACCGCGTCGACTCTTGTGACCACCGTCTCGACTGTTGTGGCCACGCGTCGACTGTTGTGGCCACGCGTCGACTGTTGTGGCCACGCGTCGACTGTTGTGGCCACCGTCTCGACTGTTGTGACCACCGCGTCGACTGTTGTGGCCACGCGTCGACTGTTGTGGCCACGCGTCGACTGTTGTGGCCACCGTCTCGACTGTTGTGACCACCGCGTCGACTGTTGTGGCCACGCGTCGACTGTTGTGGCCACGCGTCGACTGTTGTGGCCACGCGTCGACTGTTGTGGCCACCGTCTCGACTGTTGTGACCACCGCGTCGACTGTTGTGGCCACGCATCGACTGTTGTGGCCACCGTCTCGACTGTTGTGACCACCGCGTCGACTGTTGTGGCCACGCATCGACTGTTGTGGCCACGCGTCGACTGTTGTGGCCACGCGTCGACTGTTGAGGCCACCGTCTCGACTGTTGAGGCCACCGTACCGACTGTTGAGGCCACCGTACCGACTGTTATGAGGCAACCTTGCCGACTGAAACGTTGTGACCACCTTATCTAGACTATTGGGAACTTTGTGTTGTTGCACTCTGACCTTTGACCTCTGTGTCTTGCAGTTGCAACTACGGCTGGCAGGGTCAGTTCTGCGACGAGTGCGTCCTCTACCCCGGCTGTGTCCACGGAACCTGCAACGTCCCCTGGCAGTGCCACTGCGAGAAGAACTGGGGCGGCCTGCTCTGTGATAAAGGTAGCGACTTCTATTTTTCAATATTTTAATACATGTTTGTTGAAGTTTAAAAAAAGTTCCTCAAGTTTGCCTGATCATGGATGATAACAAATACTTCTGAGAAAAAGTTTGATTATTTGATTATTTTTTTTAAGTTATCATTGTTGGATCTCGTCAACACCTAGTTCTGTGGTCACAATAGTCGCAGCAGGAGCTGGATCCGTTTACATTGACACCCGACACTCGTCCCCCTGCGTCACTCTTTGAGGATGAGACCTGGTTCTGAGTTCCTGAGGAAAGATCCCGCTCATTTATTTACAAACGCCTCTTTAGTTGAATGGGTCTTGCTCGGCTCACTTCTCGGTGCGGTTCTGGTCTTCCTTCGTCAACCTATTTGTTACTGTTTACGTGTAAACATTGGGAGCAGAGCTGCCGGCTCGCTTAGGAACCGACCCATCAGTGACAGCTGCGTATCTAAACTGGGCCCAGAAGGATGGTTTCCCGGAGCAGCTCAGTTCTGGTCCAGCTTGCACAGAAACAGGCTCATGTTGCAATGATTTTCTGTTCATCACCAAACCTGACCAGAACAGCCTCGATTAAACCTTGATGTGGATGTTGATGAATCGGTCTCATTCCTTGTCGGATATAGTTTAGTTGTTTTTAAATGTTTTCTTCATTAAATTCCTCTGCAGACCTAAACTACTGCGGCCGCCACAAGCCGTGTGTGAACGGAGGAACCTGCATGAACACGGAACCCGAGTTCTCCTGCGCTTGTCCACAGGGCTACTCGGGCAAGACGTGTGAGATCGGTGAGTGTCTGAGAGTCCCTGGACCGAACCAGAGTGTCTGACTCCTCCTCTTCCTCTTCCTCCTGCAGCCGAACACGCCTGTGTCTCCAGTCCATGTGCCAACGGAGGGGTTTGTCACGAGTTAGAATCCGGGTTCGAGTGTCAGTGTCCGGCAGGTTGGGCCGGACCAACCTGTGCCCGAGGTGAGTCACCACGCAAACCAGGTG
The DNA here is from genome assembly GCF_982586985.1 of Callionymus lyra. Taxonomy (NCBI): domain Eukaryota; kingdom Metazoa; phylum Chordata; class Actinopteri; order Syngnathiformes; family Callionymidae; genus Callionymus; species Callionymus lyra. Next base: position 23,828,957 of record NC_141830.1, on the reverse strand, counting down.
ACCGCTTTATCAGCCCCTATGTTTGCACCTCCCCTATATAAGGACCCCCTCCATGTTAGCACTTGTCAATTTTAACACCTCATCAATTTTTGCACCAATTGTTAGCATTTAACCTGTGAGTCCTCGTCAATGTAAACACAGCACCAATGTTAGCAACTTATCAGTGTTAGCATCCCGACTATGTTAGTACCTCATCAATGTTAGTACCTCATCAATGTTAGCACCTCATCAATGTTAGAACCTCATCAATGTTAGCACCTCATCAATGTTAGCACCTGTAAATGTTAGCACCTCATCAATGTTAGCACCTGTAAATGTTAGAACCTCACCAATGTTGGCGCCCGCATATCTTTGCAGCTCATCACAGGTAGCATTGCACGTTGCTAACTATTTATCAATTTTTAGCACCTCAACTATGATAATGGCAACCCACCAAGCTAGTAACTTATCAGCGTTAGCATCCCAACTGTTTTAGCACATGTGTTTGTTTGCAGCACTTCAACATTAGCAACACACTTTGCTAGCAATTGATCAACATTAGCGCCCCACCAATGTTAGCAAGAGGTCAGTCTTAGCATCCCAGCAATGTTAGCAACTTGTCAATGTTAGCACCTGTGTCTTTTTGCAGCTCATCAATGTTAGCATCACACACTAGATATGTTTCTAATACTAAGCTAATGTACATGTCTGATTGCAGACCTGGATGAGTGTGCGTCGAGTCCCTGCGCTCAGGGAGGAACCTGCATCGACCTGGTGAACAGTTTCGAGTGCGTTTGTCCTCCTCAGTGGGAAGGAAAGACCTGCCAGATAGGTGAGAGTCCAATTCTCTACTTTCCCCTAATCACACCTGCGACTTCCTGTTTTCCTTTTCGTGGTAAACAGTTTTTATCTCCACCAAGAGACTAGCTTTCCACCGACTTCCTGTATGACATTCCAACGATTTTTGTTTTTGGAAATAACCATTAAATGACGCGTTGACCTCTGGGATTCTGTTGTGCTACTGGTGTTAGTGACTGAGTCGGCTTCCTTAGCGATGCAAGCGTGTGTTCATGAGCGCACGTTCAACACACACTTGTGTCCTCGGCTCCTTAAAACTGTGTAGGTTTCAAGCATGGGCCAGTTATCGGTGTGCCTTTGTTACGTCCACCTATGAGTATGTTCCTGAGGTTTCTCAGGCACCCGTTTCTTCCCACCTGTTAGTTATCTTTGTCGTCTCTGCAAGCGAACGTGACTCTCTGAATCCAGGAAATGGATGTGGAGCGGTAAACAAAGTTGGGGTGGTTGTCAGGAGGAGCGACGAAGAGGAGCGATGAAGGCGGGAAATGGATCTCGGAGCAGATCTCGTCTTACTAGCTCAGCTTTCTGTAACTGGCCCCCCTGTATTACCCGGGTTTGTGCTAGCTGGTGTTGGATGTCTGCAGTAAGACGGGTGTGTGAGTGAGACAGCAGGGCTCCCCAGTGAGACCCCCAGTCTGCCTTTAAATATTGGAGCGCTTTTTAATTTTTAATTTAAAAAAGAAGTCACCTGCAAAATGAGCTCTACAGCTTCATTAAATATTATCGCTGAAATTGTTTCAGTATCCAGATTAACATTCTGATACAACAAAACACACTAATATGTGACCATTCACTCATCATCATATATTTAAACTTACATACTTAATATTGCATATAAGCTGCCTTCCCTCTAAACAACACTAAGTAACGGTGACTTAGTTCTTTGCCGCCCAGCCAACCAATCCCAGCGGGTGATCACTTTTGACATAGGAACAAATAATAAAAATAAAAATAATTGAAATAAAATACAGATATGTAGCAAATAAATAGCCATCCTTGAATAGAGCAGTGTGTAGAAAGGCAATCGTGGGAGTTTAGTTTTGTTGGCACCATGAGTAAGGTGGGTGCGGTAATTAGTGCCTGCTGCTAAGTCCTGCGGTTGTGTTGAAGTTGATCTGCTGTTCAAATAAATGATCTGTTTGTAAAAGACACGAGGAGCTTTGCTGTTTCTGACTGTAAACAATAGAATGACACTTTGTACTGTGTGCAAAAAGAGAGACCGCGGAGGGTAAGCATTGCAAGGTACGACTGTACTTTAAAAATGCTAGTATTAAATATTTTTCTCAACTTAACTGTGATAGTCGGCAGAATGGAAGTGTAAATATAAATAGGACTTGTACAGATGTATCAATAGTAACAGATGCATTCAAACACCCTCTAAACAGAAAAAGGTTGCAGTACCAGTTCAACCACTAGTTCACCTGTTAAACTCATCTTTAAAAGGCTGAATCGGTGAACGAGCAGATCTTCAACTTTCCTGTTCAAATCAAGGGTCCTTGCTCTCTGTGCGACTCATGGAACTGGTCTTCTTCTATCCCTGCCTTCACAGATGCCAATGAGTGCGAGAGAAAGCCGTGCGTGAAAGCTTTCTCTTGCAAAAATTTGATTGGCGGATATCACTGCGACTGTTTTCTGGGATGGTCTGGACAGAACTGTGACATCAGTCAGTATTCTCCGCTTGGCTCCTCCCACTGGCATCCCTCTCCACCAGTCCTAGTCCTAGTTTATCACATGGTTTCTGTTTCCCGCCTCGGCGAACTGACGCTCCGCCATCTTGGATTTTAATGGCCTGCATGTGTGCATGTGGCTACAGGTCCAGCTAGCTAACATTCTCCAGATGCTTCACCTTTTCGAAACTTCCAACTCTGAACACACCTCGCTGTAGATCGTAGCGTCTAGTAAATGCTGACTCATGCTTTTGAGAGAGCGTGGCTAACTCGTTCTTTTTTTTTCTTCTGTCCGCAGATATGAACGGCTGCAAGGGTCAGTGCCAGAACGGAGGGGTGTGCCAGGTTTGTTGTGGGTCCGTGCGAGGCTGCTGAGAATGAACGTTAACTCTGGCCTCTGTGTCGGTCAGGAGGGTCCGAGAGGCTTCAGCTGCCAGTGTCCGCTCGGTTTCGTGGGAGCTCGCTGCGAGATCCAGAGGAACAAGTGTGACAGCCGACCGTGTCAGAATGGAGGAGTTTGTCACGCAGTCCAGGGAGGGTTCGTGTGCGAATGTCCGCCGGAGTTTGCGGGTCAACTGTGTGAGGTGAGTGAAGAGAAACGAGTTTGTTTGTTCACTTTAACACTTTTTTTCCAATGGCTCCACATTAGTATCAAACTGGCTCTAAAAGGTGAAAACTGTGGCTTTTCTAATGGCATGTTCATGTATGGGGATGAGTTCACTGAGAGGAAGTGAGACAAAGACTGATTGTTTTGTTTGATTTGGAACTACAATGTCTTTTTTTATTAGTTAAAAATAGTTTCAGGGAAGGATTGTTTCAGTCCTACTGAAGCAGCTGAAATCAACTGGACGTTGAGGAAAAGCTAATAATATAAAGCCCTGCAGTGAAAGTTTATTATTGTAAATAGTTCGAATCCCTCATTTTGATGAGTCATATCTGTTTAGAGTTATTAAGTGCTCATTTAAACGGTTGCTACACAGTCATAATCTCATAATAATGTTCGATCCTAAAGTGCATTAAATACCTGAAAAATAAGGCCTTTTTTTGTATTTAAGTATAGTTTTGTTAGTCTTAAAAAATTTAAATACACAATTTACATTGACATTAATTAAGACATTATTTTAATGTAAAATCTCAGAAAGAAAATGCCAAATCTAAATAAAGAATTATAATAATAAAGTGTAAATTCAATAAGAATTGTATGTCCAATATGTCTAGTTTTTCAACGTGGTGTATATTGTGCCGGACATTGATTTTATCTTGTATTCTAAATGCATATACATTTGTGTATAACTGTCCTTAAACCTATGTAAGTAGTTGTGTTGTATAGTTGTTTCCTTAATAATTAACTTGGTCCTAAATGTAAATTTAAAAAAAATGGAATTTCAAAGTGAAATTTTGAAAATGTAATTGGAAAAAATAAATTTTACAGCCATTACAATGAAAATCCTTGCAGGTGACCTGGATAAAAACGTGGTCATGGAAGGGTTAAAACATCCAGTCGTCTGCAGGGATCAACAATTGTCAACATGAAAATCTGTTCTCGCAACAACATGCTAAAATCTTCTAACGAGCGATGTGTACAAATGTAGGCTAGCCGAGACCGCCCGGTGTCTCAGGGGAGCTGAATGGAGGACATAGCTGGTGGACCGCCAGTCCACATTTAGCTGCTCTACTATAAATACGAGGCTTGAATGAGGCTGAGTACTACTGGACTCTGCTATGGGACGGTGTACATTCCTGCGCGGCACTGCCAGAAACTTTGATGCGCGGCGTCAAATTTCCGTGATTCCTATCTGAAGTTGTGTAATGTGTTTTTCGATGGCGAGCCGAGGAGCGTGTCTGCGCCGTTCGAGCGGGAAAGAGGTTCTTCTTCTCATCATCGCCGTGTGGATCCCGGGCCGTTCCCGGCGCCGCGTCGTCAGGGAGAGGCGCTAAAAATACATGACCTTTCACCTTTGTATCAGACCGCTGTGGCTCGGCGTGTTGATACGCCCTGCACATATCTGCAGATGAGCTCGGAGGTCGGGCTCACTGGACCCCACCCGTGTCTGGTCCAGAATCACCTGAGCTTTTCTCGTCCCAACCACGGACTCAGACTTCTCTGAGGGTTTTTTCAGTCATAATGCAACAGCTGATTAATGTGTTTTTTTTATTAAATAATTTTTACATTTTTCACGCGTTATGTGTGACAAGAGCAACATTTTGCAGGTTAGCGTCTAAACGACAGCTAGCATTAGCATCCAAATAACCGCTAGGTTAGTGTTGGTAACACTCGCAGGTTAATGAGCTAAACTTTACCTTGGATGTTGAAGTGTTGGTTCTGCAGGATGTCTAAATAGTAAGTAGACGCATTGTAAATCCTCCTGGTGAGAATTCTGCTAACATCTCAACAAAAGCTCAGCTGTGTTGTGATGTTAGCGTTAGCGTTTAGCTTCACTGTACACAAGCCGGCGGTAATGGCGTTCTGTGGTGATGAGCAGACCTCGCGGAGGGGCTCCGACCACACGCAGACCATCACCAGAGAGAAAAACTTCATCCGTCAGCAACACTTGAGCTAAAATAAACAGTTTTGACCACAGACTTCAGTCGAAAGGTTCAACACCTTAAATGGCCAACAGGTTGCCCGACGCGGTCGTGTTTACGCCGTCTAGGTTTTCAGCCCCGACACGTAGAAATGGCGAGATTGTTTCGCTGCTCTGAAACAAGATCTAAACACGAAGTGTGATCCAGACAAAAGTGTTGTCTGTCTGACCCCCCGCTCCGCTCATCGGGGAAGATCAGGGCGTGGAAAGACTTCAGGACCACGTTATGAGGGACTGGAGCTCATCCTCTCTGTGTTTTCTGAAGATCCCCACATGGTCGCCGTCCGACTCGTGTGACTCCAACCCGTGTGAGAACGAGGCCCGGTGCCACAGCATGGACCAGGACTTCTACTGCGCCTGTCCAGAGGGCTACGAGGGGAAGACGTGCGAGCGGCTGAAGGAGAACTGCAAAACCACCTTGTGTCAAGGTGAGTCAGGAGTTCTGACGTTTAATGTTGGCATTAGAAAAACTAGATTCTCATATTTGGTTGGAAAAATTGCACTGCTTGTCTAGATATTGGCGACAACCTAGTTTTCTCTTCAAACACATTCTATGGAAGTTAATTAGTGCCTTCACAATATTAAATGGTTGAAATTAACATTATTGTTTTTTATTATTATTGTTTGGCTAATCGAATACAATCATTTCTATAGTTAAAGTTTGTTATTGAATAATTTAATTCAATAATTTTATATTGAAAGATTTTTATTATTTTTTTCAAATAATTGATGTAAAAAAAAATTATATATTTTTTAAAAGAATGAAATTTCAGCCAATTATTGTCACTGTTTTAGCAACATTTTTACAATGAATTTAATAGGCTGTGAATAAGAAAACATTGCATTTAGAACAATTATTTTTTAAACTGTTGGAATAAGAATATCAAACTTTGTTTAAAATAAAAGTATAATTCAAGATTTCAATATACAAAGTATTTTGTTAAGCAGCAAATACAATCCAACTAATTTAATTATTAAAAAATATTAATCTTTCGATTTCATTGCCATTGAATTAAATTATTAAAAATGCCATGCTTAAAAAAACTAATTTAAAACAACAGTAAAGTTTCAACCTTGGACATGTTATCAGTTAAATATTATGGTATAGTCCCACACTTTCTCTCAGAAGCCTTGACAACTGATCTTCTTTTCTTCCGTCTCTGTCCTCGCAGTGATTGACAGCTGCACCGTCACCGTGGCGACCAACAACTCCTCGGAGGTGCAACACATCTCGTCCAACGTGTGCGGCCCTCGGGGTCGCTGCCTCAGCCAGCCCACGGGAAACTTCACCTGCGAGTGCGAGCCGGGCTTCAGTGGGATCTACTGTCACGAGAGTGAGTCCCACAGACCCCCCGGGGGAGGCTTTGGACTCCGTCTCACGGACGCCCCTCTTCTTCTTCTCCTCCTGCTCAGACGTCAACGACTGCGTCAGCAGCCCCTGCAGAAACGGCGGCACCTGCATCGACGGCATCAACTCCTTCCAGTGCTTCTGCCCGGACGGCTGGGAGGGTCAACTCTGCGACCTCAGTGAGTGCCCCGGGGCTCTCTCTCCATCTTTCTCTCTCGCCCTCTCACCATGTGTTTCAACATCATTTCATTTTTTCCTCAGACGTGAACGAGTGCCGACACGACCCGTGTAAGAACGGCGGGCGCTGCGTGGACCTGGTCAACGACTTCTACTGCGAGTGCAGCAACAAGTGGAAGGGGAAGACGTGTCATTCTCGTGAGTGACGTCTCCATGTTTCTGAAGTTTTGAGGTTCTTTCGTCGGATCTTTGGGATGAAAAACATCGTATTGCACTGTGGTCGGCCTTAACATTATGACCACCTGCCTTTTTACTAAGTGGTCACTTGACCTGAAGAACTTTGGCAGGTGAGGTAGCGACAGGGTCAAAGGTGACTGAGGTTCATTGATAAACAGAGGGGGGGGCTTAAAGAAGCTTCTAAAGCTCCGGTGTTCTTGTTTAAGCAGGGGCCGAAATCCTTTAGAACAACATTGTTGCTTGATTCTATCTCTATCACGCAGAAACCAATATCTCCATCATTTTTAATCTCTGTATAATTGTAGACATTGACAAGTTATTTTCCTTATCTTATGCTCAACACTGGCATCATTATAAGTTATTGAAATCAACTTTAATCTACAAACCTTCTTTCTTTATTCTTCCTTTCGCACTTTCTCTGGGCAACTCGCTTCTTCACTCCAACTTCGTTGCATTCTCTCTTCTGATCGGTCGAGTCCCTCTCTGGGTTTAGTTCCATTTTGATGCTACAGTCTCATAATTGCACATTTAAATTCCCACCTGCAGTTAAAAATCTATGATTTTTTTTTCACTGTAAAGATCCGTCAGACATGGAACATATAACTGTGGTTCCACTTTAATTTACAAAGAAAATTCTCTCCATTTTGCACTCAGTTCATAGATCCATTTTACATTTTTAATATTTTCCTGTTATAGAAATGACTATGCTTTAGAAATAGTGCTTTTTTATTTTGTAAAAGGTTTATATATTTAAGTGTCCAATTTTCAAAACAAATGTCATGGGATGGTCGGTTGTATTGATCATGTATCACATAGTAGTGATATTAAGCTTAATGGAGTCAATATTTATCAAATTTAGAGATAATAATAATGAAATAAATACTTGCCCTAGTCTGTGCGATACCTTGGCTCCTGCAATGGTTTAGGTGATGGATTCATTTCTTCAGTTTTGAATGGATACTTTTTGTTATTCTGGGGACTTTGTCATCATCCTTTATTCTTGTGACAGGCGAGAGTCAGTGCGACACCACCACTTGCAGCAACAGGGGAGTCTGCTACGACAATGGAGACGCTTTCCGCTGTGACTGCCCGCCCGGGTGGGAAGGCAACACCTGCAACACGGGTGAGGGGGATTCTGTTGTGAGAGATATCTCGATCTTTATGCTTTCATTTATGCTGTTTCACTCGTTGACTCGTTGACACACGAAAGTTGCCGACTCAGCAACAGTCGAATGATCTGATTAAAATGTGGGGAGTCGATGTTGTCTCAGATTAAATATCAGCGTCGTCACGACAAACAGAATCGGTGTACAAACTGGTTCCTCGGCTGATGTTTGGTTATCCAAGTGTGACCGGAGGTTGTTTTCTCACCTGGCAGCCAAGATAAGCACGTGCGCCTCCGGTCCGTGTTCCAACGGGGGAACGTGCGTCGGCGGAGGAGACGCCTTCACCTGCATCTGCAAGGACGGCTGGGAGGGTCCCACCTGTGGACAGAGTGAGACATCGCCTTTCTAAATAGACGTCCTCCGTCGTTGTAGTTCAGAGGATCGTGCTACACGACACAAACATAGATACGTTTAGGAATATCGTCACATTTGCATCATTTGTATGGACAAAAACACATTTATTGTATGTTATCTATGTCTATGTTTATGTCTCAAATGTTTAAATGTTTACAAATATAAGTATTTTATAAATACTGAGTTCTGAGACATTTCCCACTTGAATAGAACATTTTCATAGATTTATGATGTTTATTAAGGAGCTTTTCTACGTCCAATGAAAACATTTAATACACATTAATACCTACAAATGGTACTACCAGCGTTCTTGCTAGTATGTGGATGCTAACATACTCTTTGTGCTAGCTTGGGTAACTGCTAGCTGCTAGAAATGCAGCTCAGTTTAACAGTCTGTTTAATGTTGTTTAATGACAAAACACTCTTTTTTTTTTTTTCTTTTTTTTTAGAACACTTTTACGAAGCTTGTTAGCGCCAATAGCTCGGAGGCTAACACCACAACAGTTCAGTGTTAAGACTCTCATAAAAAGGGCTATAAATATCTCGCCCGATGAAAGCTAGCATTGTGTCGTAATTAGCTTTAGCCAAAATAACCTCCCAGTTATGTTCGAGAAGAAACTCTACCGGTCGTCGCTACCAAACCGACTGAAGAATTGTGGGACAATTTTCCAAACATAAATGTAATTTTCTGTTCTGTCCGTTTTCTCTCCGTAGATATAAACGACTGCAACCCTCATCCGTGGTGAGTACCCCCCTCTCTGCCGTGACCCCCCTGCACACTTCACACGTGGGCCGGAGGGGTGAAGCTCCACGAAGAGAAGAAGTGTCAGTTATCCTTAAATTGAGCCTCAAAGAGATGAGGGGAGAGTGGGGGCGTCTTTAGAGGAGGGGGCTCAGTGATGAATAGGACAGAGGGGGCGCAGGGGGGACACCTTCTTAATGGAGAATGCAGGTGGGAGGTGCATTTGTTGTGAGGGTGGGTGGGGGGGGGGCACATGTCCATTCTTCCTGACCTGGGGGGGGCTGGAGAAGCGGGGTGGGTGGGGGGGGGCATTAGCATCTGAAAGGTGGGGGACGGTATTGATGAGCTGGATTGTGCTTTGTGACCCTCTGACTCACACACACACACACACATACATCTACAAACAACTGCACAATTGCACACATCTGTGTCTGCTACACACACACGTGCTCACCCCGGCGCTCTCTCCTCAGCTACAACGGCGGCGTCTGCGTGGACGGCGTCAACTGGTTCCGGTGCGAGTGCGCCCCCGGGTTCGCCGGACCGGACTGCAGAATCAGTGAGTACCAGAGAAAAAAAAAGGATCTAAATTCATGAGCGGAAGCGAGGACGGACACCTTACAAGGGAGCACAATGGCGGCGCCCTCTTGAGCCGTGGGGGTCGGAGGTCAACCCTCCTCCCCACTCGCAGTCACACCAGACAAATTAGCCGGTGACCCCCGAATTCTTCCCCTTTGTTTCGCCCGAACGCGAGAAAGTGGACGACAATGGATGTGAAATCGCCACCGCGGCCGGTCACATGACACCAGGGTTCACCGGAGAGTTGGGTTTGAAGTCGAGGGGAAACTTTCACACGTCGCCGCCGGGGACACCTTAGCATCGCGAGGTTCCACGTTAACGCTTGTTGAGTCCGTCCGTTACACCTTAAGACGTTCAATGACACGCTGAAATAACAAATAACAAATAATTTGTAACAATCACAAAACCAATCTGAAGCTCAGTCATTGGTGAGGTACTTGGAGTAGCATCTGCTCCAGCTTCTGTTCGACTAAATGTCGTTTCCTTGCAGACATCAACGAGTGCCAGTCGTCACCATGTGCCTACGGCGCCACCTGCGTGGACAAGATCAATGGTTACAGCTGCATTTGTCCGCTGGGTCGGACCGGGTCCCGGTGCCAAGAGTGTGAGTTTTTTGTTCGACACACTCAGTCAAGGCATCACTAGTCAAACAAAGTGTTTTGTAACAAGTTTTCTCTCCGGGTCAGTCGTGGGCGTGGGTCGGTCCTGCCACCACACGGGTCTGCAGTTCCCTCACGGCAGCCGCTGGGAAGAAGACTGCAACAACTGCCAGTGCGGCAACGGCAGGGTGGACTGCACCAAGGTAACCTCCTCACCCGTCACGTCTGGCACGAGGTGTGAGAGCGCCGTGGCGGAGGAGAGGTTTTTTTCCCAGAGAATCTGCCGAAGTCGACTTTCTCACACTCAACAGTTGTTTGGACGAGTCGTCACCTGCAGTCACGTCGCTGCCGGTGTTTGATCAACCTCCGCTCCGTGCCAGACCCTGTAGGCCAGAGCTTTATCTCAGAGATCCTCAGTTGTGCCACGAGTTTAGACTTTGTGATCGTGTCAATAATGCTAATACAGAATCGGTGTACAAATAATAATAATTAAAAAAAACATTGAGGATTTTCTTTAATGGTACTGTATCAATTTTTAAACTTAAGACAGCTAAAGAAACAAGAAAATCCCGCTAGATCAAGGCGATGACTGAGGACGAGAGGATACAGTGACTCCGGTTAAAGCTGAATATTTGGACATATTTTGGTTTCAAAACGAATGAACGAAGTTATGACTCCGTCTAGAGCAGGGGTGGGAAATTATAATTCTTCAAGGGCCACATTAAATTCCATGAATGTTGTTAGGGGCCGTTAAGCAAAAAGAAAGACGAGAAAATCCCTAAAGAAAAAGGACATTCGTTATTATGCCGTGACATTTATTAAGCTTATTAAACTGCAATTTTATTCTTATTTATTTTATTAAGGTTTTGAGGGATTAATATATACTCGAAAAATTACACAAAAAAAGGATGGAAAAGGTAAATTAGTGTGAAAATGTAAATTAATAAAAAATACAAAATACAGTTGTTAATGCATAAGTTCCATTTATACATGATCAAACTTTGACATTACAAGGGCCGCATAAATACAGTCAAAGGGTCGCATGTGGCCCCCGGGCCGCACTTTGCCCAGGTCTGGTCTAGAGTCATGTGGTTTTAGTCAAGTACTCGGACAATACTACAAATATATACTTGTTACTGCAGTACAACTATAGTTTTTCTCCGCCCCTACATCTTGGTTCTTACCAATACTAGTGATCAACTTTGTTAAGACGGTTCTTCGGTCTCCAGGTGGTCTGTGGGCTTCGGCCGTGTCGCCTCCCGTCCTTGGAGCAGCAACAACTCCCGGCGTGTCCCTCCGGCAGAGAGTGCCTGGACCACAAGTACCTCACCTGCTTCACCCCGCCCTGCCACCAGTGGGGCGTCTGCTCCGCCACCCGAGCGCTGCAGTCACAGCCCGACACCAAATGCCAGCCCAACGCCGGACACCTGGACAACAGCTGCGCCAGGATAACGCTGGTCTTCGACCGGGACAACATCCCTCCGGTGAGCCCTGGTGACCAGAGAGGTGCGCCGCCATGTTTGACTTGCTAACCTCGAGGATGATGCTTGCAGGGAACGACGGTGGAGAACATCTGCTACGAGCTGAGGTTCCTCGCAGACATTCGTAACCTGGCCAAAGATCATTCGCTTCTGCTGCTCTGCGATCTTTCCCATTCCAACCCGGACGCCGTAGAAGTCGCCATTGTGAGTTTGACTCTATGTTAATGTTAAGATGTATTTCTAATTTATAGTAATGTAACTTTGACCATACTGTTTTTAAAGTAGCAAGTGTTTTTCATCGCTACTAATAGGCACAATCGCTCAGCAATTCTTTTCCCAGAGTGATGTAGCATCTACTGTTATGCTAGCAGCAGGAGCTAGCATGTTGCGTATAGTGTTGGCTTCTTGTAATGCTAACTTGTCAAAGGTGCTACGAGTGTAGCGTCGCTAGCATTCAGAAGCTCACACTTCTCTCCTCGGGCTCTACAGTCGTTCCAGCCGGAGGATCTCAGAGACCACAGTCGTATCCAGGAAGTGGCGAGCACCATCGTCGGCTCGCTGTCCAAGAGGCACAACAGCACGGTCATGCTAGCGGTCATCGAGGTCAAGGTGGAAACGCAGGCCATGCCTCGTTCAATGGGTGAGTCACCGTTTTGTTTGAAGCAGCTCTTGATATGGGACGCGCAGTTCGAAGCCTTGGAATCGGATTCTCACCACTGGGACCGACATGATCTAAATTCTCCTTAAGAGGCCAGGACTCTACAGCCCCAAGCTAGGGTGTCACCACTGGTTACGGTACATCTTCGCTGGTTCTAGTCAGCTGACGACCAGAGTCAGGCGTCAATAACAAGCAACAACCTTTTCTTCTTCAGCCTGAACTCAAGCTAACAAACCTAAGGCTAGAGTTGGGCATCAACCAGTAGTCTTCGATGTCGGTTCTGATGACAATACCTTCACTTCGATAAGGGTTCCTGAACATTTTCTTTCTATTCCAATTGCATACGATCAATTCTAAGCACAAAGTATAAAACTTAAAGGGCACCTAATGTGAAAAGTCGTCCTCTTCAAAATGCAGTAGTTCATTCATGATGACGTTGCTCCGTTTTGAAGTTATTACTTAATAAAGTTCTCTCCCGTCTGAAATCTCGCCAAACGAGATTAAGGTTTAAATTAAACATTCTGACATCACTCTGGTGCAGGTGTCCTCCCCTAGAACCCCTAAATCAGTTAAGAACCTACATGTAAATCGTGAAACAAAATAAAATTTTTTTTATATAATTAAACAGCAAACCTTATTTTTATTATTTGTTTTTAATGTACAAAACGGGAGTTTAGGGATGAGTTTGAAATTACGAGAGTCCTTGAATGCAACTCTTGTTTTTGTGACCGATCAGAGCAAAGTGGGCGTGGTTGCTTGGACGAAATTTAGTCTCAGCTGAAACGGTGCATTTTGAGTGGGCGGGGCTTAAGCATATGTTCTAATGTAAATATATTTATTAAATGTGAGTTTTGTGCAAAAAGAAACGTACAGATGAGTATAATAGAGGATACAATTTAGGAATTACACTTATATCAACACATTAGGTGCTCTTTAAGTAAAGTGTTTAAGTTTTGGTCAATTTATACTGGATGATGTGTTTATTGTAGAAATAATAAATAACAAATCATTCTGGTGCAAAAGTGCTCTTGTTAACATGTGACAAATCAATCTGATGTGCAGTTTTTCTTCCATTAAAATCCTCATTTTATGAAAAAAAAATTCAACCGCGGCCACTGAATCAACGAAGCATGTTTTGATACTTGTGGTGTCGGGCGTTGCCAAAGTTCGATTCCCTACGTAAGCCTCACTGAAAAAAGACTTTTTAAAAATTACGTTGTTTAATTTTGGCTTAACCTTTTGACCTCGAACGATTAAACTACGACGTCACAAGTCCCGGAGAAATCCTAGGAAGCGGCACCACAACCATCAATCGCACAGTAGAAGTTTTTTGGTCCCAGAAATCCCGCCAACTATACAGCTTCCTGCGAGATGTCGTAGCGATGATCGCCACAGATTTATCAAACACAAGTTAACTCTGTATTCCCGGTATACGAAACTGTTATGACCACGTTTAAAAACTTCTTTCCATCTCGCCGACAGATTTTCTGGTGCCGCTGCTGTGTGTCCTTTTCGGGCTGCTGTGCATCTTCTGCGTCATCGTGTGCGTGTGGTGGACACGCAAGCGGAGAAAAGAGCGCGAGAGGAACACGTGGCCGGACAACAACGTCAACAACCACTGGGAGCCGCTCCGCCTGGTGGTCGGCTGTCCTCAGCCGGCGGCGCAGCAGCTGAAGGAGAGCAACAGGGAGGCGGAGCAGGAGCGCAAGAAGCTCATGGGCCCCTCGTACCACTCGTACGACGCCGAGGAGGAGGAGGAGGAGGACGGCGACGAGGAGCTGGAGGAGACGGAGGGCGAGCTCGACGAGGAGGAGGCCGGAGCGGAGGCGGGGAAGCCGCCGGCGTATAAGTACTCTAAGGCTGCCGTGCAGTCCAGCGAGGGCGTGATCTGCACGCTGCACACTTCCAGTTCACCCCTCAAAGCGCCGCACCGGACCGCCAGCTGCAGCCCCAAAGACAACCGCTGGAAAAACGTCCCCAAAGAGATCAGAGACCCTTGTGTGTGAACCAGCGAGCGCTGGAGACGACCGGGACTTTTTTTGGACTACTTTTTTCAGGAGAGAAGAAGATTTCGACGCGGTCTTTATTTTGTTGCGGTTTTCATCACTGTCACCTGGAAGCTTTTTTACAATCTCAGGAGGCTCAAGCACAGTGAACATCTTTAGTTTATCATGCTTCTGTTCCTTCGTTCACCCGCAGAGGGCGCCAGAATCAGGAGGCGGAACAATTTATGTTTTTTTGAATCAGTTAAGGAGAAAGGAGAAAAAAAAACTGTAAAGAATTTTTGGTTTGTTGTTTACAAATATTTAGATTTGTCCGGTCAGTGGACTCCTGATACGAGGGTGCTGGACCGCCACTGAGGACGGATGAGCTTCCTCCTCGGTCCTCGAGCGTCAGCCTTACCAAAAATGGAAAAAAAAAGTAATGTAAAAAAAAGAAAATGGAAGTTGAACTCGGCCTGGAGGGGGCATCGACCCCAGTGCCTACTGCGTGGCCTTCCATGTTGTCGTTCGTTTGTAACTGGTGTTTGAGGATTTCTGCAGTATTTGAGTTGGTAGCAAGTGCCTTTCTCCGAGGCCCGGTCACGTCGGGCGCTCCCAAGTCTCGCTGCCCCGGTTCCACCTCCTCGTTGTTGAGAATATATCAATGTTCACGTTCACAGCCACTGACGGTATTTGACCCGAACAGAAACGAATGCTCTGTACATACGTGTAAATACTAAAGGAGTCGCTGTGTATATTTGAGATAAGTAACTTAAAGACGAGTCACACATTTTTATTATCATTGTTATTATTATTATTATTATTGTTATTATGATTAATATTATTTTTTATTTTTTTTACAACGCCATTCCTTTTATTTATGCCAGTTGAAACGGGCAGTTTTATAGCTTCACGTCCCGCGGCTGAGAAGCTTCACAGTGAGGTACCGCCGATGAAGGACTTTCTGAAGGGTTTAGAAATGGTTCCACGCCGGGAGACGTGCCTCTGAGCAAAGCCACTTTTTGACCGACGCTTTAAAAAGACACGTGACGCTGCTAATGAAGGCGAACAGTTCCGAGCAGCCCCGTTTATTTTTTCAATAAAAACAAATCTTCATGAGCAGATTTTTTTAAATTTGTTTATGAAACATCTATTTTATTTTAATATTTTAATTTATTTAGTTGATTTTTCTTTTTCCATCACATTTCCTTTTAATTAATTCCATTTTTTTAAAATATTTAATTGAAATTTCTTTATCCATTTGTTTCTCTCTGGACTCTCCCTGGCTCGTGTTCACCTCGGCGTCCATTTCTCAGCCCGTCACAAACCCTTTAGTTTCAGGTGCCTTAACAAGACTTGCATTATTTGTGTTTTTTTTTTATGTTGATTTCGACTGTTCAATCATGTGCTCTCGTGCAGATTGGCCTGCGCTCCTGCAGAATCATGAGGTCACGTCTTTGTGTTTGGTTTCAAGGCTTTAATGAAGGGAACAATAATGAGCGACGTTGTGTTGGTGTGTTCTGTTTCTACTCCGAAGTTACCAAAACTGTTACTGACATCAGGTGTTTGTGTAAATGGGACACGGTGACAATAAAGAGTTGGAGGTGCATCGCTGCTGGATGAATGAATACACAGGAGTTCTACTCCTCCAGGGCGCCATGTCGTGTTGTACATACCTTTTTCCTTATTTTAGTGGATGTTTCATTGTTCTGAAAAAAGTCATACCACTTATTTATTAAATCAGTTTTGACACATCTTCATCGGACTCCCGACATTTTGGTTTGAAGGATCTGTCTGCTGCCTTTGTTTTTGTTGCCATGGCGACGTAGGGCATGTGTACCGGAGAGGACAAACTTGAGTACAAAACACAAAAACCCGTTCGTCGGGTCACAAGATGTGTACTTTGTCATTTATTATGTTTTATTACTGAATATTACATGAGAACATTTTATTATTGACTATTACATGACATTTTATTATTCCCATCTTCCAATAGCTTTTCATATCAAATAATATTGTATTAATGATATATACAGTGTATATATGTATGTATGTGTATGTATATATATATATATATATATACACACACACACACACGTGTGTGTCTACATGTACACGTATATATATTTATACAGTGTGTGTATATATATATATATATATATTTATATATATTTATACAGTGTGTGTATATATATATATATATTTATATATATTTATACAGTGTGTGTGTGTATATATATATATATATATATATATACACACACACTGTATAAATATATATACGTGTACATGTAGACACACACGTGTGTGTGTATATATATATATATATATACACACACACTGTATATAACCCTTTTCCCTCATTTTTCACTGAGTTTTATTCCATATATTTGTTTAAACTGTCTAAAATCATTCATGCTATATTTTCACCTAAAAATCATTGATTAAAAATGTAGCTATACTTGTTCTTCCATATAAAAACAATTTAAAAAAGCAGAGAATAAGACAAGTTCTAATGACTGATGGTATTTACTGTCAGGCGTGTATATCATGATTGATGTAAAACTTCATACACACTACGATCAGTCAAACATCTTTTCTTCAATTTAACAAAGTCATGGATTTGGCGGCAGACGGTGAGAACACAAACACGATTGTTCGTCCGAAGCGTCTCCTGATGTTGACGGTAAAGTCCATGAAGTCTCCGGGCATCAGACCCCCCCGCCCTCCTTCATCGATCCACCACAGTCCCACGGCGCCAATGGAAGCCGCTCAGCTGTTCTCGGCCGATCACTCTCCACCAATGGGAGGCGTCGGCAGAGATGTGAATGTTTCATGATGCCACCCGGTACCGCTTCCTCCGCCGGCTCCCCGGGCGCCGCTCTAATGGGACCCTCCATTTGTCGGGAGGCCCGGCTCGACTTACGCCGCATTGTGGTGGACGCGCTCCAGGGCTGCCGGTTAAACGAGACTGGGATTGAAACGTTTGTCTTTTCCCTCAGAGACGTTTCTCTCGAGACCATGATGTATCTCATCGTCTTCACGGTGACGGACCCGAGTCTCTCCAACTGTTGACCGGGTTTAACTTCACATCGTTAATACATAGGTGGCGCTACTTTCTAAATATTTCACTTTTGATGGGATGATATTCATGATTTTATAAGATGATAATTCAAAATGTTTGAACTTCACGTCAACAGATCTGGTTCTCCTTGACAAAAGTTCACTCACGCTCTTATTTTGAAAGAGGAAGTGATGGTCGCTAGCATGTAGCATGACGCTAGTTGGTGAGAATGACAAGAAGAAGCAGCACGACTGAACCCATGAGGAGTCATTGCGTTGTGTCCTCGTCATCATGACAACCCAAGTTCAGTTGGTGCTGCAGTAGATGACCAGGTGGTGATTGACGGTCTGGACTCACAAAATGACTGAATCCTGAAAGTTTCTCCTGATGTGAAGTGCCCCCCCCCCCACCCCAGCTCCAGCTCCTCTGCTGTGGACCACAACAGTAGTAGTGAGATGCGACACCGCCTCGTCCCAGACTGCGCCCGAAAGCTGACACCAGAGTCCAGATTTGGCTCCTTCAACCCACCAAGGACACGGCGCTCCTCCCGACACACACACACACACACACACTCTTCCCCCCCAAACACACTCCGGTGTGTGTCCGTGAGCCTGGTGTCCCGACAGCGGCGGCAGCTGTGGGACACGGTTTTAAGTCTTAAGCCTTCGGCCCCTCTAAACACACACAGACCCACAACCTCTGAGGGACACGCACGCTCACGACCTGCAGCTGGTGGTTCTGGACCTTCACCGACCAACTCTACCGAGGACCGTTCCATTTGCAAGTGCATGTCCTTGTCCACCTGGAGGCTCCTCCTGCAAAGGTTGATATCAACTTACATTTAAATCTCAACTCGTCCTTTAAGATCAACTCGTGAATTCATCAGATCCTGTGAAACATTCACGAGACATTTCCGGATTTAAAATCCGAGACCAGAGAATCTTAGTAAGAAACTGATTTAAAACTTTGATCTGACAAGAAAACTGTATAAACATTTTCAGGGAAGTAAACGTGGAAAAGTTGAAGTCATGGGAAAGAAAAGCGTTTTAAGTGGAAAATACGTTAAAAATATATATATTTCATTAGAATGTCCAAAAAAAATGAAGAAAATAAACTAATTTTTAAAAGCTCATGAAGAAAATGTTGGCTTAATGGTAAAAATTAAAATGTAAAATTGTCATTAAAAACAAAAAACATACCATTATAAAAATCCAATATTGAAAAGAGTGAAATGAATCGTTAAAAATTAAAGAAAAAAAGCATAAATATGTTAAAATATTTACAAAAAGGAAGAAAAAAAGAATTAAAATGAAAAAAAAGGTTTTAAGGTGGAATATAGACAAAATAAAACGATGTCAAGAGTAAAACAAGTAAAGAAAAAGTTTTTATTGTGAAAATAATTTATAAATAAACAAGAAATAAATAGGGAAATACAAATGTACAGCAGAACATTAGACGTAAAGAGTCCAATCACTCGAGAACAAAACCATTCTGTCGCTCTGCAGAAAGTATCTGAGTCATTCAAAACACTTGTAGATGGAGAAGTCAAAGGTCAGCAGAGGGTAAAAAAAAGTATGCATATACTGCGTCATCACACGCACACGAGCACAGTGAGATACACAACTTTTCATTCAGGAACAATAACGTGTGTATGTGTGTGTGTCCTGCTACATATTTCATGTTTGCTTTACTCAAGTGTCAGCGTCGGTCGTAACCCGACACCCGGGGCCGCGAGTCTCGGGTCACTCTGCACCTCCAGCCCCGGGTCGAGACCCGGTCCAGAGCCGCGTCTGTGCAGGTTCTGCTCGGGAGAGGGGGTTGAATATTTGATGAGCCGTGACGTGAAGTGTAACATGAGATTCTGCTGCAGAGCAAAAATAGCTGTAAGTTTGTTTGACAGCTGATATGATGAGACTCTTGACATTTCTCCGCCAGAGTGCAGGACTTCTCTCGGAGACACCGACATGTTTCGTGCTTGTGTAGTTGTGTGATTGTTGTTTCTGTCTTCACGTTTTACCAAAATTGTTTTTTTTTTGTATTTTTATTTTATTCTATCATCCATGTCACCTTTTACAACCTTTAGTTTATAGTTTGATTGACATTTTTATTCTTGATTATTTTAACATATTATTAGAAGATTTTAATTTTCTCACTTTTTCTTAATTCTTTGTATGAGTTTCTTATTTTGAAAGACCATCAATTAATTAATCAATGCATTATAATTATAGCTAATTTATTTTATTAGTGTAGTGATTATATTATTGTTTAAATTATTATTTTTTATGAAAATCAGTAGAAAAATATATTATTTTATTTCATATTTTTACTAAATAACATGATGCTTTATTTTTATAAAGCAAGAAAATTGTTTCATCATTATTGACAGAATTTGTACCACAAAATAAAAATGTTTTTACTCTGTTTCACTTCCATCCACGACTCAGAGACACAAACGAGCAACAACTGACGCACAAAGGCAGCTGGACACACAACCCTGAGCGACGAGTGATGAAGTTTCTTCTTGCTGTTGGAAAAGAGAGAAAATCAATCCATCAGAAGCTCATTTGCTCCAAAGATCAATTCTTCCACCTCAACACTTGACCCGCACGACCTCTGCAACCTGACCCCGGGGTCAGATTGTCCGGGTCACACGGGTCAGAAAAAGATAACCAACACGCCGATAGATTTTGCTCGTTTCTCATATTCTTTGTTGGCGACTCCTCTTGATGAGCCGGGGGTCGCGGAAGGTCGCGGCGGGTCAAGCCGGCGCTGAGCGACGCAGCTGCGAGGACGGCGAGGAGGCTCGGCCCGGGCCCAGCGCCGAGGCGACAGCTGATTTGACTGGAACAGACGTTTATTCAGCAGCGCGAGGCCCGGGGTGAGTGACGGCGCCAGCGGCGGGAGACTTGATGGTCATGTGACCCGCGGCTGTCAGACACCTCCACCTGTCAACGCCGAGTGGATTTTTACTTCCCAGTAATTTATGATTTTGACACGACAAGATGGATGTCTCCAGACAGGGATGTGTTGGCAAACAACCGTCTTCAAGGATGTTTGATGTTCCGGCGTTTTGACCACGAGGCTCCGCAGGAAACCAACATGGAGGAAACAAACATGGAGGAAACAAACATGGAGGAAACAAACATGAGTAACAAGAGAACGACAAAAAGACTTGTAAGCAGAGGAAAAATTAACCAGAAAGACACATTTAACCAAAACAATTTGGGTTTTTTTTGGTTTAAATATCAACACAAAACTAAGATTTAACCTAAAGAAATAGCAAAAAAAAAGTTATAAATAATTTAAAAGATTTATGTTTGTTTAAATTGATTTTTTTATTTTTGTTCAAAAAACAAACACCGTATAAATGATAGATATGATAAAAAAGAAAATGTTAAAGGGTATAAAGGTTTGCAAGAAAAGACACTGGACTATATATATGTATATTTATAATCCAGTGTCTTTTACAAAAAGATAAATAAAAATGTAACTAGTAAAATTGTAAAATAAGAAAAATTGCGGCAACAATAAAGTGGAATGAAGAGAGAAAACAAAACCAAATGTAGTTTATTTTTTAAAATTAAACAAACAAAAAAAACACTAAAAAAGATAATAAATAATGTGGTAAATATTTCAATTACATAGATAATTGTTTTTCCTGCCCTGAAACATTTACAGGGAAAAAAAAGGCCTCTGGACTATTTATGTACTAAAAAAAACACACAAAGCAAGGATAAGGCTGATGATTAAAAAAAAAACAACATAAAAAATGGCATGAAAAAAAAGGGAATAAAAACAGAAAAGCGTGATCGCCTCACAGCAAGAAGGTTGCAGGTTCTCTTCCCGGTCAGTAGGGACTCAACTCCATGACCTTTCTGTTTGGAGTTTGTATGTTCTGGGTTTACTCCAGGCACTCCGGGCACTCCGGTTTCCTCCCACAGTCCAAAAACATACAGAGGTTGTTGATAACTGGGGGATATTGTCTGTAGATACGAGGGTGTAGCCTGGAGTAGCTGGGATAGACCCCCCGCCACCCCCATAGGAGATTAAAGGGCAGAAAATAAAGTGAAAGTGATTGTGCTGCAGAAAAATGTTTGTGGAGGCTCATAAAAGTCCATCTCCATAAAGATAGAATTCAAGGTCAGCGGTGCAACAAAGTTGTTCGACGCTGGTGGAAGATATATTTGTAGGAAGATTTAAAGAAACGTCCGGTGAAGTCGAGCTCTGTCTGCACCAGTTCCTGTTCCTATCACAGAGAAGAAGAACCTCTCTTTGTTTTTCACTCAAGACAGACAATCTTGTCACGCCGCTCTGTGTGTGTGTGTGTGTGTGTGTGTGTGTGTGTGTGTGAGTGAGCGTGTGTGTGTGTGGGGGGGGGGGGTGGGGGGGGGGGGGGGTGTGTGTGAGTGTATGTGTGTGTGTTTCCTCGTTTGATAGTTTGATGGGGAAATTGGATCTCGGACCTGAGAGGAGATGTTAATGTGGTTAAAGGAATCATGAAAAGCTGCTGTAACTGGATTTAACCTGCAACTGACTGCTGCCGTGAGGCTGATCATTAGTGTGTGTGTCTGTGTCTGTGTCTGTGTGTGCATCTGTGTGCATGTGTGTTGACACTTTACATCATCAGAAATATTTCTGAAATGTAAAAATGTCTAAAATTATGATTTAAATGAAGTCATTTAATATGGTGTCAATAATTACAGGAATATGTGTGTGATTTTTTAAGAAACATCAATCTATAGCAGCTAGCAAATGTGCAGCTAGCAAACCTGCATTTAGCAAACCAGCAGCTAGTAAACCTGCAGTTAGCGAACCTGCAGTTAGAAAACCTGCAGTTAGCAAACCAGCAGCTAGTAAACCCGCAGCTAGTAAACCTGCAGTTAGCAAACCTGCAGTTAGCAAACCAGCAGCTAGTAAACCAGCAGCAAGTAAACCTGCAGTTAGCAAACCAGCAGCTAGTAAACCAGCAGCTATCAAACCTGCAATTAGCAAACCAGCAGCTAGTAAACCTGCAGTTAGCAAACCTGCAATTAGCAAACCAGCAGCTAGTAAACCAGCAGCTAGTAAAAATGCAGTAAGCAAACCTGCAGTTAGCAAACCTGCAATTAGCAAACCAGCAGCTAGTAAACCAGCAGCTAGTAAACCTGCAGTTAGCGAACCTGCAGTTAGAAAACCTGCAGTTAGCAAACCTGCAATTAGCAAACCAGCAGCTAGTAAACCAGCAGCTAGTAAACCTGCAGTTAGCGAACCTGCAGTTAGAAAACCAGCAGCTAGTAAACCCGCAGCTAGTAAACCTGCAGATAGCAAACCAGTAGCTAGTAAACCAGCAGCAAGTAAACCTGCAGTTAGCAAACGTCAGCTTGTAAACCAGCAGCTAGCAAACCAGCAGCTAGCAAACATCTATTGTGATTAGCTTCATGATGGCGGATCGCAACTTTCAAACTTTTTATCAGGATCGATCATTCTTTGTCCTTTTTACTCCGACATAAACACAACGTTTTCGTTTGATTAAATAAAGTGGTCGACCTGCTGTGACTGGTAAACTCCAGTTAAGCTAGCTAGCGTCACAATAGCAGCCGTTTCTCTTTGAACGCCCTCGACTTTCTTCTTAGTGTTTTCTAATGTTGCTTTTTGTGTATATAATGTAAATATGGAGTTCAAGGAAGTGAACTATCCATAGTTCTGTGTGTTTAAACGAAGAAAGGCAAACATTGAGGTGGTAAGTCAGAATGTACTCCAACAGTGAAGTGAAAACTTCTATAAAGTCTGACATTTAGGGTTGAATGAAAATCTTCTTATCTAAAACATAGCAATATTATTTATTTACAATTAATTATTATTAATGTTTTCACCAGATACCTGCCAATACTTATAATGTTGCACTGAAGTCACATGGTCCTGGAACAATGGTTAGATACTTTGAATGCTTGTGGTTTGGCTTGTTTCCTCTGGACACTCTGGTTTCCTCCCATAGTCTGAAAAAGTTGGTCCATAAAAAAACAAAAGTATGCACCGACCTGTCAGATCCTAAATCCCCCAATAAAAGTGACACTGATGGTGATGATGACGAGATTATGGATGTCGAAGAACACGAATAAAACAAGAAATTGTTTAATTGAGCTTCAAGCAATGAGCAGCTAGCATATGAGCAGTAAGCAAACCTGCAGTTAGCAAACCAGCAGTTAGCAAACCAGCAGCAAGCAATTGAGCAGTTAGCTAACCAGCAGATAGCAAACTAGCAGCTAGTAAACAAGCAGCTAGCAAACCAGGAGTTAGCATACGAGCAGTTAGCTAACCAGCAGCTAGTAAACCAGCAGTTGGCAAACCAGCAGCTAGCATACGAGAAGTTAGCAAACCAGCAGTTAGCAAACCAGCAGCTAGTAAACAAGCAGCTAGCAAACCAGGAGTTAGCATACGAGCAGTGAGCAAACCAGCAGCTAGCAAACCAGCAGTTAGTATATGAGCAGTTAGCAAATGCCAGCTGGTAAACCAGTAGCTAGCAAACATCTGTTGTGATTAGCGTCATGATGGCGGATCACAACTTTCAAACTCTTCACCAGGATCTATTTAACTCATTTATTTAGTGCACGTGTTGTGACCCGGGGGCCAAATCCGGCCACCAAGTCATTTTACGTGGCCAGATGAGATTATGGATGTCGAAAAAACCACGAATAAAACAAAAAAAATGGTTTAATTGAGCTTCAAAAAATGAATTGAAAAAAAATTGTACTTCCTGTTTGTTAAACACACATCGTGATTGGCTCGCGACTTATTAGCAGGATCTGTGTTCACGTCCAAGGTGACTGTACACATGTGTTTGTCCATCGAACAATTTTAATGGCACCTCGTCAAGGTCGGCGCATTCTCTGTGCTATGCGTGGAATGAGCGAAGGTCCTCGCTCGCCCGAGCTCGGCGACTCCAGAGAGTCGCGCTCATTGTGTAGCGGCCGAGAGGGAACAAAGACTTTTCCACTAGAGGAACTTTAGGTTCCTGTCGATAAGAGGCCGTCGTTGTGTGTTTACACATGTGTTTGTGTGTGTGTGTGTGTGTGTGTGTGTGTGTGTGTGTGTGTGTGTGTGTGTGTGTGTGTGTGTGTGTGTGTGTGTGTGTGTGTGGCAGAAACAAGTGGTGGCGGTAAAAATAGAAGCATCAAAGGCCGAGAGAGAATTCCACCGCGGGATCAAGATTCTACTGCTGGAGTGTGTTTACTCCACAGATCTCTTCTGTTGCAACCAAAGGTCAGGTTGTTGAAGCCCTGCCGGGCGAACCTTCGCTTCCTTCGCCGCTTCCTCGTTTTGTTGAGAGTTTTTCTTTTTGTTCCTGATCGCCCCCTACAGGTGGAGACAGCTTTGACCAACAGATCAAGATTTATTGATTTTTTTTGTACCTATTGACAATGACAAGCTGCATTTAAATCCACCCGGAACTCAAGCATACACATCAAATAGAGGATGTAGAAAAACTCCAAAATAAAAGTTCAAAATAACTGGTTAAAAAAAAACAGGAAGTTCGACTCTGATGATTGTTGTCTTCATCTATCTTTATTATCTTCACGTTTCAACTATAACATCATTATTTTTACAGACAATTTTTTCAGATATCATTAGTAGATAAATATCATTTAAGTATTAAATATTTATATTTTAAAAGCCAACACATTTTTTAAAATACATTTATATTTAAAAATAAATTAGCATACAAAAAGTGCTTAAAATAATTGTAACAAAGTTTGAATGGGAGAATTCTTAATGACCTGATATTTAAATTCTTCCTAATTTGATGGTGTATTTACAATAATGTCAACCAATATATGAATATTATATTAGGACTGTATATGAATAACAAATGTTTTTCTTTAAAGATATTAAAGGTTTTTTTCTGATGTAGTTGAAAACACGGTAAAGGAATACATTAGAAAGTTCAAGGGAATATAGAAAATAATAATAATATTAATATATATATATAATAACTGCTCGTATGGTAGCTGCTGGTTTGCTAACTGCTCGTATGCTAGCTGCTGGTTTGCTAATGGTTGTATGCTAGCTGCTGGTTTGCTAACTGCTCGTATGCTAGCTGCTTGGTTGCTAACTAATATATATTTTGATGATTGAATGCAATTGCAGATGAAATTAATAAATAAAAGGTAATAAAATGACTATAATTAAACTGTTTTTAATCATCATTTCATAAAAATACTTAAATTTAAGCGTGAACCATCGATGATTTGAAGATATTTAAGAGACTAAAGGTTAGAAATGTGCTCCGTGAAGACTCGACAGAGGTTTGTGTCTCTGACTCGCGATGGTTCACACAGTGTCTGCTGTCTTTCCTGCTCACTGATCATAATCAACAACAATGTCTGAACAGTTCATTCACTTATCCCGAGAACCTTGTGCAACATTCCCACGCTCGGCCGGCGGGACTTTCCCTGCACGGTGCAAACGGTTCCCTTCGGTCGGACTGAAGCATCGCTAACACGGGGAAATCCTTCACAAATAAAAGTGTCTTAAGATGTTTCTTAAAGGATTCAGTAGATCATCAAACACAGAGGAAGATCGTTCCAAAGCTTAGGAGCAACAGCCTGGAAGGATTTCTCTCCTCTGGTCCGGAAGCGTGTTCAGTCTTAAGTCTGGATCAGATCACTGATAGAAGGTCTGACCATGAATAGATCTGAAAGTAAGAACCATAATTTTAAAATTGATACTGAAAGAAACCAATGAGTTCTAAGGATCGGAGAAATGTGAGTTCTTCTACTAGAGCGGCTCAGAATTCTCGCTGCAGAGTTTTGTATTATCTGCAGGTGAGACAGATCCTTCTTGAACCTAAATAAACTGTCACAATAGTCTAAACGAGAAGACGCAAACACATGGATTATAAACTCCAGATTCTGTTGTGACACCATTTTCCTGAGTGTGGTCCGATGTGTTTCAGACCCTTTGTATAGAAATACTGTAGGCCACTTCAATAGTTCCCTTTACTTATCTTACCAGTTTATTACATTCTTAATGTTTTTTTATTTACTTGAACTATGTTATGTTTTACATCGTATCTTTACTGTTTTGTGTTTTTTACCTTCTTATGTTTTGTCTTTTTCTCCTGTTATAACACTGTTGTAATACATTTAAACAAATATTATTGCACAGAAATCAAGTGAAGAAATACCATTTTTGTTCGACACATCATATCCCTCCAAGTGCATAGTTAGACCCTCTTGGGAATTCAACGACCCACCTCTGTTCTTGATGTATCCATGCCTCTCTGGATCTGAGGTCTTGAGGAAAGTCCTGATCCACTCGAAGACTTTCTTTGCTGTAATTACGATACATTATCAATGACTTGTAGAGTTGATATAAAGTTGATTGACAGGTGGTTAGAGCGAGAAAAGGCATTCATGTTAGTAAAAAAATAAATCATGACACAAAATTAATGTTTCATTTTTCCGAGTGCGTTGTCAGAACCGGCTCCGTGAGTCGTGGAGGAAGTTGATCTTTATCTCGGTGATGAAGTTGTTATTACTGGACTTCACAGCTGAGGTGTCTTGCTTTCATTTATTAGCTTCCTGTAATGCAGCTGGAAAAAAAAAAAAGCTGGGGTGTGAAAAGAAATGAACAAGAGCGAGCGACACCCGACCCACGCCCGACACCTGATAAGGAGCCGAGGCGTCACACGAACACCAGCGCCGCCAAATATACGCTCGCGGCGAGAGGCCCGAGGTGATAGACGCGTGGAAGAGCTGTCTTCACTTGTGTCCTCGAGCTCTCATGATGCTTCATGATGAGTTTGACAAGACTTTGAAACACTTAAAGTTCAACTAATGTGTTGATTTAAGTGTGTCTTAAATAGATGTTGGACTCTATTGTATCACCAGTGTCTGTTTGTACGAAACTCTCTTTTCCTTCAAATTCCATTTGGTTATCATAACCCCGCCCACTCTGCTGTGATTGGTGAAGCACAGAGATCTGTCACCGCGCGTCATCAATCCCAAAGTCTCCACCTCCAAGGGACTCGTTGCATAAACAAAGCGGGTGTGATTACAACTGGATGGAGGAGGAGTGAAGCCATTATTATGTCATAATGGACTCCGCTCTCGTATCCTCTTGTTCGCCCCCAAATTTCAGAGCAACTTTATACAGTAATAAGTTCAAACATGGTGAAGACTTCAACATTTACAACATGTGAGTCACGAGAGTTGAAGTTACTCATTCTTTGACCTAAGAATTGAGTGATTGTCGTAGTTTCAACACTATTTTAAGTTTTGTGAATATCAAGAGTTTCTTAAAACCAAATCTACAACAAATCAGAGATTCCAGATAAATTGTTTACATTGATAATCACCACTAGTTGAAAAACAGGTTCTTACATATCGTTACAGCTCTGTTAGTATTCAATTTAAAGTCATTTGAAGTCTGAAATGTAAGAAAAATCAAAATATAATTCAGTGTTGTATCCCTTTCTTTGCCTTATTTCCTTTCATCTATGTTTTATATTTTCACTTTATTATCCTTTGCAGTTCGTTCTTTTTATTAGCACTTTGTTCTTTTTTTAATGAAACTATCGTCTGCTGTGAACTGGAAACCCAATTTCCCAAAGGAGATCTCTAGAGGGATTAATAGAGGTCTAACTAATCTAATCTAATCTAAGACCCACAAAAAGGTCACAAGGAGTGAGAAGCAGAGAACTACTAATTCCTTGGATTTTGAGTGGCGTCGCAGCATAATCTGAAGTTAGGGATTGATTTCTTCTCCTTGGTTGCCCGGATTTTAACAACGAATTTCTCTTACACCCAATTTCTTACACTCTTTACATTGAAATCTTTTACTTAAATGTTTTATTTTATACATTTTTTTTACACAGATAATATAAATATTAATAATAATTTTACACATTACATTTTAAAGTGATGTATTCATATGTATTGATGCATTGGAAAAATATATATATATATTTGACAAAACCATTCTATTAAACACGGCATGAAATTTGACCTTTTTTTTAAATAACAGTTTGACTTTGATACTGTAAAATATTAGTCTCAGGAATTCATAGAAAGTCCGAATGCACACACACTGATGAGTACAGTAGAGTACAGTAGAGGTCCAAGATCCCTTTAAGACACTTAAATCAACACACAAGCTTCTAATGATGTCGTCCCCCGCCTCTGAGTCGACTGAAGATCGAAGCCTTCACGGCGTCAGAAAGACTTTAAAGCAGCATCAATCTGTGGAACATGAAGCTCCAGCAGCTCAACATCAGCCCATCAATCCTCCTCCCTTCACTGCTGCTATCGATTCTTCCTCCACAGAAGGTGAAGCTCTGCAGCGAAACAGGGTCAGTAAGTTTAGAGCCAAAAACGAGGGAGGAATTCTCCGACACGCAGAGATGAAGAGGAGGCGAGAATTCTAGGGTTTTATTTTTACACGCCGGCCCGGGATGTTAGAGCACGGTGATGTCTGTGGTTGTAGGCTCTCGTGGAGGAGATCCCAGTTTCTCAAGCAATGACTGAACAGAGATACAAACGATGGCTTTTACAGGCGGTTGATCTGAACTCCTTCATCCTTATGACGCTCTGATCCTGTCAGAAAAGGTTGTTGTTTCTGTGTCTGACTTCAACGGTGGATCACGTTATGATGGATGATCCACGCTCGCTTCTAAAGTTTCCTCCCTGTTGCTTCAGATTCTACAGTCTTGTCGATCTATTTAAACGATTCCCAGATGTGGACTCGACATAGAAACAGGACATTCAACGATGAATGGACAGAAAAATCAATACACAAAGCAAAATAATAGAAGTGGGGTTGAGCAGTCTCTCATCATGACCATGTTTTCAATTTATTACTTTATAAAGTTCGTCTGGAATCTGGGCGAACAAGAGGTTACGAGAGCGGAGTCCATTATGATGTAATAATGGCTTCACTCCTCGTCCATCTATCTGTAATAACACCCCGATTTGTTTATACAACGAGTCCCTTGGAGGTGGAGACTTTTGCGATTGATGTCAAAAACTGCTGAAAAACACCTGTGTTTTGACAGAATACCACAAAAACTAAATATCCATGAAAATGAATCTTGACATGAGTTTTAAGGCCCGCGAGCTCAGACGTAGTAACGTCTACACTCACGACAAACTGCAGCGATAGGAAAAAGCAACATTGATTCACAGATTTCTCCAGACACGCCTGACTTGTTGCGTCTTGTCCTCACTCGTCCTCCTCCTTCACGTGCACTTAAAAAACCTCTCAAAAGAAAAGCGGTGGTTTCTACGACCTTTAAGTGATTGTTCACAATCCTTGTTATTATAGTGGTTACGATGAAGAGCGTCCCACCGCTGATGATAGCTTGTCTACCCTGTCATTACGTATTAATAACACCTCCTGCGGAGACTACACTACCCATCATGCACCAGCTGGAAGTCCCTCGTATTATTAGATTACAGTAATGTGATCTCTTCAATTGTGAGTGTGTGTGTGTGTGTTTGTTGGTGTCCAAACAGCTGGAGTCAACAAGGAGATCAGATGCCGATGAATAATTCGATTCTTGTGTCAGTGGACGTAAAAATAGCAATGTTTATTCACCGGAAACAGCTGAGACACACACACACACACACACACACACACACACACACACACACACACACACACACACACACACACACACACACACACACACACACACACACACACACACACACACACACACACACACACACACACACACACACACACACACACACACACACACACACACACACACACACGATGAGACTGTTGTTTGATTGTTTGGGAACATCAGCTTTCATAGACCATGGTTCTCCTTACTCTAGGCTTACACTGACCCCTGCTGTTTACAAGTGGGTACTGCAACCGTACCTTCCTTGTGGACTTGTTCAAACCATCAGCGCCCTCGACTCTAGAGACTTTCTACACGTGACATTAGATCAACATTTAATCTCTGCAACATTTTATAAAGAAATGCTGTGAAAGTTGCAACAATAAACTGAATATTTCCTGTAAGAATCTACTGTCGTTTCAAATCAAAGCTGAGTTCAACTTTTCAGTTTCCTCCGGGAGTTAAACATGTGACCTTTGAGACTCCAGGTCGTGTTCTAGCACCATCTTGGTTCTGTTGTCTTCAGTGACGTCACAAGAAGGACTAAAAACACAGGTTCAGTTGCATCATAACAACTCTAGCGAGTGCTAAAGCTAACTAGAGAAACCATCCTGCGCTTCGAATAGTGAATCCTCGTGAGAAAGAAAAGTCTCAGGAGAACATACAGAGTTTTTTTTTTTGTCTTCATGCTAATCATTAACAACGTCTCTGTGCAAAAAGCACAACAAACGACTAACTCGACGGAGCGTGCGACATTCCGGGCCTTTCTTCTGAAGCACAATGGAAACCATTTTGTGGCTCCGTCGTAAATCACCGACGGTCGTCGTCCGCGAGTTAGCTCCACGATGGCGCCGCGTCAGAGCATGTGCCGAGTGAACGATGCACTCGTGCCCGAGAGCGACTTTCTGCGACAATATTCCAGCTGCGGCCATTTGAACGTGGCTTCAATTATCGCGCACCTGCAGGTGAGACGTAAAGTGCTCTCGAGAGCACTTGAGCAGGCAGGTCGGCGCCGAGCCACGGCAGGTCGTAATCGGGCCTGGAGTTAACGAATCACACAGACCAGAGGAGACCGATTAGACCAAAGCAAACAAAGACGAGTGCAAACATTTATTCAGCTTAGAAACCGAAGAGATGTGAGAATTTCTGGATCAACTCAGTCCCGCGTGAGACTAAACCGTCTTTAGAAAACACATCAATCCATCATCGAGAGTCTTATCATCACGTTGAAAACCCTCTGCTAACATGGCCGCGACAACAATGGATTAGCTTGCGCGCTAATCGAAGATCGGGGTTTTAGACCGACAAGTAGTTTGTTAGAGCTGCTGACTCGTCAAAAATATTAATTTCTTTCCATTTCTTTACATGTCAGAGTTGGGTCTGTCATCCTCATTAGTTCATTACATAACAGGAAGAAAGTGGCATTCAGGAGCAGAGACAGGGACGCCATGAGGTCAGCTCAGCAGGAGGTGAAGCGATGCTTGAAGGAGGCAAAGGACACCTACAGGAGGAGGTTGGAGGAGAAGCTGAGCCGAGAAGAAATAAGAGAGGTCTGGGATGGTGTTAAAACCATCACTGGACACAAGACCAAGGCCTCTCTGACTGCAGTGGACACGGTGGATGAGGCAAATGGACTGAACAACTTTTTCAACAGGTTTGAGCAGGTCACCTCACCCTCACTGCTGCCCGCCTCAGGACCTGCCCCACCTTCTTGTGCCCCCCCCAGCTCCACAGAACCACTTCCCAGCTTCACCTCACTCCAGGTACAGGATGTACTTCGGAGGATTCGTCCAGGGAAGGCTGCTGGTCCTGATAAGGTGTCTGCTCGACTGCTAAAGACCTGCGCTGCTGAACTAGCTGAGCCACTCCAGCATGTCTTCAACCTCAGTCTACGGCTGGGGAAAGTACCAACTCTGTGGAAGACTTCCTGTATCGTTCCAGTCCCTAAAAAGATCCGACCGAGTGTGCTGAACGATTACAGACCGGTGGCACTGACTTCGCAGCTGATGAAGACACTGGAGCGGCTGGTCCTCAAACATCTTACGCCACAAGTCCAGCACGCGCAAGACCCCCTGCAGTTTGCCTACCAGCCAGCAGTTGGTGTGGAAGATGCCATCCTTCACCTCCTGCATCGGACCTACTCCCACTTGGATAAAGGAAGCGGTTCAGTGAGAATCCTGTTCCTGGACTTTTCTAGTGCCTTCAACACTATCCAACCCACTCTGCTGCAGGACAAACTGACTAAGATGCATGTGGACCCTGGTCTGGTCTCCTGGATTACGGACTATCTTACTGATCGACCACAGTATGTCAGGCTGAAGGACATCAAGTCTGACACTATGGTGTGCAGTACAGGAGCACCTCAGGGGACAGTACTGGCCCCTCTCCTCTTCACCATCTACACTTCAGACTTCTGCTACAACTCAGAGCTGAGTCTCGTCCAGAAGTATGCTGACGACACTGCCATTGTTGGATGCATCAGGGACAATAGCGAAGACGAGTACAGGAGTCTGATACGTGACTTTGTGGACTGGAGTGAGAGGAACCACTTGCAGCTGAACACCTCAAAAACCAAGGAGCTGGTCTTGGATTTCGGGAGGTCCAGGACAAAGCCACGTCCAGTGTCCATCAGAGGCGACGAGGTGGAGATAGTGGACAACTATAAGTACCTCGGTGTGTGGATGGACAGTAAACTGGACTGGTCCTGCAACACAGACCATGTGTATAAGAAGGTTCAGAGTAGACTGTACTTTCTGAGGAGGCTTCGTTCATTTAACATCTGCAAGAAGCTCCTCTGCATGTTCTACCAGTCTGTGGTGGCCAGTGTCCTGTTCTATGCTGTGGTGTGTTGGGGTGGAAATGTGTCCAAGAGGAGTGTCAACAGGTTGGACAGGTTGATCAGGAGGGCTGGTTCTGTGGTTGGAATGAAGCTGGACTCACTGGTGACAGTTGCTGAGAGGAGATCATTGAACAAACTACTGTCCATCATGGACGATGACAGTCATCCTCTCAGCACTGTCATCAGTGAGCAGAGAAGCAGAATGAGTGCACGAATGCTCCTACCCAGGTGCAAAACAAATAGACTCAGGGACTCATTCATCCCTCGGGCTATTAAATTGTACAATTCTGAGTTCGGGGGCAGGAGTGGAGTGAGAGTATCTGGATGTTCTGTTCCATGTTAGTCTTTGTATCTTTGTCTTTGTTGTTTTTCTTTCCTTGACCTATGTTCTTTGTCTTTGTCTTTAGACTTAGATTGTGTCATCTTGTTCTTCCTCTTTATGTTCTTCTTATTTTATTTTTTATGTATTATTTTTTATTGTTTATGAAAAATTGCTGGCTATTGTAAAAAAACAATTTCCCAAAGGAGACCTCCTGAGGGATCAATAAAGTTTTACCTTACCTTACCTTACATTGTCACAGATTATATCGTTCATACTTCACTGCTCTGATTCTTGTTGTTATCTGTGTGTGTGTGTGTGTGTGTGCTTTTGTGTGTGTGTGTGTGTGTGTGTGTGTGCGCGTGTGTGTGTGTTAGCGGCAAAGACTTGCACTGTTATTGTGTCTGGAAACATGGTAACATGTCGAGGAGCAAACAGTCATTAAAGTGGATCAGAGATCAGATCAGTTTTGCTGACTCAATAGACCTGAGGCCGGATATTTCTACTTCCTCCACAACAGGTACATCTCTCTCCCCTCCGGCTCCTCCAGCCAGTTGCCAGAACAACAACACACATCAACATGATGGCGTCACTGAGCAGCCGAGACCTTTACTAGATAGTCATCCACCTCTGGCGACTGTCTGGACCTCACACATCTATAAATATATACAAATATTATAAATTCAGAGGCCATGTACATTCGTTTTATTGTAGTTAAAGCAATAATATTTGTATTTATTTAAGTTTTATTGCGTCAATGTTATTTTTATTTGTGTTAATTTGAGATTAAGATGAACTTTGATCTTATAAAAGAAACGTCCTATCGAGTAAAAACAAACAATGTAATTGACAGAAGTGACCACTAGGGAGCAGTGTCGGTCCGCTATTCCGTGCTGTAACCGGGTTGTACAGGTTGAGGCCCTTGAAAAACAAAACGTACATTTTTAATTCATTTTAACAGACGAATGATTAGTCTTGTTAGTGCTGGAAACTCCTCACCCTTCCTTCTGATGGTTTCACTCCATCATTACGTCACATTACCTCTTGTTATTTTGACGCCCGTGTCACAAAATCATTTGCTAACCGGGTCAGAACATTACGAGGCTTATTAACAAGACAAATATTTTTTGTCTTATTTAACAGGCAAAAAAAATGACAGTTAGGTCAAACATTCACAAGTATACAAGGACTGAGTGACGTGTTTTTATTAAACAGAATCTTCAAAATATTGTTCAAGGCAATTATTGTAATAATACAATATTTTTACCATCAAGAGTTTTTTTTGTGTTTGATTATTCGCTCCTTTATTACGAATCAGAAAACGTTTGTTGCCGAATGAAATAAAAAGAGATTATTAAAATAAAGTAAACACTACAATAAATTAAAATAAAATTGGGAAAAAATCACCATAAAATATCTTATAAATAAGTAATGAATAAATGAATATTGTTTACTTAAATCGAATTTATTGTATTATTTCTTAATCTTTATTTACATTTTATTTTATGGCAATGTGTCTTTTCTTATTTTATATTGTGCAAATTCACTGCAACAAACTCCTGTGTTATGTTTACAACGCTGGCAATAAATGTTGAAAGTCTGATTTTGATTTGAAATGATCTCCTTAGCGGAGGTATGTACTTTATTAGTGATTTTCTAGCTTATTCTTTCACATCGACAAAGATACACAGTTTACTTATAGATGAAATATTAATGACAATTGAAAGTGTATTGATTTCTCCTGAGAAGGAGGAAATAATAAGTCATTTCTTGCTGGAACACGACGTCTTCTTTCTTCTCTTCCGTGAGCTAATGTTGTTTTTTTCTTCCACTGTCACGTCTTATCTGCCTTCACTCCGATAAAACTCTCTTGTCCCTTGTGGTCCACACACTCTCGGGGAGTACGAGACTCTAATTCTGACCTCTGCTTGAGATAAACAACATATAGAGAATTGATCAAACAAATCTGGCGCACATGTCCTTGTGAATCACGTCCAAGCGGTGGAACTGCAGCTGGCGATCTTTTAATCTGCCAGAGAGCCGTAAATCCATCAGGAAAATCCAACCCTCGTAAACCCAATTGTCTCACCATTAAATGGCTCTTAATTCTCAGACGTTTAGTAACACAATCTTTTGATTTTTATGGGACTCTTTGAGCCGTTGAAGAGGAGGCAGATGAATCCGACAGGTTCGCTCATACGTGACTTTTAATTCCGACTTTATTCGAGTCTTTCATCGCTGCTGAAGACGGTTTTGTGTTTCATCTGTGAAGTTCATCCAGACACAAACCATCTGTGATCGTTTTGTATTCACTGCCATCTCCGCGCATTGGTGACCCTGGTGTGAGAAATCCTAATTTCTTACTTACATTGTTTTCGTTAGTAGGTCTGTAATGAATTATTATTTATAACACTCCTTTCTCAGACCAGGATCACTAAGCACTCATGGTGGAGCCTGACCATGAATAGATCTGAAAGTAAGAACCAGAATTTTAAAATTGATTCTGAAAGAAACTGGCAACCGGTGAAGAGTTTTAAGGATCGGAAAAATGTGAGTTCTTCTACTAGAGCTTCTCAGAATTCTCGCTGCAGAGTTAATGTAGCAGAACCACAAGAGTGTTTCAGTCGATCATAGAAGAACCTTCACTTACCCAGTCCAGGTCTGTGATACATTTATTACTAGATCGCACAGACAGAAAACAACAACTAATAATAATCTGTTCTATTGAATATAAGTGCCTGAAAAGTAATTCATTTAAAAAAGGGAAAAACAGATTTTACCTAAATAACATCAGCGTGTGACTCTTGCATACATCGATGCTAAACACACAAACAACTTGTGTGTTGTATATACAAGGCATCTCTTCGGAAAGCCAGAGCCAGCTACTACTCTTCACTTATAGAAGCAAATAAGAATAACCCCACATTCTGTATACCTGTGTATTGTATACATTTGTCCCAAACCCACACCTTTTTATTTCTCTCCCGGAGCCCCAGGGATCCACCTCCAGAGCTGCTGCTGATCCAGGGATCCATCTCCAGAGCTGCTGCTGATCCAGGATCTTCACCACGTCATCAGATCCCGAGTTCTCTCCAGCACCCCCATGGACCCTCCTACACTCTCCTCTTTTCTCTCACTATATCCTCCCTCACTCCTCTCCTTATCCATCTGTCTACCCCCCCATCCTTCCTCCCAGCCGGTCAAAGCGGCAGGCCGTCAACAACCGTCTGGTTCCGCTCGAGGTTTCTGCCTTCTAAAAGGAAGTTTTTCCTCGCCATTGCTCACTGTACAGCTCACTGTACAGTGTTTTGTTTCTTGCTCTTTGTTGAATTGCTGGGATCTATTTTTCCTTCAACTGTAGTCTTATTTCAACTGTATAGTGTCTTGAGATAACTTTGTTATGATAAGACACTTTAAATAAAATTGAATTGAATTGAATTGAATTGTTGTAACCAGTCCAGAGCTCCTGCTGAGTCAGCGTTATGGTGAGATGTTTTATTTGTAGTTTTTTTGCAGGTCATGCTGTTGTATTTTTTACTTTTTTCCATCTGAACCGCGGTACCAAAGAGTTGAGGACCGGCTGCCTTCATGGATCTTTCTAAACCTCTTGTGACCAGGAGAGGTTCCTATGCTTGCTACTCCAGGGGGTCTCAGACTTCTTCAGCACTTTCTCTGGCCCGTATGTCGAGGTTGTTCTTCGTGTCCATCAAAGTACAAACTATCTTCAGCCGTCCTTCTTAGAGAGAAATTATGAAGATGTCGCCTGTTTAATGGAACTGTTGCCATTTGGTGTCGTCGCTCACGTAGAAGATGAAGTCGTCTGTAAGAGACGAGACGTTCATCTGAGAGCGTGTTAGCTCAGCTCACCTCTTCTTCAAGGACACGGCATGAGGTTCCTGGTTGATCTGATGAACAAGTGTGGTCATTGAACCATCACTGATGTTGTTTGATTCCATAGTTCCTTAATAACTGACCCTTTGTTTGATCAAGTCCTTGAATCTTCCACGGCGCCTGTTGCTCTAACAGCAGCTCCAGCTCTCGTCACACAATCACCACCTCAGCAACAGAGCTTAAAGCCGTCTCTTCTGCAGCAACAGGCTGATTACAATCGTCACTCCCTGGTATGTACGTTCTCTACACTCTCCTCTTGGATCACAGTTCTTTCTTGTTTTCGTTTTGGTGTTTTTGTCTATCTTGTGCCTGAGCCTACTTTTTGCACTGGTTGAGCACTCATTTTTATAGATTATTTAGTCCGAAAACGAAACTAAAAACGCATAAAATCAGATAAAAGACAACAAAAAAATACAAATTGTGAAAGGTTCCAAAATTTGTGGCAGATTCTAACCAAGGGTTAGGATTATTTTCAGAGTAATCTTCTTTTTTTTTAGAGTTGCAGGCAGAAATGTATGTCCTCCCAGTGTAAAGTACGAGCTCACGCAAGATTTACCCAGAATACTTTCTGTCTGAGTAGCATGTTAGCCTTTTAGCTTCTGCTACAAACATGATTAAATACAGACTTGTTTACATTCCTGAACAGTTTCTCATGTCGAGGCTTTAATACAAGATGGACGTTACAGACGAGCAGTATTTGGATGTTTTTAAGAGTCTTTTTGGACGAAGATGAAGACGAAGACAACTGAGCTCCAGTCGCTACATTAAAATGAACAGCATTTTGGTCAATAACAGATTACTCTAAAAATAATCCCAACCCTTAGTCGACATGAGGGTGAGTAGAAAACAAGTGAAGTTTTACTTCAGAAACTTTCTGGCAGACGTCGGTTCCTGGTACCACAAACCTGTTGCTCTCCTGATCTCGGGATTCAATCTTTCCCTGATAAATTGCCGTCTACTAGAAATGTGAGGAACAAATGTTGTTCATTTTCTACCGCATTATTTCAAGTTCCATTTCTGAACATCACTAATCGAATGCCAGAATTAATCCAGTCTGCCAAACAGAGGAGACATAATTAAAGAACCGAGTAACCTTTCCCTGAATTCAAAATCATTCTGTGGGCTTTTTTTTTTAATTGCCTCTCTGCAGAGCTGCATTACTCCCACATCACGATGTGTACCGGGAGAGAATGAAAGGAACGGAGCTCTGCAGCAATAAATAACCTATTCAGTCCATTTCAGGAAACCAGCATCAGAGAAAAATCCACCCAAAAAATCGGACACACAAACCTCCTCCCGTCTCCCTCGCAAAGACATTTAGTTCCTCACATACGGCAACCTTTTAGTTTCTCTTATTACTCGCCAGTTCCTGTTGTTATGAGATTTTTCAAAAGCAGCTCGTGTGGTCTTGCCTCACATTTTGGAGAATTTGTTCAGTCCAGCTGCAGCTAAAAGCTTCTCTCAATGGAAAACATTGAGGGACGGAATCTAAAAATGGTTGAAATACTTTCCTCAAATTGATACAAGTACGTCAACTGTACCATTAAACTAACTGCACAACTAAATGAACCAAGATAAATGAGGCTCCGAACGGCCTCGACCAATGTCTGTCTGAGAAATCGAATCATTTTACTGGATTTCTTAAACAACTACGTGGCAATGAGCAGACTAACATGTTTCTTTAGGTGGTTTAAAAGTAAATACGTTTAAAATGTTTCAGGTTGAAAAGTTGTTTAAACTCTGTAGGATCTTCACTCTAAAACTCAGTTCAGAATAATAAAGAAGAAAAACAAGTAACCGGAACTGTAAATTGGGTTTCCAGTTCACAGCAGACAATAGAAGGTCCAGAGGTTTCATAAAAACAAGAACTAGAACAAAGTGCAAATGTAAAGAATATAGATCAAAATGCATGGAATCTAAACAAGTGACAATTATTAATACCTCTTTTTTATTGTAACTTAATATTCGACACTTTCATGATCAGATTTGTTACTGAAAAATGAAAGTAATTTTTAGAGATAGAATTGTTTCCATTTGTCGAGTAAATAAAGCATTATGAAGAGTTGGTTCCTATTTTTGAGGTGTCCTTGAATGCAGCACGGTTGTTTCTCTCTGCTCTATAAAAAACTAAAATGTGACACTTCATATTCCTTCATATTTTTTTACCCAGTATTCTTGAATAATGCAAACTTCAATTGTTTATTTTTCATCTATTTTTCCTGTCTTTTCATTTTTGGGTTTGAGTGCACGTTACGGTAAAAACATAAACTTTTACATCAATCACCCTCAAGAAAAAGATAGATGGATTTTATTAATCTCTCTGGAGATCTCCTTCAGGAAATTGAGTTTCCAGTTCAGAGCAGACGATAGAAGGTATACAGGTTTTATAAAAAAAAAACACAAAGACAAAAGAACAACGTGCAAATGTAAAGATAGATCGAAATGCATGGAATCTAAACAATGGACGATTATTAATACCTGTTTTTATTTTATTTTAACTTAATATTTGACACTTTCATGATCAGGTTTGATAAGAAATATATCGCAAAACCTTTTTAACGACTAAAAATAAATAAATATTTTTTTCTGTACATCGTCATAGCAACTTAATTAAGAGCAACAATATGTAACATTTTGATACTAAATAAAATATATCAGTTATTAAATAACTCTTATGAGCTTTTAAATCTTTTTTTTTATCATCACAACACATTTAGTTGTATCAGCCATTAGAGATAAAGA
Organism: Callionymus lyra; assembly: GCF_982586985.1. NCBI lineage: Eukaryota > Metazoa > Chordata > Actinopteri > Syngnathiformes > Callionymidae > Callionymus > Callionymus lyra. The sequence continues at coordinate 23,789,083 of NC_141830.1, read as the reverse complement.
GAAAAGAGAAGTAAACCCAGCTTACGTTTAAAGATTGTATCTATAACTGGTTATATAACTGGAAATATAGAGTGTTTAACTTTAATATGTTCATCCTTAAATACGTGAACATATATTTAGGATAAATGATTAAATAAAGACATAGAGCAGATGCTTTTTTCCATTAAACACGTGTAATAAAAAGAAGTAACAACTGTGACAGGTCCTTGTGTAGTTTCCTCCCGTGAGGTAGTTTCCTGTTTCCCTGAGTGTCTGTATTAAATCATCTTATCACGTTTCAAGGTAATATCTCTATCACGACTCACTCCGGCACCAAGGCTTCGATCCTTCACCTCGACAAGCTTTTTCCCTTTTGTCCGTTGTTAGAAAGACTGAGATTGACTTGTCTAGAGTCATGGTAATATAAATACTCTCGTGCAAATATAATAAACATTTTATGAAGAAAGAGACATTTATTAGAAAATAGATTAAAATGAGATCATTTGATTTTTTCTTCTTTTTTTTAATCCAAAAAGTAAAGAAAAGTTTAGGGTAAAAATGAAGTGTTTGGTCGTGAATGTTGTTCGTCATCATGACAGTCGGTGACTCTGCGACGTTTCCTTTTTGTGTTCACTTCCCCATTTCTGCGGTTTGGTTTTTGGTTTTGACGATTGACTTGTGTATTTCTCACACTCTCGACCCCGACCGCGGCTCCGCTGCAGGATGAATATATTAGAAAGTACTTCATCAACTATTTAAATAGAAAAAAAACTTGATTTCTTTTTAAATTACTTCAACTCTCAGATCAACAAAACTCTACCAGGAGCTGCAGCTGCTCTACACTGAGTCTCAAGCTGATGATTGAAGTGTAAAAGTATCTCCTTCTGAAAACTCCTTCATCAACCTCGACTTCTTTGTTTCTCTCTCAGCTGTTCATGTCTGTGTGTTCATGTCCTGGTTTTTTATTCTTCTTCTTCTTTAGTTTAGTTTCAGTAAAACTAAGATTTTAAACAATCCTACACTAAGATCAGGGGTCCCCAAACGTTTTCCTGTGAGGGCCACACAACTTTTGCCATCTCTGATGATGCTGTGTTGTTTTCCAGAAAGCCACAAATAACCACAAAACTTTTTCTTGGTTTTCGCCTGCAGTTAATACAAAACTCTGCAGCGAGAATTCTGAAGAACTCACATTTCCCAGATCCTTCTTTCAGGATCAATTTTAAAATTCTAGTTCTTAATTTCAGATCTATTCATGGTCAGACCTTCCATCAGTGATCTGATCCAGCCTTACACCCCAGCTCGGGCTCTGAGGTCTGTGGATCAGAATCTACTGATGGTTCCTGAACACGCTTCAGGACCAGAGGAGAGAAATCCTTCCAGACTGTTGCTCCTAAGCTTTGGAACGATCTTCCTCTGTGTTTGATGATCTACTGACTCCTTCAAGAAACATGTTAACAAATTTTATTTGGCTTTCCCTGATTTTCTGTGACTACTGTGTTTGTCTTATGTGTCGTGATCTTTTAAAGTATATATTTAAACTGTGTATTGTTTTGATTGTTAAAGCGCTTTGTGACCCTGGTCTAGAAAGATCTTTACAAATAACTATTACTTACTTACTTCTGTTAATAGAATAAACAATAAGAAAAGGTTCATAAGATTTCAGAATTGCAGGTTCTAAAAAATGTTTATATCTTTCAAACTCAGAGAGCAAAACACGTTTAGAATATAACAAAAAAAACATACTCTTGATTTTTAACTTTAACGAAGCCTTCATGGAAAAACGTTGGTTTCAGTCGTCCAGTAACAATAACCCCCAGATATTAAAACCTGCATTTATGACATTGATTGATTGATCCAGGGGCTTCAGAGAGCAGGTGGAGGGGCCTCAGGTGGAAGCTGTGCAACCAGCTTGTTTTGAGGAATTAAAAGGATTATAAAGAAAAATCAGTATCACTGATCAAAACGTCAGCCAAGAAAATAATACAGTTGTAATATTCAGTGTAACTGTGGTAATTATAATTTTTAATACATCTTTTGTTATTTTATTTCTTAAGTTAAATCGATTTATGCTTAATATGTACAATTGAAGTGGCTTTAATTGTTCGTTTGTTAAGATCTTGTGGGTGATTGTGTGATTGAAGTTGAGCCACAGATAAAAGAACTGAATTTACAAGAGTCAAAGAAGAAAACAACGTTTTCACCGTAAGCACACACAGACACAAGTGGTTTCCTAGCCACTGATTTACTTGTAGTTTGATCTCCACCGTGAACACTTTATATAACAGAAAACAAGAAAAGTAAACATGTAAATGTAACAACAAACACAACAAAAACCTTGTCGAATAAATGCGACTCCACAGGTTCTTACTTTTCACGAGTTGATTTCTTCTCCTTGTTCTTTGATTTACTTGAACTCTTATGAGCGTTTAACTTTAATCACGCGAGAACCCATGAGATCTCAAGAAACCACGAATGAAATCAACTTAAACTTAACATATTAAACATGAATAAACGACTCAACTAAATAAATATAATAACTAAATAAAAAAAAATTGAATAACCACAGTTACATTCACAGACCCTCAATGAAGGAAGTTACATCACGCTAGACAATACTAGAGATTCTTCAGTCCGGTGCTTCTACTCTGGACGCTCCACAGAAGGAGGAGGACAGAAGGGGGCTTCAGGTGAGGTCATCGCTGAGGTCAACGCTAAGGTATTCAGCGTTCATATCAAATGCAGGTGAGTCAGTTAATTTAGGCTGACTCACCACTTTCTTGTGATGCCAGCGCTGTGGGAAAGTCTCACCTCATGTGCCAATAAGGAAAATCAGGGCAAGAACTTCCCACTCTCACTTCTACAAAGCTTGCTCAAAGGTCAGCGTGAACCCCTGACCCGGACCTGACCCTGCCAGGCATGGGATCGCGGCCTCTCCAGGCTTTGCCGTCGCGAGCCCGGTCGAACGGGAAAGTGACTTGATTCCGGTTCCGGCTCTGAGCTGGGCTGTGCCCCGGCCAGCCGGGGCTATAGGTGAGGTGACGCTTGTTAGGGATCATTTAAAATTGGGTTTTTCATCTCGTGTTCCTCTTCGCAAGGATTTCGGGCACAAGGACTTCTGCTTTCTGAGTGCCAGCTGCTTCCGCCCACCGAAAAAAAAACACTTTTCACAACGTGACGTTACATAAATAAACGTCCTGGACAACAACAACAGAGACTCAGGGGGTCAGTGACGGAGCTCTGTCGCCGTCACAGAGGGTTTGTGATAAAACAAGAAGGCCTTCATTAAACAGGTCTTGAAAACTTTTTTTTTTTTTAGAATCTTCTGGCACAGCCTTGGAGTCAATAGCTGAGTCATAGTCAAAGAATAAAATAAATGTTTCTCACGTTTAGACTGTAAGTAAACTCTAGTTCCTTTGGCTTGAGACTTACATCAAGTCAGAACCGGTGCCAACATGATACCCATATAACTATAAGAGATGTGTGGGATCAAATAATTATTATATTGGGGCCACACACGGCCCTTTGACTGTATCAATGCGGCCCTCAAATGTTGTTGACAGCTTACAATTTTATTTTGGATTATTATTGTATTTCCTGTTATTTTAACTTTAGTTATTTTCCTGGCATTTTTTTCTGTCATTTGTCCTTTTTATGAATCAATCGATCTATATTGAGATTATATTGGTTTAATGTTGTGTTTTTTCACCATTTTTCTTTGTCCTTTTTGTGAATATTTATGGCCCCTCGGAAACATTTGGTTGGTTATAGATATCATATTAAAATGTAATAAGTTATTTTATATCATTTTCAATTAATTTTTTTTAAATATGTTATTGGCATGATTTGGTTTACTTTTGTTGCTAAAAGTTTTTTTCTTTGCCTGACAGCCCCTCACTACGATCACACTATATAATATGGCCCTTGAAGAAATTCAACTGCCTGCCCCTGGTTTAGATGTTGGCATTTGGAAGCTAATGCTAATGGTTCCTTTGAGAAAAGTACTCACTATATTTCTTCAGCTCTGATTTTGTTCATTTAAAAGGTCATAGGGAGCTTCGTTCAAGTTCTGATACGTTACAAATACCATCATATTGTCTTTTATTTCATCGTTAAGCAACTTGTTTATGGATCCAGCTTGTTATAATGGGAAGAGTCTCAAAGCCAAGGCAGTTCTAAACTGTAGTGTCCAAAGCTTTTGTTGACCTTAATAACTTGATGCCTTTTGTCAAACATGTTCACACAAATGAGCCCCCCTGCTGATGTTGCCCCCTCACTCGTGATGAAATGAGTTCCTTGTAAACCCTCTCAGTAACTGCACCAAACACTAAAACACTCAGAGTCAAACACTTTCCCCAGGTGGGGCGACCAGTAATCCTCCTTAGCTCAGGTCCTCTACCAGGATGCTGTGCAGTTTTATTGGCTGTTCCTAGGACTGCACTCCATTGTGGTGGTCACTGATCCGAGTGCTCCAATGACCACCATCACTACTGTTGCCTTCACCTTCCATGCTGGCTTCTTTGAGCTCCTGGTATTGTTCGAGTTTCTCAGGTGCTGTCGCTCGTGATTCAATTCAATTCAATTTTATTTAAAGTGTCTTATCATAACAAAGTTATCTCAAGACACTATACAGTTGAAATAAGACTACAGTTGATTAAGGAAAAATAGATCCCAGCAATTCAACAAAGAGCAAGAAACAAAACACTGTACAGTGAGCTGTACAGTGAGCAATGGCGAGGAAAAACTTCCTTTTAGAAGGCAGAAACCTCGAGCGGAACCCGACTCATTGTTGACGGCCTGCCGCTTTGACCGGCTGGGAGGAAGGATGTGGGGTAGACAGATGGATAAGGAGAGGAGTGAGGGAGGATATAGTGAGAGAAAAGAGGAGAGTGTAGGAGGGTCCATGGGGGTGCTGGAGAGAACTCGGGATCTGATGACGTGGTGAAGATCCTGGATCAGCAGCAGCTCTGGAGATGGATCCCTGGATCAGCAACAGCTCTGGAGGTGGATCCCTGGATCAGCAGCAGCTCTGGAGGTGGATCCCTGGGGCTCCGGGAGAGAAATAAAAAGGTGTGGGTTTGGGACAAATGTAGACAATACACAGGTATACAGACTCCGGTGACGGGTGAAGATATATAGAGGGGAGAGGGGGGGGGGGGTTGAAATAGCCAGGCCAGAGGGCACATACCTAGCACAGCAGATCCAGACACAGGGGCCCAAGCCGCGGCAGGAACCCGCGGGAGACCAGGACCCGGCAGGCGAGATAACCACCAGAGCCGACCCCAAACACCAGCGAGAAGGCGGACCACCACCGGGGGCGCGAGAGGGCGAGCACAGGCGAGGACGACCGAGGAAGCAGAGAGGGGGAGGTACCAGGCGCAGGCACCGGGGCAGAGGGGCAGCCAGAAGAACCAGTCAGGGGATAGGGCCCCGGGGCCAGGCCGGGCGACGGAGGACCCCCAGACCGTCAGGCCGCCACCAAGTCCATAGCAGGGGACCGAGTCAAGGAGATGGGGACCCACCACAGCAGCGGCGGCGGAACCCCCCCCAATACCCTGTGGACACGGCCAGTAGCCGGGTTGAGTGCCACCGCATGAGCCTGGGGGAGCAATGGCCAGGCACCGGCCCAGGTCCCCCGGGTCACAGGGGGGCCACGGTTGTGCGGGCAGGGCGGGGGCAATGGGGCCGCAGCCGTCTGGGAACGGCCCCCAGTCTTTGAACTGTAGACGGTCCCCAACAGCCGCAGCCCACCTCCCCATGAGGGAAGTTTGGGGGGCCAGCAGTATTCCATGGGCAGTCCACGGTCTCTAAGGTGCCGAGGCCCCGCCCATCACACGTACTGACCCCCAGCCACCGCCCCCACCCACCATGCAGCACCCAGGGGGACAGCAGCACTTGCATGGGCGGTACATGGTCACTACGGTAACATGGGTCCGCCCAATGCCTCCGCCGTCCCCCCAATGCGGCCCCGCCCAGTGTGGCCCCCCCCACCCGGGAAGCCCCCGAAAGACCGACCAGCCCGGCCACGAACCCCCAGGACCAAGGGCGACAAACCCCCCGACCACGGCACATGCCACACAGGGCGGGTAGAGGACCACAGCCACCGCTGCAGCAGACACCCACCCCAAGACAGGCCCCCCACCACAGACCAGGTGAAGCCATCGGGGCCGGAAGGTCATCCAGAACACCCGGCCAGCCCCAGCCCCACCCCTGACGGTTCACCCGCCAACCCCGTCGGCGGGACCAGCAACCCCCCAGCCCCAGCACCGCCCCCAGCGCAGAGTTTAGGGATCGTAAGGTCCTTGAGGGTTGGTAAGTTTGGATTAAATCTTTAATGTATGTTGGTGCTAGACCATGTAAGGCTTTATAGGTTAGGAGAAGGATTTTAAATTGTATTCTAAATTCTACAGGAAGCCAATGTAGGGAAGACAGTACAGGGGAAATGTGTTCGCGCCTCTTAGTCTTAGTCAGGACACGAGCTGCAGAGTTCTGAATGAGCTGAAGAGTTCTGAGAGACTTTTTAGAACAGCCTGACAGAAGAGAGTTACAATAGTCCAGCCTGGAGGTAACAAAAGCATGGATGAGCTTCTCAGCAGCATCTAAAGGAAGGAAATGCCTAATTTTTGAAATGTTACGAAGGTGGAAATAAGCAGTCCGTGAGATTTGTTTTATGTGTGAGTTAAATGATAAGTCCTCGTCAAAGCATACACCCAGATTCTTTACAGTGGTGCTAGTAGCAGGAGCAAGTCCATTTTGTAAAGCTAGATCATTAGTTAATAATTGTCTGAGATGTTGCGGACCAACTAGTAAAACCTCAGTCTTTTCCGAGTTCAGTAGGAGGAAGTTTTTGGTCATCCATGACTTGATATCTGTGATACAGGACTGTAATTGTGTTAGCTGAATTCTTTCATCTGGCTTCATGGACAGGTAAAGTTGGGTGTCATCAGCATAACAGTGAAAATGTATAGAGTGTCTTCTAATCAAGTCCCCTAGTGGGAGCATATAGATTGTGAATAGTATTGGACCAAGAACAGAACCTTGTGGGACACCATAGCTGACCTTAGTGTGTGTCGATGAGAGGTGGTTGACATGTACATAGTGCGTTCTATCCGACAGGTAAGATTTAAACCAGTCAAGAGCAGTTCCACAAATGCCTAAATGGTTTTCTAGCCTCTGTAGAAGGATTTGGTGGTCGACAGTGTCAAATGCAGCACTGAGATCTAGAAGAACATGGCTACACCAACCACGGTGGCTTTTCTCTGCTGCTTGTCTATGATCATTACCGTCTGTACCTTGAAGCCTGGTCATTCTCCATCACCTTGGTAGAATCCCTCCATCTTAACCAAGAAGTCTCCAGTTAGAAGTGATGTTCCTGTACACGTTACCGGTTACACACTGTTCCAGGAATGCTTTACCTGCCAGCATTGTACACCTGCAGTAAGGGACTGGACGGTTTCAGGGCCATCTTTGCACAGCCTGCATCTGCAACCAGATGCTTTTATTTTGTAACTGCGCTGAACTGAATTTATGAGTTTTTGGAATCCATTTTGGGACGGATATTGATCCAGGGAACTTTTGGAACTTTTGGCTTAAGTAGAAAAAAACCCTACAAAGAAAGAAGTCACCCTTGTGATGGCGGCAGTGAGCTGAGGCCCCGCCAAGACACGTGACCGCACCTTTGTTCGTTACGGGCCATTTTCTTAACGAGGGGTTAAAAGCTCCAATTTGGGGCAAATTACTGGCAAGACCTCCGGAAACCTCTGAGACGCTGCCGCTGCATCTTCAGGCGCAATTTGCACCTCGACTCCTGCCGCTCGCCTGCAAAGACTCAAGTCCATTACTGGCCCGGGAAACAGGGGGCGCCAACACAAGATGTAATCAGCAAAATGGGATTCAGAAGCGAGACACGAGCTGTCGTCATTTCACGTGATTATCTTGGCAGGTGAGGAGACGTGACTCCTTTCTCGCTCGAAAATTGCTGCTGGTTCACAAAGATGTCGACTCTGACTGGCAGATGTGGATAAAATGTTGCGGGCGACTTGAGCGGGTGTCGGAGAGTGAACCTCATGGACTCATTTGCATCTGTCGGTGCCTTGAACTTCTCTCCAGCAGCCGAATGTGTTTTCCTGTAAATGTCATCTAAAACAAACACCCGGGACTGAAAATGGGGTTAAAATGAACTGAATGATGGGTCCAGGAAGCACCAGACACATCTTAGCACTCACAATAATAAAAGCAGGTCACAAATATATTGTCATAAACAGTTGAAGAAACAAACGACACAAACCCAATAAAAGGTTCAGTCTGTAAAATAAAGTATGGAAATGATGAAATGAATGTTTAAGTAATGAAACAAACAATAAATATTCAGGCAACATCAGAACTATATGATCTTAAGTCAAAAAATAAATAATAAAGACAGAAAATAACACTATAAACATATACAGTATATATATATATATATATATATATATATATATATATATATACTGTATATATAAACATTTGATCCGTCATGGATGGATGGATGGGTGGGTGGATGGATGGATGGATGGATGGATGGATGGATGGATGGATGGATGGATGGATGGATGGATGGGTGGGTGGGTGGATGGATGGATGGATGGATGGATGGATGGATGGGTGGGTGGGTGGGTGGATGGATAGCTGGATGGATGGATGGATGGATGGATGGATGGATGGATGGATGGATGGATGGATGGATGGATGGATGGATGGATGGATGGATGGATGGATGGATGGATGGATGGATGGATGGATGGATGGATGGATGGATGGATAGATGGATGAAAGATGTATAGATAGATAGATGGATAGATAGAGAAGGATAATGTATTTAATTTGATATCTATGTATAAAGCAGATCTACTGAAAGTAGCAAAAACCTAAATGAATAAAATAAATACTACTACACTAAATAACCAAAACTAGTTAGGGTGAAGTTATGTAATGATTTTTTTTTTTTTTATTCAGATTGTTTTATTTTGAAGGTCGGACCGGATGCAGCCGCCGTCACTCCTCACTTCTTGACGTCCACTTCCCAGCCTGAACTCGCACAGAGTCGTCTTCGTGATCTTCAGGAGAACTTGGACTCGAGCTTCGACCTCAACTCTCCGCGTCTGACTTGAGCTCGACTCAGGTGAGAAGCTTGTCTCGCTGCTGTGGTGCCTCAGGTTCTCAAGGCTGTTACTGGACAAATGTTGTTGTTCCGCGTGGAGGCCTGCGGGGTTTCATCTCATAATCTGGGTCAGATTAGTTCATAAACATCACCTGAGAGTTGAACCAGTGACGTCGTCACGGTTAGATGATGTTTGTCGGACTTTAACTTGACACATTAAGATTTTTAAGTCTAAAAAAAACCCCCATTATTTTTATTATTAATTTATTGTTCTTAGACTAAAAACGTATAATTTAAAACCTGTAGAAGCTAATTAGCTCTTAGCATCAAACTTCAATACTTTATATATATTTTGATTTGATAAGAAGATGATTTTTGTATTAAAACAAACTATTATTTAACTCTTAAATAATAAAACAAACTTCGAACTCTTGACCTGCCAACAAAATGATATTCTAGGTTTAAATTCTTTCCTTTTTTTTAAACTAATATCTTTGACAAATGTAAACTGAAATGACTGAAACTCAAATGTTTGGAGCCAAAATTCGATCAATAAATCCAAAAGTAACTGAAGAGTTTCATTTAATAATTAAAAATAAGGTAAATTAAGTTGTTATTATCGTGATCATTAAATGCAAATATATTCAGATCTTGTTGACAATATTTTCCGTTTCGATGGCTTGGATCAATAAACGACAATTATTTTTATGATGTTTAACTGTTTGTCTCTCTTTGAGATTGAGGTTGACTTCCTCCTTTGTGTATTTAGTGACTCTGGGGTGTCGGGTCTCGTAGATCTAGTCCGCTCTGGTCCACTTCAGGGCTCTGGTCTTTGTTTAACTGAGCTGCGACATCGACCAAACCAGAGCTCGAAGGAAGAGATTCTCTTCTCCGTTGTCAACGTTTGTAAAAAAAAAAAAAAGAAAAAAATGGACGAGACACACTTTGACGTTGTGTATGAGATAGTTGGACCATCTTGGGTCGTCGTCGAAGTGACATTCTTCATCTGGTCTTGTCGGTGTGTTGAACATGAAGGAAGATCTTCATCTCCTTCAAGTGGGGAAATGAGGAAAAAGGAGGATTTTGTTCTCTCGCTCTTATCAGCTCGTCCAGATAAATGCAATGTTTACATGAACACAACTAACCCGACTATTGACCCGGTTCTGGAGCCGGCTGTTGTTGCAATGATTATATATCTTTGTCATCGTTGTAAACAAACACCATATGTTTCTCTGTATGAATCTTAAAAAAAATAATTCAAATGATTGTCTTAAATACATTTATTTAATTGCATTTCATTATGACTAGGAAACCATTTTAATTTCTGATCGAAATCTAATGTCTTCAGGAGATGATATCAAAACGTGTTTTAGTTCTGATCTGGTTCTGCCAGGATCCGAGGTCTTGGTCCACTTGTGGGTGTAACTCCGTGCACGTTAAACGTTCTCCCGCTGACTCTGAATTCCCTAATATCTCAAAAACACAGGACATCTGTTTGAAGAGTTCTTGTTGTTGTTGTTGCCAACACGGCTGGTTCTGACCTGGTCCCAGATCCATATTCACATTGGATCTGACGTACATAAATGAACGTCACAATGTTCACACAGAGGGTAGGAAGAAAAAGAAAAAAAAGACTTTAAAAGTAAAATGTACAGAAAGATACAATTTATTTTCCATAAAATCGATGGTACTTGGGTAAGAAACACAGAATCAGCCGATGGAACGTTAAAAACCAAACTCTTCTGTTGTCAAGACATAAATAACGTAAGTAAAGTTCGTCCCTGAAGTAAAAAAGAGGCTCAGTTAGTTTTTTTTTAACGTGTTCCACCAGAACAAACTTTCCAAAAAGCGAAGTAAAAAACGAGTTTTTTTATTAATTTTTTCCCCAATGAAGACGTCTTGGCACGAAAACTTAAACCGATTATAAAGAATCTGTCGACATAAATCGAAAGCTTCAGTCGATGGAAATCTGTGTTGACGATGCTACGACTGACCTTTTATGCTACTTTTAGAAGCTGCAGGTGCAACAAGTGTCCACCGGGGGAGGTTAAAAAAAAGAAAGAAATTAACAAGATTGAGTTCCCAAGTGTGAATGAATGAACTGTGCCGTGGAGAGAATCATGGACATTTTTTTTCTTCCATTTCTATTCACGTGGACTCATTATTTAATTCCATTCATTCCACCATTTTCCGTCTCGTTCCTTCCGTCGCTGTAAATAGTCGACTTCTTTTCCGCCCCCCCCCACCCCCCCGACATCCGTGGGACTCGACCCCACGTCTGCTCTGCTGTCCTTGAACCTCCACGGAAGTCTTATAAATAAAATGCTTTTTTTTTTTTTAATTACCACATTTCCTGCAGGGAAGTTCTAAATAATTTTAATAGCAGTTTAAAATGTAGTTTTGTGTTTGAGAAAAATATATATTTGGGGAATAAAGTCAATCACATTATTCTGTAAAAGTTCCAGATTGATTATTAACAAATTTAAACTGAGAAAAAGGTAAAAACAAGTGTAATGAGAAGCAAAAGTTAGATTTAAACGTGTTTAAGTCAATGGAGTTTGTGTAGCTGACTACAGATGACTACTAATAGACTCAATAGAATAAACAAATAGACTCTAGAATAAACAAATAAACTCAAGGACTCATTCATTCCTCAGGCTATTAAATTGTACAATTCTGAGTTCGGGGGCAGGAGTGGAGTAAAAGTATCTGGATGTTCTGTTCTATGTTAGTCTTTGTATCCTTTGTCTTGTTATTTCTTTTGATTTACGTCGGTGGATGTTGTCGTTATTTATGAGCCGTCGCTAACAAGCTAACACATTAACTAGATGACCGTAGCGCTGCGGCTACATGAGCGTTTATCGTCATTGACCAACAATACGGATCCACACCCCAGAACAACACATCGGAACACACGACGACATGTGTTGCTCGCGCACTTTAACACAGCACGGGTGGTGCGTTCAAGGAACCGCTGTAGGCGTAGATTGTGAAAATTGATTGAATCTTCAGGGAAAAACTAAATTATTGTGAACATTTTTACGGTGTTTTAATTGTATATTCCCAGTTTTCCACTCGTCCTCCCTCCACCGTTCTCTCACTTCCTCCTCTGTCCACGTTTTAGGGAGGCAGAGAAGTTTTTTTTACTTTGTTTCGAGGGGGGGGGGCAAGTCGACCTTGAGCTTTTGTGTAGCAGACATGCACTTTTGGCTTGACGCCGGGAACACTTGTGTCATTTTACTGTGCGTCGACCTTTGTGCAGCGTTGTGTGTGTGTGTGTGTGTGTGTGTGTGTGTGTGTTGATATTTACGATCCTGAACTTTATTAATCCGACGTCCGTACGCCCAGAAGTTTTCTCAATACCTCAGATTTAAGGCCTGACGTGGAGCTCCAGATCTCTGACATTTATCCACCAGATAAATTAGTTAAAAAGTCAACCGTCGGTAAAACTGTCACCAAACTGAACCCGGCGTCGCGAACCGGTCGGACCTGGTGAGAGACCAACTAGTAAAACAATAATTTACTGTTTTTATTTTATCTGCTGCCGTCATTTTTATGGTCGTCTTTTATGGCAAGATCATGAAAGTGTTCGGTTTAACACACGACTAAAACATTAAAATGCATTTATGTCATGTTTTTGTTTTTTCTGGTCTCTTTTTGGTCTGTAAATTCTGCAACACCAGAGTCAAGTACTTGACAATATTACAAATATATATTCAGGCCACGATTCGATATTATATATTCTGCTGATATATATTTTAATACACTCGGTTAGATTTTATTGACATATTCTTATTGTTCCACTCCATTGTTGAAATCCAAAATATGTCAAAACATCATCTTTACAAAGCCACTGGAGTCGACTATATCCTCTCGTCCTCAGTCATCGTCGGAATCTTATTGTTCCTTGAGCTGCGGAGGACATAATAGCAGCTTCCATCTAGCGACTAAAAGTGTCATTGCAACACCAAATTAAACAAACACCGCTGTTAAATGTAAATAAAAAATTAAAAAAATCGAATTACCTTATTGAACACAAACCATAAAAGTATGATTAAAACATAACCGAAAAAAAAAAATATATATATATATTTTTGTTGATCTATTTTTAAATAAAAAAAACCATACAGTGCTGTGAAAAATTAACAAGAACAAATGTCGGTTAATAGTTGTTTTTTTTCTCAAAGTATCGTTATACATCGTATCGTGATGCGTATCGTCTCAGAATCACCAGGTTCTTGCAGGACTCGCTCCTCAGTCACCAGAGAAGTCGCTGGTGTATCGGAACAGCTTGTGTTTGTAGAAACAAGTCTGTTGTCAGTGGAAGTAACACTTCAACTATAATCTCTACACACTTTCTGAAGCTTAGCTAATGCTTTGGTGAAAGTCATTCTGGCGGCTGCTCGGTGCGTGTAGAGCCTCTGGTGTGTTTCTCGATCCGGCGCCATCAATCGGACCCGGTGCTATAACCTCGTTCTGTAAACCCGACTTTAGCGCCTCATCAGTCACGGTGTCGTAAACCAATTGATAATCCCGCCGAGAGTGCGAGTCTGTCAGCAGCCGTTCAGAGGAACTCTCCGGCTCTTTATCGGATGCGGGCGCCGGTTCTGCCTCACAGAGTAACGACCCGACCCGTTTGGAACGGCCGTTGGTTCTGGTTCCAGGTGAACGGAGGCTCGGATAACATCTGCTTTAATTAAAACCCTAATGCTGGTGGTAGAATTTGAACTTCTCTGCTTTAGTATTCTCGCTGGATTCCAAGATTCTGATCCAGTCTATTAAAGTTCTGATCTCGCTGCCAAAGAGTGCTCCATTAGGCTGACAGGGCTCTTTATTTGGCACCCCAGGAGCCTCCGACATGATAAATCTTTGAAGTTCGCAGAGGCCGATCACAATGAGAGTACGACGTATCATGCACGCACACATTTGAAACAAACTACACACCTCGTGCCAGGAAGCACTATAACTCAACATACCTCTGCCAATGGCACGTGACTATGTAAAAACACCACAATCAATAAAATCGTTTCACGACTATAATAAAAGTTTCATAAAAATCATTTTTTTTAAGTGTTGGACGAGAACACGAGCATGAACACCAACACGATGTGTGATCTTGGAGCTCGACTTCACACAAACACACACAAACTTGTAGTTAATCTTAAAAGGACTGCGTGATGGGACTTGAACCCACAACTATGTTTTGGGTTCTACCCTCAATTCATCTTTCCGTGTCACGTGGTCGTCCGAAGGTTACTTACAGCTGCGCTCATGGCTACATACAAACACGTTTCACAGATTGCGCGTCATGAGTAATGACGACGTCACGTGTGAATTAATGCGGCAGAGGTCGCTCTCCAGCGTTGTGTTACCACACAACACAGACTCACAACAAACGTCGTCAACAAGTCAGCGTTTCATCTTTGACGGGTCAGAACCGAACGCTCTCTCTCACGGTCGGCTACGATCCGCCGAACCTTCTGCCAGAGAGACGGACTCCTGCCACCCAATGATTAACCATGCGAGTGTGTGTGTGTGTGTGTGTTTATTGATCTAGCAGCTGCGTCTGTCTACGGAACATCATAAATCCTGTTGCTGTGTCTGTGCAGCGATGATATACGTGCGGTGAATTCCCCTCCAGCTCTAATGTTTTAATCCAAATAAAAGCCTGGATTTTCATTTGGCTGCACCACACTCGGGCTCCGTGGTCATGTGATCGCAACAGGGCGTTAACTGGTGTTACTTTAGGTCATGTTTGACTCCTGCAGGTGTGTGATGCCTTCAAGTGTTCTTGAGTATAATGGAGACTCGAGTGCTTCAAAGTATAATTTAATACATGTTCAAAATCAACCCATTGTTTTATTTACACAAAGAGTTTGACTTCATAATAATAGCCATTCACAAATATACGTTCTATATTCCTTACTTTTTCATTTGTAGCCTTTTAAATTCAATAATAAAATGTTTATGATTCATTATTGGCCGAAAGTAACAAGGTCGATACTCTTTGGGAATTTTCTTGCGGCACTTACACATCAACATATTCATTTTAAAGTATTGAATTTAAAATGCTATGAATGGAAAATATATATATATTTTTATAATTTAAATGATCATTTCATTATTGGACGTAGAAAATCAAACTTCATGTAAAACAAGATTAATTCATGTTGAAAATGTTTTTTTACTCAATAAAACAAATTCAACCTTTTTAACATATAAAGTATTGAATCAAATGATTCCAGAAATAATTTTGTTTAAAAAAACATAATATTCTGATACAAGATCTAAGTAATGGTTGAGTTGAACGGGTCTGTCTTCTTACAAAGTTAGCTGCTAGGTGGCGCTGTTTCACAGGAAGTGTCTTCTTTGTCTCACACCTGAGATTCATACAGTTGTTCCTCCTCCTCCAGGCTTCTTCTTCTTCTTCTTCTGCCCGGGGTCCTGGACCTCAGGATGTGAGCCTCATGGTTGGACTCAGATCTTGCTCAGGACCACAGACTCTACCGATCCCACGCTCTGTAGCTCCGGACCTCTCGCTGTCGTCATGACGACGGTGTGAACATGTCTAGTTCCGCAGCCATCTTGGACCTCTCCAGCTCGGGCAGGTAGTTCTGGTGCTGGTGTAGTCCGTTGGGTATCCGGACCGACTCTAATAACGACAATCATAATAATAATCGCAGTTTCTCCAATGACGACGATGTAGTGTTGTCACCGGCCCGTCCTGTCTCGCCGTCATGGCCGCCAACACCCCCCTGGAGGACGAGCAGCCGCTCCTGCAGCTCCAGGAGGTGGACTCCAGCCGAGTCTGCAACCGAGTCCTCTCCCCCATCCTGGCCTCCTCCCCCCCGGTGGTCCCCCTGGACCCCGGTCAGCCCATCTGTATCCCGTCCCCGTACACCGAGCTGGGCCACGACTTCACGCCCATCCCCTTCTACAGTCCCACCATCTTCGGCTACGCCGGCGCCGGGATCGCCGAGCACCCGTCCGTCCACCAGTCTCTGAGGCCCTCGCTCTTCTGGTCCGGTCACGGACACATGGGCGCGCCGCTGACCGTGCACCCCTCGCAGGCCCGGCCCCAGCACGGCCAGCCGGGCCAGAACCGCTGGGCCGAGATGTCCCCGGGAGACGGCGGCTCCAGGACCAGGTGGGTTCATCTGCGGTGATACGGTCGGTCTTTGAACTGGCTCTTGTGATGTAAGTGACAACAGAGTAGGTCAAAGGTCACGGCAGCTGTTAATCGTTGAACAAACTGTCAAAAAGAAAAACTTCAAAGGATTATTAAGCCTTTAACCTTTATCTTAAACAAAGAGAAAACGTTGAATGTTTGAAAATCGACAGTGGAAAGAATAAAAAAAAAAAATTGAAAAATCTGTCAATAAGGTACGATGACGATACCATGTACTGCGATACTATAGGAGCAGTATATTTGTAGTATTGCACCAGTACTTGACTTACTGATGAGTCGATACTGTTTTAAAAAAAAAAAAATCATATATATATAAATATATATCCAAGCATGAGCTTTATATGCTGCCGGAGTCGACTGTATCCCCTCGTCCTCAGTCATCTTCTGGATCTCATGGGATTTAATGTTTTGTGAACCTGGTCTAGAAAGACGCTTTAAAAATAGCTATTACTTACTTACTTCCTGTAGCTGCGGAGGAAGTAATAACTGCTGCCATCTAGAGGCCAGAAGATTAATTGCTGTTAAATAACAATACAGTATCTTGGGGGGGGGGGGGGGGAAGCGATATTTATCTATATTTTTGTCATCTCTAATAAAGGTACAACAAAGTAAAATGACTTCAAGTATTTTACTATAAAAGCATGTGTATAATTGTGTGGACGATGCTGGCGGAGGAGGTCTCAGGAGAGCGACGAGCTGGTGGTGTCGTCAGGCGTGAAGACCGACCTGCACTACTGCGCCGTGTGCCACGACTACGCCTCCGGCTACCATTACGGCGTCTGGTCCTGCGAGGGCTGCAAGGCCTTCTTCAAGAGGAGCATCCAAGGTGAGACCTCCCCGACTGTACGGGACACGTTCCAACGTTCACGTCGGCCATCTTTTTTTTTTCCAGGTCACAACGACTACATCTGCCCGGCGACCAACCAGTGCACCATCGACAAGAACCGGCGCAAGAGTTGTCAGGCCTGCAGACTGCGGAAGTGCTACGAGGCCGGGATGACCAAGTGCGGTGCGTTCTTGACCAAACTCTGTTAAATGCCACCATGGGCCGGACGTTCGTTGTTGGAGGTCCGCATGTGGCCCACGGGCTGTCCCAGAAAAGCTGACTCGGCGTTCCCTCCTCAGGGATGCGGAAGGAGCGCGGGAACTACCGTGGCCAGCAGAGCCGGCGAGTGTCCAGGCCGGCGGGTCAGAGCAGGAGCTCGGTGCCGAAGGTGATGCCGGGACCGCTGCCCGCGACGCCGGGCGACCCGCGACCTCCGTCTCTGACCTCGGAGCAGCTGATCAAGCGGATCATGGAGGCCGAGCCGCCGGACATCTACCTCATGAAGGACGTGACCCGCCCGCTGACCGAGGCCAACGTGATGATGTCGCTGACCAACCTGGCCGACAAGGAGTTGGTCCACATGATCGGCTGGGCCAAGAAGATTCCAGGTGTGGCTCGAGGGTTTGAAACCCTCTGAAGAACCCGTGAGCAAGTCTTCACTTCTCATCCCCGTGTCCCTCTGGCCTGCAGGGTTCGTGGACCTGAGTCTCCTGGACCAGGTCCACCTGTTGGAGTGCTGCTGGCTGGAGGTCCTGATGATCGGACTGATGTGGAGGTCCGTGGATCATCCCGGGAAACTCATCTTCTCTCCAGACCTCAGTCTCAGCAGGTACTGCCCGAGAAACACCTGGAACCAGTTTTAGAGAAACTTCGTGTCTAGTGTGTGTGTTTTTGTGTTTTTATTTTGTGTATGTGTGTGTTTTTTGTATTTTTTGTATGCCTTTCTTCTGTATGTATGCGTGTGTGTACATGTTTGTTTTTTATTTTGTGTGTGTGTTTTTTATGTATGTCTGTGTACGTTTTGTGTGTGTTTTGTGCGCATGTGTGTGTTTTTGTGTACATGTACGAGGAAAAAAAAGTTATTTTAAAAGGCAGAAACCTCGAGCAGAACCAGACTCTGTGTTGACGGAGAGACCAGGGAGGGTCACGGAGATGGATGTGTGTCTTAGATGAAGGATTACACTGTTGCTCCGTCAACAGAGATGCTTGTCATTCAACTGTCATCCCACTGTGTGTGCGTGTGTGTGCGTGTGTGTGTGTGTGTGTTGCAGGGAGGAGGGCAACTGTGTTCAGGGCTTCGCTGAGATCTTCGACATGTTGATCGCTGCCACGTCCAGAGTGAGAGAACTGAAGCTGCAGAGAGAGGAGTACGTGTGTTTGAAGGCCATGATCCTGCTCAACTCCAGTACGTCACACACACACACACACACACACACACACACACACACACACACACACACACACACACCAAACGCATGTATGCACCACACCTACACACAAAAAAACACACCACACACATGTACACACCAGAAACACTCACAATAGTACACACAAGTACACACCATGCACACACAATTACACATCGCAATAACACATAAGTACGCACCACACACACTCACACTAGTAAACACCACACATACACTATAACACACTGCTCATACACACTACGCAACCCACACAAGTACACATCGCAAAAACACATAAGTACACATCGCAAAAACACATAAATACGCACCACACACACACACACAGAAGTACACACCACACACACTCGAGTACACACAACACACACACACAAGTACACACCATGCACACACACACTATTACACACCATGCACACACACACACTAGTAAATACCACACATACACTTTAACACTGCTCATACACACAAGTACGCACCACACACACAAACAATACACACACGCACAGAAGTAGCACCACAAATTACAACACAACCACATGAGTAAAAAAAAAACCTCAAGTACACACAAATACACACACACATCAGGTTCACTGGCTTGTGTTTGTGCGTCAGACATGTGCCTCGGCTCGACACAAGGGGGCGACGAGCTGCAGAGTCGCTCCAAGCTGCTGCGTCTCCTGGAGGCTGTGACGGACGCGCTGGTCTGGGTCATCGCCAAGACCGGCCTGGACTTCAGGCAGCAGTACACCCGCCTGGCTCACCTGCTCATGCTGCTGTCGCACATCCGCCATGCCAGGTAGCGTCGCCGTGGTAACGCATGCTCTGGTAGATAACCATAGCAACTGTGTGTGTGTGTGTGTGTGTGTGTGTGTGTGTGTGTGTGTGTGTGTGTGTGTGTGTGTGTGTGTGTGTGTGTGTGTGTGTGTGTGTGTGTGTGTGTGTGTGTGTGTGTGTGTGTGTGTGTGTGTGTGTGTGTGTGTGTGTGTGTGTGTGTGTGTGTGTGTGTGTGTGTGTCAGCAACAAGGGCATGGACCACCTCCACTGCATGAAGATGAAGAACATGGTTCCTCTCTACGACCTGCTGCTGGAGATGCTGGACGCTCACATCATGCACAGCTCTCGCCTCCCGCAGCGACCCGCCGACGCCGCCCAGCCCGACCCCCCCGACCAGGACCAGGCAGTCGAAGCTCCGTAGCAAACAGTCGCATGGGCCGCCAGGAGGTGTCGCCACCGAGCGAGAGGCTCACAAGGGAAGTTTCTCTCTCGGAAGCAAATTAGGGAACAATTGAGACATTTTGAATTCTGGACCGATTGTTGGGAGGTTCTGAACCACTGTGACCACAGACGCCCCCTGCTGGACCTAGTGTTGCGCGTCACTTAATCTGCCTTTTTTTTTGTCTGTATTGCAACTCAAGTGCCATTATTCCCTCCACCCTCTACTGATGGTGACCCGCATCCTGCTGGTCTGCCTGGACGCGTAGAAGTCCGGTCTTGGTTCTGACCAATGAGAAACGTAGAGTTACGTTGCGCCTTATAATCATTTTCGTCCTTGAAAACCAGAATCAGAAAAATATTTTGATCAAGAATCCGAGCTTAGTTCCAGCACCTTCAGGTGCGTCGTTCCCCTCGCCGCATGACCGCTAGCTAGCCACGCTTTAGCATGTTTGCTAGCAGCTATGACATCATTGGTACATGAAGTTCTGAATGAAGGTAATCCTGCCTCTATTCTGAGGTCGAGGGGGCAGCAGCTGAAGTCAAGACACCAAATTCTCCTCATCATGCAACTCTTTCGAGGTTATCCTAGTGAGGGAGGGACAAATTATTTCTAGCAAGTGCTGGGTCTTTCCCAGGACCTCCTCCTAGTCCAGGAGAATTACAACCTTGATGACTCTCCTCTCTGAGGATCAGAAGTTCTGCTGCAAGTCTCTCCTGGGTGACTTCTCTCTATTAGAGTCCTCTCGACCGACGACACAGATCCGTCCGTTTATCTTCATTCTTCCCTCACTCGTGAACCAGACCCCAAGAATTGCCTTGTTAACCAGATTGACGACCACAAAAAACTAGTTCTAGTTTTGAACCCAATGATTTTAAACGACGACTTTCTAGCAAACGTGTTGATTGTTTACACAACTAGAACACAGACCTTCGATTGTACTTTCAAAACGTATCTCCACAAGTATTTTTCTACGTGTCTCTTGACAATCAGGATCTGGTACCAGATCTCCTGCTCTTCACTCGTCTCGTCCTCCGATGCAGTTTTGAGTCAACTTTTGATTCAAGCTAGTTGGACTCACACAGGAGGTCGGAAATGCTAACGTAGCCTAGGTGATTCTGATCCAATCACGTTCACTCAGAACCCCCCTCCTGGTTCCGAACTCTTACCGGGTCTGCCCGGTAACACATAATCCTTCAAAGGACGTCCAACAAACCCGACCTCCAGCTACCCTTAGACAGAAAGTGGTCAGAGACTCATTGACCCGTGTCGTAAATCCCGCTCTTGATTTGTGACATCCCTCTGGCTCCACCGAGCAGGAACACCTTCAGTCCAGATCCACCAAATCAGCAGAAACACCGACAACTATTTCAAAACTTAAAAAAAAAAGTTTTTTGGGGGGAAGTTTGTTGAAGGATTTGAGTTTTGTTCACTCAGCATAATTACGTTTTGATACTGTGATGTTCTCCTGAAACCTCGTCGTGAAAAATCACTGACATGTCGACGTAAAAATTCCGGCAACAAAATTGTTGACACGCCTCAATTGAAAAAAGGACTGTTGGAACTTTTATTTTGAAATAAATCTCGAAAGTTTCTTGAGTCAAGTTTTTTTTAAAATTACTGAACCCATTTAGAAAATATATATACGTATTCAAAATACTCGTACGTGCTTCACGTTTTGGATTTTTCTTTGAGCTTAAAAAAAAAAAAAAAAAAATCAAATTTAAAGAGTCAAAAATGTTTGGACGTGACTCCAGCAGGTAGTTTTGTTGTCATCAATAAGTTAAGGTGGTTGAAGGGGGCCCGTGGCATCACGTGGGCGGGGGCCCGTTGGTGTAGCGCAGCATCAGGTGGAAGGAGCGAGCGAAGTTGTTGGCGTCGGAGCAGCCGGACTCGCTGAGGCACGCAGGCAGCAGACACGCCAGCAGGAGTAGCAGGAGCAGCAGGAAGTGCAGCGGCAGCGCCGCCCAGAGGACGCGACTGAAGAAGGACGGAGGAGGCGACGCGCCGTTCGCGGTGTCCTGCGAATAAAGTTGAATTGAAGCTCAGACGTGAGGACGGATATGGCAGAATGTCTGTGTGTCGAGTCTTCAGAAGGATTGAGTTACTATTTTGGTGACACTATTAAACCAACATGTTTATATTTAATTTAAATAAATGAATATTGTTTTTGTTTAATCTTATTTTAATAATTAAATGTAAAATGTATAAATGTCTTTTTTACATAGTTTCTATTCTAATTCCAAAAATTCAAGATTCTTTAACTGTAAATATATATTTCTTTAAATAACTCAATGATCAATATTTTCAAAATGTTTTCTTTTATTTACATTGAGTTTGTTATTGTTATTCCAAAAATGTAACTATATATATATTTTCATTGATTATTCTTTTATTTGTAGCCATTTAAATTCAATATATAAATGTTCATATAATCGAGTCACCAGACTATACTAATAGAGCACAGAGCTACTTGATCCAATTTCACGGTGACCTTATTATATCAACATTTTTATATTACGTTTAAAAGGCTACAGATGACAAAATTAAACTATTAAAACTATATTGCTGAATTTTTGGAATAAGTACGTAACAAACACTAATTTATTTTGAAAATATTTAAAATTTGATATTCGAAAAACAAACAAAGAACAATTTAACTTTTCATTATAAATTTGAATTAAATTATTAAAAAACAAAAGATCATAAACGAAGAGTTTTCTTTACCAAACGCTGTCGCAGCTTCTGCAGGTCGTCCTGCACGTGTGTGAGCAGAGACGTCACTTTGCTGCCAGTCACGTGGATTTTCTCCTGCGACTCTTCGCTGTCGTCCGCCGCCTCTTCAGGCTGCAACTGCGTCCACAGAGCCTGCAGCGCCTCCTGCTGGACACGACGCTCCTGTAGCTCCCCCTGTAGGTCCTGTGGCACAGATGCAGCATTTGAGACGGTTAGCATGATCGATGGAGGTGTGTACTAGTGTGTGTGTGGTGTGTACTTGTATTTGTATACTAGTGTGGGTATGGTGTGTAATTGTGTGTATGTGGTGTGTAGTTGTGTATGTGGTGTGTACTAGTGTGTATGTGGTGTGTGCTAGTGTGAGTGTGGTGTGTAGTTGTGTATGTGGTGTGGACTAGTGTGTATGTGATGTGTGCTAGTGCGAGTGTGGTGTGTAGTTGTGTATGTGGTGTGTACTAGTGTGTCTTCACCGTCAGTGTGAGGCGGTGTCGTTGCAGAGCTCTAACAGGCGTCTCTAGCTGGTGGATGTCAACAGTGACTGTGTGTGTTGTGTACTTGTGTGTGTGTGTGATATGTACTTGTATGGGTGTTCTAGTGTGTGTGGTGTGTACTTGTATCTGAGTACTAGTGTGGGAATGGTGTGTACTAGTGTGTATGTGGTGTGTAGTTGTGTATGTGGTGTGTACTAGTGTGTGTGGTGTGTAGTTGTGTATGTGGTGTGTACTAGTGTGTATGTGGTGTGTGCTAGTGTGAGTGTGGTGTGTAGTTGTGTATGTGGTGTGGACTAGTGTGTATGTGGTGTGTGCTAGTGCGAGTGTGGTGTGTAGTTGTGTATGTGGTGTGTACTAGTGTGTCTTCACCGTCAGTGTGAGGCGGTGTCGTTGCAGAGCTCTAACAGGCGTCTCTAGCTGGTGGATGTCAACAGTGCGGCGGCGACTCTCGGCGTCATCGAGCCACAGCAGCAGAGAGTGAAGACTCTGATGGAAGTCCTGCCCAGAGACGGGAATCAAACCTGTGACTCAGCTCAACAGCTGACAGGTGGTCATAATGTTTGCGAGTCCTGACCTTGCAGTGCAGCAGTCCAGTCCTCAGACTGGCATCCCACTGTTGGAGTCCAGCACAGACGCGACTCCAGGCCCGGTTCACCAGAGCCAGACGCTCCTGCTGCCCCGGCTGGCTGGGACCTCTCAGGTTGAGGGACAACATGATGGACTTGTAGTACGAGAAATCTCGCTGCTTCTCCTGCACACACGGACCATCAGAACCGACCCACTACACACCAGGACTCCGGTACCTTCAGGTCCACGGCCGCAGCCGTCAGCGCGCTCAAGTGGGCGGGGTCTGACTGCAGGTGGCGCTCCAGCTCGGGGACGGCAGCCTTCAGCCAGGAAGTGACCTCATCGAGGTCAGTCAGTCGGGAGTTCTGCTGGTTGCTGGACTGAGCCTGGATCAGCTCCCAGCGTTCGATCACACCTGCAGACGTCAACGCAGAGGGTCATGTGACGCCTCCGTCATCGTGACATCATCGAGACTCACCCGCCGTCTGCTCCGAGGCCCGCAGGCCCGTCAGACCCGGCTCCTCCGGCTGCTCCCGGTCCTCCAGCGCCAGCGAGACCCGCCTGAGGTCCTCCAGGCTGCAGCCAGGCGTGAGACTTAGCTGTGGACACAAGGGCGTTGGTGGCCTGTGGAGGTTGCGGGTTCTACTCCGGCTTACGTAAGCGGGTTTGAGCGGCATGCTGGTCAGAGTGGGCGGAGCCTCAGACTTCACCGGGAGGTCCTCCCTCTCTGGGTCTGGGTCACCGGCTGGACGCCATCTTGGACCTGAAGAATATGTGAGGATGTTGAGGTTCAAACCTTTGAGCAGGTTTTTAATTCAATATAAAAATGTTTCCACTGATTGGTCGGTTGGCAACATTTTTATATTGAATTAAAAAGGTTACAGATTAAAAAAAAAGAGACTTTAGTCAATTTATTTTTGAATTAATGGAATGTTAATGTGAAACACTATGTGTCAATTTTTGTCAAGAACACAGTAAGAAAATGTGTTTGAAAATGTGTTTGTTTTAGTGTGAAAATGTGTTTGTTTTAGTGTGAAAATGTGTTTGTTTTAGTGTGAAAATGTGTTTTAGTGTGAAAATGTGTTTGTTTTAGTGTGAAAATGTGTTTGTTTTAGTGTGAAAATGTGTTTTAGTGTGAACATGTGTTTGTTTTAGTGTGAAAATGTGTTTGTTTTAGTGTGAAAATGTGTTTTAGTGTGAAAATGTGTTTGTTTTAGTGTGAAAATGTGTTTGTTTTAGTGTGAAAATGTGTTTTAGTGTGAACATGTGTTTGTTTTAGTGTGAAAATGTGTTTGTTTTAGTGTGAAAATGTGTTTGTTTTAGTGTGAAAATGTGTTTGTTTTAGTGTGAAAATGTGTTTTAGTGTGAACATGTGTTTGTTTTAGTGTGAAAATGTGTTTTAGTGTGAAAATGTGTTTGTTTTAGTGTGAAAATGTGTTTGTTTTAGTGTGAAAATGTGTTTTAGTGTGAACATGTGTTTGTTTTAGTGTGAAAATGTGTTTGTTTTAGTGTGAAAATGTGTTTGTTTTAGTGTGAAAATGTGTTTGTTTTAGTGTGAAAATGTGTTTTAGTGTGAACATGTGTTTGTTTTAGTGTGAAAATGTGTTTTAGTGTGAAAATGTGTTTGTTTTAGTGTGATAATGTGTTTTAGTGTGAAAACGTGTTTGTTTTAGTGTGAAAATGTGTGGGTTTGTCAGTTTGAAAATGTGTTTGTTTTAGTGTGAAAATGTGTGTGTGTAAGTGTAAAAGTGTGTTTGTTTTAGTGTGAATATGTGTGTGTGTGTCAGTGAGAAAATGTGTTTTTTTTCGTGTAAAAATGTGTGTGTGTCAGTGTAAAATGGGTTTGTTTTAGTGGAAAATGTGTGTGTGTGAGTCTTAAAATGTGTGTCAGTGAGAAAATGTGTGTAGGTGTGTGCGTAAATATGAAACTGTGTGTGTAGGTGTGTGTGTATGTGTGTGTGTGTGTGTTACTTCTCAGTTCAAAAATGAAGAGTTAAATTTTCAATATTCTGAAGGCTGGACATGGATTCCAAAGAAAACGAGGTCTAACACGACTGAGTCTGGTCCAGAATGATGTGGTTCTGGACCAGTGGATGTGGTTCTGGACCAGTGGATGTGGTTCTGGACCAGTGTGATGGTTTGGACCTCACAGGTCTGGCGTGGTGTGCTCACCTGACAAGGTGCTGAAGTACGAGCCCTCGTCGTCAAGTCCGTCCTCGTCCTCCTCGTCCTCGTGTGATGAAGACCCGCCCACGTCCCCGGTGTGGTCCCACTCCAGGGGCAGAGAGTCCACGCTCACGGGGGTCTCTCGCCCGGACCGGGACAGGGGGGAGGTCAGAAGGTGAGAGGGCGTGGCCGGGAGGCTGCCCAGGCTCCGCCCCAGCCACGGCCGGCCAATCAGCTCCAAGCTGGACTCCAGGGAGAACCCGGAGAGTTCCGGTTCTTCCCTGATCTGAGGAAGTTGAAATGTTCATGAGATCAGTTTGTTCATTCGTTTGTAAAAATACACTTTGATTCTCTTGATGTTTAAAGTGATTTTTAACAGGATTTTAAATCATCTTTTGTGTTTATTTTCATTGTCAGACAAGTCCTCTCTTCACTGCATAAATCACTGAGAGCTTCAGAATGATGGTCCCAGCTCACCGGGGGCTGGCTGAGTCTCTGGTGGAAGCGGACCAGTCTGCTGAACACCTCCTGGCAGTAGGAGTGCAGCTCCTCCAGCTCCTCCTCGATCAGAGCCGCGTCGTCTGGAGAACTTTTCTGGATCAGACCTTCTCCGAAGACGATCAGGCCGTCGATGCGCTCCGTGTTGAGAGTTATCTCCCTCTGGAAGCTCTGCAGGGACACGTGTGTGTGTGTGAGGGACTGTAACAATGTGTGTGTCAGTGAGGAAATGTGTGTGTGTCAGTGAGGAAATGTGTGTGTGTCAGTGACGAAATGTGTTTATTTGAGTGAGAAAATGTGTGTGTCAGTGAGAACATGCGTGTGTCGGTGTGAAAATGTGTGTGTGTGTGTGTGTGTGTCAGTGTGAATTGTGTATATGAAAATGTGTGTGTGTCAGTAATAAAATGTGTGTCTGTCAGTCATAAAATGTGTGTGTTTCAGTAATAAAATGTGTGTTTCAGTAGTAAAATGTGTGCAAGTGTGTGTGTGCGTAAAAATGTAACTCTGTGTGTAGGTGTGTGTGCGAGTGTGTGCATGCGTGTATGTCTGTGTGTTTGTGCATGCATGTGTGCTTGTGTGCATGTATGTGCACGTGTGTGTGCATGCATGTGCGTGTGAGCACTCACGCTGAGCTGCTGGATCTTGTGGTGCACATCACTCTCACAGAAGTGCTCCACGTTGGTGAGCTGCAGGTCCAGCTCCGTCAGCCAGACCAGCATGTTCTCGCGGGTGCTCTCGAACTCCTCCCTCTGACTGGTGAAGTGCTGCAGCAGAAGAAGATGATTTAAACAAACAAACTACTGTGTTTCATTACATTTGACATCAAACTAATGTCATGGATGAAAAACTAAATCCATCAAGTTTTGTTAAAGAGAAAACAAAACAACAAAGACATATTTTTTTCAATTAACTTGTTGATGATAAAAGTCAAAGAAAATGTGATCAAATATTTTACATTTAACATTTGTGATTAAAACTAACATAATTATCATCCTCATCTTCATCACCATCATCATCCTCATCATCTTCTTCATCGTCCTCACCGTCATCCTCATCCTCATCTTCTTAATCATCATCATCATCATCATCCTCATCTTTTTCATCACCATCATCCTCATCATCATCTTCATCATCATCTTCGTCATCACTATCATCGTCTTCTTAATCACCATCATCTTCATCTTCATCATCAAGACAATCATCCTCATCTTCATCCCCTTCATCAGCATCACTATGATCATCTCCTTCATCATCATCAACTTCATCAGCATCTCCTTCATCATCACCATCACCTTCATCATCATCTTCACCTTCGACTTCCCTGTTACCTCATCATCTTCATCCCCTTAATCATCATTAATATTTTCATCCTATCCATCATCATCCTCCTCCTCATTCTCTTTATCTACATCATCATCATCATCATCATCATTACCATCTTAATCATCATTCTCATTTTCATCCTTCTTACCTTCATCCTCACCATCTTCATCACTCTTACCATCTTAATCATCTTCATCATCCTCACCATCATCATCATCATCATCACCATCTCAATCATCATCAATATTTTCTTCCTTTTAACCTTCATCCTCACCATCTTCATCACTCTTACTATCTTAATCATCTTCATCATCCTCACCATCATCATCATCATCATCACCACCATCTCAGTCATCATCAATATTTTCTTCCTTTTAACCTTCATCATCATCATCATCATCACCATCTCAATCATCATCAATATTTTCTTCCTTTTAACCTTCATCATCATCATCATCATCATCACCATCTCAATCATCATCAATATTTTCTTCCTTTTAACCTTCATCCTCATCCTCATCCTCATCCTCATCATCATCACCATCTCAATCATCATCAATATTTTCTTCCTTTTAACCTTCATCATCATCATCTACCTTCAGTCTCCTCAGCACAGCAGCAACGCGGCGGTGCAGGACGTCCCAGCGCTGGTTTCCCTTGTTCACCATGGCTCTGATCTGGCTGGCCCGGTCGGTGCGGTTCTCCCGGGCCAGGCGCCTGTACTGGTTGTTGACCAGCTCCAGCTGGGTCAGCCGCTCCTGGACTTGTCTCTGGAAGCCCTGAGAAGACCACGAAGGACACGGTGAAGCTCGACTGGCTCTGCCGAGCTTCCGGCGCCGGCGACTCACCTCAAACTTCTTTAGTTCTTCTCGGGCCGCCGTGTACTGGACGTCCGAGGAGTTGGGGTTGGCGGCCATGACCTCGGCCATCTTGAGCCAGTCCTCGAAGCGAGAGTAGTCCTCCAGGAACTTACACCAGAGCCTCCACGTCTCCTCGATCCTGAGCCCAGAGAACCCTGTTTATCTTTATTTCCTCTCTCTCCTTTCTTCATCCTTTCTTCCTTTCTCAAGCCGATGTTCCTCCACTTTTCAACTCTAAACATCCCATTATTCTCCAAGTCCTTTTCTCTCTTACATATCAAATCCTTATCTTCTCACCACATGACTTCCTTAACCCACCATCCTTTCTTCAATCTTTTCATCCTTCCTGCCGTCCACCTCCTTGTTCCCCCCCCATCCTTCTGTCTCCTCCCTCGTTCCCTCCTCCTCTAGTTTCTGCTCATGTGGAAACAATTGTGTCGTCATAAATTATTCAAAAACTTCTATTGAATTTTTTTTGTTATTCAAGGTTTCGATGAACATGAATTAATCTTTCAATGAAAAACTAAAATATTAACAGAATGTTTTTCCTCTTCAGTAGCTCCGCAAGAATTATTACATTAGAACTAAATGTTTCAACGAGTGCAAACTTGTTTTTCTTTAAGTATTTTTTAAACTTTTATTCTTCTAATATCTGTAACTAATGTTTAAATGATGAATATTTTCGTCGCCCCTAGAGGTCGCTATTCCCGTGGATTTTGACATGGTTAAAAAAAACAACTCTGATTTGGTCCCACCTGAGGCGGCGGTCCAGGGCCAGGGCACAGATGGCCCTCCAGCGCTGGTCCAGGCTCCGGCTGGTCTCCTGCAGGGAGTCGCTCTCCGTCTCGGCGTTGACGGCGGCGTCCTCGTCCCGCAGCAGGACGTTGCAGAGGCTGAGGACGGAGGCGACGCCCTCCGTGTGCTGGTTGATGTCCCTCTGGAGCTCCTGGACAGACATGAGGACGCGTCACCAGGGGAACCACCAGATCCCAAAATTCAACAATAAAGAGTGAATAATTCAGAGGTGGGCGGGGCCAAGCGAGTGATTGACAGCTGCTCACCTGCTGCTCGGCGAGCCTCTTCTGGATCTCCTGCTGGTGACACACGCTGTAGGTGACGGGTCTGGACAGGTCGGCCTCCACGCGGGACAGCCAGGAACGCAGGTTGCTCATGTTCTTGTCCAGCTGCTGCACCGTGGCCAGAGTCTCCTTCAGCTTCTTCACCCTGAAGACACAAGTGGGTCAGAACTTCTCCAGAACCTCCAGTCGTCTGTCGGTGTGTCGTCAGCGTGAGATGTTTTTATGTTTGACCTTCAACATCAGGATTTTTCCTTCACAAATACCATCTTTTTCAACTCACAAATATGTTTTTCTCATCTTGCAGCTTAAAATTCCACATTTTTAGAATGAAAGAAATGAAAAAGGTAACTTAACAAACAAGAACAGAACCA
The DNA here is from genome assembly GCF_982586985.1 of Callionymus lyra. NCBI lineage: Eukaryota > Metazoa > Chordata > Actinopteri > Syngnathiformes > Callionymidae > Callionymus > Callionymus lyra. Next base: position 23,759,225 of record NC_141830.1, on the reverse strand, counting down.
AGGTCATGTCCTCACATTGAATTCAATCATTTTTGTCAGTTTTTTTCCATTGACATTTCAAATTTTAATATTTTTTTATTTAAATGTTTTTTATTATCACTAAATATATTTTTTAAATAAATGCAATATGTTTTTTTTGTATAATTTATATAAAGAGAAGTTCATTTTTTTTATTAATTTAATTCAATAATGTATGTTTTGAAAGGTAAACAATTTTGATTAAATCATTTAATTGAACAATTTGATAGTCAGGTTGATTTTATTTTAAAATAATATAATTGTATGTATTTAATATATATAATGTAATTTTAAAAAATCGAATATTTTAAAATTGTTTAAATAGTTTGATTAATTAATTAAAACACAAAAATATTGGTACGTCACTTTAATAATGTAAATTATTGAATTTTGAAAAATCCTCTTTATTGAATATAGAATATTAAAGTCTGAAAATATATATAAAAAATGTAATTAATTAACAAAAATGTAATCAATTGTTTAAAAAAAATGCAATCCATCAATATAGAAATGATTGTATTAGTAAATTAAAGTAAGTAAATAAGTAAATTATATATATAAAAAATATATAATGCTTGAAAAACAACATTAAAAAAAGAAAATCAAAGTTTCCAGTTTTTGAACCGTTGAATTGAAACATTGAATATTCTAATGGAACTTCCAAAGAAGCACCAAAATAAACTCAGTTGTGAGTTGGATCCCATCAAAACAGGCAGATATAATAAAATATACAACAAACATGTTGACGAACAAGGATATTCTTGAACATCGAGGTCTAATATTCTGGGAATGTTTCTAATTAACGAACCTCCTGTCGGTGAAAACATTCGGTTCAACTTGAAAATGAACCTCCTGCTCTCGACCTACAACTCTCAGGTGACTCAGAGTCCTGCGTCGCCGTGGCAACCAACCCTCCTGCTCGCTGGCGTCATGGAAACCCGCGGGACAATAGAAGCTCTTTCCTAAGCCTCCAATCCTGAAGTGTGCCCCTTTTCATTTCCTCATTTCATCTTCCTCTGCGAGGGTCTTCAGCGGGCCCATCAGGACCGGGGAGAGGGGGGGCAATGAAGGTCCTGGCAGATCCAGCAAATGAAACTAATGTACAGCAGAGATTTACACTTCGTACCAAACAGGACTTTTATGTTCATGGACTTTGGAGGAGGCGAAGCATGAAGAGTCCAGGAAATGAACGTCTTTGTCACAGAGTATTAAGAGTTCAACGGAACAGCTGCCTGACGACGAGCTGATGAGTCCATGTCCAAACTGAACCACGAGTGTCCTCGCCAACACTCACCATGGAAGAAATGATCTCAAGATCTTAACAGTCCTTTTTATCAACAACCATTTCTCTCGTCAGTATCAATGTTTTATGATTTTTTTTTTTTAATCATGTTAAGGCTGGTTAAGGTTTGGGGCTTTTATTTTGGAATGCACCCTCTCCGAAATCCAGCCAAAACCAGACCATCATGTTTCCAGACCCACAATAAACATGTTTTGGTATCTTTGGCACTGATCAAGAGAGATAAGGTTCGATGTGAAACTACATTTTTAGCTTTTACTTTGTGTATTTTTTTCTTCTATCACCATTTTACAATATACAGAATAAAATGTTTTGTCAAGTTGATGTTTTTGTATTTTCTCAAGGCTGACATAGATTTTTATCTCTACATTTCACGTATTTTTTTAATCATATTTCAACTATTTATTTGCTTTCCTCATGATAATACAAACAGAAGAACTGAAAAAACGCTGAAGTGTAAAGAAGAACATTTTTACAAATGATTACTGACGGAGCAATATCTGGTGATCCTAAAAGGTTGGTAAAAAAAATCGAATACATTGAAAAAAATCCTAAAATAGGATATTTTAACAACCAAAAATGTTTAAAGAGAACTTTAAAATAAGCAATATGATCAACACTATAATTAAATAAAAAAAGAAAAGTAGAGTGGTATGAAGGTATTAAATATTTTATTGTAACAAAAACTAGATATGAAACTATGGGACATAGAAAAAACTTTACAGGGAAAAGTTGGATTGAAGCAATGAAAAGTAAAAGAGTTTGAGAGGAAACGAAAGTCGAAAAGTCAAGAGTAAAAATGTGCTCAAAAGACACAATTTAGTTGTAAAACGAGTCAACATCGATCCATAAACTGAATGAAATTTCCGTCATAAAAGTGTCAATATCCTGACGGGGGTCAGAGGTCAAGCGCGGTCACTCAGGTGTGTTCGGAGAAGTGAAAACCTCTCGCTCGCCTCCACGAGGTTTGTCTCTCCCTCCCGCCCGTCGGTGGCGTTGACGGCGACACAAAAGCAGCGGCGGCTTCACGCTGGGGTCAGACAAAGAGACAAAACCACTCGAGTAAAAGGACACTGAGCTGCAGAGAATGGAGAGAAGAGAGAGGGAGGACCGTCGGTGGAGATGTGGGGCAGCTGGACAGTCTAAGAGGTAAACGATGCGGTGGAACCAACAGAAGTTAAGTTGATCAAGAGATGTTGTTTGAAATGATGTTGACACCAACAGTGTCCAGGCACGAACACTCAGCCACGAGCTAGCTGAACTATCCACAGTTGATCTTGAGCTCCATGATTCGGGATGTTGAGCTAAGAAGCAAAATAAATGTAATGTAAAGAGACTATAAGTGAAAGGAACTTCCTGTTGAGGCATCAGATTGAACCAGGGTGCCCTCTAGTGGAAACTGTTCCCACTTAAACGGTCAAACAATAAGGGCAAATGTTGAATTTTCCTCTACCCGTTCACCAGCGTCACTTGGCCTCCAGAAAATTGTTAAAAAATCCTCTATTGTTCCCAAATCAAACTCTGTTGATGAGTCTTTATATCACAAGACGCTGAGGCTCAGACTCCGCCTCCCTCAGGAAGGACACGAAGGACATATGGCTGCGTCTGAGACTTAAGCATTGTCCCACATGGCGGGGGGAGTGGGGGGGCGGGGGGAGGGGGGGTGGGTGGTCCAGCTCTGGAGCAGGACTGCCCATCTGTCCGCAGGAGTCTGTAATGACCGGGGGCTTAACTCGTCTTCCTGACAGCTGCAGGCCGACGCAGCAGCAGGTGAACATGCTTGTCTGTTTACTGCTGCTGGTTCGATTCCTTGACCACGCAGGCGTCCACAGGGACTTCAATATTTCAGGGATTTACTCATTTCATTGTTCATGTTTTAACAATAATATTTTTTCAGTTTTCAGTGCAGATTTCAGTTGATTAAAGCATTTTTTGCTCTAAAAATCTGCATGTTTTGACTTGTTTTTTACTTCCGTCTGTCGTGTCACGGCAGCAGCTTTAATTGTTTTTTTTGCAATCGATTATTCACTTGTGTTGTTGAATTTTACTTGGATTTAAGGGACTCTTTTTTACAAGACATTTGTTTGCTGGCCTATCAAGCACCGTTATCTGATGCTTGTTTGACCAGGTTAACTTACTTTTGGCAGTGTGGGTCCGTGCCGTATCCTGTTGGAAAATGAAGTCAGCATCTCCATAAAGCTTGTCTGCTGAAGGAACCATGACATGTTCAATGAAGCTCAGTGGTCCAAAGTCCTCTTTTCTGATGAGAGCAAATGTTGCGTTTCATTTGGAAACCAAGGTCCCAAAATGGAGATGCAAACAATCCAAGATGCATGAGGTCCAGTGTGAAGTTTCCTCAGTCTGTGTTTGGAGAGACATGTCATCTGCTGGTGTTGGTCCTCACTTGATTTAAACGTCTTATTGACCTATAACAGTACACGGTCATATCTACGTGGTCTATGGATAACCTTAAAGTGTTTTTTTTTATTTTAGTTTAAGTTTGAGTAATAAATATTAGTACAAATAATACAATAATACAAATATTATTACTTATTTATGACTTTTTGAAAGTTTGTGTTTCTATTGAAAATAAGCTTTATGCCTACAACTTCTGTTTCTGAGAAGAAAAAAGGTCACACCATATCTTCATTCTTCAGCATTTTTCATATTAATAAAATAACCCCAGATATGGCTGATGAATGGGTCATGATGGTGAGATTTATCAGATCTTGGTGCCACCTTTTAATTTGCCGTCTAACTTCAACTGGACTGAAGAGCTGCTGGACTCCTCGGGGCCTCCATTGAACAACCAGATAACATGATCACGAATCATGTCTTTAAGGTCAGATTTGAAAAAAGCTAACACGTGAAGAAGAGAGAGGAGCAGGACTCACCGCGCCTCGATGTGATGGAAGAGATTGTGCCAGCGCTGGTGGACCTCCTGCAGGGAACCGTGGACTTGGGTCTGCTTGGCTTCATCGCTGGCCATCAGCAGCTGCTCGCCCAACTGCTTCAGGTGACTCTTGTTCTCGCTGAACAGGTTGATCTCCTCCATGCAGTCCTGCAACACCACGATGAAGTTAATTTCAAAAAATACTTGTCATTTCATGTCATTTTTAAATAAGCAACATTTATTCTATAAACATAGCAGCTGACATTTGACCGTTACAGACTTTTTTTCTGAATTTGAGTAAAAAATGTGTCTCGTACAAATAGTAGGCATTAAAAAAAGAAGAAGAAAAGTTACACGAGGCAGAAGAAGACTACCGATTGATTGGAAGTCATAAACTTAAAAACAATGAAGTGACTTTAATACACTTAAATGAACTTAAATGTTTTTAAAAGAAAGAAGGAAAACCAAAAAGTCAGTTGCACATCATTGCAACATCAATAAATAATTCACTTTAAAAAATAAAATTAAAAATTAACTGACAGATTAATATTTCAAAGGCAAATAGAGGAAAAAGAAGTTGACTCTCAAAAGTAAAACCCAACATATAGAGCTGGACACAAACGTGATTTCTAGAGAATTTTGAGGTCAGACCTCGTACGTAACTGCTCCAGAATTCGTTTACACGTCAAGATATTTACTCTAAAGAAATAATGAACTGTCAACGGATCCATTCCAAACCGCCGTCGTCAAAACTCTCCTTCCAGTGAGAAAGATTCAAGCACCCTCAATATCAAAAACATAAAAGAAACCTCAGGAGCACCGAGCCACTGCATACTTCCACCAAGGAGCTCACTCCACTTAATAATAAACACAGCAGACAATAAAACAAGTAAAAAAAACTTGATTCAAGATTCAAGAAATGTGTTGGATCATGATAAAAACTTCCTGATGGGGAATAAAACTCACAACTCTGAAACATGTTGTTAAATTAACAATAACAACCTTGAAACCTTTAAAGTCACCAAAATAACAGTTTAAACTTAGCGAGGTTCAAGCTACAGGAACAGTTGATGAGTGGACAGCTCAGTTGTGACGTTAAACTAAAGAGTCTTTTCTCAGTTCTCAAGTCAATTGTGTCATCATGTCAAAGCAACACGTACCAGACAATCAACGCCTCGTGTAAACGAGGTAGACATGACAAAAGTCATGCAGCAGAACAAAAACAAGCAGGACTCCAGGTCAGCGCGGAGGTCGACTCCTCTCACCTTCTTCAGCTTCTCCACCATCTCCTCCACGCTCAGGTCGCCGCGGTGACACGCCTTGTTCTCCATCTGCGTCAGCCACTCGCAGAACTCCTTGTTCTTGTCGTTGAAGATGGTCCAAGCGCTGAGGCGGTCGGCGATCTCCTGCTTGCGCGACGACACCTGCGAGAGCCCGCAGAGGTCAGAGGTCAGTCTGAACATGGGTTTCTGCTGGACCAGCATCACGACCCCGACACCAATCAGATTACAATGTCGCCGACTCTCACTTGTTCCTCGCGTTATGAACATTTTCATAGAGGGTATGAACGAGACCCAGACCCAGCAGGATCACATAATCTCTCCATAATCTGGGAGGATTGGAGCCCATCCAACAGATGACAGACGAACCAGAGTGGAGGTCGTCGCTGCTCTTTTGTCTGCTGCTGTATTTTAGCAATAAGTGGCGTTCATGAGCTTCTAATGAGACAAGCTTTGCTTTTTATTTACACCCTGTGGACCCTGGATGGTCCAGGAGGGCGGAGAGAACCTGTCAGCCAAGTCAGGACTCCATGTTTCCCCCCGGGACAATAGAATCCCTCCATCTCTGCGGCCTTGCCGGACCATCTGCTTGCTAATTCCTGCGCCCCCCGACCCCCCTGCAACCTGTTAGACCATGCAGTGGAACCAACAGAAGTTTAAGTTTCCAAGGTGGATTAGTTTAGTGTTTTTGTAAAATGAGGATCAGAGATTACAGATGTCAACAGTTATGCTTTCAACAAAAGTGATGTTGGGTAACAAAGTTTTGTCATTTTAAAACATGGGTTTATTAGTAAATGAATCAATGAATTGCATAATCAAAATAAATCCAACTTGTTATAACATTTTAAGATTTGTTTCCCATAATACAGTATATTCTTTAATATACATATTTGCTCAATTTCTTCGGTAATAAATGTTATTGTTTCTAATAACACAGATTATTTACAAAATAGTATTTTCTTGTGATTGTTTTAATTTCCTCCATTATGTTAATTTATTTTGTAATTTATTCGTCATTTGATCTGAGAAACGAGTACAACATTTTTTTTTTATCCTCATTTGAATCCATTTTCCTCGCACTCTTCTATCTTATAAACAACTTTTTGTCTTTTCAACAGGAAGTTGACAACAGTTTGTTATTGTCAACCCAACATGACAGACATTATGTTAAGAAAACTATTTTTAAAACGTTTTTTTTTCTTCCACAGCGAACAAACGTGTGTTTAATCTGACGCTATTTTTAAACTTAATCCCGGGAGATTTATTTTCTGTTTTCGCCGCTTCTGCGAAGAACAACGTCAGAGGTTTGTTTATGACTCGTCGAACAGTTACTGATGTCATGATGTGTGACGATCCAAACATGGCCGCATCATTACAATAGTCTCTGAGGTCGTGTGTCGCAGGTGGACTTAGACCTGGTCACGTGACCAATTAGTATCGCCGAGTCCTAATTACTTCATAACTGCAGAACAAGAGCGTGTTTGTGTTCCTGCAATGACCTCAGGAATGTGAGACAACAGAGCCGATGAATCAGGGAGCAGCATCATGCAGGATTTCCAACTCGGATTTGGTCAAAGAGTTATGGGATGATCACTCAGCGGAACGACTGAGACTTTCACTTTCCTCAACATCTTCTCTGCTTCCCCTCAAAGTCTCCTCCTCCTCCCCAGCGACTCACCTTCAGACATAGCTCTTCCCACTGTCCGTGCAGCTGCTCCAGCTGCTGCTCCAGCAGGGCCGAGTCGCCGGTCATCATGTACCCGGTCAGGTCGGCCTTCAGCCCGCCCGCGTCCCGCAGCCCGCAGGACAGCAGGTGCAGCGAGATCTCGGAGTCCTGCATCGCACACACAACAAGTGGGTTAATGAGGCGGCAGTCCGGCGGCCAGGAACATGCTTGTCTCGTCCTCGCCGTCCCTCACACTGAGCGTCCCGATTAAAGGGCTGTGGACGGGACAGGGGAGGGGGAGGGGAGACGGGGCGCTCAGGGGGAGGGGAGTGAAAGCATGGGGGTATGAAACAAGGGGAGGGGTGGGTATAATGAATGGAGGTGGTGGGACAGGGGGTCAGGGGCACGAGGAACTTTGTCCACCGATGACCACCATTTGAAATATTTGGCGCCTCTGAAGGGCGTGTGTGTTGTTAGTGTGTTAGCGCCGACAGAAATGTTCCAGGCAGACGCTGAGAGAGCAAAATTCTTGTATGATTTTAACGTGTTTGTGACGACTTCTCCTGCTATAAATGGATATATATATATATATATACATATATATATATATATATACTTATTAAAGTAAGTCAATAAAATAAAAGTTAAAAGTTGTTATTCATTCTTGTTCACAATGAAACAGCTAATTCACCTTCGATACAAAGTTTAAACTGGTTACATTTTTTTAACTTCCCGTGTTCTTAGGCAGAAAACGTTCAAGTTGTGTCCATAAATATGTACGTAAGTGTGTATTTGCTGCATCCGGATATTGTCAGTGGTGAATTAGCAGGTTTAACATATGATTGCGTGACTTGAATATAGTTGGGATTCCGAGTCCAACTGCGTTCGCAGTGTTTTTGTCAACACTATACAACAAAACTGACGACGTAGAACACAAGTCCTAGTTCATCAAGAATATCAACATTTTGGGATTGAACAAGTACACGTGCCACAAATCTCGAGAAACTTTCCCTCACAAAACATCCAAGATGAGAAAAACATTCATTGGAATTTCTATTATATTATTATTTATAAATGTATCTGCGAATCCAGCAAATGTCTTTTAAAATGATCGATACACACTGAGTTTAACTTTTGATAATCTCATAGTTTTAATCAATTACAAATAGTAACTCATGTTTCCATGTTAACTTTGTTCAATCTGGGATATTTATTGGCCTTTTCTTTGCATATTTTGAGAGACAAATTAATTTAACATGAATTATTGATTAAGAATGAATGACATTATTATTATTACATAATTAAACTTTGGTTTCTATGTTATGCAAGCTTTTCCAATGATATCACCGTAAAGTGGGGTAAATATTAGGCAGGTTATCACATTTTGAAAGTCGGATTTGTTAAAAAAAAAAAACTAAAATATTGAACCTATTATAGAAATTAGTTAATTTGGGTTTTAATAATCCATAACTATCCTAATATTTACACAGTAAAATGATTTCTATATCACTAGAATCGTCTTAAAATGTTACACACATACCTACAATGTGTAGCGAAAAGCTGTGTAAGCTACATGTTGTTTAGCTGATGCTAGCCAGCTATATGCTCTGCTAGCTAGCTTTGATGCTAGCTAGCTTTATTCTAGCTGAATCCCCTACATTCTCTTAAAGTAATTTCTTATGTTGGATTTTAACAGAATGAACTAGAGCCCAAAGGTTTACCAAACTAGGTATTGTTGTTTGGAGCAAAACAAATGTTTCTCCTAATAATAAGTGATGGAAACTTGGCTGAGGAAAAAAAGCGTTAGCATCAGCTAATAAACACAGAGCTAGCACATATAGCTACATATTTATGGATTAAACTTTAATAAATAGAGTTTGAAATTGAATCTGCTGGTGTTTGACTTTGTTTTGGAGAAACATTGGTTTATATTTGTAGTTTATTAACCCGACGGGAGCTTCTCACCTGGACCAGCTTCTCCTCCTCAGACTCCTGCGACGTCAGAGTCGTCTTCAGCTCGTCCAGCTCGGACCCGACGCTGCTGACGGACGTTTGAAACTCAGTCCATTTCTGTCCGAGAGAAAACAAGAGTTGAAACAAATTGTGAGCTGGGACTCCAACACAATCAGGTGGTCATAATGATATGCAACATTTTTATTATATATTCATTGTATTTTCTCAAGAGGACTCCATCACAGATCCGGCGTCGGCCCGGCAACGACTCGTCCATTAGTACTTAGAAGCGCTTCTTCTGACGCCATGTTTCCCGGAACAAGGCTGAGTCAGTGTTCATCGCAGCGTGACCGGAGCTTTTATGAACGTTTGGAGATTTACGGCGTTGTAAAAAACCATCTCCAAAAAACACTCCAAGTCGAGAAAATAAAGAATAAAAAGTTACGGCCTGGACGCGACGGCTTTTAATCCTAATGTGCTGGAAATGTTGAAGGACGGAACCGACGAAAGGAAGAAAAGAAGGAAACGCAAGCACCGCCGTCGTCCACTCTGTCGGCCTCGGCTCTTTATCTCGGCCAATTTCAATATTCTGGTTGGAAAGAACATTTCAATTCTATGTTTTTTGTGCCACGGATTATGAATTATTCATCACAACTGCTGTTATTCTTTCATTCAGCTTCAATTTTGTCTTCTCCCAATGATTTGCTACGATGCTTGTTAAGTAGATAACCTGCTACAAAATATAGTATTAAAGCTCTTATTTCTGCTTTAGATTTCTTTATTTTACCAATTTATTTCCTGATGTATACAATTATGACGCATTCAACCATCATTTCCAGTAATTTCACCACAAAAATGATAAACATTTAATTTCCCTCCTAATTTAACATACAAAGAAATATTTCTTATTACCCTTATTTCTTAAAAATCACTTTTAACTAATTATTAATTTCAGATCTTTGATAAATTATATTTGTCATATTTTCATATTTAATACCATTTCCACTTATGTGGTGTTTTTATTTCTTTATTTAACAAACTTCCTCTTATTATTTATTTACTCAAAAAATGTATCTTAATTTGAAAAAAAGATTACTTTGATTAACTTATTAACTAAATAAATGTAATATTAAATAAACGATCAATCATTTGTTTTAAGATTTTTCCCCCAAAGAATGTGTGTCAATTAATAATAATAATAACTAATAATCAGTTTTTACTTAAAGTTCAAAGCAAATTTAATTACACGTCTTTCTTTGTCTTTTTAATTCATGCTTTGTTTCATTATTTCAATTATGGACATTTACGTGATGCAAATACATGCAAGTATGTAGGAATATTCACTAAAAAACATGTTAAAGAAAATAACAGTTATAATATTTATCCAATGTTGAATAATTAGTTCTTAGAATTAAATATAATATAATAAATTAAATATTAAACTTTAATTTAATTATAACATAACGAACACTTGACTTTCAGTTAAATAATTGTATTTTTTATTCTTTAAATACATGAAAAAGTGCAAAATATCCTCAAAAAAGCAAAATTCTGATTAATTGTTTTTTGGGGGAAAGTTGTGATGACTCGTAAAAAGGGGAGAATGTTGTGCGTTTTATTTTTCTACAGTCGGTCCAGGAGGAGAAAACCAGCTGGGGATGTGGATCAGCGCCGGATTGCGGCGGCTCTATGATCCCTCGCCACAGTCGTGGGATCAAACCCTGGATGTGGGTCACACCGAGCGTGAACGATAATGCGGACGCACACGCCGCGTTGCGGGTTCTATTCCCTCTGAGCTTCATTCACTGGTTTAAGGTTGTAATCCCGGTGGTGAAACCTGGACTGTCCTCGGATCAGGTTTAATCAAAGCCACTCCAGGGAGAAGAGAACCTTGTATTGATTTATCTTGAATCAGGAGGAACTTGCAGCTGATGTTTGTAAAACAAGTCTTAAAATCAACGCAGTGTTGAGGCTGTCGTGGACGCGTCCCACTTGTGCTCAGAAAGAGAACACTTTAGAATCGCCTTAACCCTTGCGTTGTCTCTGGGTCAAGGTCACCCATAGGCCCAAAAACAAATGTGTTTGTGGTATCCCTTGTGTTGGCTATGGGTCAACGTGACCCGAAGGCCCGAAAACAAATGTGTTTGTGGAAGGCCTACAAATAAATGTGTTTGAGGTATCCATTGTGTTAGCTCTGGGTCAAGGTGACCCATAGACCCGAGAACAAATGTGTTTGATGTATCCCTTTTGTTGTCTATGGGTCAAGGTGACCCAAAGTCCCGAAAACAAATGTGTTTGTGCTATCCCTCGCGTTCTCTGGGTCATGATGACCCACAGGCCCAAACATAAATGTGTTTGTAGTATCCATTGTGTTGTCTCTGGGTCAAGGTGACCCGAAGGCCAAAACATAAATGTGTTTGTGGTATCCCTTGTGTTGTCTCTTGGTCAAAGTGACCCAAAGGCCTGGAAACAAATGTGTTTGAGGTATCCCTTTTGTTGTCTTGGGGTCAAGGTGACCCGAAGGCCCGAAAACAAGCGTGTTTGTGGTATCCCTTGTGTTGTCTCTGGGTCAAGGTGACTTGAAGGCTCAAAAACAAATATGTTTGTAGTATCCCTTGTGTTGTCTCTGGGTCAAGGTGACTTGAAGGCCCAAAAACAAATGTGTTTGTGGTATCCCTTGTGTTGTTAAAGAAGATGAGCAGATATTTTCTTAAAAATCAGATGGACACAGACTATGTTGACATCATCAGGCATGAAAGTGTTACTGTTTGTTAATTGTCGCATTAGAAAAAAAGTTTTTAAATTGAAATACTGACAATTACAATCTGTATCATGGGAAAAAAGTGTTGTATACAGAATATTTGTTTAAGATGATGGCTGTACAGAAAATAAAATAATTAAATAAATCCAAATGAAATGGAATTAGATGAATGCAATAAAGTAAAATATATAAAAAGTAAATAATAACAAAGACAAATAAAAAATAATTAAAAACGAATCTTGATGATTTTCTTTTAAATGTACATATAAACAGAGATAACTATTATCATCTTCAAATAAACAGTGATTCTTTGGTTGTGCTGGTTAAACATCAGGCCAGAGAGGAGTGAGTCACCTGAGCAGCCGAGCGGATCTGGACGCTCCTCTGTTCCAGCCTCCGGCTGGTGCGACTCCAGGCGTCCTGCAGCTCCTGCAGCTCGGCCTCACACACACCCCGGCCGACCGGCAGCGTGACCGAGAGTGCGCCAGAGTGACGCGCCAGAGCGTCCGCCGCTCCCTGGAGACACACGGAGTGAAGTTTGCAACGTGTCGAGTGAAGGAAGGATTGCGAAAAGGAAACCAGATGAAAACCAAATGTTTGACCTCATTTTAAAACTCAAGACATAAAACCTTACGAGCTGTTGTTGATGCAGCGAGACGGAGCGTCAGCTGAACCTCATCTCAAACCACATGATCCTTCTGTGTCTCAGTGAAGACCAGGTAGAGGTCATGTGATCTAAATTATTATCCTAGAATGATGAAATGCATGTTGGGAGTTTTCAGTAAATGAATGAGTTTAAAGTTTTCCTCTTTTTAAAAACGGGATTTTACAAGGAAGGGCGAGTGCAGCTACGTTTGTACTGGATTTAACACATTTTGATTAGGGACGTGAGAAAATATCCATATAATTTTGGTCTTTGAATCATATATTTTTTGATGGTTCTTTTATGGTTTAAATAAAGTGTTTAAAAAAATTTGACAAATTCGTTTTTTTTTTAATTTCAAAATAACGTGAAGATGTTCACAGCGTTTGTACATTTTTGTGTTGCAATATAATCAAAGCCACTAGATGGCAGCATCCATTATGTCCTCCGCGGCTAAAGGAACAATGAAATCCCGTACAATTATGGACTCCAGCAGCTTTTAAAGCTGATTTTTGGAAATATTTAGGTTTCTAAACAATATAAAGTAGTTACGACTTCGTCAAGAGTCGTGTGGTCTGTAAATTCTGCAACACCAGAGTCAAGTACTCGACAATACTACACATATATACTTTCTTAACAATCTACTTATGATTGAGATTAGAATATTTTCATACCTAAATTTGTTAATTTGAGGAAAAATAGAAGCTAAACAAGTCAACGTTACAAACACGTGAGGGATGTTGACGACAAACCTGTATCGAACAAAATCAAACCACAGGAAGTAAGAATTATGTTTTTTTACTCGTCTTATTTTTGTCATTTTTTTTCAAGCATGTGGTTTGAATAAAGACTAAGAAAATACAAGTCAGAACGGACCTGGTAACGGTCCACACCAGTCAGCAGCTGCTGCAGTGTCATCTGCTCGGGACCAACAGGGGGCAGCGCAGAGTCCACTTCCTGCAGCAGCCTCCGGATGTGCCTGCAGCGCCTCCAGTGGTCGAGCTGTTGTTTAACACGCTTGTGATGCTGCAGCGCCGCGACCTCGCACCGAGTCCACGCGTTTGTCAGCGACATTAGCTCGGACCTGAGGAGGAGCAGGAGTGAAGCATCACGACAGGTGGGAAGAGAAAAGTCATTGTTTAATATTTAAATTGAATAATTTTGTATAAATAATGGTTTATTTGTTTTTATTTAATAATTTGATTCAATCATTTTGTATAAATAATGGTTGGATTTGTTTTTATTTAATAATAAAATTGAATAATTTTGTATAAATAATCATTTGAATTAGTTTTTGTTTAATAATTTTGTTTAAATAATGGTTTTATTTGTTTTTATTGAGGGTCGATTTTCTTGTTTTTTAATAAGTTAATTAAAACGTTTTTTTTTTTTTTATCCAATTCATATAATTCAAAATACTTTTAATTGTTTTCTTCGCAGCCTTTTAAATTACATAAAAATATATATGTTAAAGATGTTGCTATAAAAGCTCCTCCATGACTGGATGAAGAACTGACCTCTCGTCCTCAGCAACTCGTCGGTGAAGGAGTCGAAGAAGAAGTTCTCCCGTCATCAACTCTAGTCCCAGTTCCTGCATCAGAAACAATGGTTCAATAACATTTTTAAAATAATATTCAAAATATTTGTTTTATATAGAGCAGAAAAACTTTTTCAATGTTCCATTTCATGCTCCTAATACCAGCAGTTTATGATGTTTGCTGATGATATTGTGATCTGTTGTGAGACGAGGTGAGAGAAATGGAATGAATGTGTGAATGAGAGGAGAGACATGAAGAGGAAGTATATTCATGTACTTATACCATATATAGACATATTACACAAACAAGGATAAACGTAAATACGTACGTGATGCTCTGCGACCACATCCTGAATGTTAGCGTCTCTTCTGGACGAAACCATGTGATGGATCTTCTCTGTGATCGACTGTAAGGCCCGACACTTGTGAGGGAACTCTAGTGAACTCAGACTCTCCGTCTGTAGCTCCCTGTCCGAGAAAACATTGAAACTAAATTAAACAGATCTAAAGACGTCGGTCGTGAGACACTCGGAGGAGATGAAGTGAACAATCCGTCCTCCGATCAGGACAAACTCTCACCTGTAGGTGTCGCACAAGAGCGTCACGCTGCTGCTCCAGCGTCCACTGAGCGCGTGCAGAGTCTGGTGGACGCTCAGAGGAAGATCCTGCAGGTGGAGCAGAGACGGGAGGAGTCCAGAGAGCTGCAGGATCTGCTGCTGCAGGAGGAGAGTTCAGGTCAGAGCATCTTCTACGGTGGCTGGGACGTACAAAACTAACTCTGGAGCAAATAGCAAAGTCAATAAACAGAGTAGTTTGTGATTGTCTTCCACGAGTTTGTAAATAAGTTTATTTTATCGACATTCGGATAGATAACGTAAATATAAAATAACAGATCTTAAATAAAGGAAAATAAACATAAACAATGAGTAGAGTAAGTAATAAAGTTAGATTATTTTTAATATGTTTTTTTTTACCCATTAAACATAATAATATGCTTTTTTTATTTTTATTTTAATCCATTAGCAGCCCTTTAGGACCATATCGTTCAACTAGTAAATGTATTATACACTAAATTAAAAAATTTATATCATAAAAATGTTTAAGTCTCAGATCTTTGATCCAAACTGACACTAAGATGTGTTAATGCTAACGAATGTTGATGCTAACGAATGTGATGCTAACAAGTGTTGATTGTAACAAGTGTTGATGTTAACAAGTGTTGATGCTAACAAGAGTCGATGCTAACAAGTGTTGATGTTAACAAGTGTTGATTGTAACAAGTGTTGATGCTAACAAGTGTTGATGCTAACAAGAGTCGATGTTAACAAGTGTTGATGTTAACAAGTGTTGATGCTAACAAGTGTTGACGCTAACAAGAGTTGACGCTAACAAGAGTTGATGCTAACAAGAGTTGATGCTAACAAGTGTTAATGTTAACAAGTGATGATGCTAACAAGAATTGATGCTAACAAATGTTAAGTAAGTAAGTAAGTAAGTAATATTTATTTATATAGCGCTTTTCGAGACCAGGGTCACAAAGCGCTTAGACAATCAAAACAATACTCAAAACAGTACATACTTTAAAGATCAAGATAATACTGAGAACAACACAGGAGTTCGAGAAATTCAAGGAAAAGCCTGAACAAATAGCAACGTCTTAAGGTGTTTCTTAAAAGAGTCAGTAGACTCCATCAAGCGCAAAGAGAGAGGAAGATCGTTCCAAAGCTTAGGAGCAACAGTCTGAAAAGATTTCTCTCCTCTGGTCCTGAGCCGTGTGCGTGGAACCATAAGTAGATTCTGATCCACAGACCTCAGAGCCCGAGCTGGGGTGTAAGGCTGGATCAGATCAGTGATGTAAGGAGGAGCCTGACAATGAATAGCTCTGAAAGTAAGAACCAGAATTTTAAAGTTGATCCTGAAAGAAACTGGAAGCCAGTGAAGAGTATTAAAGATCGGAGAAATGCGAGTTCTCCTACTTGAGTGGGTCAGAATTATCGCTGCAGAGTTCTGAATCAGCTGCAGGCGAGACAGATCCTTCTTGTTAAGACATGAAAACAAACTGTTACAATAGTCCAGACGAGAAGAAACAAACGCATGGATTACAAGCTCCAGATCATGTTCCGACAACATTTTCCTAAGTTTAGAGATTTTTCTCAGTTGAAGGAAACAGTTTCTGGTCAGTTTTCTGCAATGTCGAACAAGAGACATGTCTTTATCAAATACAACACCCAGGTTTCTCAGGCTCAGTTTGACAGACTGACCTAAGTCACCCAAGTACTGACTCAACCCTGGGATCTTATCATCAGGAGCAATCACCAGAGTTTCAGTTTTGTCCACATTTAGCTGTAAAGTGTTTTCACTCAGCCATTGTTTGATTTCTAGCAAACAATTGACTAAGCTGTTCAGCCTTTGGGGCTCAGTTGGGTCAAAAGAGCAGTAGAGCTGGATGTCATCAGCAAAAATGAGATAAGAAACATCTGGAAATCTCTGAATGATTTTACCGAGGGGAATCAAGTACAGCAAAAACAATAAAGGACCCAGAACAGAACCTTGAGGGACTCCACACAACAGATCTGCCGATTCAGACCTCATTTGATTGGCAGATACACTAAAACTGCGCCCAGAAAGGTAAGATGAGAACAATTCTAACACAGACCCAGACAGTCCCACTTCATCCCTTAGTCTTCTCAGCAGGATCTGGTGATCAACTGTGTCAAAGGCTGAGGACAGATCCAAGAGAACCAGAACAGTGAATTTACCCGAGTCAGCCGACATCATGATGTCACTGGACACTTTCAATAAAGCTGTCTCCGTAGAGTGATGTTTACGGAAGCCAGACTGAAACTTCTCATGGATGTCGCTCTGATCCAGGAACAAAGACAGCTGCTCAGACACCACCTTCTCCAAGATCTTGGACAAGAAAGGGAGCTTAGAAATAGGCCTGAAATTACTGAGGTCAGTTGGGTCTAAGCCTGGTTTTTTGAGCAGAGGCTCCACAATGGCATGTTTAAATGCATTGGGAAAAACCCCTGTGGAAAGGGAGAGGTTCACCATATTGGTAACCCAGGGGCCAATTACATCAAATACTTTGATAAAAAGCCTACAAGGAAGGACGTCATCTGAGCAAGAGGATGGTTTCATCTTGTTCACTAGTGCCGAAATATCACCCAAAGATACAGCAGTGAAGGAGGACCAAGAGGAGGAGATGGGCTCAGAGACAGTAGGGGTTCCAAACAAAGGGGGAGAGATTTTCTCTTTGATCAATTTAATTTTGTCAATGAAAAATCTCAACAATGCATTGCTGTCAGCTTCACAGAAGACAGGCGTGATTTGAGGAGCAGGAGACACAAGAGAATTAATCGTGTCAAACAAAACGTTGGGGTTTTTCCTATTTGCTGCTACCAGTTTTCTGATGTAATCAGATCTAGCAGTTTGTACCATCTCATTGTAAGAAGTCAACAGATCCCTGAGGTGAAGTCTGTGCACCTCAAGTTTAGTGGACTTCCAGAGACGCTCAGTCTTTCGACAAAGTCTCTTCAGACTCAGGAGATCTTCATTTGTCCAAGGGCACCGTTTTTTCTGAATTTTCAAGTTCGATTTAACAGGTGCCACTTGATCCAGTATTTCAACACAATGACCAGTGAAACAGTGAATCGAACTGTCCACGTCTGTGCAGTCATCAAAGGAAAGAGCGTCAAACATAGCAGAAAAACTGTCTGCAGTATCGGCTGAGATGACACGCCTCTGAGACCTAACTTTCAAAGGCTTAGGTTCAGGGATGAAGTCCAGGTTAAACAAGACAAGAGAATGATCACTCAGATGGACATCATGTACAGATACATTAGAAATGTCCAGGCCAAGAGTAAAAACTAAGTCTAAAATGTGGCCTTTTTGATGAGTGGGTTCAGAAACATGTTGCTCAAAATTAAAGGCTTCTGTTAAAGTTAAAAGTTCTTTAGCAGAACAAGATGTGACGTCATCAACATGAAGATTAAAGTCTCCAAGAATAAGAACAGATTCCATTTGAATAATGGAAGATAAGAAGTCACTAAAGTCTTTAAAGAACACCGCCGCAGGACCAGGCGGGCGGTAGATTGACACACAATAGAAAGGTCTTGTAGAACCAACCAAGATCATCTGAGATTCAAAAGAAGTGAATTCCTGTGTCTGAATCACTTTGCAAGAACAACTCTCCCTAAAAACAGTAGCAAGACCTCCCCCACGACCAGAGAGGCGAGGCTTCCCCAGAACAGCGCTCTCTACTGGACAGAGTTCGTTCAGATGAATAAACTCTTCCTCTCTCTGCCAAGTCTCAGAAAGACATAATAAATCCAAATTAACTCTTGTGAAAAGATCATTAAGAATAAAGGATTTATTAGTAATGGAGCGAACATTAAGAAGTCCCACATTCAGCACCGATGACGTCACTGACGACGCCGCGTCACTGACAGGCGCGCAGAGCAGGATCTTTTGAAGCGAACAGCGGTCACGTGGGAACCAGCTGTCACTGAAGTTCAACTCGGTAGTAAAAGCCGAATTAAAGAGAGGAAATGAAAAAATCTTACCACCTTTCGTTGAGGTCTGGACAGACGGCAGTGCTGATGTGTCGTCAAGCTCTTCAGCGAGAGGAATGTCGATCAAACATCGATGACGTTCGATGACGTCAGAGTTGTTCCGAGCGATCGCGACTGCGCGTCTCATCCTGACCTGAACTCCAGCCCGACTCAATCGCTTGAGGAAATCGCCCGGTACCCGAGAGATCAAACAATATTCCACAGAGTCCGAGTCGATGAGAAGCGGAGCCGGAAACACGTTCACCGGACGTTGGTAACTGTCGCGAGTGAAGTCCTCCATCGACTCTCTGATGTTGAAAAGAGCATCACGATCATAGATCATAGATGCTTGCTACATATCTTAAGTGATATGAGCATAAAATCCGGACAAGTAGTCGTTAAAACGACTGTTTTTGGCAATTATTGCAGGAGCTTACGTTCAAGCAGTCGATCAAAGGCTCACCGGAAGCGGAAGAGTTAACAAGTGTTGATGCTAACAAGTGTTGATGCTAACTCATTAATGCTATAAAGGTTTATTTTTCTGTTTGTGAAAGAGTTTGAAGTTTAATTTCAAAGATCCAATATAAACATTTAAATAAAAAATTAAAAGGCGGTTGAAAAAAACCCCAAAAAACAGAAATAATATTTTTTAATTATTGGAAAAATAATATCAAACTGTGTAAATTGTTTCATGTTGAAAATATTCGTTGAAAAATATGAATCCAAATTTAAATAATAATAATAATTATAATAATACCAATACAATATATTCAAATACAAATTTGAATATAGAAATGATTGATTTAAATTATTGAATAAAAACTAATTAAATCGTCCAATTTATATATTATTAAATTAAATGTATTTATATGTTGGATTTCTCAACAAGATCATCTTGGAATGATGTCACCGTTCAAAAAAAAACAAAAATGTTGTGAACCTTGGTTGAGTCGTGGTTTGTCTGGTGATCCAGAAGAATCTTCTCCATCTGACTCTCAAGATCCCGGACCGACCTCAGCTCCTCCTGTGAAACATCAGACGTCATCGACCAATCAGAGCGAGCGTCGTGTCAGAGGAACTCACGAGAGAGCGAGTCTTCCTGTCGGACGCTCGTTGGATCAGCCGCGATACGTCACGCGACAGAAGGCGACTCTCGGACTGGATCAACCCGGCGCCGAGTGGATCCAAACGCTGCTCCAGAGAGCGCGATGACGTCAGGGCTCGATCCAGGCTGTTCTGCAGCTCGTCTGTGGAGGCCTGGACACGCAGGGGAGACTGGGATCAGAACATTGGTGCAGCTTGTGGTGTCGTGCTAGTATCAGCAGGTGGTTCTGGTTTTGACTTGAGCTAAACTCAAAACACCTGCTGAACTCAGGTAGCTGCAGTGATGGGTTCACTGAGAGGGAGTGTGACGAAGAGAGCTCAGTGAGTCGGAAAACTAGTCTGAACTTTTTAATTCAAGTTGTGTGGACATGTTTGGTTTTAGTTGCACAGTAATTAAAAACATTAAGTCATTTACTAAAATATTGGTTTATTAAATAAAAAATGTATTGAAATAAACATTTAATTATTATTTTTTGAATTCAATCATCAATATATATATAAATATCATCATTCTATATTAAAAAATATATTTTTTAATACTTGATGTGTGTGTATATATATTTTTAAATTGGAGTTTGATATTTTTATCTCAATAATTTAAAAATAAATATTATAATTCGTAGCTTTTTCATTTCAAAATGAAAATGTTGAATTTAACTTCTGAGATGTTGAAACTTTTTTAATTTAGATAATGTTGAATATTTACATCTATATTTTTTAATATTGAATTTAAAAGCCTACCTTTGAAAAAAATGTAATTTAAATATAGAAACGATTTAATTTAATTTTTCAATAATATTTAATAAAATTACTATAAAAAAATAAAATAATTCCATCGTTGTCTCTGGGTCAAGATGATTCGGGCCTTCGGGTCACCTTGACCCAGAGGTAACATTTTGCAGCAGAGGTTGAAGCAGAGGTCAGGGCAGAGGTGGTTCCAGGCGTGAGGAGGATTCACCTGCACTTGTATGACTCATGTGTAACACGGAGGAAGGTCTCGCTGCAGCGACTGATCCGCCGCTCGTTAAAAACTTCAGAGAACATTCTTTCATCATATATCAGTGGTGTCTGCTGGTGAAGTTTAATCTGCTCATCTGTCACGGCAGTGATGGAGTTTGTCTGACAACTCCTCCGTGTTACTCTCTTGAAGCTCATTTATTAAATTATGATTTAAAACATTTTTCTTTTTTTAATTAACTTTTATTTTACTGCTTTTATAACACATTTACCTCTTTTTAATATTCATGATTTATGTTATGTTTATTTCATGTGATGTTTATTTTAGTTGAATTAACAAAACGTTTTTTTATTCCTTTATTGACTTTTGATTCGTATTTTTATTGTTTTAATAAATGTATTCTAGAGTTTAGATTCGATCCAATCTTGGGAATAAACTCTTGAAACTGTGCTTATATTTCTGAAAATGGAAAAAGTGTAAAAATTACTATTACTTTTTAAGTTATTAATATTTAATGTTTTTTCCCTCTTGATATTTTTCACACAAACGCTTATATTTCATTTTGTTTCAGTTTTTATTTATTTTCTCATAATATTGGTTTGTATTTTTTTTATTTGACTTCAACACAAATACATTGTTTTTAAATCCTCAGGATTCATCAAGAAACTTTAAAGCCAAAAACATTTGTCTTGTCGACTCACCTCCAAGGATGGAAGTCCCTCCTCCGTGCTCCGCTCACAGTCCGACAGCGCCCTCCACTGGTCGCTCAGCTGCATCAGGTGGTTGCGGCAGATGACCGAGCAGTGATTGTGCTCCTGCCAGAGCGAGAGAACGTCTGAGGTTCGTCGGACGTCTCTGTTGAGCTTCTGCTGCGTCTCGCTCCACCTGAACAACAACCATCGACTTACTTCCCTGAAAACATCTTTATTATGTCGTGTTTTCAGAAGAAAAACATGTGAGAACATGTGGAGAGTTTCATTATTGAGAGATGAATTGTGATGTGAATTGTTGGATGAATTGTTGGATGAATTGTGAGGTGAATTGTGAGGTGAATTGTGATGTGAATTGTGAATTCCACGGCGAGGGATGAGCACAGATCTATCGTTCACACTCTGAGGAGCCTCATAAATGGACGACCCGTCAACATTAATCTCAAACGGCATCTTCTCCGTTCTTCTCAGCTGCTGCAACATCTGGATAATTAACGCTGATCTTCACGAGTCACAGTAGCTTCAGGGAGGCGTTCAAAGAACCACTTCTCATGACTTCATGTTCACCTTCTGTGCTCCTCGTTCAAGTCGCTGCTCAAGTGCTGAGCGACGTTCTGATCCAGAGACGACTGGAGTTCCTGGAAGGATCCGAGCGTGACCTCCCACTGACCTTCTCCTTCTGCAGACTGCTCCTGGAGACCCTGCACACACATGCACACACACATGCACACATGCACACACACACATGCACAAACGTTAATGTTACGTAATAATTAGTTTAATACTGTGCGACTCATTTTGTAATTATTTTTATATATGTTTTTTTTGTCTTTGCACAATTGATTCAGTTTTACTTTACTTTTTTTAAAATGTTAAGCAGCTTTTCTTCTCTAATGCATTTATTTACATTTACTTTATCAACTGTCTTATATTTGGATTTTATTTTATTATTTTTTATATGTAAACAAATAATTTAATATTTGTTGTTCTTATTCTTTTCTATTCTATTCTATATATTTTTTGAAATTAATGCATTTGAAAAAAAATGGTTTTGTGTTATTTTTCATCATCGCCCATCGATTGCTTTGATCTCCAGGTATATATAAATACATTAACATGGAAGGAAGACTGACCTGCAGACACTTGAGCAGTTGGTCAGTTTGTCGCAGAGACAACAGAGGAGCTTCGGTCAGTTTCTGCAGAGAACAGCGCAGCCTGGTGGTCAGAAGATAAACTTCACGCTGACTTTCCTCGAACTGCTCCCAGTCGTGTGTCGTCTGTTGCAACGAGGTCTTCAGAAGTTTCATCTGCAGATCGACGAGAGGATCACGTCACAGACGAACACGAACACATTCCAGGGCGTTCATCATCGATCGTCGTTTATTTATGGGTTATAAGCAGACTTTGTTTCAGTTCAGACTAAGAAAGTTCCAGACATTCCGAAGCCCAGAACATTTTCATCTTGTCCAGCACCGATGTTTCCTCTCAGCTGGACGAGCCTGGAACACACAAGCGAGACTTCCAAAACACTAGAGGAGCCGCTCTACTCCGAGTCTCCGACGACTGAGCTCAACTGGTGTAATTCCAGCTTTTGATGCGTTACTAAATAAATATGCAGAAGAAAAACAATATTTTTATTTATCCAGTTGTAAGGAAGATTTCAAATCTAAAATATTTTATTTCGAGTGAATAATTAAGAAAAAGGAACATTGAGTCATTGACCAGTGTCATAATTAAGAAAACTGTAGGAAAAAAAATTGCAATTAGAAAAAGTCATATATATTTTTTAGAGAAGCTTTAAAACAACAAGCTTTACAACAAAATACATTAAATATATAATGCTTAATTATTATTATAATAACTGCCTAATTTAAGAAGAAAAAAAAACATTAAAAAAGTAAGTGGTTTTTTTTTTCTAATCTTCATCAAACTCATGTAAAGAACATTTTGATGTCTTGCTTCTTATTGGACCACAGGTGTGTTGTGTACCTGCTCCATCAGACGGTCACATGACCCTCTGAGCGTCTCAGTCCGTCCACGCCGGGGTTTCACACACAAGGTCGTCTCCAGCTGCTGCAGCTCCGCGGACACTTTCACCAGACCTCCGACCTCAACCTGGAAGTGACATCATCATGATCAGACGGGAGACAGGAAGAACCGAGACACTCTGGCTCACGTTTACCTCCCAGTTCTGTAGGTCCCGGCGAGCCTGGGATCGACTGTGCGGGCGTTTCCTCCGACTCAGCAGCTTCTCCTGCTCGTCCAAGAATCTTTGAAGACGCTGCAGCTGCTTCTCTGCGTCCCAACACGTGTGGAGGATCAGTTCCAGCCTGCAGATCTGAACCAGACACGTTCTTGTGAGTGGGATAAAAATTTACGAGTGTTGTTCGGTTCCATCCTGGTCCAGAGGCGTAAATCACACCTGTTGCTCGACGTCCCTCCGCTGGTTCAACCACGTCATCCTGACGTCTCCAACCCGCTCGGCGAAGGTCGTTCTCACGGAGCGCGACGACTGCCCGTCCTCGCCCGACACCTGAGGTCCGGGCTGGGTCAGGAAGTCCAGCAGCAGCTGCACACCGACCAAACCTGCCCGCGACTCCTGCGAGGAACGAACGAGATGAAAAAGAGAAGGAGGAAGAGGTGAAGAAGAGAGTGCAGGTGCGGTGGTGGAGAAGAAGTTTTTATTATATAGTAGCAGTCACTAGATCAAAATAGAACTGAGCTACTTGACCGAATCTTCAGCCAATCATGGTGACACTATTATACCTTATTATACCTTTTCAAATTCAATTCAAAAGGTTATGAAATAAAAAATCTTAAATTTAGAAAAAAAAAATTGCATTATTGTAAAAGGAATAACAAACTCTTTGTGTAAAAAAATAATTAATTTAGAAATTAAATTTTGGAATTATTGGAATTATAACATCAAACTCTATGTGTAAAAAAATTCTTTAATTTTAAAAACATTTCAATTTTGTAATAAATAAAAAGAAATTTAACCTTTCGAAAACAAATGATACATTTTCAATTATTAAATAAAAATGAATTCAACATTTTATATGTTGTATCTTAGATTCTCTTTAAAATTGAAATATTTTTGTTGTTTTTTAAGAATTTCGTTTTTGGTATAATAGCCACTTGATCGAATTATCATGGTGGATCTATTATACCAACATTTTTATATTGAACTTAAAAGGTTATAAATAAAAAACTATTACAATTAGAAATTTGTAAATTATTGTAATTAGAATTTAAAAAAATTAAAGAAATGCATTCATTTTGAAAATATAAAAATGTTGAAAAACTAATTCATTATGTTCAATGATTTAATAAAAACCGATTCAACATGTCAATATAAAAAATAAAAAAAACGTATTTAACGTTAAAATGCAGAAATTAAATTTAAAAAATATATAAAAAGAAACTCAAAGTTTGAACCGAATGTCGCTGATAACGTTCTATAGAACTCTGTATATAAATATAATAAATGTAATGCAACTGTAATAAATGTTGATGAACTTGAGCTTGCCGCCCCCTGCTATCTCGACTGAATACATGCGTTCGCAAACTCTAGAAGAACATCTGAACCTTGAGTTTCTGCAGACTCGTCCTGATCTCAGCTTCATCTTCAGCGAGCGAAGACTCTCTTAGCCGGTCCGAGGTCTTCTGGATCCAGACCTCCAGGTGTGCCAGCAGCTCCAGAGGAGGCCAGGAGAGCAGCAGACGCTACAGAGAGCGATGATGTCATCAACACGAGTTACTGTATCGAATAGATTTAATCTGGTTCCTTCAGTAAAGTAAGATTTTATGTGTATTTAAAATTTCTACTTTTTAAAAGTCTTGAAAAATAAGCTTTTATTTGTATTTCTAATTGCAATTTTGTGACATTAAGTTACTTTTTAAATGACTTACATTTAATAAGGTCTTTATTTTTGCCTGCTTTTTTTTAGCAACCAGATTTTATTTTTCTTCTTCTAAAATAGTTGAATTTATGATTTAGCCATCACAAGTTAAACACCCGAACATGGAATTTCTTTTTTTAATCACAATTTCTTTAGTTTTTATTTTGCCTTCTTTTTTTAACAACCATGTATTTTTCTATTCTTAATCAAAATATTTGTTCTTTTAACATTCTTACCCCCTTTTCTTAAAAAAAAGTTACATACAATTTCTTGCCATATTTACACTAATCTCTGATGTATAATATCCTTTTTTATATTTCAAAAACCTTTTTTTTCTCTCATTTCTTTCTTTCAGTTTTACATAAAACTTGGACGAATAAATACGTCCATTTTTCTTTCTTCTGGATATTTAGCTCAGTCATCTGAGACTCTGTGTAGAGCTAAGGTTTGAATATGCATTTTTAATTATCTACATTTTTTAAGTCTTAAAAGATACATACATGTTTTTTATTTTGTGACATTCTTTTTAAATGACCTACTTAACCAGGATGTTTTGCCACATTTGTTATATTTTTTACTTGAACATTGTTTTCAGATTTTTAAGTAATGGTTCAAACAGTTTCTTTCTGAACCTGCTGCAGCTGCTCCTGAGTGTCGGACAGGTCAGAGGTCAGCTGGCTCCAGTCCTCCTCCAGCTGGTCACGCCAACGCCTCAGCGACGGAGCGTCGGTGTCTCTCAGAGCGAGCGCCCGAGCCGCGTCCCTGGAGGCGGCGGCTTTCTGGACATCCTTGGTGTTCATCTCTGAACTCAGGTCCTGCAGAGAAGAAGAACCCAGAGGAACATGTGGAGCAGGTCTTCTTAACTAGTCTCCACTCACCAGCAGCAGGATCAGACTCCTGCACACAGAATGCTGGTCAAGGTCAGAGGTCAACACCAGGTGTTTCCTGGCCTTCAGCAGAAATTCACTGACCGAGTCAGACAGAGAGAGGAACCTGTGAGGAGCAGCAGTGAGTCACAGTATCTTCTCGCAATTGGGCTCCTCACCTGGTCTGACTGTCCTTGATGTCCCTGCAGCGCTTCACCTCCTGCTCCAGCCACCGCCGCAGTCTCCTCCAGCGCAGCTCCAGGGCGCCCCCTGCCTGTCTGGCCGAGGAACCAAACGACGGCTCCGCCTGCAGCCGTCCACGCTGGTCCAGGATCAGTCCCAGGGCGGCTCGGCTCTCCTCCAGCTGGAGCAGTGCTTGCTGGGAGACAGACATGAATTCAAACGCTGACAGGAAGAGGATGTTTTATTGAAACGGGAAATGTCGACGTGGAAATACCATAAGCTTCAAACTTTCTCCAGTTTCTTAAGAAGCAGGAATGGAAACAGAACATTTGAACACACAGACATGTTTTTAATTGAAGTTACATGAAGAGATTTAACCTCACATTTCTTTAATATTCATAAAAATGTTTGATGAACTTTAACATCTGCAGTTATTTAGAAAAAACTTCATTTAAAACTTTCCTGAACAGATACTAAAGACACTTTTCGTCATGATGGTTTTATGATTCAATAGATGAAACAGTAAACTTCCGAGTCCACTTCTCGTCTGAGTCCCTCTCAGTGAACTCATCGCTGGATTTTGACCGCCATCATTCCTGACGGTTCCACAGGTGTGTTCGTACCTGGCAGGACTGAAGCCGGTGTCGCCTCACAGCCTCCTCCTCATCGTCCTTCTCTGGATCTTCCGCGTTGACGACGACCTCCAGCTCGTCCAGGACGCAGTTCAGTCGCTGACAGTCGTCTTCCCATCTCGTCCAGTCCTGCAGCAGGTGGACCGTCAGGACTTCGGACCCTCAACGACACACAAGGACACACTGACCTGCAGTTTCCTCTCAGAAGCCACTTCCTCTTCCTGTAGAGCTCCGAGTCTGACCTTCACCTGGGCCAGGGCCTCCTCCTGAACCCGGAGAAGGTCTGGCTCACGTTGGACAAGGTGCTGCACAAAAGCCAGCTGGGAAGCGAGGACCTTCTGCAGCTTCTGTGAGTGAAAGATGAGATTCAAACCAGAGATGAGCCTGTTGTTCTAACTCAGACTCTGACGAACCTTGTGTCTGCAGACGGCAGCGAGAAGATGACTGCGGCTGTAAATCTTCTGCTCAGCTCTGTCCTCGCTCAGGTCCAGCAGATTCAGGACTCCCTGCAGCAGCGACTGTGACGTCTCCAGCAGCAGAGCCTTCTCCTCTGGACCCTGCTCCTCCTCCGAGTCCACCTCAAGCTGCTGAGTCACCGTCAGGTTAAACACTCATAAACTGGTTCAATAACTTAGAAAAGTAGCCTTGATAGAAGCTGATGGACTTGAGAATGTTTGAGAGGAGTCATGGGATGAATCATTAAATGAGTCAATCATGATAAGAGTCATGATAAAAGTAACGAAAAGAGTCAACATAAGAGTCATTAAAATAGTTAATAAAAGAGTCAGGAGAAGAGCGATGAGATTAGTCACGAGAAGAGTCATAATAATAGTTAAGAGAAGAGTCATGAGAAGAGTCACAGGAAGAGTAATGAAAAGAGTTAAGAGAATAATCATTAAAAGAGTCATGAGAAGAGTTGTAAAAAGAGTCATGAGACGAGTCATGAGACGAGTCATGAGACGAGTCATGAGACGAGTCATGAGACGAGTCATGAGACGAGTCATGAGACGAGTCATGATAAGAGTTATAAAAAGAGTCATGAGACGAGTCAAGAGAAGAGTCATGAAAAGAGTCAAGAGAAGAGTCATGAAAAGAGTCAAGAGAAGAGTCATGAAAAGAGTCAAGAGAAGAGTTAAGAGACGAGTTAAGAGAAGAGTCAGGAGAGGACGTAAAAGGGTTATGTTGTGGCTCTCCTTGACTCACGGCTGAACTCAGTCTCACCTGAGAGCTCAGGTGAGTCGGACTCTGGAGCGGCTCACTGGTGTGTCCGAGACTCAAACCACAGATCCAGCTGGAGAGCGAACACTGTGTGGGAGAAGACGAGTCAGTGGAGACGAGAACATTGTTCATATTTCAAATCTTTCTTGGTGGAGGAGGAGTGGCTCTTTAATCCGGCTGACGTGATTCATCTTTATCCGGCACTGAGCCTGCTGTGACCGACCTTCAACTTATTTATTCTCCTCATCAAACTGACTCATTCCTACCACCGTAAGGAACAGAACTCTCTAAGTGGAGGAGCTTTTTGGTCTCATTTAACGAGGAGGATTAAACTGGACTGCTCCCGTGATGAGCTAATAAGACAGCAGTGGTCCAGATAGATTCAGCAGATGAACAGACATGTGTTTGGCTCATCGTGTTGCTAAGAAGGTCCAGGAACCAGAGGGACTGAGGAGGAGCTTCACTCGAGGCCACATGGAGGAGTCACTGACTCGTCTGAGAGCTGAAGAATCATCACCTGATCGTCTCCCGTCCACTCCTCTGCAGGTGGTCCGTCACACGGCGAGTCCTTCAGGTCCAGATGGACGGTCCGGTCAGATGTTGAGGCCCTGAGGAAGCAGAAAGATCAGAGCAGCACACGAGAGTCTCCTGATGTTGTCCCGACTCTTTTACCTCGTCATCTCCGCTGAGGACTCAGACAGACCTTCAGTTCCTGGACCAGGATCAGAGGATGAGTCCAGACTTGTGGTGTCTCTCTGGTCTGCTACTTCCTGCTCTGACAGGAAGTGAGACGTAGGTGCGTCGTCTATCTCTGCGACTTCATCAGGTCGATTCAATTCTGCCGTCGGTTCTACTGGATCCTCCGTGTGACGAGTGGCTTCACTCAGGTCCGTGTCGAGCTAAAAGATAGAAATTAAATAGAAAAACACCATAAATAGTTCAATTTCTAACTGAGTTTTTTGTATGTGTCTTCATTTATACACAATGACACGACACAACGAAACATAATTCATATTTTATTCAATGGTGTGTTGGAAAAAAGTTATAACATCCCATTATCTGTAGCCCAGTCTCTACAAGAAGAAAAAGTCATACAGAAAATAAATAGTCCAAGAAAAATTGTCAGAGAATTATCTTTTTAAAATGCTTTGTAACTATTATTTAACTTAATTAATCTGACTCTGTAAAACTACCCTTTTTTCTTAAAGAAAAGAAGAGATTAAGAGACGTAATAGAAAAAACATTTAAACGGAGAAGAAGATTCGACTGGATCTGAGTTGGACGAGAACCAGACGAACGTTGCACAAAAAATGTTCTCTTAGTAAAACATGGACGATTCTGTTTCATATTCATCATGTTGAGTAACTGAAGACACAAAAGAGGACATTTCTTCACTGCGGACCTGTTTCATGTGATAATATATTGATAAAAACTGTCCAAAATAAATATTTTCCATTAGTTTCTTGGTCTATTTTTGGAGTGAACTGGAGTGAATCGAACTTCCGAGTCAAGAGTCAAAGAAAAGACCTTTCAGACAGTAATAATCGATCAGAATTTACACCAGTTATTTTTCACAGACCTCTGGTCTAAACCAACAGAGCAAACAAACTCACCACCACGTCGTCGTGCGGAGCCTTCACTTCAGTCACGTCCTGACCTTCAGTTTCTTTGGACTCCTGAGACGTGAGGACGCAGAGAAGATTCACATTAATCCGTTGTTGCTTCTTCTGTGCTTTATTGACAACATTTACCTTCACAACCGAGACCATCTTCATCGCCGCTTCATCCTCGCCCGCACAGAAGGTCTCCTCGGGATCCTAGGACGGTGACGGAGATGAGTGTGTGTTTGTGTGTGTGTGTGTGAGAGAGAGTTTCTGTGTTTCCTCAAGAGCAGCTGCCTCTGACAGAAGATCCACAGCTGATGAATGTTTAGTAGCAAAAGAGCTGAAAACATTCACTTCGATGAATTCCCTTTACAACCAATAAATAAAAACCATGACTCCCCATCCTTACATCGTTTCTCTGCTCTTGCATCGTCATGGTAACAGAAATGAAAAGATAAAAAACACTTTCGCGAAACACAATTTAACCCTTTGAATGTTAAAACTTTAGATTTTAAAGCATCACTTTTTTTTTTAATGTTAAAAGCTTAATAATTGAATAAACGATTTTCTTACTGATTTTTATTTTTTTTTAGACAGAGTTTAATATTATTCTTACTCCAAAAATTCAAGCTATATTTTTAAATTTAAATAAATAATAAATAATATATATATATTTTTTCTATATTTAACCCTTTCAATTCAATGTATAAATGTTGGTTTATTAGTCTCACCAGACAATACCAAAGGAATTTAAACCAATCAGGAGTGAGTTACCTCTGGAGGGCTGCAGGTCAGAGTGTCAGAGCTTCTGTCATCTTCATCGACCTCTTCTTCGTCGGCCTCCACCAGAGCGTCCTGGGGTCAAAGGTGAGAGAGAGACTTGTTAAACACAGCAACATCTCTGGACTCAGAAGAACATTTACCAGACTTCTGCCTGAAGACGCTTCACGTTCTTGCGTTTCCTCCGTCGTCTTGTTCTGAGAAACACATGAATATTTTGTATTTTTGCTTTTATTTAGGGGTCAGGGGTCGATGTTTAGCTGGTTATAAGTTTGACCTTCATCTCTGATCGTACCCGTCAAACTCCACCAGATTTAAATCGGGGAAACTCAAACGTCTGACGGCAGAGACTTGTCTCACCTGCAACAGCGCCACCTGCTGTTGGGTCAGCTGCTGCAGCCCCGTGAGCGTCTGCAGGAGAACCTCCACCCTGGAGAAGACCTGCAGACTCTCGCGGGCTCTCGGAGGGAGGCGGAGCTCCGCCCGGCAGCGCTGCATCTCCTCCAGGGTTCTCCGCATCGACTGCAGGTTGGCCAGGATCACCTCCAGATGCAGAACAAGACATTAGATTCACCAACAACACACGTTTTTACAAAGAAAAGAGCAAATGTAGCACGAAAAGAACATTCTTTATTGCAATTAACATGTCTGACATGATGGGAAAATGTCCAAGAAAACATTTTTATAAATGAAAAATAGAATTAAATTTAAATAAAATATTAAAGAATAAAAACAAACCAAAACAAAAAAAGATTATTTTCCAAAACATTATTTTAAGTAATATTCCGACAACATTCATACCATCATCGTTTACCTCTCCATCTTTTTGTTCAAAAAAAAGATTTAACATATTTGTTAATTAACATTCCCAGGAAAAAGAAGGAAAAAGAGTATTTTTAAAGATCATATCTTCACTGAAAAAGGTGGAATTTTTTTCGGACCAGTCTGATTAAAAAATACATTTCTTGAAGGATTTTGACTCCCTGCTACAAACTTTGACCTTTGACCCTGGGTCACAGCTAATAAAAATTCAGTTTAACGTCAACAATTAACCTTCTTAACCGTCTTCCTCACGTTACCTGTCGGTTGTTGAGGTGTTTGCTTGCTCGGATGCCGGGGTTTTCCACGGACTCTAAAATGGCCTGGATCTTCGGAATGTTCCTCTCCAGAGTCTTCAGCTCCATTTCCATCGTCCCCACCTCCTGGAGAAACCAAATAGATCCAACATTGAAAATTATAAATTATGTAAAGACATTTGATGAGAATTAGGGGTCACAGGAAGTGAATTATAATAGGAATAAAATATATATGTTTAAAGGAAATGTGACAAGAAATCAAGAAAAACAAAGATGTTAAAATATATAGTTATGTGTTTTAATATTCTGGTTAAAGACGACATTTTAGAATGTCTAAAATTCAATTTTCTTTTACTAAATAACCTTATCTAACATTATTAAAAATAAATGATGTTCCGTGATTGTCTGCCTCTGATATCTGAACAGGTAAAAGTGATGGAAATATAAAAAGAAAATGTCTTATTCCTCCCACATTACTGCTGGTTTCTTTCACACAAGTCTAGAGAACTTCTTAATCCGGTCCAACACGCACCAGCGCCGCCTGCTGCAGCAGCTCCAGCGGCTCCAGGATGTTGCTCTGCATGGTCCGGACCAGCTGCACGTCCTGTTCCAGACCCGTCTCCTGATCCGTGATGTCGCACACGGCGGATACCTCGGCCAGAACCGGCCTGAAGTCCTGGAATTTGTCACGGATCCGCTCGGAGTCTTCCAGAACCAACTGTGGATCAAATAGAAACAATGAAAGCTCGACGGACAATTTATTGTATTTAATTTTTATATGCAATTTAGTTTCAACAAGAAAACTATATGTATAAATAAATAGTAAGAAATAATATAAAAAATATATAATAATTTGTATTACTACGTTATCTGTTTTTAAATAATTATTTAACTTTCAAAATAGAATATTATTACTATATAAAAATATTAAGATTTTAAAACATATTTTTTAATATGAATCATATTATTTAGTATTTTTTTTGGGGGGGGAATATACTGTATATTATTATGTAAAATAACTTATTCATTATTATTAAATTACATTTAAAATAAGATTAAATACTAAAAAATAAATAAATAAAGATTATATATATTATTTAAAACAACACATGTTTATACAAAAACGAATTAATATATTAATATTAAAATGTATTTAATAAAAATATGATCCACAGTTTCTTTATAAAACACAATATAAGTATAATAACATGTTATTATTTCCCTTTTTTATAGTTCAAAATGATGCAGAAAAATAAAATCATTTTATATTTGTATTATTTACAAGCTTTAATGTGTACTTCATTATATTAAAGTATGTGATGTAATTTCCTTTTCTTTTAAATGTATCGTCTGCATTATTATTATTTTTGTGTGAGAGAGAGTGTGTCTTTTGGACCTGCAGTGCATTTGCATAGTTCTGGAGACTTCTGGCGCTGGTGAAGGAGCTCGGCGCACTGATCCAGGACTGGGCTTCATCTAACCAGCAGGCGGCGCTGTGTCGTTGGTCTTCGAACTGCAGCAGCCAGGCAGGGATCTGAGATAAGGGGGATATGTAAGGGTGAGACCACGGCGAGGAGCTCACGCTCACCTTGCCGAGGAAGTTGGTGCGACGTTCGGCCATCTTGGCGACGTCCTGGTAGAGCTGCAGCGGTCGCGTCAGCTGATCCATGAACAGCTGAGCCTGCTCCGGCTGATCCTCCACCAGGTCCTGGGCGTCGCTCTCCAGCAGCGTCAGGCGATTGTGCCAAGTGTCCAGCTCGTCCCAGACGTGCTGCAGAAGAGACAAGACCTGCTGGAACCAGAACCAACGTTTGGACCGTAAAAAAACATGCATGAGTCGAAACCTTCAGAGCTTTCTGAGCGACTGCGACCGAAGAACTCTTCAGCTCCAGAAGAGTCTTCACTTTCTCCAGACCAGAACCCAAGTCCTCCACTCGACTGACCAGCTCCCGGACCGGGCCGGACCTCAAGAGCATCTGCAGGGTCAGGAGAGCGACATGAAATGATGAGATTTTTTTTTCACTTAAAATAATGATGAATGTTTGTCACTCTGGTTTAACTATTATAGTAACATTTTAATAATAATAATCAATATAAAAATAATTGATTTCATTTGTTTTCAAAAAGTAATTAAATGTTTAAAAAAAAAAAAAAAATTCCATGTTCAATATTCTGAAGGAACTAGATACTCCCATATTAGTGACAAATATTGATGTTAAATTAGTAGTAATATAAGAAACAACTTCAACCTATAAAAAATATTCAATTAAATTATTAAATAAAAGCAAATTCAAGCTTTCGATGAATAAATTATCCCACACACGCAAAATAAATCTTTAAACAGCTCCCTCTAGTGTTGGAATGGGGCAATTGCAAGCACACTCGCTACAGTCCACATGTACTTATATTTTTCCAAAACAAGATAAACGTTTTTGCTGATTCGTTTTCCTTCTGTTCTGGGAAGTCGAAGGAGTCGTCTCAGTACTTTTTATCAAAACAAATGCTGTGTTTGACCCACTCTACTGTAGTGGAGCACCGTGATGGTTCAAAACGACTCATTCATGAATGTTTCTGAGACATTTAGATGTTCTTCATCAAACCTCGTCCTCCGCTCGCTGCAGTGATCGATCCAGTGTTGTCGCGAGCCGGTCGATCTCAGATGGAAGTCCACGGTAGCGACTTCTCGCCGAGTCCATGATGCTCTTCAGCTCTGCCCTCTCTTCTCTGATCTCCTGAGCATTTGAAGAGTCCTGAGACTCGACTCTTCTCAGCACCTGGACCAGCTTCTCCTCCATCTGCCTCCGTTCCTCCTGCTCGGCTCCAGCTGCAGCCGCCACCAGCATGTTTCTCACTCTCAAGCTGCAACACATGAAGTTCAGACCACCAAAAGTTTGATAAGAAACCTGGGGGTGAGGACACCCACCTCCTGATGTCCTCCTGGATCTTCTCCAGAGCGTGGACCACTGGTCCAGGATCATGGTGACCACACGAGGCTCGCTCAAGTCGATGCTGAAGAGAAGCAGCAGCTCTCTCCTCGTGCTCCAGCCTCCGCTGCCGTTGCTCTGCCTCCTCCAGGACCTTCTGAGGGTTCTCCTCGCTGGACCTCACAGTGGAGGGGTCCGGTAAGTTGGACTGAAGGCGGGACAAGGAGCTGCGAATCTGATCCATCTAGAGAAGAACATCTCAATGCATCATCCTGGTCAAGATCAGAGTCTTCAAACTCACGGTCTTGTGGATGTCCTTCCATTCTTCTAGTCTTTGATCGGTTCGAGCCTTCAGGACACTGACGTGCCGGCGCAGGAACACCCAGTGCCTCCAGAGGACCCCAAGCTCAAGATCCTTACCAACTCCACAGCCGAGCACCGGACACCCAGGCTTGAGGTCTTCGATCTTCCCGGCCAAGTTGCCGAGATCCTTCACAAGAACCTTCAGGTGGAGACGACCTTGAATCGAGATCCCCGTCGATGGAACCTCTAGTCTTCTTACCTGGACGCTGGCATGCTGGACGCTGGCTTCTTCCAGTGACGTCACATGTTCCTCAGCACGATCCGACAGCCGGACCTCGAACCCAGAGAGACTTTGCTTCATTTCTTGGTGAGAAGATTTGTGGTGGTCCTGATGGATTTTGCATCTGTGAACATGAACCGTGAGAAAGTGAGTTTGTTTGTTCCAATGACTCGTCCAGAACCAGCTGCAGGTCCGCCTCATAAAACAACCGCAGTGATGAGTTCACTGAGGGGGGTTGAGTCAAAGATGGACATTTAAAAAAAATATATTTTACTGAGTGTTTTTAATTCAAGAATATAAATTTTTGTTTAAAATGTAAGTCTGCCAGTCGACGATTGTGTCCTGATGTTTCTGTTCCTGACCTCAAATCATCTTCATGAAAGTCCGGTCAGAGAGAGTGAATTAGAAACACAATGTAGTGTTAAATATGACAAACATTCATCATCTTAGTTTGACTTTCTTCCCACTGCACGCTTTTTAAATTAAAAAATATAAGGTTTAACTGAGTCTTTATCTGTAGTGTGTGAGCGTGTCCTAATGTTTATTGTTGTTGAGGTATTTATCCTTTTATTTATTATCGTGTCTATTTAAAAAATAAATATATAATTAATATTTATTTTAGTTATAAGTTATTTTTTTCATTTATTATTATTTATTTTCTTTGTCATTATTTTCAATATTTGTACTGAATGTCTGAATATAATGTAATGTTTTTTTGTGAATTAAAATTTCCACCAAAGTAGGAAGAATTAAACTCTTACGTTTTAATTAAGTTGTTATGAAGCTAAAAAAACTCTTAATGAGGAAATTAAAAAAGTGAAAACTAATGACTAGATGTTAAAAATTCTAGAGCCACAGAAAATCCACATGTCCAGTTTAAAGTCATCAAGTGTTGGTCCCGGGTCAGTACCTCTGCAGAGACTCCAGTCTGAGCTGGGCCTGAGCCTCCAGCACCGCTCGACCCACCAGCAGCTGACTGAGGACGCCGATGTGAAGCTGCTGAGTCTCCTCCCCGGACAGGCAGGGGTGTCCCGGCACCAGCTGGTCCAGGTGGCAGATGTGAGATCGGAACTCTTCCTCAAGAACTTCCAGAGCCTTCCGGGTCTCCGCCTGCTCCTGGGTACAGTCCAGGAACCCCCCGTGAGCAGACAGGAAGGTCGTCTCGGCGTTATGGAGGAAACTGATGGTTCCTCGAGCAGCCCACTGGTAGTCCTTCAGGGACTCCCTCGCCTGGGACAGACTCTCCTGGTGAAGAGACCAGGAGGATTAAGAAACAATTCATGTTCCTGTCGCTCAGCGCTCGATTAGAACATCCTCTGTGACTCACACTTGTACTGGACCTACAGGTCCAGCCACACCCGGCTCACAGTCCTGAATACGTTCAGTAGAAATAACAAGAAGCAACTATTTAAAGTTGTGGCTCTAAGATGTTCATCAGAACCAGAACACTTAAGGTGAAGTGATCTTCTCTCTTCTTTTTTAATGGTTACAAAGAAAAAGTCTGACTCGTATAAAAATGTTTTTGATGGACCTTCAAGGTCACTGATTCTCCTGACAGTGGACAGTGTTATTTGAAATAAAACATGCTTTTATTTTGAAGAGAATGCTTTTGTATTGACCGCAATGAACATTGAGCTTCTTCCTGTTTAGGCTAAATTCAGCCGATAAAAGATAATATTGTGTCTTTATTGTCAATAAAAAATATATTATTTGTTCCGTACAAAGTAAATTAACTTGTCAAAACAGATTTTTCTGCGACGATAAATGCAATAAAGATCTACACAGTTCAGCCAATCAGATCAGATTTGGTTTTTTTATATACCGTGATAATTTTTTTTAAATGCTCAGTTTTGCAGATTTGTTTTACGCCTCAAACATTTCTCAAGGTCGGCACGTTCAAGAATTTGTTTTGCTCGTTTCGTTTAATGGGAATTTAGAGCGAGAAAACATAATAAAAATAATCGTAATTATGCAAGCACATGTTTTATGTAATTATATGTAATTATGTAATAATGCGAGTTAATTCTTTTTTTTACATACAAAATATTTTCTGTACTTTTAACCATTCGATTATAAGGTCAGGGCATGTAAACAAAACATTTAATAAAATATTTAGACAAGAAAATCCTCAAATATTGAATGTTATTTTTGGCCATACATTCAAAGCAGGAGATACATGTGTACGTTTTAACGTGTTTTCAGCATAATGATAATAAGAATTTGTATTAAATTGAGCGACCGTCAGATAAGTAACATATTATTACACGATGGGTTGAAACTTTTTTTTTTCTTTGACAATATTTAATTGGATTTTTAATTATAATTTGGATTAAAAATTAACCATTTTAAAGATAGTAAAGACACAACAAGTCAATTCTATAAAGCAAATCCATCAAACCTCACACAAGCCTTCATCCGTCGACCAACATTCAATCAACGTACCATCCGACCTCGGCATTCCTGCAGAGCAGCGTCTCTCAGCATGTAAAGTTCACCGAAGTCACTGCGTTTAAGCTTCTGCTTCCTCGCCAGAGCCTCCAACACTCGCATCCCTGAATCCACGTTCCTCCAGAGAATCCAGCAGCGTTCCAGCGCGGCGTCGATGGCGTCCTCGTCCGGGCCGACGGGGGCGCTCCCTCTAAGCTCGTCTCCGGTTTCTCGGAGGAACCGGGTCAGAGACGGGAGCTCTGAGGCGTGACGCAGCCCCAGGAGAAGTTTGGCTTCCAGCGCTTTGATGTCCTCCGTGGCAGAAACCTCGCGGATCACCAGAGCGTCCACCGTGCATTTGATCCTCTGCCTCTCCGAGTGCAGGTCCAGCGGGTCCAGCTCCTGACAGACGGCTTCCAGCTGATCTGCCACCTCCTGACACAGCGTCTTCACCGAAGGAAGCTCCACCAGGAGCGCCTGGCACATTCGGAACCTCTCGCCGACGCTGACCCACTTGTCTTTGGAGCGTCTGGCCTGGTCTTTGGTGAGATCTCTAGAGCTCTCCATCCGTCTCCGCAGGTGAAGATACCTCTCCTGCTCGGAGGCGTGGACGCTCAGAGCTTTGCAGCGATCCTGAAGGTCTCCTACGACACACAGCAGGGAGCTTCTCTGGCCTTCCTGGCAGTGCCGGATCTCTTGGACCCGACACTGGAGCTCCATCAGCTGGTGCTTCAGACCAGCCAGGTGGGTTTGTTGCGCGTCAGGAAACTTCTGTTGCTCTAAACGATAAGATATCTCCGTCAAGCTTTCCTCCAGAGAAGCGAGCTCCTTCTCAGACGTGCTCTTCTCGTGGATCAGCTCGTCCAGTTCCCACATCGTCGCCTTCTCGTAGCCCAGCATCCGGTCCAGCTCGACCCACAGGCCGGACAGTCGGTTCACGAGGTAGCGGCTCTCCTCCACGCTCAGACCGGCCGCCCACTTCTTCAGATCCTCCTCCAGCTCCTCGACCAGACTGATCCTGCTCTGGATCTCACGAGAGGCCAAAGTATGAGCTTCCAACTTCACGGTCAACTCGACCGTTGGCTGCTTGGAGACGTCCTCGAGGTCGGAGTGGGAACGTCTCCTGGCGAAGGCCTCGGCCAGCCACGCGTCCACGCCGGCCAGTCGACACAGCAGTGTCTCCCTCTTCTGGAGACCCTTCTTCATCGTGTCCAGAACCAGACCCACATTCCGAGCGCCTCCATCAAACATGTCCGCCAAGACTGGCGAGACTTTCCCGAAGTCGTCCGAGTTGTTCAATTCCACTTCCATCTTCGACCTTCTGCTCGAAACGTCCTCCTGAAGCTTCTTCATCCGCATGATCTGGAACCGGGCTTCGTCCGGGAACAGAGACAATGTCCTACCCGTCCATATTTGGACTTCCGCCTGCTTGAGCCATTGGATGGAGTCTCGCAGCTGCTTGGACAGTTGAGATGAAGGAAGGACACTATGGAGAGTGTAGCTGGTGCTGCTGAGTGTGGAGTCCAACTCTTGAAGCATCTGCTCCACCTCGTCCTTCTCGCTCGAAGAGAAACACTCCAGCGCATCAGCCTGAGATCGAAAGTGCGAATACTGGACCTGGTGGAGCTTCACGTCTCCAGCGATGACGGCCAGGTCCACGCAGCCGCCGACGTCACGAGGTTCAGCGACAGAGTCACGAGTCTTCTTCACTTCGTCCTGCAGCAGTTTCACCTGCGACACCAGCCGGGCCACGTGGAAGATGGAGTTGAGCGTTCGGCAGAGATCTCTCTTCAGACTTTCTTCCAAACATCTCCATTTCTCCTCGACATCCCCGACCTGAGCGAAGAGAGCGCCGGAACTTTCCGAGCAGGTCAGGTGGATGGACAAGAGGCCCCCGAGGTGTCGGAGCTCCTCCAACATCTCCTTCTTGCTCTCCACGGCTCGACGGAGAACTTGGAGTTTTTCTGCTTGCTCAGCTTTCATCGCTGAACCCAACCTGTTTGGACACAGAGTTGACCGAGAGTCTGAGTCAAAGAACAATTTTGTTTTATCAAATTAAACCTGGAAAATAATAGAACACAAGTCAAAATGTTACGCTTTTATAAAAGTATTGTATATCAGTTCCAACATTTATTGAATTTTATTTATTGAATTGTTTTTCTAGTTGAATTAAAAAACTTGGTTGATCTTGATTTTATAGAATAATTGAATTTTAAAAATGTAATTTCAATTATAATAATTAAAAAAAAAAAAATTCAAAATGTAATATATGTTTTTATTTGTAGCCTTTTAAATTCAATATAAAATGATGGCGTTTAAGTCAATCCTTTTTTAATATATTACACCAATTATACATCTGTATATATGTGTAAAAGTATTTAATTTATTTTTAGAATATTCAATTCTCATAATGGTAATTATTATTAAAAAATATGCAAATTCTGCTTTCAATTAACAAATGATTTAATTAAATGATTTAATAAAACATATGAAACCTTTGGAAATAGAATTAGAAATAAATCCCTTGAAAATAACTCAACAACATTTGAATTAAAAGATAATAATGATCAACATTTTCAATTTTACATTCAACCATTGAATATTCTGATGACACGTATAAACTTTAAATTCTTTTCATGATTAAAACGAGGTGACATCATCTAAATTGTTCATTTCTGACAGTTTTTTCTCTTTTTCTGTGTAAAAAAAACCCAGGTGAGGTAAAACTCTGACATGTTTACTTACAAAGTAGTCTGTTGCTCTTCAGAAATGACGTCCAGGACGGCTTTGATCGTCCTCAACTGTTGGTGGAAGTGTTTGACCTGATCCAGCTGAGCCGCTTTCACCTGCACTGTAGCGGAAGCATCCGTGAGAGCAGCGGAGCGGAGCTCTTCCATCACAGGCTGGGAGCTCTGCATGCGAGCGACCTGCTGCTCCACGCACGACCTCAGCTCCTGCAGGACAAGAAGCAGCATCTGTGTCTCTTCTGGACAGGAAGGGTTCGAACTACCAACCTCGGCCTCCTGCAGCTGACCGGCAATCGCAGCCACGTCAAGCTGTGCGGGCTGGTACCGACACACCAGAACCTTCTGAGTCAGTCGTACCAAACACACCTCAGATTCATCTGGACGGCAGTGATGCTGCGGGATTAGTCGACTCTAGTGATGAAAAGATCTTACTTCAGTCACACGTTTAAAATACACTTCATAAAATTGATACTTCTTGATGTCAAGATCAAGGTCAAGGTCTCCAGTTAGTTTTATAATAATCAAGTTTTTTAGTTTTTATCATATATATAAATCTGAAAGCCTTTTTCCAAAATAACATTTAGACATTAGACATTAATTTGTCTTACAATATGATATATTTAGAAATAATAATATATTTTATATACGTTTTCTGTTATTGACAGTATATGATGTATACAGATATGTTTCAAATCTACAAATATTTAGAAATAAACATTGTCAAAATAGTATGTTAGCCATCATTAACCTTATAGATATAAACAATGATTTTTTTGTTTTTGTTTTAAAAATAACTAATTAAAATAAAGATTATAATTTAAGAATTTGTTAACATCGCTCCAATTTTTCAGTTTCGTTTGCTTAGAATAGACGATGAATGTCATGAAGAGAAACAGATTTATTACTTTTTTTCTATTACGTTTGGTTTCATGATGTGCAGGTGGGTTTTTGTCGGATGTTTCAAACACAATATGCTCTACGAAGGACAATAAATTATATTATCATCAATAAATTAAATTAAATGCACAATAAATAAATATGTGAATAAATGTCAAAATGAATAAATTAATTCTTTAAATTATTTTATTTTGTCCAGGAATTACACATTTGAACTTTTATTTATTGGTTAATTTAATTGTTTATGTATTTCATTGTTTCAACATTTATTTATGTATTTAAACATTTCGTCTTTGATTTTTTTTGGCATTTTGTTGACAGTATGCAAATTAAGAAGGTGGTACGAACATCCGTCGGACATCGATTTGCTTTCGTCTTTTTTGCTTCGTCTAACCAATCACAGGTTCAATGTCTAAACTATCACGTCTGCAGAAACTCAGTCTATGGTGATAATGAACGTCTGATGCTGGTCAAGGCAGTAGTAGTTGATCCAGCGACGGTAACCAATCGCTGCTCGGATGCTCGGCCTGCCTACTTCATTTGCATACGGGCTACGAAATAAGGGAAAGATGAAATGTATAAATAGATAAATAAATACATGTTGAAATAATCGAATAAATAAATAAAGTAAATGTAAAAATTAATAAATGTCAAAATAAATATATATGTAGAAAAGCACCATTCTTCAACAAATCAAAAGTAATTTTATTTTGAAATGTATTCCCAGATTTATTTATTTATGTATTCATATTTTTGGTTATTTGTTTTTCCATTTATGATTCATCGTCCTTCATAAAGAATCGAGGTTTAAAGTCTCAACTTCTTTTCCCTGATCAGTATTCCAAAAGGTTGCCTGCGGAGCAGCAGGAAGTCATTACCATGATCCCATCACGGCTTCCTGCTCACTTCCTGTCTGGATTTCTGTGTATTTCTCTGTACTTTTGCAACAACGTCATGACTCATGTCGTCTCATCAGAAACACAGAGTCAATAAAAGGTCTTTAAGTTCTAATAATGTTTTAAATCATCCTTCAAATCAAATCCGACA
The DNA here is from genome assembly GCF_982586985.1 of Callionymus lyra. NCBI lineage: Eukaryota > Metazoa > Chordata > Actinopteri > Syngnathiformes > Callionymidae > Callionymus > Callionymus lyra. Next base: position 23,716,963 of record NC_141830.1, on the reverse strand, counting down.
TTTCAAAAAACTCACTCTCATGGTGTGACTCGTCTCCACCGCGGAGGGAATCTCCGACAAAATGTCCTGCATGGTCGTCTGGTGGCGGCGGGAGCGAGCTCCAGGTGAGTCCTTCATCCCGTCCTCCTCCATGTCTCCTGCGCTCTGAGAGGATGAGGGTGGTGTCAGTTTAAGCATTCCTCCCCATGTTTGTCCACAGATAATAACAGAGCTTCCTGTTCTCTCTGGCGGCGAACATGACCATGTCGGCGAGTCGTTAAGACAGGAATGTGCCTGATTCTGGGAGCAGTCTGCCCCGGGGAGCTGGGACCCGAGCCAGCTTCTTTTCATCCACAAAACCGCTGCACCTTCTTTTCACAGACTAATCTGACGCTTTAGAAAAGCCATTAGAAAAGAAACCGCAACACGTGACACGACAAACCATCAGGAGGGAGTCGCCGTTAAATACCTGGACCTCAGCTGAAGGTGTGTTCCTGGTCGTCTGCGGGGAAAACACCTGAGCAACAGTGTTTACGACTGTATTCAGCAACGCTTTAAGTGACGGGCTCGCACGTCTGCAGCAGGTGTGACGGACAAAATGTAAAAAATATAAACCTAAAGCATCTTTTTGATTTGAGATTTTCCTTCAACACAATTCGTCCTTCTGTACATTTTCCCATTTATCATTTTTCCTGCACAAAAACAGCCTCTTGACATTTACTAACGTTTCCCGCCAACTTAAATCTCACTCAATCTGAAGAGAAACTCAAGTGAACACAGTTGTTCTTGCAATAAAAACGATTCAACTGAATTAAATAACAAACAATTGACTCAAAACACCACATTGAAAAGAAAAATAAGCCTTTTTTTGCCTGTTTTTTGCAATCTTCAAAAAATGTTTTACTCTCTAGAAACATTGTATTTACTAAAAAAGAAAAAAGATTCATTAATTTGTCATTGGAGGAACCAATTAAGATATTACTGTATAAAGCAAAAATATAACCTTCAATATATATTATCTTCAATCCTTTTTTCCCAAATTAATTTCCCCAAGAGATTAATAAAGTAAAATTAATCTAACTAAATATAAATTAAATTGGTAATATCTTTTGGTAGCATAGTCAATTTTTCCCAAAAAAATACTCATGGAAAAAGGTTTTTTATGAAGGTCGATCAGTGAATATTAAAATAAAGGCTCTGGGTAAAGGCATCATGGCTCTGGAGCTGCAGCCGCTCTAGAACCTCAAAAGATGGATCATTACATCGCCATGAGTTATGACAGCAACATGTGCTGCAGGTGAACTCGTTTTCGATTAACTTTAAATCACCATTTAGTCCGTATAGAACCAACTTCACGTCTTTAAATGTCATGAAAAAGTTTGTTGACTTGAATAGCAATTGCAACTAGACAATTTCCCGCCGGGAGTGGTCTGTGCGCTTTGACCCGTGAGTAAAAATCTATGATATCTACAAAAGAGTCAAATCCTAAGTTGAGCATTTGGATTTTTATCTACATTTTAAAGTTTGAATGGTGTTTCTACGTGAACGCAGAGCAGAGCAGGAGATGTTTGAAAAACGCGTCCCGTGTTTGACCTCGTTCCATTCATTCCTCATGTGAAATTTATCCCAGTTTTAAGCAAAAAAGATTTTATTCTGGTGAGCAGAATAATTACAGTGCGAGTCCCATCGAGCTGCACGATTTGATTTATTTTTTGTTTGTATGCGCTCAGCGACGCGGTTGGGAAAAGAGCCAAAAATGGAAGGAGGATGAATAAGAAGAGGCGTTAATAGGTACACAACAACCCACTAATTACAATGAAAGAAAGTAAACAAGGACATCAAACATACCAGACTTTCTTGACTCTTGTCCAGTGAAGAGTTCATCCACGGCTGCTCTGGTTCTTCATGACTCTTGGAATCTGACCCTTGCAGGATCCTCGAATCACCCTGAAGGTCCTTCACCCTCCAGTCCTGGTCACACGCGTCTGCGGCTCCATCGTCTCCGGCGCCAGAAGCAAACAAGTCCGACCCAGAGACGCCACTCGTGGGTGAGGGGAGGAACAGTTTGGACACTTCTGGAATCCCAGATGAGCTACGACCAAGTGATTCGACTCCGGTCCCGAAGGGGTCGAAACTGAGCTTCTCGTCCTCATCTCGAGGATCTGGCGTGATCACGATACGGATGGTCGAGGGTTTGAACGACGCATCCGAGCATCGAGCCTCTCGTGGAGAAGGTTCTCCGACGCTCATCTCCAGAAGATTCTTGGAGAATTGACTCCCCAACACCTTCAGCCTCTGATCCTCCTGAAACAGTTCTGGTCTGCTGAAGCTCGGAGGGTCTTTGAACACGTGAGGAACTCCATGGTCTGAATCTTTCAGTGACTGTAAATAAAGAAAGAAGACACCAATATGAAGACAGTGTTTCTATGAAAGTGCCAGACTATACCAACAGAGCACCGAGCTACTTGAACCTCCAGCCAATCATGGTGACACCATTATACCAACATTTCTATGTTGAAATTAAGAGGCTAAGAATGAAGAACTATAGATTTTAGAAAATGTATTATTGAATTAAATTATAAAACTAATTAAAAAAAATATATGATTTTGAAATTAAATTATATAAATCAGAGAACAAGTTCAACCTTTCAATGTACAAATAATAACATATAAAAATTACATTCAATTAGTCACAAAAGTAATTCAATGTTCAAAACAGCATTTGAAAAAGTTTTAACATTTGGAATGTTAACAATGTCAACAGTACTTCTGTACCTGAACACAATGTTTTTTATCATCCTTTCCAGAATCAGGATCAAAGATGCTCCCCGTGTCTCGTGAGTCTTCTCTGGGTCTTTTTCTGGGGACTTCCTGGAGCGACGGATGAACAGGAAACGATAAAATCATCAAATTTATTTACATTTGTTGCTTCAAGGAAGTTACCTCCTGAAGATCAACGGCACGACCAGACTCTTCTCTCCGTCCCGTTGATCTGGGCAGCAGACTTTCCTGGTAGAGCTCAGCGAATACATCATCGTCTTTGTCAGCGCACGCTCCCTGTTGATATTTTACATAAAACCACACGCACTTCATTTCATTTTTAACGACACAACCGGGACTCACAATTGGCTCTTCCATCCGTGGTGCGCTGCAGGTATCTCGCCAGCAGAGGTCAGTATTGAGCCGAGATGATTCCCCCTGCTGTTTAGCCGAGCTGGAAACGACATAAGAGAATAAGAGAATGAGACTTTCAAGAGCTTCAACTGATCCTTTATGAGGAGTCTAAGATCCACAGTGTAAAAATATGGGTTCACGCAGAAAAGAGACTAGATCAACAGTGGGTCGAAGATGAATGGATGAAGGTATGGTCTCAGTGGAGGTAAGATTTGAAAGACAGATCCACATGATGAGTCAGCAAACACACCCGAGTCTACCTTGTTAGCACAGACTTAACGGAATTACCCGTGTTGAGCGCCCGGTGGCGTCCCTGAGCCTACGTGTAGCTCCAGACGAAGCTCGGTCCTGAAACACGAGGGAAGTTTGAATACCGGCGCCTGTTGCGCTGCAGCAGCAAACACGAGTGTGTGTGTGTGTGAGTGAGAATGACTGTCCTGCAGAATACACTCCAGAGAACAAGTCCGACTTGTTACGTTGCTTCTCTGCACTGCTATCCAACCTGAGCTGACTCAGATGTAGGTCAGTGATGAAGGAACTGTAAGTTAGTCATAGTTATTTGTAGAGATCTTTCTAGACCAGGGTTACAAAGCGCTTGAACAATCAAAAACAAAACATCGTAAAAACTATAATATAAAAGGCCAAGACACATAAGACAAACACAGGAGTCCCAGGAAATCAGGGGAAAGCCTGCAGAGACAAAGGAGAGAGAGGAAGATCGTTCCAAAGCTTATAAGCAACAGCCTGGAAGGATTTCTCTCCTCTGATCCGGAAGCGTTTTCAGGAACCATCAGTAGATTCTGATCCACAGACCTCAGAGCCCGAGCTGAGGTGTAAGGCTGGATCAGATCACTGATGGAAGGTCTGACCATAAATAGATCTCAAAGTAAGAACCAGAATTTTTAAATTGATCCTGAAAGAAACTGGCAGCCAGTGAAGAGTTTTAAGGATCAGAAAAATGTGAGTTCTCCTACTAGAGCAGCTCAGAATTCTCGCTGCAGAGTTTTGTATTAACTGCAGGTGAGACAGTTCCTTCTTGTTTAGACACCAAAATAAACTGTTACAATAGTCTAAACAAGAAGACACAAACGCATGGATTACAAGCTCCAGATCGTGTTGTGACATCATTTTCCTACCAACTCCTTCTAACTGATGCTGTTTTTTAAAGTTACAGACAAAACTTTCATTATCTGTTTCTGTTTCTTCCTTTAAAAACATATTCAAGATTAATCCGTCTCCTCTTTTTATAGCTTCAGACTTCAAACCTAAGCACTTAACTTAGCCAATATAAAAATAAAACAATAATCCTTTTATTTTTCTTAGAATGAAGAAGTTCTGATATATTGTTGACATAATTTTACGTCCACATGGACATCGTGAACAAGTTATTGAAATTAAATATATATATATTTTTTAAATCTAACGGTTAAAAAAACATTTTGGTGAAAAATTAAATTCAACATTCAAAACTCTGCTTACACTGATCTACTTACATACTTCTATACTTCTGTTAACATGTTTTGAACATGAGAGATCTTCAAATGAAGAACCCCACAAACTGAGCAACACCTCCATTGAAGGCACCAACCAGGTCGCACTCACCCATCAGGTCGCAGTTCCTCTTGTATCTCCTGCTGGTGTTCTTCACTCTGAGGGAAAAGAAGGAGTTTGAACTCTCATAAAGTCTGCTTGAGTGTTGACTTGCCTTCTCCTCTGTGTCCTGATCAACCATCTTTCCTCCTGAGACAAACTCCTTCAGCTGCTCCATCTTCTTCATCATCCGAGTCTCCACAAACTGTGAACCACACCAGAGTGTTCCTCCACTCGTGGCAGCGAACCTGAGGCTGAACTTTGCACGTTTCTTATCGTACGCACCTGCAGCTCCAGAGGAGGCTCCGAGCTCTGCAGCAGCGCCTGGATCTCAGCAGACGTCCTGTGGAAAACCCTCACCATCTCCTCCTGGGTCCGGAGCTCCCTCTAGTGGCCGTGAGAAGACCGACACTTGTAAACACAGCCAACTCAGTGGTCGAACACAACGGCGCCACCTTCAGGGCGTGTGAGGAATCACACTCGGTCGGTTTTGGGCTGGTTCTGGACTCGAGCTCGACCCCCAACTGGAGAGCGTTTTCCCACAGAGTGAGGACCCGACGAAGGATTTCCAGATGAGTGTCAGTGCTCTCGCAGATCTGCAACATAGCATCACGTTCTTCTGACGATCGTTTTTGAATTACGATAAATCTTCACAGTCGTTCTTGACTCACGTCCAGCCACTGGTCCATCAGAGCATCCATTTCCCTCTCAAACGGGTCGACAGAGCATCCCATAATGTGGCGCAGGTGAGTGTGAAGCTTCCGGCAGGTGGACCGGAGATTCCCGATCGAGGCGACGAGGCCGACCAGCTCCGACTTCGTCTCGTTCGCCTGGAGTCGCAATGATTTAATCACAGAAACATTCTGTTGAACGTTACCAAACCGACAGATCCTTGCTCCCAAGACTCACTTCACTAACCCATGAGTCACAGAGGACAGTCCACTTCGTACCTGCGAGTGCATCTCCTTCAGGTTTTCCTTGCCCATGTAGGACTTCTGCACGCCGACCGTGTTCTCCGCCCTCAGCAGTGCGGATCGCAGCTTGTTGCTGACGCTCTGAAACCTCTGGACCAGCTCGGTCAGAACGGAACACTGGTCCAGTCTGGAAGACGCTCCTGTCAGATGAGTCCTCCTGTCCCGTCCTCCCGCTCCACTCACCTGTCCCTCACGGCTCGGGTGGTCTCCTCCCACAGGTCGCTCAGTGCTCTGGCTCCGCTCTCCTGCAGCGACGGGTCGCTGAAGGCGTCCAGTTCGGAAAGATGATCCGTCAGCCGACTTTGTAAAGTCGTCAACACGCGCCGCCTGTAATTATAGGAGTCATGTTGGTTCATATTTCCAGAGTGTCTTGACGCTCATGAGCAAATACATCAGTGACACAGAGATGAGTTCAATGACCTAATGACAGTTGTGACCTCAAGACTCTTCGGCTTCTTAATATGATTTATTGAATTGATTGAGTCGTGAAAAAAAGTTTGTGACGTCTCAGTGCTTTTAACTTTTTTTTTTTTCCTGCAGTTGCATTTCTGCTTAACTCTGGGTGCATTAGGAAATAAATACATTTTTCTCTCCAGTCCTGGGCAAAGTCAGGACAGTACAGGATCTATTGTACGCTTGTTAAAATACATATATATTGGGAATAACAGAATTAAATTGATAGTAAATGAAACTATGTGTAATTTAAAAACTTATTTTCGATTGTATCTATAAGTTATTACATTTACTCAAGTATTTTTTTTAACACTGAATGAAGGCTTCTTTTTCTTTATTCCATCCATCTTTCAGTTCTACGTCATTGGTGCTCCGCCCTCCAACGGCTTCGCTATGGGTTTACCCCGAGGCACCGCCTCATCTCTGAGAAAGCTTAATGAACTCGCCACCCAGCAGGGGGCAGTACCTTCCTATAAAGGCGGGAAGCACCCGCCGCACTTTCTCCATTTTCAACTCAGCGAGAAAGCTCCTGGATACAGCATGGCGGACGTGAGCATGAACGTGGACGTAGATGTGTCTTTGTGTTTAACGTGTGACACCCCCCTGGGGAGGGGGGACACACACGCTCTCTGCTTCGTCTGTCTAGGCCCAGATCACGCGTTTGCGGATTGTGGGGCCTGCCGTATGCTTCCCGAGGAGGTCCGGAAGAGACGGGGAGCATACGAGGCCCGTCGGCGCACGCCGCGTCCTCCAGCCAGGTCGTGGGCCGACTACGACGAGGAGGACGACCGGCGGTGTTATGAGGCGGATCCGAGCACCCTGTTCGGTTCCGAGCCGGGGGACGTCGAAGCGGTCGGGGGAGCCGGGCCGGTTCCTCGCTACCCGCTTGACGTCCTGCCGCGCATATTCACCGCCGCGGCGAACCGCATGGAGGTCGAGCTCCCCCCCGTACCTCCACTCGCGCCACCACCGTTTACATGCGGAGTGAAGGTCGGGCGGAACGAAGCGCGCAGGCCTGCTGTTCCGGGGGTTATTTGTCCTAAGCTGGACGAAATCTGGGGCTACGTGCGGCGAGGGTCTGCCTCTCCCATGGCTTCAGGGCCTCCCGTAGGATCCTACGGACCCTATTGCCGTGTGGACGGGGTGGACTGGCGGCGCGGTGTCCCGGAGCCCTCGGATACGGTACGTGCCGCCCTCGACCCGGGGGCTCGACTGTGGCCAGGCCGCCCTGTAGCTCTGCCTAGAGCTGAAGACAGGTTGACGGCAATGTTGTTCAACCGATCCTACTGCGCTACAGTTTGCCCGTCAACCCCCGCGTTTTTCAGGGATTCTCTGGACGCGTATGGCGGAGCAGGAGAAACTATCCTGTTTGAGAAACGAGGTGTCTACTCTGCTGCAGAAGGAGGTCGTAGAACTGGTCCCTGCAGCCGAGATGATGACAGGGTTTTACTCCCGGTACTTCCTCGTGGCGAAGAAGACCGGGGGTTGGAGGCCCATTTTGGACCTCAGCTATTTGAACAAGTTCATAGCTACCCGCCCGTTTCGCATGTTGACGGTCAAGAAACTGCTTTCAGGTGTATGTCCAGGAGATTGGATGACATCTATCGACCTGACCGACGCGTACTTTCACATACCGATAGTCAAGAGACATCGAAAGTACTTGCGTTTCGCCCTCGAGGGTCGGGTGTTTCAGTACACTCGACTTCCGTTCGGCTACTCTCTGGCACCCAGGACCTTCACCAAGTGTGTGGAAGCGGCAGTGGAGCCTTTGAGAGTGAGTGGGGTAAGGATCTTGACCTATCTGGACGACTGGTTGATCCTTGCCAGGTCAGAGGCAGAAAGTTACGCTCACACACAGAAGGTGTTGAGCCATATTGCCACCCTGGGGTTCACAGTGAACCTCAGCAAGAGCGCTCTGACTCCAGTTCAACAGTTAGTTTACCTGGGGGTACTGTTGAACTCGGAGGAAGGATACGCGCGCCTCCCGGACGTGCGTATCCAGCCCATTCTCCGACTGACAACACAGTTGCTGGAAGCTCGGTGTCACGTGACAACAGCAGGCACTGTTATGTCCCTCCTGGGGCTCATGGCGCCAGCCCACACGGTTGTTCGGCTGGGCTTGCTGCACATGAGGGAGCTTCAGAGATGGTTTGGTCGTCTCAAGCTAGACCTCAAGCGGGAAAGAGGTCGGAAAGTGCGCCTTCCCGCTCGGGTTTTGCAGGACATCCAGTTTTGGAACTCTCACGCCAACCTCAGGCGGAGAGTTCCATTGGGTTGCGTCCTTCGTTACACTCAAGTGTTTACAGACGCTTCCCTGACAGGTTGGGGAGGCACCTCGGGTCAGGCCTACGCCAGTGGGGTCTGGAGCAGTCCGGTGCTCAGACACATAAACTGGCTAGAGCTGAAGGCGATTCACAATGTCCTGCTTCACCTCTCTCCCCAACTGTCACAGTCCAACGTCCTAGTATTTTCAGACAGCTCCACCGCCGTGGCGTACGTGAATCGCCAAGGTGGAGTCAGATCCCCAGCCCTTCTGTGTGTGGCAAGGAAGATTTGGCTGTGGGCGGACTGTCACCTGCTTTCGCTCAGAGCCCAGCACGTCCCGGGCGAGCTGAATGCAGTAGCGGACAGACTGTCGAGGGGGGCCGTCCAGGACGAATGGGGTCTGTCCGAGGCAGTGGCAAGCGAGATCTGGTCTCGATTCGGTCACCCGGTTGCAGACCTCTTCGCCAGCAAGGAGAACTTCAAATGCCCTCTTTGGTTCTCCCTCAGGGCTTCGGATCGCCCCCCACTAGGCGTGGACGCTTTAGCCCATTCGAGGTGGCCGGTCGGTCTGCTGTTCGCCTTCCCTCCTCCGCGGCTCCTTCTCCCCTTGATTCGGAGGACGAGGCGGGGGGGGCTGAGGTTAATTCTAGTGGCACCAGACTCCCCGGGGGCGCTCTGGTTCCCAGAGCTGGTGCGCATGGCGGTCGGGGCCCCATGGGCCATCCCTTGGGGCCCCGCTGCCCTGTGTCAGGCGGGGGGGACACTGACAGCGCCCCCGGTGCTGGGCCGGCCTCTCAAGGTGTGGCTCCTGCACGGGACGAGCTGATCGGGACCTTGGACCCGGACGTTCTCCACACGCTGGAGAACGCCCGGGCCCCATCAACACGTAGGCTTTATGCCTCAAAGTGGGGGATATTCTCCCGCTGGTGTTCAGACAGGTCCTTGGACCCCAGCTCTTGTTTGGTCTCCGCTATCCTGTCTTTCCTGCAACATTTGCTGGATAACGGGCGGACTGTGGCGACACTGAGAGTGTTCGCATCAGCCATAGCGACGAGGCATGTCGGTTTTGAGGGTGCTTCGGTTCGCGCCCACCCCTTGGTGGCGCGTTTCCTGCGGGGTGCCTGCAGGCTTCGACCTCCTGCAAGGCCTTCCAGCCCTCAGTGGGATCTCCAGTTGGTACTGGACTCTCTCACAGGCCCGACCTTCGAGCCTCTTGACCAAGTCCCACTGGATATCTTGTCTTTCAAGGTATCGCTCCTTCTGGCACTAACAACCACGAAGAGAGCAAGTGAGCTTTGTGCCCTCTCCATTAGCCCTGAGTGTCTTTCCTTTGGCGTCGAGGAGTCTTCGGTGTCTTTGCGTCCTAACCCAGCGTTCCGCCCGAAGATTCTGAGTTCCTTGTTCCGGGCGACGACCTTCACGCTGCGGGCCTTTCACCCGCCGCCTCACTCGGACCCGGGTCAGGAACGTCTCCACCTGTTGTGTCCAGTGAGGGCGTTGGCCTGTTACTTGCGGCGGGTGGCCGAGTTTAGGCGCTCTGATGCCCTTTTTGTCTGCCACGGTAGATGCCGGCGGGGAGAGGCGGTCTCCCCCCAGAGGTTCTCTCATTGGGTGAGATCGGCCATTATCCGGGCCTACCGAGCAGCGGGTGGATCCGCTCCTAGCGGTCTGAGGGCACATTCCACCCGTGGCGTGGCAGCCTCAGTGGCTCTTTTGCGGGGTGTGGCAGCAGAGGATATCTGCTCTGCTGCCTCTTGGGCGTCCACGTCTACCTTCGCTAAGGCCTATCTCCTCGACGTAACGGCGGGATCAGTAGCTCATACTGTTTTGAGCGCTGTTGTGCCCCCCTCAGGGCCCACGGCTCAAGTGGGTTTGGACCCTGGGCCGGCGGGGCCCTAGTGATGCTGCTCCAGGAGCGGCGTCCAGCTGGGGGTACATTTATCCCGTCAGGCTTCGACTTTTGGGTAAACCCATAGCGAAGCCGTTGGAGGGCGGAGCACCAATGACGTAGAACCCCTGAGTTATCTATCATAACCTCAGGTTCTACGAGTTGGTGCGAAGCCCTCCAACCTCGTCGCCCAGCGGCCGCCCTTCTCGCTGAGTTTTCAGTTGGAGAAAGTGCGGCGGGTGCTTCCCGCCTTTATAGGAAGGTACTGCCCCCTGCTGGGTGGCGAGTTCATTAAGCTTTCTCAGAGACGAGGCGGTGCCTCGGGGTAAACCCATAGCGAAGCCGTTGGAGGGCTTCGCACCAACTCGTAGAACCTGAGGTTATGATAGATAACTCAGGGGTTATTCAGCCCTTTGACTGTATTTATGAGGCCGTAATGAGAAGATGGAGAAAATGTTTTCTGAAAACTATTTTATTTTGTATTTTTCTTTGTATAAACAACTTTTTTGAACCCTTGTTTTATCTCAGGGTCAAGGTGAACGACCTCCACCACTGCATATGTATTTACGGAAGCCACAGAGTTTGGGGATAGTGAGGGATACTACAAACACATTTGTTTTCGGGACTTCTGGTCATGTTGACCAACAGACAACTCGAGGGATACTACAAACACATTTGTTTTTGGGACTTCGGGTCACCTTGACCAACAGACAACTAGACAACTCGAGGGATACTACAAACACATTTGTTTTTGGGACTTAGGGTCATGTTGACCAACAGACAACTCGAGGGATACTACAAACACATTTGTTTTTCGGGACTTCGGGTCACGTTGACCCAGAGACAACACAATGCTTAAGTGCTTTGTTCACAACATTTAATTCAGCTGTATCACCTCGATCTCTAAATCATAATTGAACACCAAAAGAAGAAATTAATTGTTTACTTGGAAGACGCAGTTATAACAAGATAAAGTCTCTAAATGAAGGACCAAGATTTGAACGTTACCTCTGCAGCAGAGCAGGAAGAGTCGCCTCCTGTAACTGCAGCTCTTCTGCAGATCCTCGTATTTCCTCCAGGATCCTCATCAAAGAATGTCTCCTCTGGACTTTCTCCTCCATCTCTTCTTCTCCCAAGATTGTTCCTCCCTCGACGTCCCTCTGTGCCTCCTCTCCACAGAGCTCCGCTTCTTCTGGAAGAAAGACTTGATCTTCGTCCTCGTCGTTGATCAGGTCTGTGAGTCTTTGCGTGGACATCATGGTCAAACAGCAGCAGTCGACATCCACTCCGTGAAGACTCAAACTCATGCCGGCGGCTCTCAACCTCACGTCCACTTCCTGAGACTCTTCCACCAGTGTCTGGATCCTCTGCTCAATCTCCCTCTGGGTCTTGTCGTTCGGCAGGAGATTCTCCGCCTCGACCTCCCTCAGTGAATCCAAGAGGCGGCGCAGGGATCGTAGCGCGGCCTGAACTCTCTCCAGTCTCTGCCCGAGCTGCTGCTCTCTCCTCCGGCAGGAAGACGAAGAACCTCCGACCTCCTCCGTCTCGCGTCTGGATAGTTTTCCAATTTCATCCTGAAGGTCGTCGCTCAGGTCCTGCTCGAGCGGATGTTCGCGTGAGCGACGTGTCATGTTGTGTTTCTCATCTACTACCTTCAAGTGTGATCCCAGCTCGTCGTCCTGGAACAAAGACACGTCGAGCGGTCTCGAGATGATCCCGTCCAGCTTCTCAGCGAGAACCTTCAGCTGCTCATCCTTGTTCCCAGACGTCATCCTGGTTGAAACATCAGCATCAAAATATGAGTCAAAAACCGCTCAATACATAATGTGGTGTTCAGGTGAATGACCTGAACACCACATTATGTGAGAGAAATCTAATGTATTTAAATCATAAACTTTATTTTTTCTTTTATGCTTAAGATTATACTGATTTAAAAGATAAAATAAGATAAAATATTTCTTTATTCTTCCCACAATAGGGAAATTTGAGTTTTCCTAGCATAGTTTTTAAAAAGGATTAAACATACGTACACATCATATAAATATACAGAGTACACAACAATAATTGTTCATATGTTCATTTAATTTAATTTGTGTAAAGAACCTTTTTATTTTTATCCTTTCATCAAGATGTATTCTGTTAACAAATATATAATGAATGTTACATTATATTTCATCTAGATGACTTAAATCAACACAATAAACATGTGGATTTCATATAGATTATAGTTTATATAATCTACATAAATACATTTTACATTCAATTACTTTAACACATTACTATAATCATGTATGTTTTTGTGAAGTGATGCAAAATACTAATACTTTAAATAAATAAATGTTAAATACATTTAAAATTAATCAAATAGTTAAATGGTCTTAAATACTTTGTTTCACAAAATTAAAAAAAAAAAACATTTTTAAGGTGAAATGATAAAATACTTACTAATATTTACTATAAGAAACACACTTCTACTAATAGTTTTACTCAATAGGCGCCAGGGGTACATCTTAAATAAATAAACAAAAAGAGGTCAACAAGTGTAATAACTGAATGAATGAATTATTGAGTTGAATGTTTGATCTTTATGAACCACTTTTACAACGTATTCAAGAAATGAATTCAGACTTCTGTCGTTCCTGACACATGAATAGATGTTCCTGAGCAGGTGAAGCAGATGAAGCAGATGAAGCAGAAGATGAACGAGTGAACAAAGAGGCAGATAAAGTTCACAGGTACAAACGTAAACTCACCTCTTCACCTCCTGCTCAGTAGTTCATCTGTGATGTCGCATCCATGACGAGGGTCTGGTGTTTGTGAGTCGCCAGGACTACCTGCTGTAAGTGGACGAATCATGAGTCAGTGAGGAAGTCGATCCCATTACTGAGGATTAAAGTATTCATCTGCTGCTGTAGCGCCTCCTACTGTCCGTGTCTGATGCCGCAGGTCACGATGACCAACAGGCTTGATGTTGATGACGTCATCACCACCTGCCAAGTTTGTTTTTCTTTTGGGGCTTTTGGCTGGACGGTCCTCAGCGGGGGGTGCTGCAGGCCCCCTGCTGGGTCAGTGCAGGTGGGGCTCAGACTGGCGGACCCACAAACATACAATATTGGATTAAGTCCTCCTTGGATCAAACTTTGTTTTAAGACTTTTATAGATGAACCTTCAGAATTATTTACACGTGAACGATTGAGACAAGCCCAGGTGCCCACGTCACATGACTCTACCTTCTAAAAAGACGTGTCTTACTTCAGACGTCTATAAATTGCATGTTGTGCTTTAGTGTTTTATCAAGTTTTCTTTGGGGTTTTGTGTTGTTGTTTTTTTGAAAGAGAAGGTTGAGTCAGCAGAATTCTAGTTTATAATGAAACATTCCATCAAACCTTTGATTTAATGTCAATTCTTACCTTAATACTGTGTTTTAGCTCAAAAGATAATAGAAGTCACAGGGACCTTAGACGTCTGGGCTAAAATCTGTTTCACACTAACAATCTAATAGTATTCCAAAAGACGACTACTTATATACGCCTCGTCCAACCTAAGGCGTTTAAAACACGGTAATATTCATAGTATATGTATAGATAGATAGCTTATTTAAACGTCTAAGATAAGACTATAGTTGTCTAATAATTGTCTTAAAGATGGCTGCTGGCAATCTGTCAATCATCCGGTTTCTAACTACGCTGGACTTCCAGAGACCGACGTCGGCTCTTTCGCAGTTCTTCCCGATACGACGTTGGCTCTCCCTCTCTTGCATTGTTTCTTTGGACCTGTGTTGTCTTGGAAATTTTAATTATTCCTGGATTATTTCTGTTTACTTTTAATGTTTAATCTCCTCATTGTTTCCCTCTTTTAGTGGTTAGTGTGTCTAGACTTTAAAAGTCAGACGTCTCTTGGATGACGATGAAACGACTATTAGCCTTTAATCTAAACTTTACTGTGTATTGGTCGATGGCTATTGAAATTGTTTATTATATGAAACACCAGTTGTGCATTTTAGTTTTTTTTTTGGGTCAATATTCAATATTTAATGTCTTTAATTCAATCGTTTAGATTTAGATTCAAATAGAAGGTCTTGATTTAAACGTCTAAATCGAGTCAAATTCTAAACTACATTGTTGGTCAATGGCTTCTAAAAATGTTTGAATCTAACATTTTGCCATCATTAATACAACTTGAAGTCTAAAAAAAAGAGTAAATAAATAAACCATTAATGGATTAAAGTCAATAATCTGGATTTAGGTTAAAATAATGACTAAGGAAAAGTTTTATAAATCTTAACTAGCAAATTTAAAAAATACATATGCATGTTGAAGAGCCAGCCTTGACATGGCCACATATATGTCTTCAAAACAAATATTTAAAACGAAATGTACTTTTTTTTTAATTAACTATTTCACATTTGGAGTTGATAAAAAAATGCTGTGTATAGCTTGTGTTATTTGTGTGTTAATAACGAATTATGATTTTTAAAATATTTTTACATCTCGCAGATATTACTTAAACCCCCCACAAATTTGACACAAGTATTTGAAAGAAAAAATGAATATTAAAAAGGTCAGCTGGATTTAATTCGGTGTTGTTATGTTTTTTTAGTAAAAAATATAACTATTGTTGAAATACTGAGAGAAATATGCATATATCTCCACTAGATGACGCCCTTTTTGAGAAGGTAACAGTTGTCGGAATCGTAGAAGAAGTAGCAGCGACAGCTCTGACGACCTTGCCTTGCTAGCTCCTGCAACTCTCCTGACTCCAACCACAAAGGTAACTTATTCTATTTTCTTAGACTTTAAAAACCGTCATCTTTATAAACGTAACTTAAATGGTGTCTCGGTGTCTGATCCTGTAGTTAAAGATTTTAATCTGTGCGTCGAATCAGCAAAGAAGTCACGTAGCATGTTGCTAAAACGTTAGCCGACTTAGATCCATTGAGAGATCTTAGACATTTTAAACATGCATTTTAACGTCTTTTTTAATCTAATATCGCGAGTGTCTATAAACTCTTGTAGTTCAACGTGTTATTAAGTATACGTGCTACTTAAATGAGGCCATTATTTTTGTGATGCTAGCATTAGCTTCCTGTACATTATCTGGGCTACTAGTTTATAGCATTTATTACCGTGATTGACAGGCTACATGCTCTGACTTATTAAAACGCATGTTCTATTTGAGAAGAGAAGGTGTCACTTTATTTCTAACGAGTGTTGAAAGTCACCAGCAGAGCTTGAGCAGCTGAGGTCACGCTAGCATGTGGAGGTTTTTGCAATATAGTGTTTTAATTGTTTACAGAAAGTTGATCAACGAATATTTTAATGTTTATAATCTAATAACCATGTGTTGAATGTAGATACTTTTCACCTATTTGATGAGATGCTGTCAATATAGTCTGTTCACTGGAGCCTGGCCTGTGTCCTCCACAGATGTTTAGACGTGCGGCTACAACCTACTGGGAGAAGATGGGCCCTTACTACAAGGGGTTCCCGGAACTGTGGGTCGCTATTGGAGTCACGTCAATCCTCTTCTACAAAATCTCATATGGAGGTAGGGCTGAAGTTCAGAAGCCTGCGAGTGTGTTGCGTTAGGAACGACACAAGTTCAAGGATACACTTCGTAACCTTGTTGTGATCATTTCATATCGTGTGGTGTCAGTCAAAGGTATTTTAATGATGTTTTCTGAAATAAATGTCTATTTGTTTCATTTCAGGCAAGAAAGCAGTGACGGACAGTGAGTATTCTCCCAGACACCATCTGTGTTTTAGTTGTTGATTGATGTAATCCAAGTCTACTATTTTTATTAAGCATAGAGTTTGTGATGTTAAGATTTATGTCTTAAGTTCATTATTTATTTTAAATGCTTTTTGCAGTTTTATTATGCATCTTTACACACATCTGTTCTGCAGTCATATTCATAACAGAATAACTCTTTTTTTTTTTACCATATATGGTTCTATATTTTCTTTAACAAACGACAATTAGATTTATTATTGAAGGGTCATCTGTCGAGTACATCGTCACGTTTATGTTGCGGACAATACTTTTAAAAGTAGTGCAAGTGTCCACTCACTTTATTCATTTAAAATATCACAATTTATTATTTTTGTTAGTATTTATTACTTTCCTTATCAATTCTATTTTTTAAACTGTGTTGTAGCTCAGTGTTGTAGAGCAGTGTTGTGTCCACTAGATGTCGTCGTCTGTAGAAACTGGCCTCAGAGTTTCTTTCTCTTGTCCTCCACAGAACCTTCCCACTGAGCCCCCGACGTGATGACACGCTGTCCCCGCCTCACCCTGTCTTCGGTCCAGATGTTAAATTTCTGTTAATATGGAACAAATAAAAATTAATCTAGAATATTCTGATCTTTGTCTAATTTCTTCTGGATCTGCTCACTCGCTCTGTTGCGTCACGCTTCAGCTCTGCCGCTGCAGGATCAATATGAACTGAGCCAGTTTGTGTTTGGCTGATTGAACAGTGAGTTAAGCGGACGCCCCGGGGCTGGACCGCCTCCGCTCTGGACTTTGCTCACTCTGTTTCCTACATGGCTAATGTTTTTGGTAGCATGTCCATTTTAGCAGGTGATGGTTGAGGTATTGTCAGAGCTATGGACTGGATTTGGAGCGAACTAACAAAACTGTTGCTGTGAAAGAAGACTCAAGATGTGAGTATTCAGTCAAAGTTGAATGGGACTTAAAATAAAGGATCCTTCGAAGAAAAAAATGGGATTGTTCTAATGGTCTGACTTGACTCTTATAAAAGGGACGTAGCCCATCGTTTTAATGCTAAGTTTAGTGTACCCTCTAATAGTTTTTGTTTGTTCCCTCTTCCCCACAACCTCTCTGGTAACCCACGAGGGTCTGGTCAGTTATGAACCCTATGGTTGACCATCAGTAGACCATTAAATATCCTCAGGGGCAAAATTATATACTGAGACTGTCGTGAGGGGTCTTCAAGCCAAAAGAGAGGAGCAAAGAACAAAAATATATGGTTCTCTGAGACAAAAGAAAGTTCCTTGAAACCAATTTACAAACTAGTGAGACATTTTTAAAGGTATTCAGCATTTCTTGGCTATTGAAATATACTGTTTATATTTATATGTAAGTAAGTAATTTTTATTTGTATAGCGCTTTTCTAGACCAGGGTCACAAAGCGCTTAAACAATCAAAACAATATTCAATAAAGTATATATTTTAAAGATCAAGATAAAACTGACCTTTTTTTTAATGTTTACAACTTTCATTTAAAAAATGGCAATACAAATTGATCTCTTGTTTTATATTTTTTCTTTTTTTTTTAAAAAACGTTTTCTTCATTTTCCACTTGGAGCTGTCGCCTTTACGACTGGCTTGTCCAGTTCCAATGCGTCACGTGACCACGATTTGACGTCGTCGTGAGACGGCGGAGAATGAATGAGTGTGTGCGAGAGAATGATGAATGACGGGGGGAGGAGGAAGGGGAGACTCCGCTCCCTCGATCCCCTGCTCGCAAACATGGCGAAACTCTTCTCGCCTCCATCACCTCCGTCCTCCTCCTCCTCTCCTTCTTCCTCTCCTCCAGCGCGCTCTCCGCTTCAGTGATGACCCGGGAGGATGGAGAAGTTGTCGGCGAGCCTGTCGGAGATCACCTGGAGCCCGCTAGCGCTGCCCCTGGACGCCGTGGTCAGCAAGTTCCGTCTGCCGACCCTGGTGCGCCTGTCTCACGGTAGGAAAGCCGACGGTGGGCAAAGTGCAACTATTCGTCGAGCTTTTATTTTTTTTTAAATCTCAAAACTAATCCAGTCTGGCAGTAGAATTGAACTTTTAATCCAGAACCATTACGTTCACTTTCCGAATGTTTTAAGACACAAATGGTGAAAATAGTGAATGTGTTACTGCGTCATTTTAGAAAGTATGTTTGGCGTTTAGAACATAAAATAATCCGCAATTAATCGTGTAGATTTAGAAAGAAGCCACAAAAGTAAAACGAAAAAGTTGTCTATGATTCAATATTTACCTGGAAATGTGATCAATTTGTAGGTTTATATATTTTTTTGTGTTGATTTAAATGTATACTTTGATACAGATTCAACGAATAAATTAAACGGATTTTCAGTTATTTTGTCGTTTGAAAATTGTACTTATTGGCAACATAATAACGCAGAGTTGAGAACAATAACTAAATCCATATGTTTCATCTCAGCATATTTATAAAAATATTTGATACAAATTTACAGACTAGTTTATTAAGCTGTTTATTTGACTTTAAACTTAAAAAAAGCTTTTCATATGAAGGCTTCACTCGCCTCTCAACCTGATCCAGGTTCTTTCCAGAGAGTTAAAAGTAAAAAGAACAGATCGCAAGAGTCTCAAATGAAACGATTTTTTTCCCGACGAGGTGTTCGCTTCGTGGGCGGCACCGTCGCGTCTCGGAACCACCAGAGGTTCGAGTCCGGTGCTGCCCGGAAAAGCCACAAAGTGTCTGTTGTGTTGTGAAAGTGCTGCTGGTGTCTTTTCACATGGAGATTTGAGAATGTGTCGCACGAGCTGCTGAATACTAACAAGTCTGGGAGTCCAACTGAAGCGCGCCCCCGAGAACGTGCGCGCCTCCGGGAGAACTACACCGAGCGTGTGCGCTGAAAGTTTCGTGTATATTGTATTTACATCGACATTGAAACGTGTTTTGTTCGTTGAAAAGTGTCAGATCTTTACACTGTGGACTCTCGAGGGATCGTGGACCGGACACGAACCTCACTGGTACCATGACCCAGATAAAAACTCCAGAGGTCACGTGGGTTCACTCGCCTGGTTATTGACTGACTTCAGTTACTGTCAAACTTACAGTTCAGGGGTCACAGCTGTGTGTAGCTACAGTGTTATTGATGCTTGAAAACATGTATGTATGAGAACATGTGTTTGTGTGTGAATGTGTTTGTTTTCTGTGTGTGAATGTTTTTTGTGAACGTGTATTTGTTTGTGTAAAATTGTGTTTGCGTGTGTTAGGGTTTGTTTGAACTTGTATTTTTTTTTATGTGTATCTGTGTGTGTGAAATTGTGTTTGTGTGTGCGAGAGTGTTTTTGTGTGTGCTGTGATTGTGTGTGTGTTTGTGCATGTGAATGTGCATTTTTTTGTGTGTGTTTTTGAATGTGTATATGTGTGTGTTTTTTTGTATTTGCTTGAGTGTTTTGTTTTAATGTATGTGTTTTTGAGAATGGTTGTTGGTGTAAGTGCATGTGAATTCATTTGTGTTGTTTTTGTGTGAGTGTGTGTCTGTGCTCATTTTTTGTGCTTAAGGTTTTGTGTGTTTGTTTGTCTGCATTTATTTGTGTGTGTTTTTGTGTAAAAGTGAGTGTGTTTGTGCTTGTAAGTCCGTCTTTGTGCATGTGAGTGTGTCCAAATGTGCATTTTATTTCCTTTTTACATGTCAGTTTGTGTCTGTCTGTCAGTTTATTATGTGTGTGTTTGTCTGAGTGTGTGTGTTCATGTGTGTGTCCATATGTTTGTGTTTTTCTGAGTGTGTGTGTCTTGTGTGTATATGTATGTGTTTTGTGAGTGTGTGTCCATGTGTGTATCCATATGTTTGTGTTTGAGTGTGTGTTTGAGTGTTTCTTGTTTATGTGTCCATATGTTTGAGTGTGTATGTGTCCATATGTTTGAGTGTGTGTGTGTTCATGTGTGTTTGAGTGTGTATGTGTCCATATGTTTGAGTGTGTGTGTGTTCATGTGTGTTTGAGTGTTTCTTGTGTATGTGTCCATATGTTTGAGTGTGTGTGTGTTCCTGTAATAGCAGGTCCTCAGCTGTGAGTCGTCTTGTTGTCATTCCAGCGGCTCATTCTGTCATTATTCACACAAGAGATAAACACTGACGTGACTGATGTGTGTCATGTTGTTGTTGCCGTAGACTGTATGTAAGACACACCTAGTGTGATGTCATCCGCCTGTTACTGAACCACGTTCTTGCAGGCGGCCATCTTGGTACCGCAGTCTTGTTGGTCAACGATGCCTCTTGTTAAAAATGAAGTAAAGAAACAAACAGGAACATCATCGTTTGAGTTCAGGCTTGTTTTGAAAATGTTTTGGTCGCACAAGTCCGTTGTTGTTTTATCGGTTCAATGATCTGCAGGTTTATTGTGTTGTTGTGTCGTCGTCGTCGCAGGTGAGTGTGTGGAGGGGCTGGCGGAGGACGATGTGGTTCTGCTGCACTCGTGTCGACAGTGGACCACCGTGACGGCCCACAGTCTGGAGGAGGGTCACTACGTCATTGGACCCAAGATCGACATCCCGCTGCAGTACCAAGGTCAGCCAGTAGTCTCACTGTTCTGACACTAACAGTACAGTGTGTTGAACTGCATCACACTTACTCGCCCCCTGATTGACTGGAATCACGGTTTAGCCATTAGCAACTAGCATTTGTTACAAATATGGCTTATGTGTTAGAGCAGGTCAGCATTTCTATATTTTCTTTGTGTTTTCTGTGATACGGTTGCTTCAGGTTCGGTTGACTGCAGCTAACGTGATTGTTATGAACTACAGCTGCGAGTGAAGATGTTTGAAGCCGGTTTATAAAAACAAGCACACATACACACAGAAACAAACATACACACACAAACACACAACCACATACACAAATGTGCACAACCACAAATACACACAGAAACAAACATACTCAACACACACACATTCACAGAAACAAACAAACACCCACGCACATACACAAATGTGCGCAAGCACAAATACACACAGAAGACACACAGCCAACTCACACACATTCACAGAAACAAACAAGAACACATAAACACAAAAACACATAAACTGACATTATCACACTCACTAAAGAACACACACACACACACACAAGCACTCACACACAAACACACACACACTCACACAAACACACTCACACACTTAACACACTCACACCTAAACCCCTATACACAAACACACGCACCAAGGATCACACAAACAAACACACAAACAAACACACACTTGTACAAAACATACACAAACATGCATAAAAATAAACAAATAAAACACACAAAACAATTTTATACACACACAAACCCACAAACAGAAAGAAACGCGCACTGACATTAATAAACAAACACACACACACATACACCCCCCCCCCACACACACACACACAGTTCATTCACAGAATGTCATTGACTCGTCTCCTGCTGACTTCAGTGAGTGACTCAGGTCACTGTAAGAGGTTCTTAATGTCTCGCCTCCTCACAGCTTCCTCTGCTGATGTGATGATGTCACCACCAGCCGCCGCAATGACGACTTTTAGTCGAGCGGGCGTGAGATCATGGCGAGTTCAGTGGTCATGTGACCTAATCGGCATCATAACATCACTGCAGAGAAATAACATTGATCAACAACATTATGACCAGAGGGAAGATTCTCAATGAGTCTGGTTCTATCAAGGTTTTTGGTCTAGTTCAATTCATTATATTAATATGAATAATGTTTTGATGAAAAGAAAATTAGTTTCAAATTAAATAAACCTAAAATATGAATTATATAAAGAATAATAAAAAAGACATGTTTTTCTATACCAACATTTTATATTGAATTTAAAAAGCTATAAAATAAAAAATATAGATTTTAGGAATTGTATTTTGCAATTATTAGAATTAGAATGCAAAACTTTACTGTGTAAAAAAAAGATACATTTATTTAGAAAAATTAATTTCAATATGAAACAACTTGACACTATTATGTCAACAATTTTATATTTAATTAAAATAAATCTGGGAATGAAAAAATACAGATTTGAATTTTTTTTTTTGTGATTACAATATAAAACTATTGAAATGTTGAATTTAATGTAAAGAAAATAACCTTCTCAGTATACAAATAATTGTATACAATTATTCACTCAAATAAATGTAAACTTTCAATATATGAATAATTTAATTTAATTATAAAATATATATATTATATACTGTCTCACCTGGAGCTCCGAGATAATCAATCGGTAAATAAATAATTACGTCAGGTTCATCCTCACATGGACCCTTGATGAGCTCATGTCTTGGTGACCTCACACAGGAAGTCCAAATAAGAAGAGAGTGATGCAGGTTTCCCTGGAGGACGACCAGGAAGCTCCCTCCTACTCCTCCTCCTCCTCCTCCTCTTCCTCCTCCTCTTGTATCATCCCTCCATCTCTGAGAAGCTGAATGACTCGCCTGCATGAATGGACCTCAGTGGCGCCACCGTTGTTCTGGTCACGTGACCCGGCTGGCGGCGAGAGGATCCTTCAGACGAGGTTTCCGAGAACGTGGTCACCTTTGAGTTCCCGAAGACCTCGACTGTAGTTTAGAGTTGTAGGTCAGGACAACACAACCAGTCTTCAATATAATTGATGATAGTTATTGAATGATTGATATATGAAGCGACCACAACTCAAATTAATTATTTTAAATTAAACAATTATTTTATATATATATTTATATATATATAAAATGTTTTGTGAAATAAAAAGCAATGATAAACACAGTTCAAATTTAATCTAGGGTAAAAAGAAACACAGAAAATTATAATATTACTTGCATTAAAAAAATACAAAAATGGTTGGTATAATAAACATTTTTAAATTGAATTTAAAAGGCTAGAAATACAAATATATTGAATTTATAAAACCTATTTCTCAACATTTGGAATTACAACATCAAACTATATGTGTAAAAAAAAATCATTCATTTCTTTTAATTATTCAAATTTCGATTTTCAAACATTTAAATGTATACAAATTTCGAATTATTTAAAAAATACTGAAATACTTCCCTACACTTCCTGTAAACCCTTAGATAATTCGATTTTTAAAAAAAAATAAGAACGAAATAAATTACTTGTATTAGTAATTAAATAAAAATATTTTATAAATCCATATTGGTCTGTGCTATCGCCTCACAGCAAGAAGGTTGCTGGTTCACTTCCAGGTCAGGAAGGAGACAGCTTGTGACCTTACTGGCGTCCTGTCCAGGGTGTCCCCTGCCTCTCGCCCGATAAAACTGGGATAACCCCCCCCACCCCCCCCATAATGGATTAAACGGCAGAAAAAATGAACTGATAAATAAAAATGTTTATTAGAAAAGTGAACTTCAACACTGACTATAAACGTGTTTATTAATATTTATATAAATGAATTCTTTATCTACATTTATAGGCATTTATGATTTAGAAATATATATAAAATGTATATAAAACTCCCCATAAAAGGAAAAGTTGAGGCCACACTTGTGAAGTTACTGAGAGCAGGTGAAGGTGATGTTGCTAAAAGTCTCGATGGTTCTGGTGCGAGGCCCGGGCACTGGGAGGGGGGTCGAGAGTTTAGTATTCCACTCTCCTCCCAGACCGAGCGTTCACACACACTCTGGCTGAGAGACGGAGACTCTGAGGGTGGAGGCCGTCGCTGAAGAACGCAGACTAAATGTTGTTGTGCACGACAGTGTGATCCTCGAGCACACAAAAGAGGCTGAACACACACTTCCGCCTGTGAAGTGATTTACAGAGGCAGGGGGGGGGGGGCAGCAGTGAATGGCTGAGAGTGGAGTGTGTGTTTGTGTCGCCATGGTAATGTGCCGCTGCGCTGCGTGAGAATCGGGGTCCTTTTGTGGTCACCATGGCAACCTGTTCAGCTGGTGCCAGGTCAGAGGTCGCGAGGTGTTTTCCCTCCCGTGTGCTCGTCTCACACTCCTGCTTCCGTCCGCAGGCAAGTTCAAGCTGCTGGATGAAGACCGTGACATCCGGGATCCGGTCCAGTACTTCTCCAGCGTGGAGGAGGTGGCGGCCATCTTCCCCGACCGCGTCTTCGTGCTGGAGACCATCACGTTCAGTGTGAAGGTTCGACGCCAGCGATCCTCACCAGCTGTCAATCACGCGACCTCAGAACCCCCATGACTCTCCCACAGGTGGTGTCGGGCGAGTTCAGTGAGGACAGCGAGCAGTACAGCTTCACTCTGCAGGCTGGAGATGAGCTGTCACTCATGGGGAAGGCGGAGCTTCTGTGTGCCATGCCCACCAAGGAGAAGACGGGCTTGAGCGCGCTCTTGAGGCGCCTGGGAAAGACCCCGAGAAGTAAGATTCAAAAAATAAACCGGGATCAAAAACCTTGAACCTTTTTCGGTGCTTGTGCTCTGGGTCAGGGTGACCCGGAGGACGCAAAAAACAAATGTGTTTGACGAAAGTCGTTCACCTTGACCCGGAGACAAAACAAGGGATACCACAAACACATTTGTTACAGGGCCTTCGGGTCACTTTGACCCTGAGATAACACAAGGGATATCACAAACACAATTGTTTTCATGTCACTTTGACCCTGAGATAACACAAGTTATACCTCAAACACATTTGTTTCCAGGCCTTCAGGTCACTTTTACCCTGAGATAACACAAGGGATACCACAAACACATTTGTTTTGCAGGCCTTCGAGTCACTTTTACCCTGAGATAACACAAGAGATACCACAAACACATTTGTTTCAGGGCCTTCAGGTCACTTTGACCCTGAGATAACACAAGGGATATCACAAACACAATTGTTTTCATGTCACTTTGACCCTGAGATAACACAAGGGATACCTCAAACACATTTGTTTCCAGGCCTTCAGGTCACTTTTACCCTGAGATAACACAAGGGATACCACAAACACATTTGTTTTTCGGGCCTTCGGGTCACTTTGACCCTGAGATAACACAGGGGATAGCACAAACACATTTGTTTTTCGGGTCTTCAGGTCACTTTTACCCTGAGATAACACAAGGTATACCACAAACACATTTGTTTTCCGGGCCTTCGGGTCACTTTGACCCTGAGATAACACAGGGGATACCAATTTATAAATTATTTGATTCATAGCTTGGGATGAAAAAAAAGAAATGCTGAATCTAAAAAAAAAGAGAATGTCTACAGTATAAAACACGTAAAAGGTTGTGATGTCTCTCTAGCTTGTATCACAGCTGTGTTGTGCGACTGCACTTTCTAAAGGGTACACATTTCGTCCAGACTTCATGTGATCATCACGATGTAGACTCGTCCACCTGTCACTCAAGTGCCTCTGTGCTCTCAGGTAAAACTCCGTGCCTGGTCTGCATGAACCACCGGACCAACCAGAGCGTCAGTCTGCCTTTCGCCTGCCGCGGACGATTCTGCACCCGCTCCCCGCTGGAGCAAGGCATGCTGGGAGGGGAGCACACGGTGCGCAGCATCATCGAGAGGGTCCGTCTGCCCGTCAACGTGTCGGTGCCGTCCAGGCCGCCCCGGAACGCCTACGACCGGCACGCGGTGCGAGAGGGTCACCGCTACAAGCTCCTCAACATCGTCAGCAAGACCGTGGTGCTGTGCCTGGTGCTGCGCCGGCAGGAAGTGTCGCCGTCCCACTTCCTGCTGCTGCGATGCATGCCCCGGTTCAACGTGGCCGAGGCGTCCCTGCACGCCGCGGCCCTGGAGAGCTTCCTCCTGAGACACGCCTACGACCCGGACGCCTACTCCCGGGCGGTCCGGGAGACCCGCCCGGAGCTGGAGTGCATGACGGAGGAGTGCGTGAGTCCGAGGCGCTCGCGGGTCTGCGTTTCGGGCCAGGACTCGTTGGCGCCGGCGCTGCAGCGACTCTCCATGTGCGGCTACGGCGACGGCCTGTCGCAGCGCTGCAGGGACTCCCTGGGGGAGCAGCTGGGCGAGGGGTCGGTGGAGGAGCGCGAGTACGTGACGCCCGATTGGACCGAGTCCGACCTGAGGACGAGCGAGGAGATTCCTTACGAGGAACTTTGGACTAACCAGGGACCGGAAGCTCTGGGGAAGGAGCAGACCCTCGTTTCCTTCCACTCGTCGACGGCCATGGACGGGTCGGTGGGCACCATGGTGGCCCGGGTGTCCACCCCCCCACCTGTACCTCCAAAATCCGATGCTGTGAGTGCTGCTGCTCTTCCTCCGCTTCCTGCTGTTAAGAGGCTTGACTTGAATAATTCATACAGACCGAACACACAAACACACTCATGCACACGCACACATCCTTGACCCCAAATGACCTGTTGGTCGAGAGTTTTCCCACTGAAACCCGCTGTTCTATTAAGCCCAGAAAATGGCGCACATGTGTAATTGCAGACACGTGGGTGTGTTAGTGTCTCTGATGTGCACTTCTCAAAATAACCACTGGGGGCCACTCAAGAGTCGCAGCAGCAGATGTTCGCTACGACCGCGCTGATGACTTTTTGACTTTTTCTCTTTTCATTCTTCATGAATCTGAACTTTTGCTGTTATAAAAGTATGTTCGCCACGTTTATGAGTGAACGCACTGTTAATCATTTTTTTATTTATTGATTTAAATATCTTGACCCAAAAATGTTTCAATTAAATTAGCCTTTAGAAAAACATTACTTCAAAAAATTAGTAAACCAAACAAAATAACTATAAAACAACTAAATCAGCTCAACAGGATAAAATAAATCCCAAATCTTGAGAAAATATGACCAATTATTATTATTAATTAATAACGTTTTATAATAGATGTACAGATGAAAACGTATCCTGCAACCAAATACAAAAGAATTAGTACAAAATAAGTCAAAGTAACAATAGCTTATGCAGTTTTGTATTCCGAAACAAACGGACTTGGGCTAAGTTTAGTGAGTTTGTAGTAGTCGTCTATACATGTGATGACATTATATTACACCAGGGGGCTCCACCGAGCATTTGCTAAACCTTCAGCTGACTTTTGGTCTGAATCTTGTTTTGTCTTATAACTTCTCAGTAAGTCTAAGATCTGTGAGTTGATGTCCAGGAAATCGTATGTAGCTTAATTAGCACCATTTCAACACGAGCACTCGACAGTTCTAGGACCTCTTTATTGATCCTTTATTGATCCTTTATTGATCCATAATTGATCCATAATTGATCCATTATTGATACTAAGTTTCTAGAACATGTTCGTGAGTAGTTTGTAGTTTCAGTGTTTTTTTTCACTCGACTTGATGATTCGTTTCATGTTAAAGATATTTATCAGCAGCAAATTATACACACTTGCTTTGTGTGTGTGATTTGTGTGTGTGTGTGTGGGCATGCGTGTGTGTGTGAGTGTGTGCAGGCGTATGTGTTTGAGTGTGTGTGATGTGGACGTGAGCCATTTTTTCTGAGGTGTGAAGGTCAACAAAGCTTGACATTTACCACCCAAGACTCACACAAATGTGCACACAAACACTCACACATGCCCGCGCACACACACATGCATGCGCGCAAACACATACACACACAGAAAAACACTGAGCAGGCTAAATATCAGGCAGGAAAATGGTGTATGAGTGAAAGGGTATAATCAAATTGTTATGCAAACATCACTTCCTCCCACACACACACACACATACATACATGCGCACACACATATTCCCTATACAAGTCTTTCACAAACACACACATAAACACACACAAAACTGTAAACTGTAATTCTGTCCTCATAGAGTAAACTGCAGGCACTTGTTTGTCTCAGACACGCAAAAGCAGTATTTAAAGTAGACAATTAACTTAAGATGACAACAACAACAACAACACACTTACACTAAATCTGTGTATGTTGTGTCTCACAGGAACTGGTTGAAAGACACAATGACACACACATGACACATGCCAGTCAGAGCGTCACACAAACATAATGTCAAGTTGTAGATGACGAAAATAAATATTTATTTTTTTAACTTCCAAAAAAACCCCCTCATTCTCATGTGTGTTGTGTGTCCAGGTGAGGGAGGAGTGTCGTTACTTGATCGCCCCACCAGTGCCCCCCCGCTGCTCTAAGGGGGGGTCCATTTCCAGTCCTGCCCCGAGCCCTCCTGTGCCGCCTCGCTTCCCCAAAACCTGCAGCTCCCCCCGACCCAATATGTCCTTCTACTCGTCAGGCCTGCAGGACAGGTGAGGTACTACACTTATAGAACAGAATATGTGGCGCCACCGTAAGATTATGACGGCCTGCTGCAGTGGTCAGTAGCCACAGTTATTGGATGGTCATGATGTTTTTATTAAAGCTGTTACTCTTTTGTTTCAGCTGTTTTCCGTCCCCGGACGCGTCCATGTATTGCTACCCCTGCTCCTGGACCGACTGTCCGGCCCCGACCTCCCCTGAACTGACACCCGCGGACACGACGGTCACGCCTCAGCCGGCGCAGGCCACGTGGTCCGAGCCCTCGTGGGTGGACTCCTTCTCCTCCGGACCCCGACTCCGACCCCCACAGAGTCGCTTTGCACCTTTTGGCGCTTTGAACCCTTTTAACCGCCAGTCGCCGTGTCCCTCGCCAGAGCCGGAACCAGAATCCTCCAGAGGTGCGGAAGGGGGCGGGGCTTCCACCGAGGGGTTGTCCGCCCCCGCAGACCCCACCTGGAGACCCCCCACCGACCTCTCGGCCCTGTCTCTGGAGGAAGTGTCCGCCTGCCTGCGCTTCATCGGGCTGTCGGAGGCGGCGGTGGCGGTCTTCCAGAGGGAGCGCATCGACGGCAGCCTCCTGGTCCAGCTGACCGACGACATCCTGTCACATGACTTTCACCTGAGCCGGCTCCACGTGACGAAGATCACACAGTTCATACAGGGATGGAGGCCCAAGATCTAACACGTCAATGTGCCTGCACCGTTGCTGACTTCCTATCTAATCTTGTTTACTAACACATGACCACAGCAGAGTCTTATCATGAACGATAAATCTTCCATTTCTTTAATACAACTGTCCACAAGGGGGGGGGGGGGGGGGTACAGAGTCATATCAGGGAAGATCACCTCTCCTGGTCCCAGTTTTGTTTTGGAAACACTGTGTTTTTTAACCAATTTCTGTTCTTAAGAAATTAAATACAAATAAAAGTTAGTTCTTATGACGTCAACACGTGGGAGTAAAACAGCCATATCATGCTTCATGTTGGCACTAGTTGTTTTCTTTATCACACGTTGGTAAGTCATTGTGGTTCTATGTTTAAATCACTTCTCACTCGACAATCTCCAGAAAGTTGTCGAAAGCTGCTGGAACAACTGGTGAACAACTTCTATGCTAGACGAATAAACAGCAGCTCTATTCTGAGTCTCAGATAGTATTTACAAAGTATTCATATTTTAACTTGACAGTAGTACAATTAAATATTCTATTTAAAAATGAATGCAACGTAATATTTTTAGCTTAAATATTACAATATTTATGTTCTAAAATATAACAAAGTCTAAGTTAGGTATATATAGAAAAAGGAAATATCTGGGTTCAATAAAACAATTACAATTTAATCACAAAGAGCGACTGGGACTTCATCAGCTACTTTTTTTTAACTTTTCAACAGTCAACATTGAAGACAAACCAACAGGTTTTACATGTACATGTGGGGGAAAAAACGCTAAACTCTGACCTAATGTCCAGGTAGCTCTGCACCCTTTGTGGTCACGGATGAGATGAACGTTGAAGCAGCTGTGACAACGAAGTTTTCGGCAAAAGGAGAAATGAAGAAATAAAAACGTAATGACCTCAGAGAGAGTTTCCTTGTTCTTTTTTAAAACGACCTTAAACACCTTAATACATTCGAAAATGTTTTTATTTTATTTTACAGCAAATATAAATTTGGTCAGAACTCTGACTTTTTCATTATATATAATCTATAATATTTTTGTAAAATTAAAAAGGTTCAAAAATAAGTCTTTTACGAAGTTTACGAAAGGTAAATACGATACTGCCACCTAGTGGCGGTCATTTCTTGTTACAAGCTAATACCTAAGTAGTACGTGAATGATTTGAAGGTGTGGGTGAAATATTTCTTATCAATAAGAAACCTTTCGAAATGGTTGAAAATCGAAACCAAAAATACCTTTCTGATTATAACAGTAACTTTAAATGAACAAAACAAGCTAAATGTTCATAAACATTTTTACTCAGGCACCGTTTGGCCGACTAATGGAGGGACCCTCTCAGTGTCAGTGGAACTTGTAGTCCAGTAGCACCGTGGCTCAGAGTTTGACAGGGAAGCAGTGACGCCGGTGACTTTACACAAACACAGGTATATTTTATAACTTCTAACATTGCGCAAAATGAATTAATTTGATATCACCAAATTGTGTTTGTGCAACACGTTACCGTGTTTAGTACGTAAAGCTGCGACTTCCTGAAAAACGCATGTAATTGTATGTGAGTAGCTCAGTTAGCTTGAAGCTAGCACTGGTATGTTGTCTAAGTCCTCATATTTGGGTTCTTTTTTGAAGTCGCTTTAAGTTAGAGGTCAAAATGACACGGACTAAAATACAACAGGATCTCGGAAGGTTGCTGGTTTGATCCCCAGGAGCGGAATGTAGGTGAAGGGTCACCGCTGGGTGGAAAGAGGTGACCGTCAATGTAAAGTCACACATGCGTTGGCATTATAACACATTATTTAATCTAGACTTCGTTTTTATATATTAAAAAAAAGTTCCAATACTCTGAAAGTATATTTAGGTCCGTAGTTATTACATTGACGACCGTTTAGAAGGAATACTTTTGCTCAGGAGCTGTCAAAATGTTAACGCATATTGTTATACAAACTAAAACGTGTCAAAGGTTACCTTCTCTCTATTCTCGATGTCATCGTCATAGAATGATTAATGAAGCTTATTTAACTGTTATTTTACAGCACTATTAGACGATTTTATTGGTTAAACATTACATTTCAAAAATAATATTTTCTATTAAACAATAACAACAGACACAGGTCCTGTTATTATATTATTTTTGGAAGGTTACCCAAATGACTTATCCAGTTTTAAAATCAAATCTTGATCCATTCGTTGGCTAACAAACATTTTACAACTTTAATAGACGATTAAACCACTAAATTGTTTTTTAAAACCATTGTAGATCAAAATGGCAGCCATGTTGCTGAGGTCAGTTCGGAGCAGCTCGCTGAGCCCATCCTGGGCTGTGCCTTATGGTCAGTAACCCTTTATTCTTAATAAAAATATTTTCATTTTGATAAATGCAAACACTGTTTTCAAGATTTTACATTGTCCTAAACATACGTGTTCTATTGTTTCAGCTGCTCGCTCACTCAGTTCAACAGCTCAACTTCATGCACAAGGTTTGTTTCTACCATGATTTAATTTTTTTATTTGTTCACCTTAAATATCTATCAAACAATGAGATGCTATTTTGCTGCTGCTGGTCATAGTCAGTCATCTTTATGTTTTCTTTGTCGGCAGTCCAGACAAAGAGCAAGAAAACCCTGGCCCGGCCCGGTGTCAAGAACATCGTGCTGGTGGAGGGTGTACGAACACCCTTTCTCCTTTCTGGAACCACGTATGTCTGTTTGTCTGTTTCACGTATATATTTCTGGAATGTAATCAGTGAAGCCCTAGATTAATTTAGTTCTCAGCAGTTTTACTCTTGACTTCTGTGCAGTTGAATGTGATCTCTGTTTAGGTGGTCCTGCTACAGAAGTGTAGTCAGTTATGAGCAGGTTCTCTACTGTCACGTGGTGTTTGAGGTTTGGAGATGGGATAGACATTTAAACTGTTGCGCTTTATTGAAAAGAAAAAAAACGATTAAATCCCACACCGTTCCTTATAATAAAAAGCTGTGCTGACCAGACTTTGTTTTGACAGTTATGCTGACATGATGCCCCACGATCTCGCCAGAGCTGCTCTACAGTAAGTTTGAGCTTAAAGACACTTAAACGAAGCACAATTTAATAATAAACAAGTCTAGAAAGCAAATATTTAACCATGCAGAAATTATTCATGAGGTTGGGGTTGTGTTTTTTTCTTCTTTAGGGGTCTATTGAGCAAAACTGGAATCCCAAAAGATTTGGTGGATTATATAATCTATGGAACTGTAATCCAGGAGGTGAAGACCAGCAATGTGGCCAGAGAGGTACAAACGGAGTTATGACTTGTGTGTGTATCAAGGAGATGTCATCATAGCTCATGTTCATGTGATGTCCAGGCGGCTCTGGGTGCAGGATTCTCGGACAAGATCCCGGCTCACACTGTTACCATGGCTTGTATCTCATCCAACCAGGCCATGACCTCAGGTGAGTTTCTTCCTTCTTCATAAAGTTGTAAACCAAATTTTACACCCTAGGCCTGGGAGACAAATCCGGTGTATTCACCACCTTGCTATTTATCTGTTATTGGTAAATAAAAGTGTTGATTAAATAGCAATTATGTTCAGAAGTTGGCATAGCCTTCTTGGCTGGTCCTGCTAGCTGTACCAACAGGTATAATACTAGTTTAAGAGGATTCTTTTTTGATGTTTCCCAGCTGCTGGTATGATTGCGGCGGGACAGTGTGACGCTGTGGTGGCTGGTGGAGTGGAGTTCATGTCGGACGTTCCTATCCGTCACAGTCGCAGGATGAGGAAGACCATGTTGTCCTTGAACAAGGCCAAGACTCTGGGTCAGAGACTGAGTCTGATCGGCAGCATCAGACTGGCTCATCTGGCGCCTGAGGTGCGTGCGGATCTTTGAAGACCAACTCTCTCGACGGATGTGTCCTTACCTGTGTCATCTGCAGCTTCCTGCCGTCGCAGAATTCTCCACCGCAGAGACCATGGGTCACAGCGCCGACCGCTTGGCTGCCGCCTTCGGAGTGTCCAGAATAGAGCAGGACGAGTTTGCCCTGCGATCACACACGCTGGCCAAGCAGGCCCAAGATGCCGGTCTACTGCAGGACGTCATCTCATTCAAAGTCCCTGGTGAGTTGACGTTTCCCTAAACTCATACAGAGGTCAAATAATGACCCAGTATGGTCTTTGGGTATAAATGTGTGCTTCAGTGATTGTCGATAAATTTCCTAAGATGAACTCCTCCTTACCCTGTGTAGCTGGGACACATTGATCGAAAAAAGGAAATAACTTGTAATAACGGCAATTGTTTTTCTCTTGTCGCTGAATCAGGTCGTGACATTGTGTCCAAGGACAACGGCATCCGTCCGTCCTCCATGGCGCAGATGTCCAAACTCAAGGCAGCCTTCGTCAAACCACACGGAACAGTCACGGCGGCAAACTCCTCCTTCCTGGTACACAGTTTTGATCAGTGAAGTTTCTCTCTGGTGTTAACCTGCATCGGGTGTGTGTTTTTCTCAGACCGACGGTGCCTCCGCCGTCCTCATCATGTCGGAGGAAAAGGCCTTGGCCTTGGGATTCAAACCTAAAGCCTATCTCAGGTAGCTGCTGCTGTATGCCTCATGTTCCTTCTTCTCACAGTCTGATGTGTCTCCCCACAGAGACTTTGTCTACGTGTCTCAGGACCCCAAAGATCAGCTGCTGCTGGGGTGAGTGTGTCTGACCTCTCTGTGCTGGACAAAAACTATTTATAAATCTTTAATTTTCTCTCAGGCCGGCTTATGGGACACCTAAAGTGTTGGAGCGAGCCGGGTTAACCATGAACGACATCGATGTCTTTGAGTTCCACGAGGCGTTTGCTGTACGTAACTCCGAGTCTGACCGTGAAGAACTGTGCTCAGATCTAGGTATCCATGGTAACGCTGGACAATTGTCTTTCTAGGGTCAAATTATGGCGAACCTGAAAGCCATGGACTCCGACTGGTTTGCACAGACGTACATGGGCAGAAAAACCAAGGTAAAAGATGATCAATCATTTAACAAGGTGCGATCTGAGGACGGTAATAAATGTCTCGTCAGGTGGGGACCCCACCCATGGAGAAGTTCAACCTGTGGGGCGGTTCTCTGTCGCTGGGTCACCCGTTTGGAGCCACCGGCTGCAGGCTCGTCACCACCGTCGCTCACCGATTGCAGAAGGAAGGAGGACAGTACGGACTGGTGGCCGCATGTGCTGCAGGAGGACAGGTGAGCGTTGACACCTGGACAAGGACGACTCCTGCCGTCGTCTCATCATCGCTTACTTGCGTCGAATCACAGAGTTACCGTGGATCCATAAAATGTCTTTAAAATGTCAACACATAAGTATAACTTGATGTTGGTTTCAAGTCACAAAAAATTTGGTAACATTTATTTATCTATCCTTTGTGTTATCTAAGGGTCAAGAAAAAGTCATAAAAGTTAACAAATGTGTTTTTGCTGTATCCCTTGTGTTATCTCTGGGTGAAGGAGGCACGGAAACAAATGTATTTGTGGTATCCCTTGTGTTGTCTCCGGGTCAAGGTAAACGGCCTCCACCACTGCATATGTATTCATTGAGGCCAGGGAGGTCGTTGACCTTGACCCAGAGGCAACACAAGGGATACCACAAACACATTTGTTTTTGTGCCTTCGGGTCACCTTGACCCTGAGATGACACAAGGGGTTAAGAAAAAAAATACAGATTGATGTTAAAATAAACTTTTGATTAAAATTGTTATTGGTTGATTGTCGAGTTGTTACTTATTGAATATTACATTGTGTTAAAGATGATCGTTTTTAACTTTCCTGTAACTGTAGAAGCCCTGAGTCGATCCTTCCTGACTCTCTAACCGTCTTCTCTTGCAGGGACATGCCATGGTTGTGGAGGCCTATCCTCAGTAGACCCGCACACTGAACCACTTTGCCTATCGAGCGCCGACTCTCGCCCGCTCCAGGAAGTATCTCAGCCTGATTGAGGAATGTTGCTTTGCTTTTATGACGGTCAGTTAGACAAAAGATATAGTAGATGAAGAAAAGTGACGATTGTGTTTGTACAAAAGCTGTAATATTGTTTTTTCTAACAAACTATTGAAATTAAAAGATGCAACTATGTCGCGTCTGGAGTCACTGTTAGTCGTGGAACAAGAGCGAGAAGGTTTCGCTGGAAAGTCAACATGAACTAAAGTTTGGACTAGAAAAGCACTGATACCATAATAATAAAGACTAAGAACTAATCTATCAAACGACTCGTTTATAAATGATGTTTTACAGTTTATAAAATCATGTTCATAATGATCTTGTAATTCTAAAGGAATTGTTTGTTAAAAAAGTAAACAAAAGAATCTGGTCTTTGAGAGTCTGTCGACAACATTATAAACAAGTGGTCTGTGGATTAAATGATTGACTCTAATGAGAGAAGCCTTCTCTGATGATGATGTCATGTTTTATTCATTAGCATCAAAAGTAGACTTTCAAACACAAACATCAATGTACTGTAAAGATTCCCGACTCAAGCAGATATTTTGATATTAAGATATTACCATTTTTTTGGTGGGCCGTTTTCACCCAGGGAGGGTGTCAGCGTGATTTTGGGTTTGGTGCTAATTGATGGTGAGATCTGTCTGCTGATTGATGTTAACGAGGATGTTCAGGGGCGTCCTGGTGCTTTAAGGAACATGAATATGGAACGTCAGCGACATGAATGGCAGCTGACTTGAAGGATGGATGGAGGAAGGGAGGAGGGGGTGTTTATGCCTGATATTTGGCGGGAACTTAAACGTGCGCTCAGGTGTTTGACTAATGACTGCGTTTATAAGATACACACTC
The DNA here is from genome assembly GCF_982586985.1 of Callionymus lyra. Taxonomy (NCBI): domain Eukaryota; kingdom Metazoa; phylum Chordata; class Actinopteri; order Syngnathiformes; family Callionymidae; genus Callionymus; species Callionymus lyra. Next base: position 23,681,272 of record NC_141830.1, on the reverse strand, counting down.
ACACTCACAAACACTCGCTCCTCTCCTCCGCACCCACCGGGGAGTCCCGCTCCACGAGCGAGCACCCTCCAGTCAACCACCTCCTTTTAAAACGCATTTAAACATTTAATTCTCCACTTTCAGGGGCTCCTCAGAACAGGAAGACTTGATTAATGCGAGCAAGACGTCGTGTTTTACCGCCGAAGTGTAAACATCTTTAAACCTTCACCCGCGAGACGGCAGACACGCGCCGCAGTGGCGGGCCGCCTCCCCGCCACTGCGGCGCTTTGATCACGCCGAGGCTTTGATGGCAGGCGAGGGGCGCGCGCGCGTGCGGCTGTCACTACAGATGTGCCGCGGAGCGCGCGCGGAGGAGGAGCGGCGCTTTCATGTGCGCCTCACGCGGGGCACCTGCTGTAGCGTGACTTTCACCTGCTTCCCGCGCTGCATCCTGCGCGAGAGCGCGGGAAGTCTGGCGTGTTTGTGTGCGAGTTGAAAGAGCCGCGGAATGTATTTTCATATGTTTAAATTGTTCTCTTGAGTGGAAGGTAAGTGAGTGTCTGAGGGGAGAAACCAAATATGGTTTTATCAGCGACTGTGTAGTCTTTTATTTAGCTATAGCTAGCAACCACCAGAAGTAACCAAAGGCCCTGTTGTGTTGAGGAAATACTGATGACCTTTAAACATTTCAAGGGCACCTGAAAACGTTCAATTACCAAGTTCAGGTTCGTCACACTGCGCCATTAATCAAAGTTTTCTGAAACAGAAGTCTCAACCTCCAAGGGACTCATTGTATAAACAAAGCGGGCGTGATTACACCCGATCGGAGGAGTGAAGCGTTTATTGCGTCTTAATGGACTCCGCTCTCGTAACCTCTCGTTCACCAAGATTTCAGATTGGGAGAACTTTAGAAAGTAATAAGTTCAAGACATGGTCATGAGAGATTTGCCGCATCTTGAAGACTTTAACATTTGAAACAAGTGAGTCCAGGAGAGTTGGAGTTTGATAAATGTCAGTAGGAAGTGACGATGAGCACGAGATGAATTCAGACAGTAACATAAAGTGTGGTCAGTTGACCTCAGTAGAGAATCAGTTATAACCACACAATAGAATATAAATAGTTTGTTATCATATTAGAGGTTTCGATCATTTGGAGTTTAACCTTCAAAATAAATAGATGCCAAATGTAACTTACATTTGAATTTTACAAAGGTTTTAAGTGATAATTTCGGTTTTCTGTGACGTCACTTCAAGAAACAGTGTCTTAATAGTAGCAAGAATAAAATAATGTGGTATGGTGTTTTGACCTATATATGACAAATAATGCATTTATTTATTAAAAAAAATAACGTAGCAAATATCGAGGGTTTTAATAATAAAAATATGTCCATGCGCTTTAATAAGATTAGAAAGTGTATAATTTGTATTGACAATGAAATTGATGAATCCTTTATGTGATTCAAAACATTTCAGAAAATTATATTGGAACAAAGTTTACGTTACATTTAAATCACGTGATCGCTCAAACGTTATTTATACGTATATCTTCAGAGGAGACTCATAAGTTGACCCGTGGCTATTTTACTATATTATTTGTTAAACCAAATATTCGTTCTTTCATTCATTTTCTACCGCTGTTGCAATAAATATTAAATAAATAATAATTTAATAAATAAGTTCTACTCGTTGGTCTTGCAACTTCGTCAGAGTAAAACAGCGCCCCATGGTGTCGAATAATGTTAAATCACAATAATAATAATAATAATAATCTCTATTTATATACAATGTCAAATGTTCACCTGTAACTTTTATCACCGTTAGCATAACATAAAGTATTATCTACAACAAAAAAATTGACTAACATCCGTAACTATCCTCTTGATGTCACCATCGACCTCCTGGTAAGTTGACTTGCTGGTTCTCAAGTGGTCATTTTGTATGTTAGGATATTTAAAATGTAAAATGTTTACTTATAGCACTAGCATGTAGCAGCTACTAGCGGTAGATAATGCTAACACTGTACAATACAAGTACTGAAGATGCTAATGTACGTTTATTGCTCGCAGGAACTTTTTAGCAGATTTTTGGAGGTTGTTAATGTACTTTGTGTTTACACTGTAACGCAGTCCTATTTTTGGTAATAAAATACAATTGTGTTCCTTAAGATAAAATAAACATCAACTTTATTCAAAGAATGGGGAATTTAATGATAGGAACAGGTGGTTTACCTCCAAATACTACTTTGTGCATCATTAAAAACGAAATGTTTCCTGTCTCTATGTAAACCCATGGAGAAGCGTTCCAGTTCTTGATGTTTGACCGTTTTTTGTTGACACATCTTTGTGTTGCTTTTTCCTGCAGGGCGGTAAACCCTACGACCTGAAATGGGTATTTACTTCCTGTCGTGTCAACAAGTTTGGCGGCGCCCGTCCCCGCAGGTACGACTCAATAAAGACTGTTAAACATATTCGCAGGAGCGCTGAACCGCAGACGCGTCTGAACGCCGGGGCGGAGGGTTTAAAGCTTAACACTCGTCCTCAGCAGAAACACACAAACACCGACAAATGCATGTCGACGTGTGTCGGCGGAGCAGCTGGTGTAGGTGTGTGTGTGTGTGTGTGTGTGTGTGTGTGTGTGTGTTTCTGGAGCGGATTATGAGCAACGGTAATTGGGTGTCCAGAGAAGCGTGAGTGTGTGTGTGAGCGCACTGTCCGGAGTTCATCATGTCCTCATAACGGTCAGTTAGGGTTGTCCGCCAGGATGCATCTCCTGTCGGGGTTGTAAATGTTATTGATCAGATGTATTTGCAGCATCTATAATGAGAGCTGAGACACACACACACACACAAACACACACACACACACACACACACACACACACACACACACACACACACACACACACACACACACACACACACACACACACACCCCACACACACACACACACACCACTCATTAGCAGCCGACACACTCTTCAACACATCCTCATTAACAGTCTCTCGTCATACACACTAAACATCCACACTGACTTGTCACACACTGAGTGAGGTGAGGTGTGGGGTGGGGGGTGGGGGGTGGGGGGGGGGCAAAATGTGGACATGATGTGTGTGTTTGTATCGAGCATGACATTTGTGTTTGTGTGTGTGTGTTCAGGTGTGTGTATGGCACGTGTCAGAGTCTGTCAGCCCCAGCGTCTGTGTCAGGGCGAGAGGCGAGACATTAACAACTTCTGTCATTCTGCTGACAAAATGGTGGCAGAAGATTTCCCATGGTGCCCTGATGACTGCTGGCGTTTGTCAACAAGCCCTGTCACCACGGCGATGGGGAGGTGCAGAGGGGGGTGATGGTGACAGGCACCGGACCCGTTCCCATGAGCACCGGGTTGTGTGTGTCTGCCGGTGTGCGTTTGTGGGAATGTGTGTGTTGTGGGGGGGTGCACGACTGGGAGTGGGGGGGCGAGGGGTGTCTCTCAGCAGCTTTCACACACAGACGGAGAAAAAACCAAAATGAGCTGTCACTGCAATTCCCAGGATGCCTTGCTGCTTAGCATAGCAGCAACAGCAGCAGTAGTAGCATGAAGTGTGTGCGTGTGTGTGTGTGTGTGTGAGTGTGTGTGTGTGGGCCAGTAAACTGATAAGTCTCTCTCTCTTTCACACACACTCTTAAACACACACACTCGGATAATTAAGCAGAGCAGAAGCTCCCCCTGACGCGAGCCAGAGCTCATCTGCATTTTGGCCTCCGGCACGCAGTTAGGAGCAACGCCTGATGGAGGGAAAGAGAGAGGGCAAAAAGGGAGGGAAGGCAGGGGGGGAGAGAGAGAGAGGGAGAGAGGAGGGGAGGAGGGGAGGAAGAGGGTGAAGGGGGAGAGAGGGTGAGGAGCCAATTAGCTATCTGGATGGATGAGTGATTGACAGCTGTCTTGACACAGCTGTTTTCCTGCAGAATGAATCCATCCATCGGTTTATCATCCATCCATGTTTACCATCCATCCATCGGTTTACCGTCCATCCATCGGTTTATCATCCATCCATCGGTTTATTATCCATCCATCGGTTTACCATCCATCGATCGGTTTACTGTCCATCCATCGGTTTATCATCCATCCGTCGGTTTACCGTCCATCAATCGGTTTACCATCCATCCATCGGTTTATCATCCATCCATCGGTTTCCCATCCATCCATCGGTTTATCATCCATCCATCGGTTTATCATCCATCCATTGGTTTACCATCCATCCATCGGTTTATCATCCATCCATTGGTTTACCATCCATCCATCGGTTTACTGTCCATCCATCGGTTTATCATCCATCCATCGGTGTACCATCCATCCATCGGTTTACCATCCATCCATCGGTTTATCATCCATCCATCGGTTTACCACCCATCCATCGGTTTATCATCCATCCATCGGTTTATCATCCATCCATCGGTTTACCATCCATCCATCCATCGGTTTACTGTCCATCCATCGGTTTATCATCCATCCATTGGTTTATCATCCATCCATCGGTTTACCATCCATCCATCGGTTTATCATCCATCCATCGGTTTACCATCCATCCATCTGTTTACCATCCATCCATCTGTTTACCATCCATCCATCGATTTACCATCCATCCATCGGTTTACTGTCCATCCATCGGTTTATCATCCATCCATCGGTGTACCATCCATCCATCGGTTTACCATCCATCCATCGGTTTATCATCCATCCATCGGTTTATCATCCATCCATCGGTTTATCATCCATCCATCGGTTTATCATCCATCCATCGGTTTACCATCCATCCATCGGTTTACTGTCCATCCATCGGTTTATCATCCATCCATCGGTTTACTGTCCATCCATCGGTTTACCATCCATCCATCGGTTTACCATCCATCCATCGGTTTACCATCCATCCATCTGTTTACCATCCATCCACCTGTTTACCATCCATCCATCGGTTTACCATCCATACATCGATTTACCATCCATCCATCGGTTTACTGTCCATCCATCGGTTTATCATCCATCCATCCATCGGTGTACCATCCATCCATCGGTTTACCATCCATCCATCGGTTAATCATCCATCCATCGGTTTACCATCCATCCATCGGTTTATCATCCATCCATCGGGTTACCATCCATCCATCGGTTTACTGTCCATCCATCATTGTATCATCCATCCATCGGTTTACCATCCATCCATCGGTTTATCATCCATCCATCGGTTTACCATCCATCCATCGGTTTATCATCCATCCATTGGTTTACCATCCATCCATCGGTTTACTGTCCTTCCATCGGTTTATCATCCATCCATCGGTGTACCATCCATCCATCAGTTTATAATCCATCCATCAGTTTATCGTCCATCCATCAGTTTATCATCCATCCCTCGGTTTACCATCCATCCATCAGTTTATCGTCCATCCATCGGTTTACCATCCATCCATCGGTTTATCATCCATTTATCAGTTTACAATCCATCCATCCGTTTATCATCCATCCCTCGGTTTATAGTCCATCCATCGGTTTACCATCCATCCATCAGTTTATCATCCATCCCTCGGTTTACCATCCATCCATCAGTTTATCATCCATCCCTCAGTTTATCGTCCATCCATCGGTTTATCATCCATCGGTTTGTCATCCATCCATCGGTTTATCGTCCATCCATCGGTTTATCCTCCATCCATCGGTTTATCATCCATCCATTTACTTAAATGTGTTCCAATCTATCGCCTTGTCTTCTTTTCGCTTATCAATCCATTCCTCTCGTTCTTTATGTCCTCACTCTTTCATTCTTAACTTCCATTCATCCGTCTCTTTCACATTCATTCATTCGTTGATCCTTCAATCAAACTGATGATTGATAAAAATGTGTTTCAACCTTCTGTACATTTATCCGTCCTTCAGTTCATCACTCATCCATTAATGAATTTACTTTTTTCCTTTTCTTAAATCCACTCGTCCTTCTCCACACACTTCTTCCACCTGTTCATCCCTCCTTCCTTTTCTTTTTTTTGTTTCTCTTCCTAAGACCATCATTGATTGACAACAACAAGTGTCATTAAACATATGTTTGATTTCATTGATACTTTTAAGAATTGAGAGAAAGAAAATAATAAACACCAAAAGCAGAAAAAGTGATAGACAATTTGTCATCTGTGAAGTCAAAGCTGATACAGAGCTCTCTTTATTAATTACCTTGAAATATTTTGACATATATATATATACAGTATATACTTTCTTATATTTTCTCTTTGTATTCTCATAATATTTCTGTTTTTTTCGACCATGTATTCTTAAAAAATACATCTAACTCTTTTTACAAACTATATGAGATTTGACTACAGAGATATCCTGCAACGTGTTATTTATTACTTATATTGTATTTTTTTTAATGTTATTTAGTGGCTTTTCTTCAATACCTGGTAAATGGGACAAGAATAAAACGACCTTTAATGCTACTATTGTTTAACATGCTTTAAAATGGAAACATTTTATTTATTAATATTATTTTAAAACATTTCAAATGTGTATTTATGTATTTTGTAATGTTTTAAATTTTATTTTAATGCATTTGGATAATTCCAATGACCATCATGCTTCACTTAAGCTTTGAACGTTTAATCAAACAACCAAATTATAAGTGAGATAAAAGTATGTGTAGTATATATCTATAGGTAAGTGAGTCCACGGGAAGTAACCTGGTCCTCACAGAGCAGCGTATAAATAAAGATTAATAACTTCTGCTCAGTTTGTGATATTTAACAAACGTTTTTTTTTCTGTATTTATTCACTTGCTTTTAGGTAATTTTATTCCTATTCAACTTTATATAAATACTTAATTTCATTTTGTTGTTTATTCCCCCCATTTTGTTATTGAAAAAAATCGATTGAATCATGTTTTTTATTAAGAATCATTTAAGAATTCATTGTCCTTCATATTTGTAGCGTCCTAATAAATATATTAAAGTAAAAAACATGTTTTTTTAATGTAATGTTGAATCTTCAAATATTTTCCCCCTAAATTTGACTGTTTCTGGGGACTTTCTTCTCAAAAGTATTTTTTTAATTTGATATTTTTTCCCACATGTGTTTTAGCCATTAACGTTTTAAATATTGCATATTCAAACTTAATTATTACAAAATTGTATTACATTTTTTACATTTATTTTTGCTTGTTTGAACATTGATTTATTAACCTGCATTTTTTTTATTTTTTTTATTGGCCCCTCACAATATTGCTGTCATATAATGTAGTCCCTAAGAACATTTAGTTTTCCCCCCGACCGATGTATCGAGCACCAAAAAGAACTTTGAAACAGGAGCAGTAGAGAAGTCGTTGTCTTATGACATTAAAAGAATAAAAGTAAATTCAATCCCATGCACAGACTCATGGAGTCTCTGATCCAAACTCTTCTACAGGTTCTTCAGCTCTCGTATCAACATCACAGACTCACAATCATTTAGCTGCTATAAAAGCAACATTTGCCATCTCCATGGCGACGCCGCTAAATGTCTTCCAAACGACGCAAGAGAAGCGCTAAACTAGTTAAATGACACTTTATTTCATTAAACATGAAACTGTCTGACACTTTCACAGCTTTCACCCTCCAGCTTCTCCTTCTGTCCTCGCGGCGGTTTGACTTGACAGTAAACACGGCGGCTGTTTGTCTGAGCAAATTATGGAGCGTCTTGTTTGTGTCTTCAGCTCCACAGACGGCGGCAGAAGCTGTACGTTATTTCAGCTAGGATGCTGACAGACGGAACAAACACAATCGGGGGGTCTGGAATTCGGGGTAAGCAGGTGTCTGGCATGTTTTACCCACCTGTAGGTAATACATTGAATTATTGATATATTGATATATTATTGAGTCATTTTAGATTTCGACACAGTCCCACAGAACATGGCTGACTCAGCACACCCTCAGAAAACTTTACTTAGTTAGTAGTTCATCAGGTGAAGTCAATAAACTAGTAGTAGTCAGTTTTTATAGTAACAAGTGGAAAAACAGTGAGGAAAAAAAAGGATTTTAATTGGTATTTTAGTTCGTTTTCACCCACTTCTCCTGACTTACTTGAATATTCTTCTATTTTTACTACACTGTAAAAGCAACCACCTTTCGTGAATTAATATAGTTAAATTCACAATATATTTCATGTTCCCTAAATATTATTCTTGTTATTGTTTGACTATTGACTATTTTGTTTACACACTGATCATTTATTATATTTCCCAGGTATATACCTGAACTATATCTATTAAAATGTGCTTTATTAGTTCAATATATATATATATACGTATATATATATATATATATATATATATTTATTTTACCGCAAATGCTTTACTTATAATTGAAGACTTTATCACTGCTGGATTGAGACTATAGTAACCTTTTAAATGTTACAAGCGCCGATGTGAACTTGTTACATTAGTGGGTTGTTAGATAGTCCAACATACAACAATACACGCTTAAAGATTTTATCACTTAAAATTTAAACAATATTGACATTTTAACGATAGTACGCTTGTGTGAACTTGTTGCTTGAGCATATGGTCTACAACAATACGTGTTTGTAGTATAATAAAGTTTATCTAGTCTAAATTTTTCTACATACCTGAGTTAGATCCTGAAGTATGACCATGTTTCTAAAACTCTTCCCTGATAAATATTTTCTGCATCTGGCAGCTGATTATCGTAAAAATACAGCATAAGCTCAAGATCAACGCCGTTGCTGGCCCCACTCTCGCAGGTTCTGTTGTTGTTAAACGTCACGTCATATTGCGTGGATGGAAACGGACGACGTGTGATGACGTATCTGCTTTAAGATGCGTTGTTAAGTGGGCAAATGAGCTTCGTTCCTTATTTTGAGGACCAGCTTTGAGGATTGATGTTGAGGACCGAGGCCCGTTAAGGAGATAAATGGGATTGGCCCTAATACTACTTCTCCGGGTTTTACTACTACATTTGATTCTGCTTCTATGTCTACGGCTCATAGTAATTATTTTGCTATCACTACTTTCATACTATTACTTTGCCTCGACTGGCTACTATGCGTATTGGCTAGAATCTGGAGATACGATAACTGTCACAATATAGAGGCATCAGTACGATACATTGTGATACTGTAGTAACAAGGATATATAATTGTAGTATTGTCGAGTATTTGACTCTGGTGTCGCAGTTTACAGACCACATGACTCTTGACAAAGTCGTAACTGCCTTATTTGTTTTGAAACCAAAGTATGTCCAGACATCAGCTTTAAAAGCTGCGGGAGTCGACTGTATCCTCTCGTCCTCAGTCATCGCCAGGATCTCGCAGGATTGAATTGTTCCTTTAGGATAGTCATGACTGTAGGAACTGTAAGGATGAATGACTATTGGTCTAACTTCTATTGGTACTAAATATACAAATGCTACGACAGATACTCATGCTCCCTCTACCTTTAGCAACAACAATACAACTAATACTATCCTCGATCAACCACAACAGGTTCTTTCGACACAATCTTGTAAGTAATGATGATGGTGAACTTCACATACTACCTGTTGGAGTCAAATGACGGAGAGTAACTTCCAGTGCTGGTTAAATGAATATAAAGTCGTTTAATGACCAGATCATTAAGTGGTCGTATGGTTTCACTGAGACGGAGGACAGGGCGCGAGGGAGGAGAGATGAAGGCGAGGAGGTGAAGGTGTGAGGATGAAGAGGTGATGCTGAGATGGAGGGATGGAGGGAGTAAATCCTTTTCTTCATCATTACCTCGTCTCTGCCACTGCCCTCACCTTAATTAGTCTCAGAGCAGCTCGCCCGGCCAGGAGTCGGCCTCATCCCCGCATCCCTCCTCGCCCCGACAACCCGCCCTCCTCATCCCTTTCTTCCTCCGCTTTCCTCCAGCGATTTCCCCACTTCCCGCGTCTCTCTTGTGATGCTCTTCATCTTCATCTCGCTGGAAATTGAGTGAAATACCAACGCCCCCCCACCCCTTCTTCTCGCCACAATATCAACATCTGTGCAGCTTCACACACACACACACACACACACACACACACACACACACACACACACACACACACACACACACACACACACACACATACACACACACACACACACACACACACACACACAAACACACACACACACACACACACACACACACAGACACACACACACACACACACACACACACACACACACACACACACACACACACACACACACACACACACACACACACACACACACACAAACACACACACACACACACACACACACACAATGAGGAGTCATGCTGGTAAATACCAAACACACACACACACAGCTGCTTCAGGCTTGGCAGCTATAAATACAGAGGATTGCAAAGAGGAAGAAACTCGGTTAAAAAGTTAAGTGGGGAAAAAAGCGGCGTAGTGAGATTGACACCTCGACGCCTCAGCTCTCTAGAGGCTAAATTAGGAGATCCAGCTCTGCACACACACTCGCACACAAGCGTACCTGAAAGGATACACACCCGCAGAAACTCATCGTGTTGTAGGGTGCACACAGCTATGAGTGTGTGTGTGTGTATGCGCATGTGTGCGTGTGTGCGTGCATGTGTGGGGGTGTGCGTGTGCGTGTGTGTGTGTGTGTATAGGCCCCCGCGATGTCCCTGTTTCCCTGCAGCAGCTGAATGTTGATGGCCGCTGGGACCTTCATTTGGAGGAACATTCTGCACACTTCCATTCCCACAAGTACCATCTGTATTATTCTGAAATTCTGGACGGAGACGAGAGTGTCCTCTCCGTCCAGAACCCGACAATGAAGATCCAAGTCCAGAAAGAAGCGGTGGCAGAGTGGCTTTGCAGTGTCGAAAAAGTCAAACCGTTGCGATTATTTATTAGAGTCGGGATGTTTGCTAGTTTTGGTTAACACCACTAGTACTGCCACCACCGCTGCTTTGACAAAGACATGTTGCAGGAGACTCTACTATTAAAGCTGTACTTTAACCACAGTCTATTACTGCTTCTTCTACAATTACTACACCTTACTTTACCTCCACGACTCCATGACTATTCTGTGATTCTGGTAAAAGTAGCTTAATAAAGTGTACTATTGCTCTTCCCTGGCCAATGCCTCTACAGTTACTACATTTAATTATCCTTTGCCGTATACCGTAAATATGTATTCTCCTGGTGCTACTGCCACTACTACGACAAGTGTGCTCTTCTAGCTATTACTATTACTAATAGAGCTATCTTGAGTACTGTCACCACTAAATGGCCTCCACATCTAACTGCACAGGCACTTATTTCAACCTTCTTCCTTATCATCTGCTACTAAGTCTATTTTTGAGTTATCTGTTGTTACCAACACTTCTTGGACCTCAAATTCTGGATTCGCTCGCCTTTGTAATCTTTTAATACAGCTTAAACTACTGCTAGGACAACTTTTTCCTACTTCAACTTAAGTTACTGCTACCTCTGATATTGCAAAGTAGCTCTGCAACAAACCAATACTTCTACTGTTCCACTATTTTGTTAATATTGTCAGTACTACTACTACAACTATACATTTGACATCGGAATCTCCAGCCCTACGACATCTGCAAGTACAATAACTACTTTTACGTTAATTACTACTGCAGTCAACATATCTATCAGTACTACAGCTCTAGTAAAATGCTACAGCATTTATGTTGCTCATATATAAATACCTTTATTAAAACCACAATAGTGTAATGAGTATTGATACTTAACACACGGATGAATGTAATTCAACGTTGTTTAATTTGTCTGAAAACTACTCAATCATTCACAAAACTATCTAAACATGCAGTACTGGCTCCGGCCTCTAGAAGGGGCTGTTGACGTAGCAGCCCTTAAAGTGTTGCACCGTCACCCGTCGGTGCCACTAGATGGCGCTCAAGCTCTTCGCAGGCCTGACGTCTTTAGATCTGAACTGACGTCTCCAGCTCTATTTGGGTATTGGATTTTCATTTGTTATATTTGAGTGTTTCACAGTGAAGCATATTCAACAGAATAACTCACAGTGTGATGAGGGTAGTCATGATGTTAAGAGATCAAGTGTATATATATATATATAAATATATATATAAATATATATATATATATATATATATATATATATATATATATATATATATATATATATATTTTAGTCAAAGGTTGAGTGTAGCATTCAGAGATGATCATGAACATATTGTTGATTTTTAAAGTGCCGCATGGTTACACTGCACTGAGTGTTTAAATAGTATCCAAACACACACACACACCTACACACACACACACACACACACACAGGAGAAGAAAGAGTCGGCCACTATTCAGTCAGTTCTTGCGTAAATCACTTGGCCTCGGGGCTCTTTTAACCCTTCCGCTCTGCGTGCGTCAGATGTTCCTCCACGACGGTGATGCCGGCCGACAGGAAGCACCAGAACCGTCAGACATTAGAAGAGATTAGCCGTCGTACTGGAGGTGGTGATGTATCTCAAGTCGGTCATATCTTCATTTGAGATAATGAAATATTGAGACTTCACTGAATAATCACTACTGAAGTTGAAACCATGACCACTAGTAACACTAGTACCACGATAGCTTAATTTAACTGCCACTTACACCAATCCTCAGAAGTTTCTTTGACTTTCTTTCCAAAACTGCTTCTTTCATTTTCACGTTTCCCTCCATTTTTAATGTAAGTTTGTTCTTCTTTAAGATATTTTTTTCTTCTTTTCTTTCCTCTAAGTAGTTTTTATGTGGTTTTTATTTATTTTTTCTATAAAGAGTGATGGTTTTTGTGTTGGTTTAGAAAATTCATCTTCAAGTCTTCAAAATATATTAGATTTGTGGGTCGTGTGTTTGCTGTGTTTTAAATTTTATCATTTATTGTAAACACCAAGTGTTTAAAGCTGCTGTAGTTTTTCTTGAAATAACAGTTGTGTGTAACAGTGTCAAATTATTTGTACAGAAGTATAATAATGGATTCAAACATGTGTATGTTTGATGGTTTTAAACACAATCTTCAGAAACAAATTATACATGTTTTCTTGTCAAACCAGGAGTTTTTTCTTGTAACAAAAATCACTTCTAGACCCCGTAAAAAAACAATGTATGACTGAACAAATTCAAGTTGATTTTTAAATCTGATTTTTCCTGTGTTGCTTTTTTTTTTTGGCCGTTATGTCTCTTTAACACCAACTGTGAGCTTCTGCTCTCCACAACAGCATCTGTGGAGTCTGAAGATGAGGGGAAAAATGTGGCGCTTCACCCTCTGATTTGATTCTAGAGTGATAAAGTAAAGGTTGAACACTTTCGCTGTCATTTTTTGGGAAAACAAGCCTTTCATTGGTCTTTAATCAAAATTGTGCTTAAATACAAGTTATTGTAAAGAAAATCGTGGGTTGTTAAAAGACAGCCGTGTTTTTTAATTTTTTTTTTTTTTTAATTTTTTCCATTCTCTGTGGATATGTTTTATTCCAATTATTTACCTGGCATTTATTATTATTTTAAAAGTAAGAAATTTTAAATTACAGTTTCAGTAAAACGTATTTTCTTCCTTCATACTACCATGTCAGTTAGTTTGGCTTCTTGCTAAGTGGTTATCGGTTTATAACGGTGTTCACAAAACTTTTCAAACTACGTTCCTAAGACCGTGAAGAGTGAACCGATAGTGGGAGCGCCATGTCTCTCTACTTTTATACCCTTTTTCATCCTCTTGTCTTTGTTTTTCTTTTCTTTTTTTTTTTTTTAACTTGTTTATTGTCAATTCACATTAATCATAGATGACATATCCATAATATGTAATATACATACAACAAGGTACTCCTATTCAAGTCACCCATCAGGTAGATACACGAAACACAGTAAAGGCAAATCAAAAAGAAAGAAAAATAAAAAAAGAATATGAAAAATTAAATAATAAATAAAATAGAAAAAAACATTAACAGCCTTTACCTTGAGACAAATTAAGATAGAGCAGATAGAGAAGTAAAACAAATCCACACTCTTGTCTTTGTTTTAATTTCTTTTATTTACTTAATTGATCGTGTTGCGAAAAGGTTTTGTGTTTTTTTTTTAATTAAGAAAATTATTTTATTCTGATAGTTTCATCTAGTTTGATTTAAATTAAGTTTATTTACCAGTTTTAACTTAATATAAAGACTCTCAAAATTTTTAAAATCTCAACGAAAAAGAAAAATCGATCTATCGTCCAAGAAAATGTTGACACATACTTTCCATTTTGATCTAATCATGAGTAAAACTCCACATGCACGTAGAGAGTTTAAAGCTACAGACACACGCTCACAAGTTTTGTTGCTCATGTAACTTAATTTAGGGGATTTGAAACCTGTTAAAAGTCACTAAAGTTCAGATCCAACAAGCTAATGAGCTTCTGGATCCTCTCTGATGGACGCCACTGTTGACACGCGCACTAATCGCTGCGGTTGACAAGGCGTCACTTTGAGTGAAAACACTCGAGCTGTCGACGACTACAGTCGTGGAACAGGAAGTGACATCTTCCGAGGCGCGGGAGGAAACGGCGTCTCCACCAGCGTAGCTTTGTCAGAGACGCCCGTTTTGTCCCGGGAGCTCGGCAGACGAACAGTTTTTAAACTGTCCTCCGAGTTCTCATCTACACACACACTCTCGGCGGCCCGACTGAAACTCTCAGATTCCGTGAACACACACACACACACACACACACACACACACACACTCAAAAAGTAGGGGGAGATCAATATGAAAGAGCAATCTATACGTCCCAAAGTTGAAGTTCAGCCTCTGTCTGACAGAACACACAAGTTCCTGTTGTAGTAAACTATTGTTTTGACAGGATGTCACTTCAGTTCTGCCGAGTGTGTGTGAGAGCGCCGAGCGCGGTGTGCCTCCTCTTTATCTCAGGCCTAAGGCTACTGTCACTGAGCCGGGGGGAGAGTGGGAGACCCAGGCAGGCAGACAACGGGAGAGAGAGAGAGGGAGAGGCAGGGAGACGGCAGAGATAATTCACTTGTCAGCTGCCTGATGAAACGCCATTTTAACTGTAGCTGCTAATAGGAGCATTACCGGGGTTCAAGTGTGCGCATTTGACTGCGAGTGTGTGTTGCTGATGCCTCTTTCTTCCTCCGTTTACTCTCGGGGTGCATCACATCACCTCTCACCCGTCACGCTGACTAGGTCAACGTCGATTTTTCTCATCTGCGCCGGATGATCCAGTCAGATATAATTGCTCCGCTCTGGCATGTTGACGTCTGAACGCAAAGTTACTCAAGTTCTGTGTTAAAGTGGAACCAGGACTTGTGTTTTCTCTCCCTCAGTCGTGGGCACCATGTGAAGTATCTCCTCCAGCTCCTCTCTGGGTATATCTTGGTGTTTCCAGGTGACATCCTTCCTCCTGCTTGACCTGGGTCTGTCCCTGGGCCTCCTCAGTTTTACTGAAGGTTGCCAGTCAAAACTTGTATAGCTAGTCAGTCAAGATACAGCCAGAATCTAACAACTCAAGACTAAAGTGTGTAAGTAAGTAAAGGTTATTTATAAATAATAACAAACACTTACATTTATAATCTCTATAAGCCAGGGGAATAATAAAAACCCATCCATACACTTAAATCGCAATTTCTTTTCAGGATATCGTTTCGATATTCAATAGCACTGTTAAGATTTCTTTTTTTTTTTTTACAATTTTTATTTTCATTTCAGACAAAAAAGACAGAGTAACAAACAAACAAACAAAAAAAAATGTAAATTATATTATATATGTAAAAGACAGAAAAAATAAAACCAACAGGACAATAAGAAACATCAAAACAAGAAAAACCAAGTGCCAGACCACAAAAGAAAAAAAAAAAAGTTAACATTTTCAATGCTGCAGAAAAAAAAAGAAGTATTTACAAGGAGGTCAGAGAGTTCACAAAACTCCCTCTAGAGGAACAGCAACAATAGGTGGCATATGCTTCATTGTCATTTCCTGATAGCGTCCAGAAACGGTCCCCAGATCTTGACAAATTTCAAGTGTAAATTAGACATTGTGTATCTAATTTGTTCCAGATACAGGAGAGAAACCATATTATTGAGCCATTTTTTGAAGGAAGGTGGAGATGGTGATTTCCATTCACTCAGGATCACTCTCTTTGCAACAACCAGAGAGAAAGCTAGAGCTTGTTGCTGAGTGCTGGATAGATTAGAGGTTGATTCAGAACATCCCAAAACAACCAAAGCACCGGTCTGGATCACATTCACCTTGTATGCTTTAGAGAAAAAATTGAAAAACTTCAACCAATAAGTTCTTAACCTGCAGCAAGACCAGAACATATGTCCGAGTGAACCCTCTGACGTTGAACAGCGATCACATGAGGATGGAATGGCAGGGAAGATTCTGTTTAGCCTTGTTTTGGAATAGTGGAGTCTAGAGCGACCTTAAATTGAATTAATTGAAGCCTTGCATTTATCGAACAGAGTTTAATCCGGCTCAATCCCCTCGTCCACACATCTACTGATATTTTCTCGCCCAAATCGTAAAGATTTCTTTTTAATTTCTTCATCAATTCATTTAATTTTATTTTTAATTTTTTATCATCGTTCATTTATGGCAGTGGTCCCCAACCTTTTCCAACTCATAACTCAAGTCCCATAAACCTTTCCGATCCCATAAATACGAAGGACTTATAAGGTGTTCTCATTTCCTTGTCACATGTATAATACTCGAAGGAAAAAAATATCATTAAAAGAATATGTGAAAATGTTAACTATCCTTTTAAACTTAACGAGTTTTAACATTTAAAACATAATTATGTGTATTTTAATTTTTATATAATTACATCCATCCTCCCAAATATTTACAGCGTTTGTTCATTTTCGTGTTGCAGTTAATCTTCCGGCCGATAGATATCAGCAGTACTGACGTACTCCACAGCTAAAGGAACAATAAAACACCTGAGATATCACCAATGACCGAGTATGAGAGGATACAGTCGACTGCAGCTGCTTTTATAGCTGATGTTTGGACATATTTTGGTTTCAAAACAAATCAGTTACGACTTTGTCAAGAGTCATGTGGTCTGTAAATTCTGCAACACAGGAGTCAAGTACTCCACAATACTCCAAATGTATCGTTGTTCCAATAATATTGCAATATATCGTATCGTGGCCCGTGCCCACCGACAGATGAGGCGGAGTAGTGTGGTGTTTAACAGACAACACTTACTTTGATTTTAGAAGAGTTTTCTAGAAGTAAAATCATTTTACCTTCAACAACAATGGAGCTGATGAAGGTACGGTCGGTCAGATGGTGAAACTGGACACACACATATGTACACACACACACACACATGCTAAAGTCGAGCACAAAGGAAGACCCCCACACATGGACCGACAGGAACAGACAGAGAGACGGACACATGGATCCATATATAATATATTCGTGTGTGTGTGTGTGTGTGTGTGTGTGTGTGTGAGCGCCAATATGTGATAAGTGTGTATGTGTGGAATGTTGTGTGTGTGTGATTGTGTGTGCGTGTGCTACCTGGCCAGCAGTGGTAACAGGCTCTGAGGCCTTTAATGGGATTTAGCCTGAGGCTGTTTTATTAAGATGTCGGCTTTCCCTGCTGCCTCTGCAGCTGACACCATTCCCCACTGATACCCCCCCACCACCACCTACCCTCGCCCCCACCACACTCCAGCCTCCAAACTGCACCCCCCCATACCCAGCCTTCACCCCGCCACAAATCCCCTCAACCGTCACCCCCGCCGCCCTCCTCCCTGCCCCATTGCCCCCTCGTCCTCACTGAGCTACACCCTGTAATGACCCTGCCAGCGCCAAATACCCCTGCCTCACCTCACCCCCCCTCTCATTCCTCACCCCATCATCCATCATCCTCCTGGGTCACTGCTGTTTTATTCATTTTATCTTGGATGTGGGGACTAATTATTGAATTCAATCTATTTTTTTTTTAAACTGGCTGTCGATAAGTGAGGAAGCTCACAATGAGACGCATCAGACAATGATGACTATTGGAAGGTGAAAAAAGAAAATGAATGTATAAAAATATATGACACTGTTAATATTGCTTTTATCGGTTAGAAACTTTTATCAAAGATCACCGATACAAGAAATGAGTTTTCTCTGCGAAGGTCTGGACATTTTTTAGATGTTCGATCTCAGTTTTCCAAAGTGGGACACGTTTCTTCACGTATTCAACTGGGAGGAGGCCCCGGGCCTGACCCAGTGTGGAGTTTGAATGTCTCAGTTGAACTGGGACCACCTCAGGAGAGCTGGAGTCCGGACTTCTATGCTGACTGCTGCCCCCTCGACCTTGACCTTGAATAATGGGAAGATATTGGATGTTTAAAAAGAATAGTGATGGTTGAGATTGAAGTTATGGAATGAGCGCTGCAAAAACGAGTAGAAAGAGAGCAAGAATTAGAATAATAATGTAATGATATTCCAACAAGTATAAACCATGAAATGTTTTTCACATCTGGTTCTTGGAGTAGTGGAAAGTGAAGGTGAACACTGGTTTTGTCTGTTGTCTGTGTCAGACATACTTCAGTGTCACATCATTAATGTTCCCTTCTTTGTACATATAACAGCCGCAAAATTAACAAATAATAAAAAAGAAATAGTTACTTGACACCATTTCAGCCTTTTTTGGACCAAAACTGTTAAGAGGTTGAGCTATAAAGATGCCAGTGTTTAAGATAAGATAAGAAAGATTATAGATGTTAATAATTAGACAGGGACGTGTACAGAGCAAGACTAACGCAGAGATCGTTGAGATGATCAAACCTGATTTTTAAAATCTTTCCTTTAACATTTGAAGGTCATCTCTTGGGTCACCCTGCCTCCATTTCTCTTCTTTACTTTCCTGTATCTCTCTTTTACTCTTGAACTGTTTCCACGTCCTTCCTTCATCCCTACCATTCAATGAAGTTGATTTCTCCACCTGTCAAAGATGATTCCAGATGTATTTCTAATCTACCTTAAATTCACACTGTCAGCACACCTGACCTCTTTCACCCTGACCTCATACGTTTCCTTCACAATCCTCACATGACTTCCTCTCCACCTACTGCTGTTAAAATGATTAACATAACTTTGTGTCCCCACAACAGTTTATTTTAAAGAACATCATCTTCCCTGAATCCAGAAAATATTTATTCTGGATGGAGCACAAGGCTGGATAGGTTTGGCATTGACTGGAAACAGCGTGCCCTGGTGGAGAACGAGAAAACTACATGCATAAATCAATGAATAAAAACTGTATACCATTGTGGGTCGCTTCATTTTAGTTCAATTTAAGTATCACTTGTGACGTTGTATGCAGGGGCCAAATATGTGTTTTGTTGCAAATGTGTGTATTAACGTTGCTGCAGGCTTGCTTGTGTGTGTATGTGAATGGATGAGCGAGTGTGTTTTGCCAAGCAGTGTTGGCTACGTCTGCGAGCACGAGTGTACTGCCAGTGCAGGATTGTGTTTCTGCGAGGGTGTGTTTTTGTGACACACAAGTAACTGGCACCCACCTGTATGTGTAAGAACATCAATGGTGGTTTATTTGTGTGTGAACATGGATAGGGTCATGCCAGTAGATAGTGAGTTTGTGTCTGAAGTAGTGTGCGATCTGTTGCCAGGCAGTGCGGATGAAAGTTGTGCCAAAGAGTGTATGTGTGTGTGCGAAAGTTTATATGGAAGTAGCTCAGTGACATCAAGATATTGAATGGTTGAATTTGACATTTAAAATGTTGAAACTCTTATTTGTTTTTATTGAACCATTTACTTCAATAATATGTATATTGAAAGGTTGGATTTGTCTTTTTTTAGTTTTTTTTCATTAACCTAAATATTTTCAAAAGCAATAATTGTTATTTCTCTCATATTGCAATTCCAATAAAACAATATTTTTCCGGATGAATTTACAATATTTCTTAGACTAAACAGACAATACTACTCCATTGAGCTTTGAGCCAATCATGCGGCGGCAGAGGATGACATGACCGATCATTGGCAGTAGCCCGGTACTATTTTCACTCGATTACCCTGCATTCTGAAGGCCAAACGCTCAAATCTGGCCACATCCACAGATTTATTCAAGGCTCCAAAAGTAGACGATAAGTTGTTTCTTCTCTCAACATGCTGTTGTCTGCGCAGGTTCGTTTTTATCTGGTGAACAACATTTCCCTAACTCTTGCGCTTCCTTGTGAAACACTGAGCCGCGATCCTTCGCCCTCAAACTCAGCCCTTAGCGGTGACTCTGTCATCCCTGGGCCCTGGACCTCAAGGCACTTACCCCGACTTCCGCCCCCAGGTACTCACTTCCTGTGCTCCGTAACCCCCCTCCCAGCTCCCACGCCCCCCTCCGGGCGGCGGTGCAACTCCGGGAGGCGCTGCGGGAAAGACGTCTGACTTTAGTCGTCCTGCATGTGTGCGATTATATTTGAGTTTTAATGAATGTCATAATGATGCCGAAAGACGGCGTAACGATGGAAGTCATTCAAGCAGCATCAGGAATGAGTGACTGCTGAAGCATTCCTTTGTCTGGATGGATGAGCGCCGTCTCGGAGGGAGTTTGGACGCACGCAGGGAGAACAGGAGTGTGTGTTTTGTAGCTTTCTTTGCCGGTTATTGTGCGAGTGTGTGTCCATGTTTATGAGTTTGTTTCCTTCTGGCCAGTCTTGAGTGCTTTCGCTGCGTTTCCCTGGCAGGCTGTTCTGATTGGCCGGCCCTGGGGAGAGGAGATATCATGTTTAGCCTCAAACCAACATGCTTCCCTCATCCGCCATCCAGCGCCGCCGCGATCCAGTGTGTGTGTGAGGGAGAGAGAGTCAGAGGGAGGTCTGTGCGTTCAGGCGATCACACACTCTCTGCTCTTTCTGCTAAAGTGCTCCTCGTCTCCTCAGCGAGGGCTGATGAGGGATGACATCACAGCACTTTGTTTTATCTTTTAAAGATGAGCAGGGAGTCCTTCACTTCCCCTTAATGAGGCCGAGGTGCTCGCCCAATATGAGGAGATGGCGAGCGTGCGTGCGTCTTTGCGTGCGAGCGCACAGGTGTGTCCGGCGCGCCGCATGCTAACACCTTCATCGCCCATAACCTCTGGCATTTCCTGTCTCTCAGCCGCATGTCAGACCCGGTCGACGGATGCATCGATAACCGACCCGCCACTCTGCAACCTTGCCCATCAACTCTTAATACTCGGAGACCACCGATGTCTTCCTGCTGCTCTGTGGTGCGTCCAGTGGTCTGGTGTGTGAAGCTGATCACTGTCGGATCTTTTATGTACAATCAAGGACTCTTCATTTTACCTCTTGATCCGAGAGCACGGACTCTTCCCCGCTCGAGCTATCATCAGCGATGTCGAGGTGAATGACAAATGGTAGTTAGACCGCCCCCTTGCTCAACGGCAACAAAACGCTGGGTTCAAATACATCATAAACTGTCTGGAGCTAAATGTAGAATCTGGAAGAACCGTACAGGTTCGCTTCCAGGTTGGGACCTTTCTGTGTGGAGTTCATATGTTCTACCTGTGTCGCATGGGTTTACTCCGGGCTCTCCGGTTTCCTCCCAGAGTCCGAAAACATACAGCGATTCATTGTAAACGTCGGGAAATTGTCTGTAGGTGTGAGTGTGTGTGTGAATGGTTGTATGTCTTTGAGTGCCCTGTGACAGACGTCCTGTCCAGGGTGTCCCCGCCTCTCGCCTGATGAAACTGGGATAGGTTACAGCCCCCCCACAACCCCATAAGGGATAAAGCGGCGGAATGAATAAAGTAAGTAAGTAAGTAATTTTTATTTATATAGCGCTTTTCCAAACCAGGGTCACAAAGCGTTTAAACAATCAAAACAATACTCAATAAAGTATATACTTTAAAGGTCAAGATAAAACTGATAACACAACAGGAGTTCCAGAAAATCAAGGAAAAGCCTGAACAGATAGAAACGTCTTAAGATGTTTCTTAAAGGAGTCAGTAGACTCCATCAAGGTCAAAGAGAGAGGAAGATCGTTCCAAAGCATAGGAGCAACAGCCTGGAAAGATTTCTCTCCTCTGGTCCTGAACCGTGTGAGTGGAACGTATAAATGTTTAAAATGTTTAAACATTTAAAAATATTTATAAATGTATAAAGGAATGTATCATGTTTGTTTTTTTGGGGCTTAAAATCTTTTATTTTTATTTTATTTTACCATAGTCTGTACAAGTTTACAGTACAATAAAGTTGAAAATACAATGAAATTCTGCAAGATCCTAGCGATGACTGAGGACGAGAGGAAACAGTCGACTCCAGCAGCTTTTAAAGCTGATTTTTGGACGTATTTTGGTTTGAAAACAAATGAAAGCAGTTAAGACTTCGTCAAGAGTCATGTGGTCTTTAAATTCTGCAACACCAGAGTCAAGTACTCGACAATACTACACATATATCCTTGTTACTACAGTATCACTATGTCTTGGCCTTTTATAGTATATAGTTTTAACTGTGTACCCTGGTCTAGAAAGGCGCTTTAGAAATGACTTACTTACTTCATTGTATTGCCAGATTCTTGCCAATACACAATCCTAGAATCTGTTAGTTTAATAGCTGTGGAAACATATTGGTGTTGTGCTCACGTCCTTGAATAAGACCAAATAATATAAGATATACCTTTATTCTTCTCAAATTGGAAGAAATTTGAGTCGTTGAAGATGTTCACGAGAAACATTGAACATACGTACGCATTATATCAAGACAAGAAGTACACACCTTACAAATTATAAACGTATCTATTCATGTAATATTTTTACTGAACACAGAAAGTCCAGATCCTGCCACAGCACACAACGCAAGTGTTGCACAGGCTTCACATCTACTTCCTCTTCTTGTCACGCGAATACTGCTTTTATTGCCACGTCTTTCTTCTGGACGTGCGAGCCCGAACCCTTGGAGCAGATTGATGTTGACGTGAGCGTCTGTGTGAAGAGCTCAGGTGGAGCACAGCCCGAGTACGACGGTTGAAAGAGAAGGGCTGCACTTACCTCTTGTTAAAAAGATGCTCCTGAACACGTTTGTTTCTGGGCTTCATGCTCCACACTCTCTTTGTGGAAGTTGAAGGGAATAATGAGAAAGTTGATAATTAAATTCAGTCGATAAATACATTTTCATTCCGGCGAGCACCTCCGATCTGAGGTCACCGCTCTGACGGCGCCCATTACAAATGTATGCAGCTCAGCTGTCGCATGGCGGGAATGTTAATTTCTATTTGTTTCAGCGGCTCCACGGCCACACGCTGACTCCGGTGCTGTGCACACATTCATATTCATCTGATTTGTTGTCTGTCATAAAATAAACAATGAACAGGGGGCCGTTGGCAGCAGCGTGAAGCGCTTTTTCACCTTGGAAGGCAAATTAATTCAAAGTGCAGCTTCAGACAGTGGGAGCCTCCTGGAAGTACATTCACGCTGAGATCTCGCCGCCGCAAACACGAGCGCTCTTCGTTAGCTGCTAGTTTGGAGGAATCCCGGTGTCCATGGTGTTCTTCCAGCTGTGCTGCTTTGTCCAGTTTAGCCTGCACGTGAAACTTCTCCACTAATAAACCATGACAAAGAACACAAGACGATAGGAGTTTCTACACTTGATACTTTGGACTGTTGTGATGATGTCATAGTTGTTTTAGAGATCTTGTCTACAAACAAATGTATACACAGACATTCATTACCATTTAGAGGTGAAAATATCGATATGGCAATATGTCACGATTTTTCTTTTTCACAATTTTTCTTGATTGATTCGACAGCAATGAAATGTCTTAATATTTACCATAGTTTAATGGTTTAAAGTTCAGAATCAGAATCATTGCCAGCATTGTAAACACAAAACTGGAATTTTTTGTGTAATATATAAAAATGAAACACAAATAAAATAAAACGAGATTATTAAAATGAAACACAATAAATAAAATAAATAAATAAGAGACATTACCCTTAAAATGGCATTTAAATAAATAATAAATACTTATTAAAAATAAAATAAATACATTAAAATATTCACTGTTGCAATTAAACTTCCATCCGCTACACGGCAGAAGTATTTACGTCCTCCACAGCTAAAGGAACAGTTACATCCAGGCAATGACTAAGGACGAGAGGATACAGTGGACTCCAGCAGCTTTTAAAGCTGATTTTTGGACAGATTTTGATTTCAAAACAAATGAGGGCAGTTACGACTTCATCAAGAGTCATGTGGTCTGTAAATTCTGCAACATCAGAGTCAAATACTCGACAATACTACAAATATATCCTTGTTACTACATTATCACAATACATGACAATATATCGTATCATCGTCCCTGTATCGTATCGCCAGATTCTTGACAATACACACCACTAATCTTATTTCAGTATTATAGATGATTACTGTCTGAAAGGTGTTTTATCTTCTTTGATTTTCTCTGAAGTAACATCAGTCTGTGACACGTTTTAACACATGAGTTAGTCCTTAGTGAGTTAGTGTACTAAAAAATAAAAGTGTGAACAGGTGAAAATGAGTAAAATTCAAACTTTATATGGGATGTATTCTTCATTCACAGTATTTTATCTGAAGGTCCGTACAAAAAAGAGTGTAAACCCCCAGTTTATATGATTTAATTGTGTTTACATGACTAGGTTAAGGTTACCTTGAACAGATAAAAACGAAAAAAAGATAAGAACGGACAAAAAAAATGATTTTTCTGCTGTATGAACCTTTTTTTTGGGGGGGGGGGGATATTTGCGTGACATTGAACAAAAAGGTCACAAAGGGAACTCCTCCCACATTCCATAAGCATGTCTAAGGGCCTCTAAGATGCTCCAGCTAGACCGAGCAATCTCAGCAGGTTTGAAAAAAAAAAAAGAAAAAAAGAAGATTAAAAAATTGGATGACATGCAGATGTGTGGTCCAAACAAGTCTCTTGCCTAATCCTCATGGGAAGCTGGTACACGCCGGCCTCCCCGATGTGATGCCATGTTGCCAGACGTGGCAGTAGCCGGCTAACGCGGCTGTGTGTGCGATTAACTAGCGTTAGCCGTCATTAGCCGCCGTACAGCAACGCAGCAGCAGACTGCAATTAACCCGCTAATCCGTGCTAATCCGGCTAATCCACTAATGGAGCTAATCTGATAGACTGGAGAGGTTTTTCAATAGACTCTGGAACACACACACACACACACACACACTCGCACACACAGAGAGAGAGAGAGACACTGTTGCAAGATGGTTCAATTGCTTTAATGCCTTTTTACTTCTGCTCTCGGGCCAGTGAGCTGCAGAACAAAGTTGATATGAATCAGTTTAAATTACGTTTAAAGTGTATTTAAATTGTAAAGCAATTTCCCCACACGTACATAAATCATATTTAAATTGTTGCTCTAGCATTGTCTAGCATTACAATTTAATTCCCTTCCAAAGCTTAGTGTATTGATGATATAAATTTAATGTTGCCTATTTTAAATACACTACAAACTGGTGGTTGGTAGTACTCTAATATTTCTAATACTTCCTTCATAAATAAGGGATGTTACTGTGCAAGTGGGAGAATCTTCTGTTTGTTTGTCCATGATTATCATAATTTTCGGACTATAAGATGCACTGAAATTCCTTTATTTTCTCAAAACTGGATGGAGTGTCTTATGTACACTCTGCAGCGAGAATTCTGACTCGCTCTAGTAGAAGAACTTACATTTCCCCAGATCCCGGATCAATTTTAGAATTCTGGTTCTTACTTTCAGATCTATTCATGGTCAGACCTTCCATCAGTGATGTGATCCAGCCTTACACCCCAGCTCGGGCTCTGAGGTCTGTGGATCAGAATCTGCTGATGGTTCCTGAACACGGACCAGAGGAGAGAAATCCTTCCAGGCTGTTGCTCCTAAGCTTTGGAACGATCTTCCTCTGTGTTTGATGATCTACTGACTCCTTCAAGAAACATCTTAAGACATTTTTATTTGTAAAGGCTTTTTCTGTGATTTTTTGGGACTCTTTTGTTTGTCTTACGTGTCTTGACCTTTTAAAGTATATAGTTTAACTGTGTATTGTTTTTGATTGTTAAAGCGCTTTGTGACCCTGGTCTAGAAAGATTCTTTACAAATAACTATTACTTACTTACTAATTTATGACTTGAACTAATTTTATTTGATACATGGGGCTCAAAAATCTGTCAAAATGTTGGTGAGGTACAAAGTTGTACCATGAGGCTTCATAGTATTACTCAGTGAGGCTCCGTAGTAATACTCTGAAAGGCTCCATAGTCTGTACCGACAAGCCTGATACGCTTTATCATCTGGTTTATTTTATGACCCGTTCATCTATATTTTACCTTTCAAACGTCTGCGGAAAATAAGGTGAAAGTTAACCATCACTTATTTGAAATGCACTGGAGCAACATTTTTTTGGCCCCAGTATTGTGGTGCAACCTTCATTAATCCAAGAATAGTTGTAATATTACCTATCTATGGAGTTACATTTTGGCCTTGAAGAGATTCAGGGGGGTCTTATGAAACAATTTTCTTATCAAGTTACCCTCAAATGAAGCATGTTGTTCTTTGAAGATAAGGTTATTTGAAATACAGTCAAATATTGAGGTGCGTTAAGACGGTGAGGGATTAGCACAGAAAGCTTCTTGTCATTCAAAGAGACGCACTAAGATTAGAAACCAATTACACTTTGAGCGGAGATGGCTCAATAAACGTTAACAAGCTTGAAACGGCTCAGACACACACAGGGTCAAGATTTCCGTCTTCTCGCTTCTTCTCAGCGGAGTCGCTTCTGAACTCGTCTCACTGCCGACAGAAGAGACATGTTTGGAAAATCAAATTCTAAAAAGAGAACAATTCTTTTAACGGCCAACTTTGGCTTCTCACTGTTGTTATTTTCTCTTCTCGCTTGTGTATTCCTTCTGAGAGTCTCACAAGTTTACCTTGTCTAGTCGCTGGCCCTGTTTTGTCCTCCTCTTTTTATTTTTACACTCTTGCTTTTCAATTATTGTGCTGGACAGTTTTCGAAAAGACGACTTGGGGGCTTCATGAGGTCATTTGGATCTTTTCGCTTCAACCTTTTTGGTTTCAGTCCTGACAGCAATTATCTTTTAGTTATTCATTTATATATATATATACTTTTTACTACTATATATACTTTTTCTAGGCTGTGTATTTAGACAACATCTATCCACCA
This sequence comes from Callionymus lyra, assembly GCF_982586985.1. Classification (NCBI taxonomy): domain Eukaryota; kingdom Metazoa; phylum Chordata; class Actinopteri; order Syngnathiformes; family Callionymidae; genus Callionymus; species Callionymus lyra. The sequence continues at coordinate 23,654,120 of NC_141830.1, read as the reverse complement.
CAAGGTTTTTATTTAAAATTTAATTTGATAACCTATTTAGTAACTGTTTTTCTTATCTATATAATTTCTTTTACACATATTTATTATCATCCTCATAATATTTTCTTTACATTTCACATTAACTGTTGGTACTTCACATTTGTTTCCTGCTAATCTCTTAATGACACACTTTGGTCTACAATTGGTCAAACATTTATTTCCTTGTCAAAAGGCAGATTGAGTTTTACTAAATCTAAAAGTTGTTTGTACTGTCACAGTAGAATATAATACTAGAGTATTATAGTTAGTTTACTTGATTGATAAAGTTTTTAATTATTTCTAGTTTTAAATATTGATTGAAAAAATGCTTGTTATCTGGTCTTTACTAACATTAAATCATTGTTGTTGAATTCCTTGGCAGATGTATGCACTGTCTCGGTGCTTTTCTAGTTGCTATTTTAATGATTATTGTTGTAGTTTACTGTTAATTTATAGCCTCAAGTGGTGAAGATGCTAGCATCCTTCTGTTTCCTTGTCTTATCTGAGGTCAGGTCAAGGGGGCAGCAGCCAAACTAAAGAAACACAGACTTCAATCACCCCAGAAACGTCCACCGACTCTTCCTTCTTTGAATGGAGGATGATTGAGCTCAGAAGGGGAAGAAAAGCCAGATTTACAGAAGCTCTTAAAGTCGCGTATGTGGTCATTAGCTTGGCGCTGGGGCACGTTTTTAAGATCCAAAATCCTGCTCCTGGTCTGTGCGATTCTATTTTCGTGTGTCGCTCTCAACAGGTGTTGGACGTGATGAAGTCGACTGTTTAATGCAAAGTGAAATAATACGAGAAACTCCTTTGGTCAACATGCTAAAGACTGCAAAGTGATCCTGTCACGACGACACACACTTGATAATTCATCGTCTCTCCAGCATCCTCTACCTTTGATCCTCAGTCGCTTCCCCGCGCTGGGAAAACGGGAAGCGAAGTGACTGCGTCGCCGCCGCCGTGTGTAGTTTGTCTCCTTTCTTTAAAGAAGTGTGTTTCAGCAGCGGAGCAACCTGTCCTGTTCGCTTGTGCTGAAGACTAATTTACCCAGGCTGCCTCTCATGTAGCGCTTGTTGACTTCTGCCGAGACAGGAAGGTGTGTTTTTACTCTCATCAGCGCCGGCGTTTGAACCGGAGAGTCAGAGATGACACGTGGGTGTTTGAAGAGTGAAAGGAAACATCCCGCGCTCTCTCCTCCCATTAAACATATTTGTACATTTCATCAGCAATAAAAACAGCAAATCAATCTCATCCAGCAGCTCTTCACAGAGCTCTTTGAAGCTCCTAAATGACCTCCCACTTTCCCCCATCAAACCACACGCACCATCCCCGAAAAGTCTTGTGCAATATTTATCTCACTTCACAAAAAAATTAGTTTTTTTTTTTTTTAAGAAATATCCTTGAAATTTTCATCAAAAGCATTCTAATCAGGCGCTCCTCAGGTCAGCTAATGAGTTGGCAGGAGCGGGGCCCTCGCCGGGCTCTTTTCTTCAAAGGCAGAGCTCATTAGCGATAGCGGCTCTGATTATGATGCTTCATTCATACACACACACACACACACACACACACACACACACACACACACACACACACACACACACACACACACACACACACACACACACACACACACACACACACACACACACGCACACACACACACACACAAGGCGTGCACATTCCCCTGCGCCACGCCAACACACACCGTCAGCGAGCGCTGTCATTAGCACAGCTAGCACCATTAGCATCATTAGCTGCAAGGTCGGCGTTTGAAGACGGAGTCGGACATGTTGTGACCGCCATCTTCCTTCATGCCGCCTTTTCCAACGTGCTCCTCCGCCGCTTCAACAGATGTAAAGTTTCGTAATTGCATTTAGGTCAGAGGGGCGACGGGGAGCAGGACTTTCACAGTGGACTCCACTTTCCAGTGTCTTTCAGCTTCGACAAAGTTTTCTGATAAGTTGTGACTCCCGACGATGACATCACATAAAATCAAGGGTTGGTCCATGTGAGAAAAAGCTTCTATCAACATACTGAACATTTTATATCACGATAACAATATACCACCATGTATATTTTCATAGAATAACCTTTACATTTCTATAGTTCATACTAATACCAGCACATTTGATACTTTGATACCATGATTAAAAAAGAAGCCTGCACATGCCTGTACTTTTAAAAACGTTTTAACAAGTGGTGAGGGTAATATTGGTACATAAGTTGTATTTGGGTATTGATCAAAATACCTTCAGTTTGATACCGGTTCCTGAACTAATTTTACAAGATGAATTGTCACAAAAATGGTATTAAACATATTCTTGAGAATCATTTTGAAGCATTGACAATAGTTGAAGCTGTTTTCTTACAGGAAAAAAATGTTGTTCAAAAGTGCCAAAATCAATCATTCACTGCCTTTGTGACTTAACAGTTTTTCTTCAGAAAAATCCACAAACCATCAAATTTGATCACATTTAGATAATGAACCTCTGCACCATTTCGGCAGTACTGAAGTATTTCAGTTGGTACAAAAGAACCGAAGTTCACTTACCTAAAGCACGCTTTAAACTGTTTACGCAATTCAGTGTTTCGCCTCCTTTTATTTTCAAAAATATCAGAGATTACAGTTTCAAGGGTTAATATTTGTTCCACATTCATCCTCATTGGATCTAAAGTTTTCAAATCCAAAGCCAATTTTTTAAAGACTTCAGAAAGTTTTATTTTGGTGCTGAGAGCTCAGTGCGTACTCTGGCCCTGTCGCTTCCGCCACGAGTCAACTTGTGTATCCGATACTCCGATATCGTTGTCTTTTTTTGTGTTTTGTACAAAATTGGGACACAAACCTACACTATGCAAATGTGGTTCTATTGATAAAATGGTGATAGAAACAATAGAAGAGGATCTACACGATTATGTTTCTCTAGTCACTTCCATATATATCGTGATACCTGCCTTTACTACATGACATCTTATAAATATAAAAAAAAAAAAACAAAGATCACCAGATTTAAAGATATCACTTATTTTGGATAACCAGCTGTTAGATGGACGTCATCGTAAATGTTGTCATTTAGCTCCTTCGCTCAAACGTTCAGCCTCCAATCTGTCGCTGATCCCACTTCAGACTCTGGCTTCTTTCAGAGGGTCCAGGTCTTTGGCTACATCTTTGGACTTCTTGGTCCTGTTAGAATTAAAAATGTGAGAACAACTGCAGACTGTTCTGGAAGAAAACCTTTGACTTTAATCCGGCTCTGTGAGAGAAGACCGAGCCGTTCTCTCTCTACTGTGGTGCCGAGAATCTAAAGAGTCCACTTCAGTTTCAGGGAACTTAGAGAAGGATGATAAAAAGGGTAAAGTTAAATCATTTGATTTTTAAATGTAGCTATTCCAAGTCATTGATCTATTTTCTATGATCATTCCTATATCAGGTGTGTGTGTGTGGGGAGGTCCTTGTTGGTATTTTAACCTATTGATGCCAGTGTTTAAGATAAGTTAAGGAACAAATTAGAAGAAGTGGTCATTGAAGAAAGTCACAAAACAGGTCATTAGGAAAGATCAAATCAGGTTCAAACTTCCCGCTGTAAGTACTGTTTAAATCCGTCTACGTGTGGACTTCACACGCCTCAAAAGCACCGTGTACCACACATAACACACACATGTTAACAAATATAACATCTTTGTCAAACTGATAATTTTCCAAGCATCCGTCCATCTAACACTTCCTGGTCTGAAGACACGCATGACTGTCACACCAGCAGAACCACGCCGCTGATTGGCTGAACTGTGTTTGACTAAAATAACATACTTTTTAACCGCACAACACAATATAAACATTCAAGTGACTAAGAGGGTTTAAGATAAATATATGTTCTAGTTATGAGACGAAAACTGTTGAAATGTATCGATTACTCGAAAGTTTAATAAGTGGGTCATGGTTCAGACAATCGGCGTCGTCGTCACTTGTGGCCCCGAAACACATTCTGTTGAAGACGCGTGGTGTCTTTTTGACAATATAAATGTTTTATGTTCACTAATAAAAAAGCGTTTAAAAGGACGTTGTGCCAGGACCTAAATGACAGGGCCGACCCAAATGGTCTTCACACCGGGTTAGAGGTAAATACGTATTTTTGTTCAGCCCGCAATCTGGACTACCACAAGATTTTGGCCCCTTTGTGTGATTGAGTGACGCCTGAGACATCTTAAACATGACAAAGACACACACCCAGTTACACACACAGATGATTTAAAGCATCAATTTCTTTATGTTTGTGGTTTGAGTGAGGAAACCGGAGTAAACCCTTTCAGTCATGTCAAATTCCTATTTGTACTGATTACAATTTGTACTGTAGACAACGTTTATTTATTTCTTGTCGAACCTTCAGGAACTTTCACACAATTTATCCGGGCCTTAACTGGACCCGGGCGTGTTTTTTCAGTCCGATTGTCGGCTTCGGGGAAATCTCAATAATTTCCGCTGTGAAGAAAGTTCTTCACCCACACCAGACTCCAGGTTCAAACTGAGACAGACTTTCTAAGAACTTGTGTTGGCAGGATCGAAGGTGCTGCGATCTGCTGCGTGCGTGTGTGTGTGTGTGTGTGTTTGCCATTCCGTCTGTCTTTGGGGCGAGTGTGTGTTTGAGCCGCAGTATTTTGGGCAGGCTGAGAGCTGGATCTCTCACAGTGAATTTGGACAGACTGGAGTCTGAGAGGCAGTTCAAAGACCACGGGCCCACAGGCTACAGCCAACACCGCTGCGTGTGTGTGTGAGCGAGAGGAAGAAAGGGTGTGTGTTGGGTCTGGAGTGCATGCATGTTTTGTGTCCTGACATGTGCGTTTATTGGCACGCACTTTTGTGTGCGGCGGCTGCATTGTTTGTGCGGACGCACACACACCTGAGTGGCGTGGAACGCTCGCAGCAGCTGTCTACGGCGCCGACCCGCTCCGACTTATTCAACAACAAATAATTCATCGTACGATATTTTTCTAGATAATTGTTGCGCCAGTAATTAACGCGACAACCTTTGGAGAAGCGCGAGGGGAAATTATTCATGCTGCATTTGCATAGATGAATATTCAGAGGACGTCTTCGTCTCCGACGAGGGACAGGAACCGGTCCAATGTCTCCATCGCATGGGAGTCTCGCTCTCGGTCATGCACATCACACTTTCTCACTCTTTATACTCTCTCCAACTGTCACTCTCCATGTTTGTCTCCAGCGCGGTCTCCGGTCTGATGGTGGCTGGCTCGCCGTGATGCGCGGCGTTAAATAGATTCTTCTTCTGCGGGTCGGGGACATCCCCTCTGGCTAATCTCTTTCAGGAAGCAGTTCGGTTCAATCAGAACTTTATTGTGAAGGGAGGTGGAGGATGACATCTGTTAGCCGCCAACTTGCAGGTCAGCGCGTCTCTCACGTGACGCTTTGTCGTACGATAGTTTCAAACTCAAGATCCTCTGGTCTGAAAATGAAGCACCTGACGAAGAGCCAGTCACCAGCTGATTGTACCTTGTGTTCCATTTGCTTGGCATTGCATTTGAGTTGGGTTGCATCTGTGTTGTATTTGTCTTGGACTTCAATGTGTTTTGCTTTTTCTTTGCATTGTATTGGGGTGATTTGTACTTTTTGTTGGATTTTTGTCGCATAAGCAGTGCATTTGCATTTGGTTGTATTTTTTTTGCTCTTTCCTTGCATTTGTGTTGCATCTACATTTGTGTTCCATCTGCATTTGTGTTGAGTCGCATATGTGTTGAGTTTCATTTATGTTGAGTTTCATATATGTTGAGTTGCATATGTGTTGAGGTGCATTTGTGTTGAGTTGCATTTATGTTGAGTTTCATATATGTTGAGTTGCATATGTGTTGAGGTGCATTTGTGTTGAGTTGCATTTGTGTTGAGTTGCATTTGTGTTGAGTTGAATTTATGTTGAGTTGAATTTGTGCTGAGTTGAATTTGTGTTGAGTTGCATGTTTGTTGAGTTGCATATGTGTTGAGTTTCATTTGTGTTAAGTTGCATGTGTGTTGAGTTGCATATGTGTTGAGTTGCATATGTGTTGAGTTTTATTTGTGTTTAGTTGCATGTGTGTTGAGTTGCATTTGTGTTGAGTTGCATATGTGTTGAGTTTCATTTGTGTTTAGTCGCATGTGTGTCTAGTTGCATGTGTGTTGAGTTGCAAATGTGTTGAGTTTCATTTGTGTTTAGTTGCATGTGTGTTTAGTTGCATGTGTGTTGAGTTGCATATGTGTTGAGTTTCATTTGTGTTTAGTTGCATTTGCTTTTCTCTTTCTGTTGCATTTTATGTTACAACTTTTCGTTTGTGTCATGTTTGCTGTTGCATTTACCTTGTGTTTCAGTTGTGTTATATTTAGAGTGTCCTCCTTACTGCATGTTTTTATTTTTGACTCAAGCATACATTGTTGTAACAGATAACCATCATAAACGTACAATGTTGTCGTAGACATTTTTCTACAAGAAAGTCCTAATCCAGGGATCGTGGTTAAAGATGGTCCTCATCCACTTTTGAGGTGTATCATCAGTCCATGTTTCGGAGGAGATCATGATATTTTTGTTTATCCTGCTGACATTTTTACGTCCTACAAAACAAAAGTGGTTTTCTCTAGAAGTGCCAAGATTTGAACATGTTTTCAACCTCCAGTACAAAACCAGCTGACGGTGATGAGAGATCCATGAAGAGATGAGTAAATATACCTTCATACACCTGAGATCTCCCTCAAGACAATAACAACGTGCACAAAGTGAAGCCATGACGCTCCAACTGTGACCTCGTCCTTGTTACTGTTTGTCTTCAGCTTCTCCACGTCACATGTCCGTGTGTGTGTGTGTTGTTGTTGTTGTGTGCTGTCTACTATGCTCCTGGACTCAATTAGTCATTCTGATCACTATCTGACTGACCTCTAATGTGTGTGTGTGTGTGTGTGAGGATGGCCTGTGAATATCATATCAACCACCCACATTGATTCTTTAGGTTGACTGAGGCGAACACTTGCTAATTGAATAGATGAATAAAATATCTGTGAATAATAAATGTGTGTTTTGTTCTGCGGCCTCTCAGGTGGGTGAGGCGTGTGTGCCTCATTAGCCGGGCGCATTATCATACAAACGGGGTTCGAAATCACGTGATCAATTCTATTGACGAGTCCGGCGCCGTCTGAAAAGCATCGATCTCCGGAGCCGGATCCGTACGTGAGCGCACTTGACCGGCAGCTACGCTCCGCGCGGATACGTGTCGCACAAAGTTGCCATGTCGGGATGAAAGCGCTCATGCCTGTGGGCGTGATAAGTGATGTGAGCGTGTGCATATGGTGCTGCCGCTGCCTTCAGCTCCTCTTTTTTTTCTTTATCTGTTGTGCTGCCACGACGGCTCAGACTCCGCCCTTCACAGCCGGCTGTTCATCAATAACACATCGCTCTGCATACCTCCCTGACCTCGGCCTTCAGCCACACACACACTCTGGTTCTGATCCATCCGGAGGACCCGCTCCATGCCTCCTCCGTCCTCGCCCAGACGTGGGATAATTATTCCCACAGCAAAGAGAAGGAATACGTGGCGCCGGCACTCACCGGGCCCGCCATTGTTATGTTGGTGCCCATCCCAGGTGGTGCTGATTAAGTTTTCATGGTTGTCCTCAGGGCGAAACACTTAAGGGTTAACCAGCATCCTCCAGCAGAATTGAGGGCGTTAAAAGTCTGCCCTTCCTTCATCCTGGAGACGGCGACGACGTCAGCCGCTGGTTGGAAACAGCAGTTGACAGGACTCGCCCGGCGACTCTCAGAAAGCGGAGCTAATTTCGCCGACTGACAGACATTTTGTTTGCCGGTTCAGACGCTCAAAGCTAATCTGTTGCAGCCGGTGAAGACGTGGAGGCTGACAGTTGTACAGCTGTTACTTTACGAAGCTGCTCATGATGAAGCCATTATTATTCAAACAATACGCTCAGTCAAACGTTCGCATTCGCCGCGGCTTCTGCTTTTTTAATACGGATATAAAACAAAAGTATTCGACTGTCTTCAGAGTCAACTACAACATTATCCTCGTTCATCCCGTGTTAAAAACTTCCTCTGGTAGAGCACCGGACTCTATTCATAAGGTTGTAGATTTGAACCATTAACCATGTTTAAATTTACTGTCATCATTTATTTTTTTGTTTAGAATTTGGATTATGGTCGTCACCTTCTACATGTGTAAATGGTTGGATGTATCATATATCAAATTATTACTGTTCCCGAAAATCAATAATTGTTTAAATGGTTTTATTTCTTTCAAGTGAAGTGGAGCCGCTGAGGCGCTTGTGTTTTGGTCATGTGATGTGATACTGGGACTGGAGATTGTGGCTTCATTGTGTTTTTTCTGGATAAAGTTTAGAGACTTTATTGACAGCAGAATATGAAAAGTTTGTGGTGGGTCTACAAAAATCCATATTTTTGTCTGATAAAGGGCTTTGTGTGATGGGATTAGGTCGGATGTGATTGAATGGTGACAGAACCCTCTAATGGTTATGTATAATAAATGTATTATAAATCTTCACCGTGTAACTGGTTACAGGATCGTTTGAATGTTCTGTCTCTTATAACTCTTTGTTATAGATTACTTTATTTTACATCACACTCCATCTCACTGGCTCGTGCCTCTGATTTTTTTTTTCAAAGCGAGTCGTTTTTCTATTATTATGCAATATTACATCCATTTTAATGTGTAAAACTTCACCCTAGTTTATTTTATTTGTATTTATTTCATGTATTGTTCTTGCCTTTCTTCTGATACCTTTCATTTACAGCATGAAACCTCACAAATTTCCCTTTACTTTCTCTATGACAATAATATGTTGCTTTAGCATAGGGGTTAAAAGAGATGAGCGGCTGCTCACCTTTAAGTTACGCTCATAAGTTAGTTTACTTCCGTGTATATATTGAGTCGCACTAAGTCAGCGTGCAGGCAAGACACGTCGCCATAGCAAGCGATCCTGGGCAAGCTACCCCGCACAGCTCACAGACAGACGGAGACGTAAACGACAACGAGACATAGAAGTACAAATTGACAACTTTACAGAACGTGATACTGATTGGTCGAAGTGCGCATTTAAGAAATGCTTGAATTATACAATAAAAAATTAGAAATTATCGCACGTGCCAATATCGCGATATTTCCGATATATCGTGCAGCCCTACCATACATGAATTACAAGATTTAAATTAATTCCTGATACCACTAAATAATTATATCATGGCTACAACTCCAAATTTACTGGCCACAAATGATGTTTAATTATTTTATTTTATTATGTCATGTCCGGGGCTCGTTCGTGTCCATGTCAAGTCTATCCAGCTTGGAGGCGTATCCGCCCCCTATTGGCAAGAAGGTGTCATCGCAGCTGAGGCATTTGTATATAAATCCTGTTACACATTTGATTGTGAACCGTGGCAGGACTGTTGCTAAAGTTACATGCTCAAAAAGAGCAGGTTTTTATTTGTTTTTATTAACTTTTTCGAGGTTTGTGATGCTAATTGTAGATTTAAGCATACTTATTCTAAATAACACATTTACAAATCGAGTTACACATTCGTAAATCGAGTTACCTATTTGTGGATCACTGTAGAGATACATGTATGTATTTGAGAATCCTTTCACACGTTTACAAAGCTTTAGCAACAGTAACAGCCCATGTATAAACAATGGAAAACATAATCAAAACAATCACTACAAGTGAAGACCTTTACCTTTGGAAGTCACGGATCAACGAGGCCACCAGGAACACATCGTCTTCTAAAAGCAGTGATGCAACACAGAGCGACTGAACATGATGAGTTACAGCCTGAGCAAGCCACCCGACTCCCCGATCACAGCATTTGTTTTTATAAAACAGCATATTAATATCTTAATTAAGCTAAAAAAAAACTTGCAAGAAGCTCTTGTGAAGCTTCCAGGGACCGAGTTCTGACAGCACGGTGTCGGAGGTCTGTGTTTGGAGGGGCAAGTTTCCACGTCTGTCAGTCGTGGGAAACCTCTTCACTACACACAAACATCCTCGACTCACAACCTCACGTCACTTCGGCTGACAGTTTTGAGTGATGTTTTCTATTTGGTTTGTCCAGGTTTGCTCCAGCACACACCGTCAAGTCTGAAGAGGGCAGTCGTCTAAAACTTCATGTGAGTACTTTCCTTTTTTGTTGCTGCGTTGTTCAAAGGCTGGAATCATATTATTGAGTCCAGGATTGTGTTTCTCTCGAGGTAGACTTCAGACTGGAACCAATAAAACCCAACCAAGGGTGCATGTTTGCAACCCTAACATCTGGTCTATCTACTCAATTTGCCTTAACTACCTATCAATAAACTCTAAAATATTCAGTTGATCATAGTGAACTCTCTAGATTTTTACTCTCGCCCATAGGCGGGAACAGTCAATGAAGAGTTTTGTCCTTTGGCTCAGCTCTTTCTTCATCACAACAGATCGATACAGTCTGAAGATTGCTGGACCTATTGTCTATTTCCATGCTGTCCTTGCTCGTAAAAAAACGAAGGTTTTTGTTGAATAATTATTCGTGATTACACACAATTCTTCCTAACTTCTCTAGGGTTTCTTGAGCCAACACATCATAGGATGTCTTTCTCCAGTCAGAGTGTGGATGGTGATGTTGGTACATGTTCTTATCTGGTGACCAGTTATGGAGCTTATAATCCATGCGTTTGTTTCTTCTTGTAGAGACTATTGTAACCGTTTATTTTGGTGTCTTAACAAGAAGGAGCTGTATCGCCTGCAGTTAGTGCAAAACTCTGCAGCGAAAATTCTGACCTGCTCAAGTAGAAGAACTCACATTTCCCTTATCCTTAAAACTCACTGGCTGTCAGTTTCTTTCAGGATCAATTTTTAAATTCTTCCAATTGTCCAATCATGACGATCACTCAACGACGTAAGAGCAAATGAAGTATCATACCTGTTCTCTTTTGGTATTGTCTGGGGTCTATTATACAAATATTTGTATATTGAATTTAAACCATAACAGATTGAAAAATATTGAATTTAGAAAATTAGTTTTTTAATAATAATTCATTTTTTTGTAATAAAAAAAACCCAATTCATTCTTTTAATGAGAATTTTTTTCAGTATCTATTTATTTTTATTTTTATTAAAACCTGAATGATAACCTAAAACTTAAACATCTGGTGCGTTTGTGCATCACACAGAGTATAGTAGTTCAAATACTTGAACTGAACTCATGACACTTTAATACCTTGTTTTTTCTCCCTGAACCAAAAACTTTCTTTAGAAAACTGCAACCTTTCAGTTACAACTTTGTTTATGGTGCACATAAAACTGGATACAAATTATAGATGATTACAATTTGATTCAGCTCGATGTATTTAGGTTAGGTTAGGTAGAACTTTATTGATGAAATTGTTTTTTTCCAAATTATCCACAGCAAATACAGCAATTTTTCATAAAAATGTAAAGCTATTTAAAGCTCTTATGGCTACTAGAGGTGTGTATAGGCAATAATCTTGCGAAACGATACGTATCACAATACAGGGGCAATGATATAATATATTACAATATATTGTGATACTGTAGGGTCGAGTATATATTCGAAGTTACAACAGAGTCGAGTATCTATTACTCCTGTTTTGAAACCAATAACAGTCCAAACATCAGCTTTAAAAGCTGCTGGAGTCTGGTGTATCTTCTTGTCCTCAGTCATCGCTGGGATTTCGCAGGGTTTAATTGTTACTATGGCTGTAGAGGACATAAGAGATGCTGTCATCTAGCAGCCGGAGATTATTTGCAACACAAAAATGATCAAAACAGTGAATATTTGCATGTTAATTATGGATAGAAAATCCAATTCTTTTTATTTTAAACACACTCGAATGACATGTAATTAAAGAACAAAGTGTAAACTAAGATATGATTTGAAGCCAAGAAATCGATACAGTTCTGTCAAATATCGACACAGTATTGTTAAAATAAATCTTAGTGTTTTCGATATTTTCCAACAACCCTATTAGCTACACGTTCCAGATTTCCTTCACTTATTAACCATATAAAGACACCTGTTCGAGAGCCAAAAACTCTTCGACCGAAGGTGTGATTCTCAAAAAGATTTTTCTTCTTTCGTTGGCCGATTAACACTTTGGTTGCCACTGGTAACAGACATCCAATCAGAATGGAACAAAGGAAGAAGAGAGCGAGATGAAGAGAGGGAGGAAGGACACGATGTGGTCTGGCAGCTTTAAACAGTTGACACAGAGCAGGACTGACACACACACACTTACACACCGTGCGAGATAGAGAGCGCACACACAAATGTGATGTGCATTTTGACTCACACACGTGGAAGTAGTGACGCAGACACTTTGTGACAGCAACTCTCCTCTGGCAGGGAGTGGCAGGACAGAAGCCCCTCGGGCTAAAGTGCCGCTACCCAAGTAAGAAGTAGCAAAACTCCTCCCCCAAACCTCCCTCACCCTTCATTCACGGCTAAGTGTGTGTGCATGGATTGTTTTGTAAAAATGCTAAATGGCCGATGACCTCTGCTCTGTGATGTTTCCTGTGTCGACTGTACTTGGCGGTGTGTGTGTGTGTGTGTGCGTGCATGTGTGTGTGTGTGTGCTGGGCCGGTCCAGGGCCTGAGGCGAAGGTCCACGATGCTGGAGGGAAGTCAATAATCATTAGTTCTCCAGGTGAGAGGTGTTGAGGAGCCGTTGAGATTCTTCTTACCTTAACTTCAGATTTAGCCACAGCTACATTAGCTCCAGTGGTCAAAGTCTCGCACCTCCATGTCCGCGATAAGGTCCTGGACTGGGCAGAGGAGAGAGACTTTCTTAAGCAGGGGTCTCAATGCACTGGCCGGGGGGGGGGGAAATTTAATTATTTTTGTCAAATATTTTTCGCTATTTTACTTTATAAATCTGTTCCATCGTGAATATATGAAGTTAGAAGTTCTATAAATTATAAAATTTGAACTGAACAGAACTGATGATATTTATTCTTTAAACATCATTTTGAACAAAAATGAAGTCTCTTTGCTCTCCCTGCATAAATAAAACTGGAGGCACTAAATGGACGGCCTCAAAATGTCACTTGCCCCAAATTTGGTTGTTGGTTCACTGTGAATTTTGACCATTTTGGTCCAAATACCGTATTTTTCTAAACTTAATGTCAACCAAATTATAGGAAGCGTTTCTTCTATTGCTTTACTGTTAGCTGTGAGGCTTCTTAGTATTGCTTGGGGAGGCTGGATCGCAGAGTAATACTACAGAGCCTTTTTGAATAATACTACAGAGCCTTTTCGAATGATACTACAGGGACTTGCAAATTTATACTACTTAAGTCTTACTGAATAAAATTAGAGAGCCTTGCGAAGTAATTCTACAAAGTCTTACTAAATAATACTACAGAGCCTTGAGAAGTTATACTACAAAGCCTTACTGAATAATACTAGAGAGTCTCACAAAGTTATACTACAAAGTCTTACTAAATAATACTACAGACCCTTGCGAAGTTATATAACAAAGTCTTATTGAATAATACTACAGAGCCTCATGAATTAATACTACAAAGCCTTGCGGATTAATACTACGTAGCCTTGTGAACTAATACTACGAAGCCATACTGACTAATACTACAGAGCCTTGAGAATGAATACTACAAAGTATTATTGAATAATACTACAGAGCCTCATGAATTAATACTACAAAGCCTTGTGAAATAATACTACGGAGCCTTGTGAACTCATACTATGAAGGCTTATTCAGTAATACTGCAAAGCCTGGCAAACTAATACTACAAAGCCTTGTGGAATAATACTACAAAGTAGGGCTGAATGATTAATCGCATTTCTGTTATCACCGCGATATTAAAAAATGCAATTACTATATCACTCAGGTTGCCAGAGTTGCCATTTTATTTTATTTAATGTTAATTTAATTTTCGCGCCGTCAAAATGACTTACAAGCGGCAACGAGCGAAGCCGAGCAGGACGAGCGGAGAGAAACGCAACTCTTCGCTTTAACCAGTTGATCACTGACGTCAACAGAAGCTAAAGAGCAGCAGTACATGACAACTGTGTGACTAAAGTGCTGCCAGGTTCTCAACAACATGCAAATACATGTAGTATCAGATGTCACTTTTAAAACCTCTGTAGTGTTCAAAATACCCGTCAGCAGTCTGCTATTTTGCAGAATTAAAAAAAGCCTCTAAAAGTGGGGTATCGGTGAAAAAGATAAAATCCATGCATCTGATCCAATCAGTTTAATAACTATATTTGCGTTGACGTCACACGCTGACGCTGCTGAACTAGCTGAGCTAACATCAGAGCAGCTGCTGCAGAGAAGATGTGAGCCGACGTTTGGTGAGGAAAAATCGCTTTACAAGAGAAGCATCACGACAAAAATATTTACAGATCAGAGAAAAAAGAAATACGAAACAAAACAAAGCAGTTAAATGCTGTTCTGTGTTAATGTTGACTTCATCATTAGAATCTGTCTCATACAATAAATAGAGTTTGTGTTTAAAACTGATTGAATAGACTGGTTGACGGCGCAGAGTTCTGTGTGTGTGTGCGCCCTGCTGCACTTTCTTTGTGTGTGTGGTTATCCAAAGTTTGTTCCCTTTACAATCACACAATTCAAATTGTGTTAATTACAATATATTAATAACAAGAGAAGATAATGGGTTTGTTATTGTTTATTATTGACTAACAAATACAAATGTTTACATCACACTTTTTAGTACGTTTTTAATTCATGTGCAGTGAATATATTAAGTTTGTTTACAAATGTATTTAATTAAAGTATCCGAAATATTCTGTTTATTTGTTTGTTTTTTAGTGAAACTTAATAATATAATGAAACCTATGTGAACATATGATGTGATGTGACATAAAATGGAGCCACCATAACCCTGATATCCCTGCATTAGAGGTAAAAAAAACAGGAACATAACTAAGTGGTAAATGCTGTCAGTTCAATGTCCGCTCAAAGAACGAGCACTGATGTGAAAACAGCTTGTTGGCACAAGCATGACTTTTATAGTTGTCGATCGTGACAGTCGGATGGAACTATATCACTGACCCAAAGTTTCTAAACTCACCAGAGCTCCCGTGTCCAAGCAAACAACTAGTTTCTTCCCCGGTGTGTGGCGAGTGTGTGTGTGTGGGTGGTGTGAGTCTGTCTGTGTGTGGGTGGTGTGAGTCTGTGTGTGGGTAAGTGTCCATGAGAGTATGAGGTTGATAAGTCCAGGTTTTAATGTGGTGTGGTCGGCATAGCCTCGGGTCATGCAACAGGCCTATTGTGGGAGAGAGAGAGACTAGGATGGAGTGTGTGTGTGTTTGTGTGTGTGTGCGAGTCTTAAGTGTACTGTACCAGTGTGTATGTATGTTAATATGTCTAATTAAAGGCGTATGGGATCATACTCCGGCTCTGAGCTCTCACAGCCGCCCGACGCAGATATGACCTCAGGCCATGGTCTATCTAACAGCCATGCACACGTACGTGCACCGCAGAAGCAAAGCACACACACACACACTTTAAATCGAATAAAGCTCTTCATCCATTTGATCAACACACACTACCCATGATGAGGTCTGTCCAGAAAAGACTGACAGGGTGAGAGATTATAACTCAGGGAAACTAAGGAGGGACCGTCTAAGAGTAAAGCAAGACTGTCTGGTCCAGGAACTTCTTGGGTTTCCGCAGTCGATGCTGAAGGGGGAGGCCGTGTGTCACCCCCCCAGAGTAGAACATGACTGGATGCTTATAAGTTGTGAGTGTTGGTGGTTGATGCAGGCGTTTCTTCCGAAGAACAAGTTGGTATTTCGGGAAAGTGTGTTAGCGCGCGCAGCACACACCACTGGAGATGGAGACATTAAACACACCCGGAGCCAGAGAGCAGATCCTCCATGACAGCGTGCTTGTGTGTGTTTCACTGCCTAGAAGAAGGAAGTTGGTGATGGCGGGTGAGCTGGCGAAGGGAGGGCGAGCGTCAGCGGGGGAGTCGCACGGGTGTCAGGGCGCTAACAGTCTGTCGCCCAAGGCTGTGACATTACTGCACTTCTGCTCCGCTTCAAAAGAACCGAATCTCACTGACGCTTGCTGTGATGGCTCCTCGTGTGTGTGTGTGTGCGTGCGTGTGTGTGTGTGTGTTTGTGCGACGCCACTTACTGTATGTGTGTCGCGATGATGCTCCCTGTGATCTGAAATTGGGATAATGTGCGGTGACACGTGCGTAAGTGGAAGGCTCCGGCTCAATATCCGCCTCTCGCACCTTCACCTGGTGTGTGTGTGTGTGTGTGTGTGTGTGTGTGTGTGCGGCTGACGTGTAGTGCAGGGGCGCCAGTTTGACTGACAGGTGGGTAAACAGGTTGTGTGAAGGGAACCCTGAGTGGAATCGAGTTTTCAGTAAGCTGAGCAGTTTTGAGTGTCGATTGACAGGCCGAGCGATATTGAGCGTCTCAAATCAGTTATCAGCTGAACTAATGGGAAACCTTTAGTCCGGTAAAGACCCGGTCACACGGCGCCAGGTTTCACTCTTCACTCACTGCTTCACTTTTATCCTCCTGACCCTGATGATTTCTGTAATGGTTTAGATAGGTAGACATTTATTCATCGATTGTCTTCTGCTAGTTCAAGATTGTGTGCAACAACCTGATCTACAGACTCGCACTCAGTTATCTCGACAAAGTTTCAAGAGTCTTAAATTCAAGTCTCTTGTTCAGTCAAAGTTTGTTCCTTGTTACCAGAAATATATAACTGTATTGATCCCTTGGAAAGATTTGTTTGGGACATTAGGAAACTTCCATGAGTCTCAGTAAACTATAGTCATGATCGGATCAATTTCTGGAACTCCTGTGTTGTTCTCAGTGTTATCTTGACCTTTTAAGTATATGTTCTATTGGATATTGTTTTGATTGTTTAAGCGCTTTGTGACCCTGGTCTGGAAAAGCACTCTATAAATATAAATTACTTAATTACTTACTTACTTACTTTTGAAAAAAGTTAAACCTGGTCAACACTTTGAGCCGAAGCTGAATTGAGGCAAGTGATGGTCCAACATTCATCATCCCTTCACAGGAGAACTCAGAGAAACCAAGCAGGTCATGTGGTCGAAGGTGTTTCATTTCCTGATAAAACCAGGTCAAAATATATTACGCCTAAAAAAGTATTTATGAATTTGCAAGAGATCTAGAGTGGGTTTGGTTTTTGTTTGGAAAATGTAAAGTCGATCAAAAGAGGCCAGTTGTTTTAAAATAATGTGATTGGATTAGAACTTGGAAAAGGGAAATAAGGTTGTTGAAATTTGATGCAATCATGTTATCCAATCCCGGTTTTAATCTGGATCAAACCTTCAGTTTGTGTTGTTCAGAATTTCTGAGTAGGATCATTTTGATCTGATCAAACATTTGGATCCACTGGCGTAAGAGGTATTGAATAATCAGAAGGAACCATGAAAACTGTTAAACTTTAACACTTAAACTGTCAAAAATAAGTCCTAAAATACATCGGTAATTGTTATAAAATGTTAAAATGTGTCAATATGAAGTTTCAAGTACGATCTGTTTTATGAAAATATGAAATAAATTAAAAGTTTGAAGAGAAAATGTTTAATAATTTAGTCCAATTAGAAATACAGCTTTGCAGACAGAATGTGTTCTGAAGGTTTTAATACGGTTTCTAAAAATGAAAACAATATTTGCATTTCTATTACCACAAAACATCTGGGTTTGAAAACACATTGATGCTTCCACGACTTTATTAGCGTCCATGTCTCTGGCTTCCGTCGACGGTGTAAACAACCTGTTGGAGTTGCCAGAACGTTCAGATTGAATCCTTAGAGCGCGTGTGTGTGTCGGAGTGTGTGCGCGCCGTGAACTCATGAAAGGCTGGTAATTTCACGCGCGGTCAGACGGTCGCATTTCAGCTTTAGCCTGGAGTGTAGCAGGAACTCCTTAACTGTTCAATGACTTTAGCTGGAGGCAAGGTCCGCCTCCACACACACACACCGACACACACACACCTATGAAATTGCAGGCTATCTACTTGTTCCTCCTGCACACGCACACACACAAACGTTTGTTGCTGTAAGGTGGTTGTTTTACGCCGGAAGGAAAGATCACCGCTTTGTCTGCTTGATAAAGCCGCGGCGTCCATCTTCCTTCAAAGAGCTGACGTGGAATGATGTGAGCGTGTCGATGGGTTTGACGATCGGGCCGCCCAGGGCGTCGAGTCAGAAGCGGAGAGGGTGCCACGCTGTAGGACAAGAGGAGGAACAACAACTTCATTCAAGAAGTTAAAAGCCGATCACACCATTAGGAGCCTCAGTGGTCTCTTGAAAGAGGTGGAGATGTTGTGTCGTTTCTCAGGTTTTCCTGAGGAACGCCTCGTCCAAAGTCTCACCACATAAACCTGACCCACAGGTGAAATGGAAATCCACGAGTCAAACTATCAGTTAAGAGATCTCATATCACTCCAGGACCCCTGAGCTTTTGCTAAAAGTGGTGATAGCTAAACTGGGAAAAGATCTCTCCCAAAGTAACCCATAAAAGAAGTTGGTTCATGATTCCTAATTCAAAACCCTAATAGTTTACTGAAGTTTAAAATCACCATCTTAATGTCATTTAAACTAATGAATGAAGAACATCTATCGTGTCTCTCAAGGAAACTTTAAGGCAGGAGTCCCTAAACCTTTTCCTGTGAGGGCCTTGGAAGGAAAAAAATGTAGGTAGGTGTAAAATATAACAACAAAAACATACAGTCTTGGTTTTTATTAAGCTACTAAAAACATAATTTACCCCCTAAAAATGGGGGGTCCTATTTATTTTTCACCCACTGTATATGGAAATATATAAAGATTCATTCATTGTACCGCTTAATCACTTATGGGGGTCGCAGGAGTCTATCCCAGTTTCTTCGGGCGACAGGCGGGGGACACCCTGGACAGGACGCCGACAACCATTCACCCACACACCCGTACCTAGGGACAATTTCCTCTGTATGATTTTGGACTGTGGGATGAAACCGGAGTAAACCCACTCAACACGGTGAGAACATACAAACTCCACACAGAAAGCTGACAAGTTGGCTCCCTCCTGACCTGGAAGTGAACCGGCAACCTTCTTGCTGTGAGGCGATCGTTCTAACTACTGCACCACCACATGGAAATAAATATGTTAAAATGCGTCTCCTGGATTATTCTGCGGGTCAGGGCCAAATGTGCTCTCAGATGTGTAGTTTGAGGACCTAAGCCAGACCTCAGAGTACATCGTCCTAGACTCCCCTCTCTCCAGAGATCTTCTTCAACTCGTATGTGGGGAAAAAAATCAGATGTTTCTAGAGAATCATCTGTCCTGGTCTTTTCCAGGACTTCATCCCTTAGGAACAAACACAGCTCTTACTTTCTAAACCAGGCAGGTATCTCCTGATAACATCTGCTATTTACGGCGCAGCTTCCTCAGTCATGCGGACGACGTGGGTTTCTCTGGTGTGTCTTCCATGTACATTCTTATGATACTTAACGTATTTAACTTATGTTAACTCGGAGAAAGTGTCACATTTGCAACCTTGAAGTTTGAGCCCAGATCTATACCATGGCCATCTACGGTGTCTTACACACAAGAATCATTTACCCAGCCAGCCTTTCTCCGGCTTACTCTTTCGTCTACGTCCAATCCGTCCACCTAGCAACGTTGCTACTTTCTTTTTTCTCCTCCTTCTCTATTAACTCCAACCAATCCATCTTGTCATCATCCAGCTCCTCATCGATCTCTCCTTCGATCCCTACATTGACTTCCCTGCGTCGTCCTCACCGTCCCTTCTTCATCCTATGTCATCCCCGACTTACTCCGAGGATCCGGATTCCTCATTCTCTCCGTCCTTCTCTCCCTCCATCTCTCCTTCCATCTCCTCCATCCTCCTGTCTCTGGTTCCTGCAGGCTTGATTGGAGGTTTTGTCACGGCTGCTTTGACAGGCCGGGCAGAGCTCAGGTCCCAACGGTTTGGCAATTATCCTCTAACCCAGCAGCCTACTTCTGCTGCACACACACACACACACACGGCCTGCATGTCAATATGTCAGAGACAGGGAGACAGGCTGTCTGTGTTTTCCATCTCTACATCTGTCTGTCTCTCCCTCGCTCTCATTAGCTGACTGCGTTTTAGTGAAGAAGAAGGTGTGAAACTCCGGAGACTCTTAACATTCCACTCTAATATACAGTCCATCCTAAGCCAGCCAGGGCCAGCTCTCTCCCTCTCACACACACACACAAACGCACACACACACACACACGAACCCACACACAATCCAAACTGTAATCCTGCGAGATCAGAGCAGCTGCTCTTCCTCTTGCTAAGTAGCGTCGGAGCTATCCACCGACTCGCTGACAGAATCTGGAGATTACAGAACGTACGGCAACTTGTCAAGCACAGGAAGTAGTTTAGGCCGCGGAGTTATCTTAAACATGCACTTCAGGTACACAGACGATGCCGTGGCGTTCGTCTCGGATCTGCATTCCAATGCAGTGCTTTGTTATAAATGAGGCAGGAAAAACTTCAGTTATGGACAACAGATTTGCATGAGACTCCAGTCGTATGGAAGAAGTTTGTCCATCGAATCATTCCAACAAAATAGTTTCAACCTACAATTTTGGATCATTTATTTGTTGAAAAAGTTTTTTAAAGGTCATTATAATTGATTTAAATGTCTTTTAAATAGATCTATTGTATCATCAGTATGTGTGTTTGTACAAAACTCTCTTTTATTGAAATATTTACATACAATATTTAAAGTGAGCTTAAGCCCCGCCCACTTAAAAAGTAATATATACTTGTTTACCATAACCACGCCCACTCTGCTGTGATTGGTCAAACATGGAGGTTCGTCACAGCGCATAACCAATCCTGGAATGGAATCGTTGTATAAACAAAGGGGGCGTGATTAGATCTGGCTGGAGGAGTAGTGAAGACCATTATTATGTCATAATGGACTCTGCTCTCGTAACCTCTCGTTCGCCCAGATTTCAGACAAACTTTACAAAGTAATAAGTTCAAAACATGTTCATGATGAGGGACTTACTGCGTCTTTGAGAGAAAGACAACATTTCAAACATGTGAGTCAGGAGAGTTGGAACTTTAACATCTTTTTTGGTGTTTATTATTAGGAAATACAGGTAATATAAAAACATTGTTAATATTTAAATGTGTTTTTTTTCCCTCTGAGGTTTTCAGCACCAGCTTATTGACTTCCACAGTAAAAAAGAAATGAAAATACTGAATCTGAGGCGATGTTTCACTTGAAAAGAGTTGAGGATAATGAAGCAAAACATGATGACGATTGGAGGGATTTGCAGCTAAACTGCTATGAACCCTGTATAGATGGGCATCTTGACTCTGATGACGAAATGTCCGACTAGATCTTCAAAACTAGTTTGCTGATCGTCATAAACACACTCAGGAGTTGAGGACACACTGTTTAATACAACAGAGTAAAGTGTTGCGTGTATTGACTTTAGCTTTTTATACACTTTGATATGATTTACATGTAGAGGACTACTTTATAAATCTATACTTTACAAGTGCATGATATTCTCAGTGAAGGAAAATGCTTACTGAATTGAATGAGAAGTGGAAATATGAAGCTCTTATCAAATAACAATCATCGTTTGTGTTTTACACATTGAACAAACTTTTAGTGAAACATGATGAAGGAGTCAGTCAGATATAAGTCTCATCAGAGCCTTTTAACTGTCTTCGTTTGAATGGTCTTTATAAAGAAATGATTCTTTTGACATCATATGAATAAGTGAATGTTTCATAATGATAACATTCAACAGATGTTGGTGCCAGCAGTTTGAAGTCAGGAGAGTCCACTGAACACTTCACATACCTATGAGGTAACATAACATAACATCCAGAACACGCTGAACTCATTTCTTTTCTCATTTCTTTCCACAATGGCGAAGGATTTGAATGCATTAAATTACTTCCCAAAATATTTGAATCAAAAGTTATATTTAACACCAGCACATCAAGAGCAACATCGTGGTTCACTGGAACATATAAGGGTCGCCGTCCCTAAAGATAAAAAATGTAGGAGACACTCTTGTCAAGAGTCACTTCTGGACAAGGATGTATTTTTACGGTTGACCTTGACTTTATGGTGAGCTACAGTTGTGTTAACCCTTTAATGACAATCTTGCTTGTGCCAACAGAATGTGCTTCATTTCTAGTTCAAGCCATACCTTCTCAAACATCAAACATCTAAAAGGACCTACGGAGCTTCTCTGTACATTTACTTCTGAACTATGGATGCAATTAAAAGAATGAAGATATTATCTGTAAGCAAGACATGGGAGTGTTTAGTGTGTACAGGTTGACAGTGTGAGTCTCAGTCAAAACCATGCATAAAAAGTCATATTAGATTCAGTTCTGGCCCTTTAACACCGACTAAAAGACCTCTGTTGTAAACAGTTGAAATTCATCATCTCTGTTAGATTATTCTGTTTACTCTTTGCTCCTCACAAATTTATGTTTATCCAGTAGATCATTTTGTGTTCCCCATGACGGACACATGACACAAGAACTTTAACCACAGACCTTTTAATTAGATCTCACACAGACACACACAATCACACACACACAGATGTGTTATTTTGCACATGCAATAGAACATCAGAGTACAGGAAGCATTATTCAAACGCTGATATTTCAATGTATGTATGCCAACACACACGCACACACACACTCACACAAATGTATTGCCTGTGGTGGTGACTGAGTCCTGTGGTTATTACTGTAGTGCCGCTGGGCTAATGGTTTAGGGCTAGCCACAGCCCATTCTGTATGTGTATGTGTGTGTGTGTGTGTGTGTGTGTGTGTGTGTGTGTGTGTGTGTGTGTGTGTGTGTGTGTGTGTGTGTGTGTGTGTGTGTGTGCGTCACTCTCGTGTGGTTTGCCTGACGTCGGGTTTCTTCCCAAAAGTGCTGCAGGGGAAACCTCAGGAGAGAGAGGAAGGACAAGTTCCGCGTGAACCAGCTCCGGGTCTCTTTGTGTAACCGTGACGACACCGGAACACTGATAAAGTGGTAAAGCGCACAAACGCTGAGGCGACAACACAACACGCATGACTTCAACGCACCAACTTTTGAAGCTTTGGTTGTGAGAGTAGACTCTCGACACACGAGCGAGGAAGTTTGTCGATACGGATTTGACACTCGTGAGTTGGAGTGTGTGCAGGTTGTGTGGCGCTCGTGTTCTTTTAGGAGCAGATCTGGTCCTACACAATAAATTGACGCCAAAAAGATATTTATTTTTTCAAATCTGGTGTGAGACAAAAGTGTGTTCCCTCCACAGTAATCTCACGGTCATGTTGAATATTCTCTTGAGGGTTTTACAGGGTATAACTGCCACTTTAAATAAGTTCAATTCGATTTTATTGAAAGTGTCAAAGTGTCTCAGGACACTTCAATTTTAAACTACACTTCATCATTGAAGAGAAAAACAAGTTCTACAAATCTCAGTGAAAAGGAACAAAACTTCATTTTTACTGAAACATGGAACAGAACAAGATACAAGGGCCTGTTGGATCTGTGGTGTTACCATTAGATGTGTATTTGTGTTAGCGGATCACTTCGATCTGATTTGGTTGACAAATAAAGTTGAGTGTCATCAGCATAACAGTGACGATTTCTGATCTGATTGTCTAGTGGAAGCATACAGATTGGTGAACAGGATGAACAGGATTTGGGCCAAGAAAATAATCTTGTGGGACGTCGTAGTTAACCGTAGTGTGCGTCGAAAAGACATGATTGACATGTAAAAAGTGATGTCTGTCTGATTGTTAAGACTTTAACCAGTTTTGAGCAGTTTTACCTATATGGTATAAAAAAAACCCCACCTGTGGCCTCAAATTTATTTTTTTTTAGTTTCCAAATAGTGCGAAAAAGCACTTGTATTATGCGATGTCTTCTAATAAAGGACATTTCATTATTCAAACACTGTAGAAACTATGTAGAATTTGAGGAAATATAATGTTTGATTGATTGATTTAAAGTTTGTTTGACAAAAATGTAATAGATGGATAGATGGATAGATGGATAGATGGATAGATGGATAGATGGATGGATGGATGGATGGATAGATGGATAGATAGATGGATGATAGATGGATGAATGGATAGATGGAAAGATAGATGGATAAACGTTATGTTATGACATGTTTTGCTGTGGATAGACGACTGTTCGTCTATTAGGTAACATGGTAACAATATTTTGTGCTGAGCTCCATCTGTTTGTAGCCTCATAGAAAGGTTCTGAAAATTCACAAACGGACATTAATAATATATTTGTGAATAAAATAAAAATTAATAATAAGAAATATATGGTCCGATTGAATTGTGGGTTGAAGCCTGATGTGGAACTGAGGTCCAGAACAACAAGTGTTTGCTCAACCTTCTGTTCTCGCCCTGTGACCAGGATAACAAGTCCCTTTTTGGGGCTGTGACCCAGGGATTGAGAACCATTAACAAAGATTTGTTTTGATGCAAGGAAAGAACTTTAGATTTCAAAGTGTCAGCCGGTTCAGTTTCATGCACAGAATTCCCAAACTGACAATTTCCACCTCATAAAGTGCAGAGACGAATTCAGTGATTTGTTTTTGTGGATTGTGAGTGCGCGCGAGTGTGTGTGTGTTTGCGTGCACTGAGGTCACCTTCTCCCCCCCGCCTCCACCAGGGAGTGTGTGTTCACAGGGTGTCTGTGCTGAGGGGGATCCGGGGTGAATACAGAGTGGAGCCACACTGGGAATAAGCTGTCAGATGAAACAGTGAGGAACTACTGAGAGACACAAAAAGAGAACGAGTGTGTGTGTGAGACTGTGTGGGTATACATATGCGTGTCAGAGATATCCAACATGTGTACTTGTCTATGTGTGACTCCAGGTTTTGGTTTCTCCTAAGCGTGTTGGTGTCTACATGTGATTAGTGTGTGTGTGTGTGTGTGTGTCCAGGGGAGTTGTAGTTGAAAGCGACTCTCTGCAGACTGACTTAGGATTCTCTCTGCTCTCCCCAGAGTTCAGCCTGCACGCCGGACACACACACACATGCACTGAAGCGTGCACTCTTGAACCAGGTTACTTTGAGCTCTCGGCTGGTTTTTGGGGATGAAGGCGCTTTTTATATGCAACGCAAACACTCTGAAAACTCCAGGTTGACCATCCACACGAGCAGGACGATGACGAAAGACACACTTGATGTTCTTTTTTTGTCTCCTGTGCATCGTCGGATGGCGTCTGGAAGTCGTAGCCATGATTTGTAATAGAAAGAGCTCGAGTTATTCTCAAAACAAAAGCTGAACTGAAGTTTTTTCTTATCAAGTCTGACTCGTGACCAACAAAACACAAAAGTTTTGTTGCGTGACACACCATGATATCAAAACCAACAACCTCTGTTCAGGAGGTTTGTGTTCCAGCCTGAGACGCACATAATCATTAATCATCGACATGTTGTTCATTCACCTTTTTTCATGACACATCTCTATTATCTTTTCATCTTCACGCGCTGGAAACAAACATTTCCAACATAATTCTGAATTCATTTCAAACATTTGATCTTTTCCTTTCTTAAAAACGACTTCCTTTAAAATTGGAATTTTATTTCTGTTTCTTTTAATCCTACAATATAGTTTAGAAGTGTCAAAATATACAAATGGTCAGCAGTTGTAGATTTTTATTTATAAATGACTAGATAGTATTGTTAGCCTCAAGCTAAGCTAAGCATTCGCTCTGAAATGTCTTTCATTTACATCTTTTCAAATGATGAGCTTGAGACCCTGGCTTTTTTGGATTTCATACAAAAGCTAACTGTTCCGTAGTGTGGTGAAGAAAGAGCTGAGCCAAAAGACAAAGTTATCCTGGGTAAGGATTCGACACACAAGTAGAACCACTTCCAAGTGGAAGTCTTCACCTAGGGTGGAGGCCCAGAACAGACCCAGGACTGTAGTTTTATGTTTTGATATTTCCACATGCTACGATTCCTGTGGTCACTTGTTGGTTCTGACACTGAAGATACTCAGAGAAAGTTGTGTTCATTTCAACAACTCCTTCAATGGCCGAATCCAAAGTCCCGTAAGTCAAGCTTAGCTCTCAATCAAGAACATCTTCCGTGCTCTGTGGCGCCCCCTGCAGCCGACATCACCAGCAGGGAACTTACTCAGCAACAAGCGAGCGTGTCGACGAGGACTCAAACCCGACATCCAAGCGTGCAGCTGGTAACACGTCGGCACCGCCAGGAAGTTGTTGTTACGGCACAGGCGAGGGAGGAAGACGCGGCGCCGGTGAGAACGCGTGTGTCCCTCAGGTGAAACAGAGGAACATGGAATCAAATCTGAGCCAACATCCTGAGATTGTTCCTGTTGATAAATTGATATCATTAAATATAAATGGGCGAGCGTTTCATTCCCGACGCCGCTGGCCCCCGAGCGCCGAACAGGAGCGCTTTGAATCCGCCGCCGTAAATTTCCCCCAAATCATCAAATCTGACAACAAAGGAAAACTCAAATAGACTGCCTTAATGAGTTAAACACACACACACACACACACGTCTAATGGCTCTGTACGGCACTTCTTCCAGATCCTTCTGTCTCACACTCTTGCGACGATCAATCCACTTCAAACACTGATCTAAATATTCATATGAGGTGTTGGAGGATGGTCGGCTCGCTCCGTCTCTGCAGGTGTATTAATAATTCCCACTGTCTCTCCACCACACAGAGTCCAGCTCTTTCCCTTCAGACAAACTTTCTAGAAGTTTCTATAAATTAATAAGAGTGTGTTCTCTGTGAAGCCAGCAGCTTTGAACCGGGCGTATTGATCTTGCAGGTGAGTCGGCCGCGCCGGATCACCACTTCAAACAGAATCCCATGTTCCTGTGGAGCGGCCCGGCCCGGCCCAGAACAATGCAGGTGGAACGCCTCCATATGCCTGGTCCAATCTGAGGACGGAGCGAGGGGATTGGGGGGGGTGGAGGTGTGTGTGGGGGGGGGCAGGAAGTACCTGAGCAGGGCGGTTGTGGTTAAGATGGCTGACTCGGGATTCAGATCAGAGAGGTGGAGATGGACCGAGATGGTGATTGAGACGTCGACTCAGTTACCCTCAGAGGTGATGCACGAGAGCTCCGCCTCCTTAAAGCTATTGATCACCGGTCCAGCTCAGCCAGGGAGGTTCTTTTAAATTGGAAGAACTTTTGTTACATTTGTTACCTGATGAAGACGATCTGCTGCTGACCAGGAATCACTCTTTCCTGGAATGAGGGAGGTTGAGCCTCGGTTGAGACTCAGCTAAGACTCCCTTGAAACTCAGTTAAGACTCAGTTGTGACTCAGTTAAGAATTAGCTAAGACTCAGTTGTAACTCAGTTGAGACTCAGTTAAGACTCATCTAAGACTCAGTTGTGACTCAGTTGAGACTCAGTTAAGACTCAGTTGAGACTCAGTTGAGACTCAGTAAAGACTCAGTTGAGACTCAGTTAAGACTCATCTAAGACTCAGTTGTGACTCAGACAAGTCCCAAGACTTAATTACTTTCTTAGCTAAGACTAAGTTGTGACTCAGCTGAGACTCAGCTACGACTCAGCTGAGACTCAGCTAAGACTCAGCTACGACTCAGCTAAGACTCGGCTAAGACTCAGTTAAGACTCAATTGTGACTCAGTTAAGACTCAGCTAAGACTTAGTTGAAACTAAATTAAGACTCAGTTGTGAATCGGTTGTGACTCAGTTGAGACTTAGTTGTGACTCATTTTAGACTTAGTAAAGACTGCTTAGACTCAGTTGGGACTCAGTTGAGACTTAGTAAAGACTTCTAAGACTCAGTTGTGATTCAGTTGTGACTATAGGTTCCTCACATTCCTTACTTCTCTGTGTGTGTAGCAAGTTTAAAAAGTTGTGAATTTACTTTTATGATGAGTTGAAGGGTTGACTTGGAAGTTGTAACATGTTGGTTTTCTGTACTTACGTCTGTATTAAGGAAGGTTTTGTCATTAACTTGAAAACCATTTCGTGGCTCCATTAAGAAATAACAAAAAATCAAATGATTCAAATAGGGGTGATTCCAACATGTCAGTTCGACTCCCAGGTTTAAACCTCATTTTGATTTTAAGAAAAAAATTGTTTTTTTCAGTAACCCAATCCAATTCCTGAATCAAGATTTTTTCGTCTTTAGAATTGTACAAGAGAATCAACACATTGGGAGAGGTATGCAATGGGTTCATATCCCGTTGTGTACTGTTGTCTTGAGAGAGAAGATAGTCGACTGGAAGGACGAAAACTTTCCTCTTGTGTGAATCCGTGCTATAGATCTTTGTCCTGTGTAAAATAAGTTCTGTATAAAGATAAGACATGATGTTGAACTTTGCATGAATATTTGGTATAAAATGATGTCCTGTTCAAAGTTGTTGAATGTCAAAGTCAAACTTGCCGTGACGAGGTAAATGTGGGCGACAGAAAAGACTTTCTGACAGTTTAGAAAGCTGGTCCCGCTGTGGCAGCAAATTAGTTGCTGCGTGTAATTAAAACCGTGGATGTCAGACGATGAAATGTTGAGGAACAAACAGGCGGATTGTTGTGAAGACATGAGAAGGTTGTGAGTCAGACGTGGGTTGTGTAAATGCTGATCTGTGATTAGCAGGTCCTCGGGCTGACGGCGCCGCTGATCACTACTTCCTTTGTGTCGGAGCTTTAGGGAACAAATCCCAACATTAACTCGGCTCTCGTCTGCCTGCCGGAGCGCTGCCGGCTGCCCGCCAGCCCGCCAGCCGCGGCCCACCGTCAACCAGGAAGGGATCGTCTCTCAACCCAGAGTCGCTCTCGCAGACATCAAAACCTGTCGCGCCGCCACGGTGTCGTCTTAAAGGTGCTGCAGACTCTTGAAGGTTTCTGCTGGAGGGGAGTGGGTTCTGGTGTTGAGGAAGAAGCACGAAGATTCCGTGTAGAGAAGCTGTGATCTCAGACCAGATCTGAAAGAATCTCCAAGCAGGTGATAGGAAGAAAGAGGTGATTAGACTCAATGTATTTATGAGGAAAAAATGACATTAAATCCAACTATATATGTGATTTATATATATATTTAAATAAATATCAGGTCATATAAATATTTGTGAATATTGAAAGATGAAGTCTAAAAATGGAAATGATGGACACAATTGTTATTATTTAAAGATTTGATAAATATAAATAAAACATTTGATTGAAAGAATAATATCTAGAACTTAACAATAACAAACTACAATAATTCATAGTTATTTCAAAATTTCTTTAAACAAATATGAAAAAACAAACAAAAAGTTTTGCTTATGTTTCAGTATGAGACTGAACAAGTTATTTATGATGTAGTAACCATGGCGACAAGTCTTACATACTCTCTTGTGTGTCATGTTTCAGAGAGAACGTGGAGATGAGGTGTGGACCAGAACCAGCACCGACCTGGACCCACAAAGAGTCGCAGGTGAGAGGTGAAAGTCGATTAAGAAAGTCCCAGAAAAAAGTTCTAATAATGGGGAACAAATAATTGCAGTCATTGGAAAAAAATTATGTTGGAAACTTAACATTAAATATATATATATATATATATAAAAGTAACCAATTTTTTTTATTAACTTGAATAAAAAGTATGTTTTGGACAAAAGTCGTAAAAGAATGAATCAAAGAGTTACTTTGTGAATGAAAGAAAGAGGTGTCATGTGAGTTTCTTCTCACAGAAGATCTTCACCAACGTTCAGCTTCTCTTCTGATCCGCGAGTGTCGTCTGGTGTTGATGACGAGCGTTCGTGTTCTTCGCTCCACCTTCAAGGAGACAAACGTGAGGGAACATTTGGAGAGAACAGACGTCGTCATCGGCGAAAACCTTCATCACGCCTGACGCTTCCTGTGAGGGCGATATTTGTCTGTCAGGTCTACTGGTGAGCCATCGCTCAACCTGTCGCCGTGACGTCGCCACGGTTTCCTGCTATCAGCCGTGACACCTGTCAGTCATCTTGTGAGGCCCCGCCCACTCCGGCCGGAGAAACGTAGGAGCTGTCAGCCGCTCATCACCCAGTCCTTTTCATGTTCCTCACTCACACAACAAAGAAGTCTTACTGGGTTGTGTGTTGAAGATGTGCACACACTCACACACACACACACGCACACACTGCTAGCAGGGCAACTTCAAAGCTGTGGGCAGTAGAGCCTGGAGACTGGTGGAGCCTGCTAAGGCAGCTTGAAGACTCTCAGGGAGTCTGGAGGTGGGCCTGGAGGACAAGGCTCACCCGGTGAGCAGGGCCTGCTGTCCCGAGGCCTCTGGTATGGCTCCATGGAAAAAGTATAGAGGTGGTCCTGGAGCTCAGATGCACACCTGCAGAGCGGGAGGATGAAGGTGGTCCTGGAGGTTCAGGTCAAAGTGAAGAATCCGAAAAACGATCTTGGAAAGTTCTTGAACGCCGTCTCTGGGTGACAGTTTTTGTCCCCGTTTGATGGCTCATGGACCGTGAGAGAGATCCGCCCCCCTGTCAACACCAGTCTTCCTCCATGTTTCTCCTCGGCTGCAGGCGGACCAGACTGGCGGAGGCCACGGGAGGCGGGCAGACGTGCAGGGGAGGCGGTGTGAGGCGGGCAGGAGAACACAGGACCGCCGCTGTTGCCTCTGAGGCAGAACGCGGCGCCGGGCTCACATCTGTCTGTCAGAATCTGCCTGTGAGCAGCCAATCAACATGATGGACAGAGCCAGGAGGAACCAGGAGTTTTATCTGTCCGTGTCACTTTTCCAAGATATTTAACAGGTTGTTCCCAAAAAAAGTGCTGATGCGGCAGCTCCCGTTTCCCAGGTTGCTCGGACGTATGATTGACTTCTGGGATCATCAATGTTTTGCTCGTTAGCATCTCTGACTCAACACATTTACAAACTGTCAAGAAAATATATTCTGTGGCCACCTAGCCCGTGTACAGAAGTAAGAAGACGTGGTACTGGACTTTTGGAGAACATAACAGGCCTCCTCTTAAGGCGGACCCGTCACAGTGGCCCACTTAAGGTACTAAGAATAGGTTTGGGTGTCCTTTAAATTACGGTTTGATTATAAATTCATATTCTATTATAAGGGTTTAAAGGTGTTTGAAATGAGGTACCCTAGCACAGTATTTCTTAATAAAAACAACCTGACCCTTCTCCATCTATTTTAATTCTAGTATTATTATTATTATTCATGTCTTAACAAGAAGGATCTGTCTCGTCTGCAGTTGATTTAGAACTCTGCAGCCCAGACCCGCTCAAGTAGAAGAACTCACATTTCTCCGATCCTTAAAACTCTTCACTGGCTTCCAGTTTCTTTCAGGATCAACTTTAAAATTCTGGTTCTTACTTTCAGAGCTATTCATTGTCAGGCTCCTCCTTACATCACTGATATGATCCAGCCTTACACCCCAGCTCGGGCTCTGAGGTCTGTGGATCAGAATCTACTTATGGTTCCACGCACACGGCTCAGGACCAGAGGAGAGAAATCTTTTCAGGCTGTTGCTCCTAAGCTTTGGAACGATCTTCCTCTCTCTTTGCGCTTGATGGAGTCTACTGACTCCTTTAAGAAACATCTTAAGACGTTTCTATTTGTTCAGACTTTTCCTTGAATTACTCAAACTCCTGTGTTGTTCTCAGTATTATCTTGATCTTTAAAGTATGTACTTTTTTGAGTATTGTTTTGATTGTTTAAGCGCTTTGTGACCCTGGTCTCGAAAAGCGCTATATAAATAAATATTACTTACTTACTTACTTACTATTATTTATGGATACATTTTCCCAGTGTAACACTTTCGCCAAAAGTTTTACTGTTAAAAACCTCATGAAAACAATTTTCCCCATGAGCTCCACATTTTTGGAGAAATTTCCTGATCTCATCATCTTATATGTACTGTTTTATTTACCATATTTGGACTTCAGTGTAGTTACTGCTGGGCCACGTTGGGGGTTGAAGCCTGACCCGGGGAGGCAGTGAGGAATGTCTCCACGTTGTAGGCCGTTTTACATTTTGTCGTGCACCTGCCTATGCTGGAAATAATCTCGTCAAAAGTGTCGCCACATACGTTCATATTCAGGGCCGATGCACACTATTCATCCTCAATTCACACTATGAAACCACTTCTGGTGGACGATTCTTTAGCAGCTTCTTCATCCAGTTCGTGGACTCTGTGTCGAAACTTTAGAGCTGCTCCAGGGAAAAAATAGCTCAGTTTCAAATCGTTTCTCTATAGTCGAGACCCAACCCCGACGGAGCTTAAAGGGATGATGAGGGAACGAAGACAGATAACACCACGAGGTGGACGGACGTTGAGGTGGTTTGTGGTCTTGATGATGGACATGGCATAGCTCGGTCAGAAAGTCATGGGGCTGCAACTCTGTGATGCAGCCCAAGATATGGTAAGAGGACGAATGTCGGTCAGCCATAGAATCATTAGTAGTTTACTGTCATGTTCCACTTCCTGACTGTCGTTTTAAGATTTTCCATTGTTTACCATCTGGCTGTCGATAGTTGGACTAATGATACAGTAATTACTGTGTGTGTGTGTGTGTGTGTGTGTGTGCAGTGAGAGAGAGAGAGAGGATCAGTATTCTAATGAAGGCGGACAATAGAAGTCTGTAGCTAAGAGCCAATTGGACAGAAAAAAGCTGAGCATCAGAGGCGGGGGAGTGAGAGAGTCGCGGGTGAGGGAGGGTTCAGGCTGGTGGCAGTCAGTGCCTCAGGCAGGGTTTTGGGGTCAGGCCCCCCCAGACTGCCACACGGCCCCCCTCGGGCTTCAGGAGGGAGGGACACCAGGACCGCACCGGCCCGAGGAGGGGGCCGCTCAATTAGGGCAGATTTCAGAGTGTCGGGCTGGTGTTTGAGGAGAGAAGACCACCTGATACCTTCACACCTCGGCACCCCGACCACTAACTCCTGCACCCCGACCCCTGCGGTGACATCCCTGAGCCTCGGCAGACTGATGTTTGAAACCTAGCTTTATATTCCGAAACTCGCTCAGAGGAGGCTGGAGAGAAGCTGATATCCAGACGTGACAGTTGGCTGATACCATTAAGATCCAAGATGTTCCTCAGCAGGTCAAATGGCTGTAGACCATCTTCTTCAGTGGACTCTGAAGATGACAGAATCTTGACAAACCCAGGACCGTTAATACTCAGTTTGGTCCACCAAGGTAGTCGATGAAATCTCGACCAGGTAGGGTCTCGTTCAGAACCAATGTCTTAATAAACTCATGACCATCACCTGGTCTACTACCTGAATGACAAACACAGGTGTGTTTGAGCTGGTTGGACCGGCCTGGACAGAATATTCAGTAACTAATTCCTCAGTCCGTTTCTTCAACGTTGGCGAACGTCTCAAGCAGCCTCAGACGTGTTGCATCATGTGAGATCTGAACCCACCACATTGTGAAGCTACTGCTGATGTAAAAACAGAAATATTTGTGTTGTTTGTCTCTGAGGTGCCGCCGCGTGTTTTGTGTGTGTGTTAGTTGGCGGATTTCACGCGGTTGCATAATTAGCAGTAGCATTAGCATGCTTAACATCTCCACAATACTCGCAGGAAGAACGCTGTTGCAAAGCATCCCAGGAGCTGTCAATCGCTGGCCTCGCTCTCTCTCTCCCGTCGCACCGCTGCCTCGCTCGGCCGCGCTTCACGCTCGGCTGGAAAACACATCTAATTGCCGAGCAGCGGGAACTCTTTAAGTTACTCTCAGAACTTTAACTGTTGTATCAGATGCGGAAACATTTCTGTCAGAAGGGGGGCGGGGCTCCGGGCATTCCTGGCCGGTCTGCAACCAGCGAGCTGTTTGGCGTTTTTTTGCAGGAGTTTCAGTGTAATTAATTGGTTCTTTTGGGGGTCAAGTGGTTTCATCTCGATTTAGTCGGATCCTTCATCACCATGTCCGCACCTGTTTCCTGCTCTCAGCAGCTGCCGACGCAGACTCCCAGATGACTATTGATCCCGTCACACCCGCACACACGGATCACGCTTTATTTCTATCTGATTATTAAATTCGTCGAAGCCTTGACGCTCCAGAAGTTCAGCCGAGTCCTGGACAGACGAGGCAGGAGTCGATTCGTAATCTTATTAGTCCGATGAAACCTGCGCTGGCGGTGGATGGTCAGACAAGACGTCAGCGTGTCTTGATCTTCTGTTATCAACTCTGTCCACGAGTCAAGATCGACTCCAGTCCAAAAACTGAAGTACAAGAGTAAAAAAGGAACCCTCTAAGCTTCCTGATGCGAGATATGGCTCTGACTTCCTCTCACCAGAGAATCCACCTTTCTTTACAGCCACTTATTCAAGATGGTGGAAGCGACAACTCAAGTACTGAGGTCCAAATTCCCTCTCCGGTGAAGCCCAAACCACCTCTTCCAGAAGGTGAGGGGTCCCTCTCTTCAGAGTTATAGACAAAAATGTTTGTTCATTTGAAATATTAGAAAATTAGTGATAAGGAATTTTGAGTGAACTATCACTTTCAGGTGAGAGTCCACCAGTACATGGAAAGCTTCACCTTTAACTTAGCTTTTTCTTTATGACACACTGATGCACTGCATTTAGCCGTCTATTGGTCTCCAAACAAGACCTCGAGATCCAATCCAGACAGATGATTCCGTTCCATTTTCCAACTGAGAACCATTGTTTAGGATCCAAAAATGTAGACTGGGATCGATGTAGCTTAATGAACTGAAACACTGAAGATTAAAAAGCTTGGAATATGATTTAGAAAGAGTTTTCATCCTGTACATTTTACATTCTAGCCACAGTAACATCCTACCCAAACCTTGGTCCCACCAAGTCCAAACCTGGACTACCAGAGAAGGATTTGCTCCCCCTGTGATATATGCCACAAGACGAGAACCAATATTGGTTTGTAGTGATGTTGATGTTGTTCCACCTTTAACTTTTTGTCCTCATCACTCTGGAGGTTGAAGTGTAATAGAAGCCACTTCCTTCCTATGAGTCAACGCCACAAAAAAGATCCTACATGATGTTTGTAGCTCAGTTTTTGACTTAAACAAAAGGTTATCCATGATTTCAGAGGAGCCGACAACGTCAGGCTAAATGTTCTGGATTTTGTCTGATGTTGATGACCTCAGCCGAGAGTCTTGAGCATCTGAAGGTAACAAGTTGAATGGAAGGTGAAGTGAAGACTTTATAGTCGTGGCACCGGTGTGACCTTGACCCGGTTATATAATGATGTCCGAGCTCACAAAAGCAAACTAGTGTCAAACTTCTTTTCGAAGGAGGAAGAAAACGGAGGTCAGCTTCGGTTAAAGCTGGTGTTCCACGCTGGGTAGAACCTGCGAGTTCAGACGCTCGCCAAGAAGCCATGCAGGCGTCTCACAGGAGAAAAACTTAAATTAGAGATTGTCAGGACACACACACACACTCACACACTCGCACACAAACAGCCCGGAAAACAACGCGACGCGTTTTAAAGCTCATCTGCAAACTGATTCTGTCAGAGAGACTTAGTGACGTGCGGCTGCTTCCTACAGCTTTCCTCCATAACGGCGCCGGCCGGGATTGGCGATGTGCGGCCCACCAGGGAGCAGGAGAGGCGGCGAGCTCTAAATCGAGCTTCCCTGAGTTAAATATTAACACTCGCCTTCCTCTGACAGAGAGCAGCTCACCATGTCACCTTCCATCTCAAGCACCAGCACAACGCGGCAGAGCACTCTTGTGGACGGATGAAGAAGCCTTCGATGGTGCGAGATGGTCACATGACCTGAAGCCACCGAGGCTCCGGGTCAAAGTTCAGGATGGACACTGGGGGTGATTCTGTCTTCCTTGTGTGTCAGAGGCATCAGTAGAACTGTGTGCTTGAACGTCTCAACTTCCAGGCAACGTCCCCACAACATCAGGAGGACGAGCGCACACACACAGCAGTCAGAATTGGGCAGAAGAATCTCTCCGGTATGTTTAATTCATATGTTTCCCTTCTTTCTGATCACAAACATGAAAGCAGTGGAAGCAACAAACTCATCGATGGCGGCGGCGATGATGCCGCTGTCGTCCAAACACACGTGCGCGTCTTTCATGTGTGAGATTATTTACATCCTAACGAGTCGACACCAGGACGTCGACAAACAAGCCGAGCCCGTCTCTCTTTACCACGCGTTCATTTGTTCAGGGAGAAGCTGATTTGTCTACACCGTCCCCAAATTTTGTTCGACACATGAAGTCAAAAACTGTTTTGTTCTCGGAGTCCGTTCCTGAAATCCTAAATTCAGAATGTGTTTCGTAAATCCAGCCACGATTCCATTAGCCTCGAGATCAACAAAAGTATTGTAGCTACAATAAATCTTGATTTAGAGATGAATTACTATCATATTCAGTTTGACTTTAAAGTCAAAGAAATGTAGAATCTTAATCTAATAATCTTCATTCAGTGAGGAAAATTATGTAAGTCACATTATGTAAGCAAGTAAGTAAGTCATTTATATTTATATAGTGCTTTTCCAGACCAGGGTCACAAAGTTATTAAACAATCAAAACAATACTCAATAAAATATATACTTAAAAGATCAAGATAACACCATGATCAATAAAATAAATCGAACATGTTACTAACAACAATAATTATTATGATTTATGGTAAAAAATTAAGTTAAAGATTTTGGGATTAAGAGTTTTAAGTTTGATTGAAGAGAAAACATAAGTGGGCAAATATAAAGTACAATTTTTGGCAAGATATCGAGTACTTCTAATGATAGTTACTGGTTTAAATCCTAAAATTATAGTTTGGATTATTGTATTAAAATAAAGAAACAAGGTCAATTATGTTTTTCGAATCGTAGTAAAAATGTAAATTACAATGATTTTTTAAAATGATGATCATTATTCATCAGTAACACCAAAGTATTTTGTGCAATTACATTTAAAAATTAAAGTTTATAAAATAATAACATGAGATTAATTGTTCCTTTTTAAAAACGTTTGTTTTGAGTGTGGAAGGTTAAAATCTTAATCATAGGTTAGAGTTCCAAAATTTAATTTAATTTTATGAGATTAAAATATGCAAAAAACATCCACGATGATGATGAATCAGTTCAACATTATCAAAATAATATAGACATTTTAAGATGATTATTACAAGATAATAAGTTTCAGAATATGGGAGTAAAATATGAGTAAACACCAAAGGAAATAATCATTTAGGGACTTTTCTAGTGACATTACACAAACACTACCAAAGAGTATTACCACAACATTGAGGTGTGGAAAAGTAAATCTGTGAAGTAAAGGTTATTTACTGAAAACCAAACTACTAGTTGTATTGGGTGTAAAGAGTAGAAATGTAGATTAGAAATATGGCTGACAATATCAATCATGATTCTCCAGACGTAGCATTTTAACATTTAATCAAGATAAAAGAAGATAAAATGAATTTCAATCCAATTGTTTTGTGACTTCAAATGTAAGATCAAGTCACACATGTGAGAAAATGATCCTTCTGTGGATGAATAATTCTTGTTTCTTAGAACAAAACACCAGATTATCAGATGTAAAGTATGAGATAAAGAGATGATGGGTCATTAAGAGTTACGGGTGGAAATGTGTTTATAAACAGAAGAAGAAATAGTTAAGTACGTTTTTCACGGGAGACTGTTGGTCGCAGGTGAGAGTCATGAGATTACACCTTCAGATTATGAAATTAGGTCAGAAGAAATGCTGGTGTCAGCAACTCTGGGCAGTGGTGACGGAAGAAGATTCTAATGATCCGTCACTTCCTTGTCATCCAAGATGCTCTCGGAATCCAAACATCTGTCCCGCAGAACCAGACCTCATTACCACACACACACACACACACTCAGACACACACTCGTTGGCGATCTCGTCCTGTGGAAAGCTGCGGGTGATGGTGGGAAAGTCTGCCCCACTGTAGTTGTCACATCAGATCTACAGTGCGACGGCCGAGGGCATATGCATGTGTGTAAGTGTGCGTCTGTGTGTGTGTGGCGGCGGTGGTGGTGGGGGGTTCTAGGTCTGGGGCTGTGCCTGAGGGCCTCGCCTGCGCTACAAAAGACTCCACTCAACTCCGGTTAGTCCCCTCACTAGCATATCAGCACTGACGGACTGCACTCACTTAAACACACACACACACACACACACACACACACACACACACACACACACACACACACACACACGTCACAAAAGCACACCTAAAAACTTGTGATCAACTCTCCACTTTTGACTGATAAACATCTTCAGTGTTGAGAAGGAAGCAGTCGACCCAACTGTCTTGTGTTTCACGAGAGTGTGCGCTCGTGTTGCGTAGGTGTGTGTTCGCGCACTATCACTCTCTAGCCGGGGTGACAGGTTGGTTGGGGACTAATGCAGCGCGACGGAACTGAATGTGGCCTGGAGCAAAGCAGCTGCCTGCAGCCAGTCCTCATCCGAGCTGTCACACACACACACACACACACACACACACACACACACTTGGATACACAAAAGCCCATTCCATCGCAGAGAGTTCAGGATCTACACTCTTAAACACACTCCTGATCTCTGTCGCCCCGGCTCTGCTGCTCCTCTGGCTGCCAGACGCTCATGCCCGGGTGGCGCTGCAGACATGACCGCGGCTTTGACGTCTCAACTTTGTTTGCAGATAATTAACGACAAAGGTGACAAAACAGCGCTAATGTGACTCGTCGAGGGTTTGGACCTTCTCCCTGAGAGCTGAGGATCATCAACACTCGTTGACAAACACGTTTGTTTGTTGTTTAACCAAATGTTCGCCCTCCCATCATCATCTGGTACACTGCTGCAACCAACACCAAAAGACTTTCAGAACACACTCTGACTTCCTGGTACCTTAGCATCGGAGGTATTCACCAGTTACCCTCTGCAGGCCTGCTCGGTTTACACAAAGTCATGCATGCTCTGAGGAACGAAC
This sequence comes from Callionymus lyra, assembly GCF_982586985.1. Classification (NCBI taxonomy): domain Eukaryota; kingdom Metazoa; phylum Chordata; class Actinopteri; order Syngnathiformes; family Callionymidae; genus Callionymus; species Callionymus lyra. Next base: position 23,615,160 of record NC_141830.1, on the reverse strand, counting down.
CTCAACACTAGAGATACTTCAGGATTCTAGGGATTGCTCATCACCATCTGGTACGTCACTGCAAACCTCTTGAACAAACCAAACGACATTGTGTAATCTATCGAGCCACAGTGAGCGAGAGGTGGGGGAGACCCTGGAAAGATTACTGGTTCACACAGAATCAGAACAATTTTAGACAAGTAAATGTGACTGATGTCAAGAAGGGACATCATGAATAAGGATGCACACGTCGACCATCTTGCGATCTTTAGCTTGAACTCCAATGTGTTAATTATTGGAGAACAAGCTTAAAGACTAAATAACTTTCTTTAGGTTTTTGATATTGACCTGGTGACACTTGGTGCTGCTTACACCTAAATCTTTTTACAGTGAGAACTGCTACATGACTCGTAGAAGACGTTTAAACGACCAGGATGCTAACACTGCTACATGACTCCTAGAAGACGTGTAATTAACTAAGATGCTAACACTGCTACAAGACTGTTGTAGAAGACATATATATATATATATATATATATATATATATAGAATCCCTTATTAGTCCCGCGAGGGGAAATTCAACCATTCACACATACTGATGGGAGTAGTCGCACACTTGCGCCAAGTCTACCATCAGGAGCAATCAGGGTGAAGTGTCTTGCTCAGGGACACAACGACACAAGCTTGTCTGGAGCTGGGATTGAACCCGCAACCTTTTGGACTGCAGGCAACCACTCTACCATCTGAGCTATGTCGCCCCATATATTTATGTCGCCCCATACATTTAAACGACCAAGATGCTAACACTGCTACATGATTGTTGTAAAAGACCTAAATACAATCAGGATGCTAACACTGCTACATGACTGTTGTAGAAGACATTTAAACGACCAGGATGCTAACATAGCTACATGACCCGTAGAAGACGTGGAAACTACCAGGATGCTAACACTGCTACATGACCCGTAGAAGACGTGGAAACGACCAGGATGCTAACACTGCTACATGACTCGTAGAAGACGTGGAAACGACCAGGATGCTAACACTGCTACATGACCCGTAGAAGACGTGGAAACGACCAGGATGCTAACACTGCTACATGACTCGTAGAAGACGTGGAAACGACCAGGATGCTAACACTGCTACATGACTCGTAGAAGACGTGGAAACGACCAGGATGCTAACACTGTTACATGACTCGTAGAAGACGTGGAAACGACCAGGATGCTAACACTGCTACATGACTCGTAGAAGACGTGGAAACGACCAGGATGCTAACACTGTTACATGACCCGTAGAAGACGTGGAAACGACCAGGATGCTAACACTGCTACATGACTCGTAGAAGACGTGGAAACGACCAGGATGCTAACACTGTTACATGACCCGTAGAAGACGTGGAAACGACCAGGATGCTAACACTGCTACATGACTCGTAGAAGACGTGGAAACGACCAGGATGCTAACACTGTTACATGACCCGTAGAAGACGTGGAAACGACCAGGATGCTAACACTGCTACAAGACTGTTGTAGAAGACGTTTAAACGACCAGGATGCTAACACTTCTACATGACTGTTGTAGAAGACGTTTAAACGACCAGGATGCTAACACTGCTACATAACTGTTGTCAAAAACAAGAAGCTAATAAGTGTGGTAGTGTAGACTGTGTGAGTTTTGTGTGCTCTGTGCCAAAACCTCCCTTATAACGCTTTAATGCAATGGTATCACCTTGAATTGTGCAGTTTCACTTGTCATTATGGGCTGGTGCAGTGACCAGTCCTGAGCTCCTCCACCACTCGACCTATATTTCCCTCCGGTGGGACTTCAGCGATTATTCTAATCTTTTCCAGAATCCACGATTCCTCTCCGCAGGCTGTCGAAGTTGGCAGAGTGTGTGTTGCACAACAAAGGCGAGCGAGTCGAGCACAGAGCCGAGCTGCTTTGTTGGAGAGTGAAGATGATAAACGCACCTCCTTCACCTGTCGCCAGGTCTGAACGTCAGCTGATCAACACAAACACAACCGCTTTTTTTTTCTTCTTCTTCTTCTTCATCATCAAATAATTCAGGGTCTAAAAATGCCTGCTTAATTCTACAACCCCCATGTTTACATCAGAACCGGGGTGGTTGCCATGGCGACGGAGTGCCCCTCTTAACTGGTGCACTCAGGAATAATGCATTGTTGAACATTGCCTGAGGCTACGCGCATACACACCCGCACACACACACACACTAATCCTTAACATCTGCTGTAGCGTATGTGTGTATGTGCATGTGAGGGTGTGCACGGTGAGGGTGCGGGGGGGGGGGCTTGTGTGCGTGATTATAAAGTCACTCTGAAAACTCGTCGGGAACCAGAGTTGAGGTGAAGTCCGGCAGGTTCCTGTGCGAGAGTGACCATCACTCTGAGGTGTGAACTTCTCAGTCACACCCAAGACGTTCTGTACTGCCGCTGCGCCCTCTAGTGGCTCCCCACCTCTACTGCTGGGCCTCGTCTCATCAGTGGCGGCTACAGTATCATTGTTTACTGTTTCAAAGTCACCTTAACTCCGGCTGGTCCCGGAGAACCTCCCACTCACAGTAGTGCCTCAGTTAGTGTCAAGATGAAGAGTCTTGTGTCCTGAATTTTAAAAGTTTGTTGAACTAATTTCACTGAACGATGGCCACTATCATACACCTGACACACACCAGGAGGGCATTGATTTAATAATGTCAGCATTTATGGTTAATTATTTTACAATTAGTGATGTAACTTTTATTAAAAAAAACATGAGTTAGGAACATCCATGTGATCCATGTTCTTTTTTTTATGATGCTCAACTGATGAGCGCTTTTGTTGTGTGGCGAGAAATTTACTTAGGCGTTAGCATGTGAATCCGGTTAGCCTACATGGTGGAATCATGGCTTTTGAGTGCGAGAGTTGTTGTGGATCTCTGTTGTGCTCTCCAGGGTGTCCCTTTTCTTTACTTTGCATATCTTAGCATGTTCCACTTTAGCGCACACGTACAACGTAAAGGTTTATGAGGTTACACTTTTTTTTTTTACAGCTAACCGTACGGTAGCCTTATTGCACTAATGGCTACATAATAAACAAGCAAGCATTAAAAAATTATGTTGTCTGGTAACTGTTGACTTACGTCTCACTGGGTGAGCGCAGAAGTAACTTAACTGACACAAGAAATAGTTATACAAGCTAGTGTCGAACGTCTTCTAACATCTGGACCAGAGACCACAGAAAAACAATCAGCAACTTGCGTGAATTAAGACGTCACAAAGAGTTTTCGTCCGATTGACAAAGTTCCTCCTGACTGATCTGCTGACTCGTTTCACTTTTGGGGAAGATCTCAAACGCAGTCCGATACCGAGTCCAGACGGGTCCTGCTGGGAATCAGGCTCTGGTCCTGAGGCGTTCTACCTGCAATAATTACTCTGCTCTGGAAAGCGTGCTCACGAGGGACTCGGAGCCCGAGCACCCATCACGCCGGGCCCGGCTCTGGCGGACCCGACCGGCACCATTAGCAAGTTTCTGCGAGTTCTGCCCGCCGTCCTCCTCAACGCCAGGGTTTGGAAAGATGTTTGGAAAGTTTAATTGGGGCGTCTGGAGTTGTAAAAGCAAATCCCCGGAACAGAATTAGATTCCGATACAACAGACGGAGCTTAACGAGGCTCGTTTGTGGCACCGAGCTCGTCTTTGTGCGCCTCGTTCCAGGTGAGCCGTGTGTAGTCGGCACAAACAGCCACTTTCTTTTGTGTGTTTTGTTGTTCCTCGCCAATATTAGCTCCGTCTTTCATGGCGATGAACCTTGTTTAAATTTGAATGCGAATTTGAATTTTAGAGGATAAATGAGGGAGGGAGGGAAAGGGGTGGGGGGGCGGAGGAGGGAGAGGGAGGTTGTCAGTTGGCTGTCTGTGTTTAATGGAGGTCCCTGGTGTCGCCCTCGGGCTCCTTCACTTCACAATTAATGGAGGGAGTCTCGTGGGAGAGAGGAGTTTCTCAATAACACCTACACACTCACACACGCTTGTGTAGGTGCCAGGATATAAGCGCAAGGTGTGCGGGTCCTTCGCCCCGAACTTCCGGGCCCGCCGTGCGGCAGCCATGATGGATCTCCTCACCCGAGGAGGAGGAGGAGGAGATAAAGGAGGTGAAGGAAGCAGTGAATCGCTTTTTCCTCAGAACTCAGGGTTGATTATCTCCTCGCTCTGATCTGCCCGCTTTGCTTCTTCTTACTGATGTGTGTGTGTGTGTGTGTGTGTGTGTGTGTGTGTGTGTGTGTGTGTGTGTGTGTGTGTGTGTGTGTGTGTGTGTGTGTGTGTGTGTGTGTTTGCTTGTTTGAACAACTCGTCTTTCATGTGACACTCTTATAACAAGAAGAGCGGCGCAAGTGTAAACTGCGTTTCTTCATTTTCAATAATTTGAGAAAGTCCAAACTGCATTTTTCGCGAAGCTCTTTCGCTGCACGTCGCCCCCTAGCTGTCAAGTTTAGTGCCAAGCACGCGTTGTCGTAATCAAACATTGTTGCTACAACTTTAAACCCTCATGATTCTCCAATTCTCTGACTTTTTTAATAGTGAATCAAGTATATTTCATTTGATTTTCTGCAGCCTGTAGTTTTTTTTTCCATTACTGACTTTTTTCTTTACTGTTCAATATTTATGTTTTACTTGAATATATTCAATGCTATAACTTATTATAGTTGACTTCTCTCCTTCTTTATATTTTTCTTTTATCTTCCCCTTTTTCTCTTGTCTGCTTAATATTTATTCATTTATTTAAGTTTTAGTTTGACGATGATTTAACTGGCTTTTTTATGATGGTCTGTTACATCTTTTGTCTGTTGTTGACGCTAACAGTTTCTAGCTAGCTCCGCATCTCCAACGTTGACGTAGAAAACACCTTCTCTGGACTGTAAATGTCAAACTTTGCTCAGACGACGTTTACGACAAAGAAGAAAATGTTTCCTCAGCGAACAGAAAGATTTGAAATGAAGTGAAAAGTGAACTTGCTAGTCATGGCCCGTCACATGTTCAGCAGCGGCCGTCCGATTGGTCAGCTGCTCACCTGGCCGCTCTGAAGTTTGCATATTCATTCAGGGTTCATGAATATTGAGAGGCCGCCTCAGTGCCGCCGGCTGCGGGGCATTGTGGGAAATTAGCCGCATCACTAATTGTGATCCACCTCCCCTCGAGCGCGTCAATCAACGTCAGCGAGGATGATAGTTTCGGGGGCACCTGTAACCCCCGCATCTGTATGCAGCGCGAGCGAGAGGGAGCGCACACTTCAGGGCCACAAGACCAGCGGTTGCCATGGTAACCTTCACCTCCGGGCTGAGGAAACAGAACCGGCGAGCGTGGCAAACCATATCTCGCTGTCGATCAGGCATCATCGGGTTTGAGTGATGATGTCATCAGGTTTGGCAATGATGCTGGGTCAGCAACCGGTGGGTTCATCTCATTGTCCAATCGGGCTGCAGGTCAGGTCGTATCTCTGGACTCAAACACGACACCAACGTCCAGGTCTGGACCTCATGACATTTTCAATAATCCCAGAGCTGTGTTTGTATCAGATTATTTTGGGTCACTAGACTGTTGTCAGCTCGTCTTCTTTTTTATCTTCAGAAGTTATACTTTCTTGAGTGAGGAACTGGAGATATCATTGTTGTAACCCCTAGTATAGTATAGTATAGTATACTCTAGTAACCCTTGTATATTGAGTACATTTACTATAACTATTCAATAATGCTTGATGGGAGATAAAAAATAATCTCCTCAATAAATTCTGTTGAACAAAAGACATTTGGAATCGTGAATAAAATTGACAGAAATAGCAAAAACTAGTTTAGCAAAATGACAAATTCAATTCGGCTGATCGGTCGCTACAGTGCTATAGTTAAATACTATGTTGCGATGTCAGAGGTGATCAACGGCTGTGATTGGTTGGCTGGGCGGCAAAGCATCATGGGTACTCATATGCTAGGTTGAGTTTTCAAATAAATGTTGTTCATTTACGCGATAAGGAAGGTGATTGAGATGAAAAAGGCACTTTAGAAAAGCTGAACAAAAACCAAACCAGACATAAATGAACTTCATGACAGAATTAAAAAAAACAACTAAACAGTCAAACGAAATGTACCAATTCCTAGATGTGAATACAAACACACAAAGATTCCCCGAGTGTCGACACTGTCACACAAAACAAGACGAACTTGTCGACGACAAAAAGCGACACTCATGTCGTCCATTAGCGGCTAGCTAGCTGCCTGCTAGCGTCGCACAGGAATCTAAATACCATGCGTGCGACACGGCTGTCACCCGGCAACAAAAAAACAATCCATCAGACGCCGCCAAAATTACCCGCCATCTTGCATTTCCACCTGTGATATATGACGGCTCCGTCAACACGATGCTCTGGTGTCAGAAGTCGAGGTAAATTGCACGACTCCTGCTTTTTGGAAGTGCAAGAGGCAACGAAGAATTGCAGGTGAGAGGAGTCATTAATATTTCCTCTCTATCAATACCACTGCTGGAATGTGTGTGTGCAGAGAGAGAGAGAGTGTGTTGCAGATTGACAGGTGGATGATCTGGGTGAGTAGCGCACCCCGGGATCGACTGCATAATCAGGGAGACAAAGGAGCAGAGGAAGAGAGAGAGAGAGGGATGAGAGGAGCAGAGGAGTGTGGAATAGTAAAATTCCCAGAGGGCTGAAGGTTGTGAGCTCTCGTCTCTGTTTATTTCCCTGCTTCGTTTGAACGCGAGTGTGTGTGTGTGTGTGTGTGTGTGTGTGTGTGTGTGTGTGTGTGTGTGTGTGTGTGTGTGTGTGTGTGTGTGTGTGTGTGTGTGTGTGTGCGTGAGAGGGAGAGTGTGTGTTTGATGGTGTGCAGCAGTAAATGGGTTCATTGTGGAAACAGCAAAGGTTCCACATCAGGAGACTTCCCTGCTAATTATACAGGAGCGCACACACACTTTCATCCCCGCCGCTGCGGAGTGTGTGTCGTAGGTGTTTGTCTTGCCATGAAGACGTGTGATCTCAGGTGTTGTCGTGGTTGTTGTGAACAGGATTAGACGACGCTGAGACTAGTTACGGTGCGACCAGAGGAGTCGCTCGTAATTGACCGACCCGTCCTGTGCCGCCGCCGCCACCGCAGACGCTCGCTGGCGGGAAATCGATGAGGCAGCCGGGAAAGATATAGATCCGGTCACGGTCCACGTGGTCCGGCTCCACGCCTCCGATTGGACCAGAGTCATAACAAGACCAAGAGGCGGTCGGAACATTACGACCAGCTGCTTGAACTGATGCTTCCCTTCAAGACGAGCTAGTTTTTGTCTCAACTGATGGAAGATGTTTCCTGTTTCATCCCAGAAATAATGAGATTAAACTACATTCGTTCATCGTCTGAACCTCTAGATGGACAAGTCTTTCCCAACCACGCAGGGTCATCGACATGGAGCTGAGACTGCGAGGAAACTGGAGTTCTCAGAGGAACATCTGTTACTTTTATCAGTAGGTCTTGGGTTCAAATCCAGCCTAGTTTCATCAACACGACTCAAGATGCTTTTGGTTTTCTAGCTCTTCACTCCAATTTTATTTAAACCAGACTAAAGGACAATATGTCTGGAGCTGTTGCTTGAGGTTTGGGTTGAACCATATCAGGGACTTGAACCAGCAACTCTTCATAGAGGAGGAGACGGAGACGTGCGTCCGAACTGAGATTAAACAGGGAAAGATTTGTTAAAGATTTACTTTTAGATATAATCTCACTTGGTCCTGATGATCCCACTTACATTAGAGACACACACTTGCACTACCACACACACACTCACACACACTCTGGCTCTCACACACAGCTTTGCTTTAAGATTACAGAGATTACACCGGAATTACACGATCAAAGTCATTGAACCTGCAACACACACACACACTTTAGATAACAGAGTATACATATGCAGAGGTGTGTGTGTGTGTGTCATAGGTCTGCCGGTTAAAACCCCCTCAGGCTGATCCTCCAGGACAGCGCTCTCTGCTGGCTGGGACACGAACAACAAGTTATCTCGAATTCAGCATAAAATAACATAAAAATCTAAATTGCACATTTATACTGAAATATATTATATTTATATATTTCCTCAAATAAAAATGATGTATTCATCTTAAGCTCCTCATTCATAGTTTGCTAAAATATATTTCAATATTTACAAGTCATTAATGACATTATTGTTGCTTAATGGTTCCATTTATATCAACTCTGTTGTTGACTTCGAGTAAAGTGTTTTAAAAAAAAGGGTAAAGTTAGCAGAAAAACATAGTATTTTTTCTTTAATTGTTCATAAATAAATTAGGATAAATCGTCGATGTTGCGACGCAGAACAGAATTCGTCGTTAAAGTAATATTAAAAAATAAACGATAATAAATAAATAAAAGACTATTTTATTAAATATAAGTTATTTTTACCAGAAAATTGTTCACAGAAATATGGCTTTAATACTTAAGACTATGTAGATAATATTGTAAAAATGTATTTAGAATCTTTTTTATTTTATCAATTTCAGTGGAATTTATTTAAAAATTATATCAGTTACGATCGTTCATTTGTACTAATTAATTCTTACTTCGAAATAATTGTTAAATAATTCGTAGCGTTTCATGGAAGATGGTGACGTAAAGAAACAACTGACCCTCCCTCGTGAAACACTCTTCCGTGTCAGGCCTACACGTGAAATAGAAGCGATGGAGATCGATTCACACACACCCACGCGCGCACACACACACACACACACTGCTCCAGCAGCTGCTGAAGTTAACTTGATCAATTTTCCGTTATTAAAAAGCTGATGAGTCAGCAGCTCCGATTGATCTAATGATAATAATTAATAATATTAATGAGTCTCTCGCAGCAACAACAACTGCTGTTGACTATTATGGGCTGGAGGATTAGTGGACGTCAGGACGTCCGTTGGCGGCAGATTGGCCTTTTTTTCTGAGCGCCGCACCATGTGACCCGGGCCTCGCACCAGGTCAGGTGACGTGTGGGGGGGTCCCCCTCGTCATAATTAGTCCGGATGTGAATGATTATTTTTGATAGTTTTGTTTGAGCGGCAGACAAACATCCATCATGTGCGGGTCAATCTGGTTCTGGCCGCGACCACCTGTTTCCTGCCTCCTCACCTCACGCACACCCGCACATTAATTTTAATCTCTTAGACAAGACAGCGACGCCCCCCGGAACCCCCACCCCCCACAAACCGACGAGTAATCCAGATTAGCATATCAACCTGAGCTCCGTATCTGGGTCAATTTTCCTTAATTACTTTTGTTGGATTAGGACGGTTTGGCTGGAAGAGGTTGCGGGTTCGAGTCTGCTGCTTAACGGACGCTGGACGAGGAAAACAAAACTTACGCATGCGCGCGAGGGTCTGTGTTTTAAAAAGGTGACCTGTAAACATTACAATTATATCATGATCTTAAACGATGGTGATGAATATTCAGTAGCGACACAATTTATCAGAATTATTGTTAGTTTGTTACATGTTCTTGAATTTATTCAAAACGAGGGGGAAATTAATTCAGGCCCGTTAGAAGTGGAATTGTTATTTGTATTCGTTTAAATTGTCCTTTTTTTTACATTTTAATTTGAACATGTTTTAAAATGTTATTAAAACTTTAGAGGGTTTTAGTCATATGATCAGAAATAAATATTTTGTTTTAAATGTCTTTTTTATCGTGTTATTCAATGGCTAAACATGTTTATGTACTATATATATATATACTTCAAAACAAAATCGTGTTTATATAAATTTAGATATTTATCATTATTGAGTTTTGCCTTTTATAACCACCATTATATCTTATGATATTATTTTTATTTTTAGATTCATAATTTTTTCAGGGGCCACTTTACATACCATGCCTGTGGGCCATCGAGTCAAAAATAAAGAAGCCACAAAAAAACAAACAATTAAAGGAAATTCTTGAATGAGATTTAGTCTTTTTCTGATTGTATGATATTTTTTTGTATGCATTTGATTTAAAAGATCGTAAGGAAATGACTTGCATATATGATTTTATTTTATATACAATAAGTTGTGTGTAATTTCATTTAATATATATCCATTTTAAAATGTTATATAAAGCACTTTATTTCAAAATAAAATTAATTATCCTTATAAAGCAATAAAAAAGGAGAAAGAAGGTTTTGATTCAAAGATATTTAACACGTGCAAAGTAGAGTTAAACTTCATTGGACACGTTTGTTAATGTTAATTGAGTCATAGCGTAAAGCGCTCCAGACAATAAAACATCTAACATTTTTATATTTGATCACAGTTATATTTAATAAAAACAGCTTTTAAATATATTTAAAGAAACAAATAATGGATCAAACAATTTGGCTGCAGCTAAAAAGAGTCAGTGTGTGTGTGAACATTGTGATGTCCTTGACATAATAACCTGGCTAATGACTCTGAGACTGAGACTCATTCATCTCACTGACCAAGACCACCTGACACGCTTAAAGACCACCACCGTCTCCCCTACAGTCCTTAAATGCACCATCCCTGGCTCTCACTGTCTGACAGCGTTGCCTTCACTTGCTCCTGTTTACTCTGCTAGCCGCGGCTAAATGGCTCCGGGCTGTACACTGATCTATTATAAATAAGTTGTGGAACTGCTATTAAACTGTTCGGAGCGATCGCGGGAAGGAGGAGAGATAATAAAGAGCCGTGACGTCTGGCTTTGGAGCCCGCGGTCTCTCCTTGTTCTTGTTTGATTAAAACACTGCAGTGTGTTGTGCTGCTGAAGATCACTGCGTAGATCACAGCAAATATTGTCTTAGCGAGGAATCAACCCAGTTTACTGTTCAGATCTTCAGTCGACCACAGATCTCCTCCACCCGCGACTTCACACTTTGTACATGTGTTGAGGTACAACGATGCGTGCTTGGGTTTGCCAGTGAACTGTATTTGGTGGTTGTGGTGGTGAAGGTGGAGTATGAAAGGGTTTGTTTTGTTCGTGGTATGGTGTGACAGTCATGTCGACGTTGCAGTGTTGTGGTAGTGATGAGGCAGCCAAAGTCTTCTGCTGCTTTACCAGTGGTCTGGTTTGTAACTGTGGTTGTTATATGTGTGAATGTGGTGTTTGTCTGAGTGTTTGTGGGGATAGTTTTTGGTGGTTACAGTAGTTGTGGTGTAGTAGATGTCTGGAGGTGGTGTAGCAGAAAATATCTGATGGTGTTGTAGTTGAAAATGTCTGGTGGTGGTGTAGAAGAAAAGATCTGATGGTGGTGTAGAAGAAAATATCTGATGGTGGTGTAGAAGAAAATATCTGATGGTGGTGTAGTTGAAAATGTCTGGTGGTGGTGTAGAAAAAAGATCTGATGGTGGTGTAGAAGAAAAGATCTGATGGTAGTGTAGAAGAAAAGATCTGATGGTGGTGTAGAAGAAAAGGTCTGATTGTGTTGTAGTTGAAAATGTCTGATGGTGGTGTAGCAGAAAATATCTGATGGTAGTGTATTAGAAAATATCTGATGGTGGTGTAGTTGAAAATGTCTGATGGTGGTGTAGAAGAAAATATCTGATGGTAGTGTAATATAAAAGATCTGATGGTGGTGTAGTTGAAAAGATCTGATGGTGGTGTAGTTGAAAAGATCTGATGGTGGTGTAGAAGAAAAGATCTGATGGTGGTGTAGAAGAAAAGATCTGATGGTGGTGTAGAAGAAAATATCTGATGGTGGTGTAGAAGAAAATATCTGATGGTGGTGTAGTTGAAAATGTCTGGTGGTGGTGTAGAAAAAAGATCTGATGGTGGTGTAGAAGAAAAGATCTGATGGTAGTGTAGAAGAAAAGATCTGATGGTGGTGTAGAAGAAAAGGTCTGATTGTGTTGTAGTTGAAAATGTCTGATGGTGGTGTAGCAGAAAATATCTGATGGTAGTGTATTAGAAAAGATCTGATGGTGGTGTAGTTGAAAATGTCTGATGGTGGTGTAGAAGAAAATATCTGATGGTAGTGTAATATAAAAGATCTGATGGTGGTGTAGTTGAAAAGATCTGATGGTGGTGTAGTTGAAAAGATCTGATGGTGGTGTAGTAGAAAATATCTGATGGTAGTGTATTAGAAAATATCTGATGGTGGTGTAGTTGAAAAGATCTGATGGTGGTGTAGTTGAAAAGATATGATGGTGGTGTAGTTGAAAATGTCTGATGGTGGTGTAGTTGAAAAGATCTGATGGTGGTGTAGTTGAAAATGTCTGATGGTGGTGTAGTTGAAAATGTCTGATGGTGGTGTAGTTGAAAATGTCTGATGGTGGTGTAGTAGAAAATATCTGATGGTAGTGTATTAGAAAAGATCTGATGGTGGTGTAGTCAAAAAGGTCTGATGGTGGTTGCAGCAGTCTGTTGGTGTACTTATACTAGTAGTACAACAGTGGTGGTGTTTAAGTAGTAAAAGTACTGGACTGGAGTCATCTGCCGGCTGACGGGGCAGAGGAGCCGGTGGTTCTGAGCCCGGAGGCGAGAGTTACGATCAGCCCGAGGAGAGACGAGCGGCTGTTGTCACGTCTCTGCTGCTCTGGTGTCAGACCAGGTGGATCTGAAGTCTGGACTGTTGGGCCGGTACCAGAACTGACACATGCGTCACAACCACACGACCGACTCCATCCAGACAGACAAGCCTCCACCAAGAGAAGCTTGACTGCGTCAAGAACTTTCATCACGACAAGTACTACGACCAGATGAAGATGAAGTATAACTACCACAATAACTACTACATTAACTTCTTCAGGAGACATTAACTCGACTGAAAGGTAAACTCGTGTGGTGGACCTCTTTCTCCAGTGAGGGGACACTCATGGAGTTGAAGACCGTAGACCTTTTAGATGTTCCTCAGCCAGATGAGCCTCTCAGAGGTCAGAAGACTTTGTGCAGAACTGAGCCGGTCATTCTGACCCGAGAACATCTGACCTCGCAACACGTCCGTGGTGATGTGAGCCGACCTGATCAATAGTATTGTTGATCAATATGGATTAATATTATTGATCCAAACCTGATTAATTGTGTTGTTCATAAATATGTTGATCATAATTCTTGTTAAGTTGATGATCATGGATCGTATTGATCTCGTCATAATCAATGATTGATATCTTGATGTTCTCTTAATATAAATGATTCAGTTATTCAAATGATGATCAATAGATCGACTAGTGTGATCAGTACTCCAGTGAGGTTATTGATCCGTACTGATGAGAATCTGTAATGATGCTGTTGTTCGTTTTTATACTGAATGCTGTTTATTATTATATATTAATTATGTGAATAATAATCTTAAACTGATTTATTAGATCAATACGTTCCTGGATAACTGGGATTTATTGATTCCTTTCTTATAACTGAGGTGAGGTCTTGGTTGTGAAGTTATTGATCCAGTCAGAATCAATATGTTGTTTATAGGTTGTTCTTTTGAATCAAATATAATAAAGTGGTTTATTTAATAAAAAGAAATATTGATCGAGTCGGTCTAAACCATGATTTATGATTTAGTGATTATTGATTTAAATGTCATTGATGCCTTGACACATAATTACTACTAAATATAACTGATTATTACAGTGATGGTCACGTGGTGCTGTGGCCAAAATTAACGCGTATAAATCAATGTTTTATTATTAATATCATTGTTGTTGCCATTAACGATTGTTTGTTATTGCAAGTTGTTTCACATGTGGCTGGTGGTATTATGGGATGTCTGGGCGGCAGATGGAGACGAAGTCGTTTAATTAAAGTTCGGAGTTGATTCTGGCGTCACACACGGATCCGGAGTCGCTTCGGTTTCACTTGCTAAACGCACACGCCCACTTCAGTCTTCCTCTCCTGCTTCACTGCTCAGACCTGCTCCTGGTTTGTGTGCCGAGAGCCCTCAGGGCAGAACATCACTCTCTCTTCTCCTTAAACTCATTATTTCGTTTCTTAACTGTGTGGTCTCTAATCTGCGGCTCGTCGTTTACCCGATGACGTCAGCGTGACCGCGAGACTCGCACGCGCATGTCAACACACCCTTTTAAAGTTGGTGCGAGTAATCGATTTATCGCCATCGTGTATCGAGTTCACTGTTCACGGTGTTCGTCGATTTACAGAAGGAGTGATGTGGAGATTAAACGCCAACAACAATTACGTCATGCAGGATTAAACGTCATAATAGTTAAATATTTTGAATAATGTCTCGTGATAAACACGGAAGAAATCACAACTATTCACGTGTTACGTTTATTGAAAATACATAACATGTATTTCAAAAATTAAAAATAATTAACTTGTTAAATCCAGGAAAATTAAATTAAATTAAAAGTGTAAACGCCTTTATAATCATAAAAAAGTAAATGAAAAATAATATAAAACACTTTATATCGAGGTACAAATACATATAATCACAAACACACAAAACGAGCAACACAAATACATTAAAACAAAAGATATAATAGTAACAGCCGATGAAGCCAATATTTAAATCATCAGTCACCGTTGATAAATGTAGAATTATTTTATTTTGAAATAATTCTGTCTTGAACGATGTTTTTTGTGTTAGTAAATCGTTTTATGTTGTTGTTAAAGCGGTAGAAAACACAAGAATCGTGAAATAATGTCGCGAAAAGAGTCGAATCATAATGTTTTTAATCGAGAAATAAATGAATCGTATTGTTATATCGTCAGAAATATAGTGAGTAAGAGTAAAGACACGTTAATAATATTTAATAATATGTCAGGGTTTTGTTGCAAATATATTCGATGAAAACTGTTATAATAGAGATATGAAACGATAATACATTCACCCCCAAAAATCTTCATTTCCAGTGGAAGATTTAAAAATCCGTTTCGGTCGAAAAACCATCAGAAGTTTTTTTGAGCAAAATTCCGTCGAGAAAACACAAAACCGAGCGCGCGAGCGGAACCGGAGGAGCAGCCGCAGCGAGAGAAAATAAAAAATGTGGAAAAGTGCGAAAAGTGTTCGGCGGCTGCTTCGGAAGAGAAGATCCAATATTTATTCCAGGTCTCCTGGGAAGCTGCGGTTCCGTCTATTGTCCTCAGTGCTGATGCTTCATTTCAGAACTCTGATATCACCAAGGGACCTACGACATCAGCCCAAAGACCCTGCAAGTACAAAATCCGAGATCCCGCCTCGTCCGTGCAGAGACGCTGCAGCTCTGCGCACACAGGCCGCCGCTCGCGCTAGCTCCGCGCCGCTCACCGGGATTTTAAAGCTTTTTCTGGGTTCTTGTGGTGCCAGAGAGCGAGACGACACCGGCGGTCCATTCGGAGAAAATGTCAGCCACTTTTCCCGGACTCGTCCACGACTCAGAGGTGAGAGATTAGAATGAGAGATAATCCAGATTACAGGCACTAATGTTTTCTGTGCAGCGAGATTTACCAGCGACTCCTGAAACCACTTAACCAGCCGAGCTGCAGTTAATCTTAGGTTTGTTTAAAACAAGGTTTACGGAATTAAAAACTTTTCATTCTTTAATGAAGATTTTATTTTTTCACTATTACTTCAGGATAAATATTGTTTCGCACTTATTTCCTCGTTGTCATTTAACACATGGATCAAACAAAGATAACAGATTAAATAAATTGTTTTGAAGCTGTTTAGTTTAAAATACTTGTAGAAATAAAATCATGTAAAACTATTTCAACGTATAGTTTTGTTTAATAAAACCGAATGCAATTAAATACAAATTCAGAACTTCATGAACTGTTTTACTAAATATATATAAAGACGAATAGTATCTTTTGATTTTATGGACTATAAATAATTTTAAAATCTATCTATTTAATCGGTTATCTCTGTTAATTTATAAATGTAATAAATTAAAATTAACAACATATAGTTTTGTTTCTATTTTTAACAAGTACTTGAATATCATAAACACGGTCTCAATGTACATACAACTTCATAAGTAAACATCACGTTTTAATAAAGTTCTTGGCGAAAAATGACGATGATGATGAAGTAAAAATATGTAAACTATCGCCGAGATTACGTAGTATTTAATGATATTAATAATAATTGTAAAACATAGTTTCTGTTATTTTCATTATTATAATGCACCGTAATGTTTAACATTTTAACGATTCAAGATAAAATCAAAGTAACAGTCTGTAATAGTTTTTAATATGTGCAACAATTATCGATTATATTTATGTTTTTATTTTATTTTTTAATCGTCTCTATTATTTTTGTTTTTGAATTCGTCTCAGTGATAACATTGATTCAACCCCTTGAGCTGAAAAAAGACAATTGCAAGTCGAAATCAGATCAGAAATTAATTAAAATTGTATTTACTTTATTTTTTGTTGTTTGAGATCAGATTAATAAACACAATAATTAGTATAAAATACAAATAAGAACATATTTGTATTAGATGTGAATATATTATAATAAAGAGTTTCATTTTATTAATATTATTTTATATCTAACGCTAACGTTTCAACATATTTCTCGAGATTAATCATTATCGATCAATACTTTATTTGTATAATTAAAGCAACAAGACAATAACGTTGACATTTTAATATTACGGTTACATTAAATCATTTCTTTAAATCTTTAAAATATATGTATCATTGTTCATGACGCATTCATTGTTTTAAACCAATGCCTCGTAACAATTTATTAAATTCATTACAGGAACTGCAATAATGAAACGATAGTTTAACGAAAGATTTTTGTTAAAAAACAAACAAAACCAAAACAAGAAAACGATCATTAAAATAATAAGAGATATTTATTTTTTCTTTCATCCTCTTGTTTCATAAATAAACAACGTTCCTGCCAGTGGGTGAGCTAATGCTAACATTTAGCTTTTTGATCAACAATGTATTAATATTGTGTATTTAAGAGATTCAAGGT
Source organism: Callionymus lyra (assembly GCF_982586985.1). Taxonomy (NCBI): domain Eukaryota; kingdom Metazoa; phylum Chordata; class Actinopteri; order Syngnathiformes; family Callionymidae; genus Callionymus; species Callionymus lyra. The sequence continues at coordinate 23,598,287 of NC_141830.1, read as the reverse complement.
CAAACTTATGTAAACGCTTCTCCATAAATACTAGGACATGATGGCGTCAATGTAGCATCTGAAGCTAAACAAAAACAATCTTTTTGGAATTATTTGATCTATTATTTGTTTATTTTAAATAGAATTGTGGCTTCAGATGTAAATCACGTGACTTGGAAACAAAAAAAAAATCATTGATCTTATTGATTTTGCTTGATCAGCGCAAATGAAAAGCTAATACACTTTTCAGAAGTTGCACTTTTTAACAACTTACGATAAAAATATGAAAAAAAAAAAGTTTTTTTAACGTACATTTTCTTTAAAGTTGCGACAATTTAATTAAATTTTTAATAATTTTTTTTGTTCCTCATTAAAAGCGTTTTTATGATTTTAAACGTTGCTTACGTAAACACGTTAGTACCAAATACGAACTAAATTACTAAATAATATTATTTAGTTTTGTTTGAACAAAGACTCACTTCAAACTGTCCAATTAAAGTCTTTAATTGACATGTTGGCTCTTGATCAAGAAACTGTTTAGATGTTACTCTTGATTTTTTAAATGAATCTCAACAAGACAAACATTCTGCGATGAATCTACGATGTTATTTAAGTTTTGGGGGGCGCGAGCTCTGCGGGAACACACCTGTAGGGACCTGAACAGGTGTGTCGGGGTCCAGAGGTGGAGGTGGGGTCGGGGGGGGGGGGGGGGTGTCACACTCGCACTCATGTGGACCTTCTTCTTCACAGATTCGCCACGACGGTTCGAACAGCTACAGGCTGATGCAGCTCGGGTGTCTGGAGTCAGTGGCCAACTCGTCGGTCGCCTACTCGTCCTCGTCCCCGCTCACCTACCCGGCGTCGGCGGGGACGGAGTTCGCGACCCCCTACTTCTCCGCCAACCACCAGTACACGCCGCTGCACCACCAGTCCTTCCACTACGAGTTCCAGCACTCGCACCCGGCCGTGGCCCCGGAGGCCTACGGGCTGAACTCGCTGCACTCGGGCCAGTACTACCAGCAGCTGCACCACGGGGAGCCCGCGGACTTCATCAACCTGCACAGCGCGCGCTCGGCGCTCAAGTCCTCGTGCCTGGACGAGCAGCAGCGGCGCGAGCTCGGCTGCCTGGACGCCTACCGTCGCCATGACCTGTCGCTGATGACGTCACACGGGTCACAGGCCTACGGCGTCGGGATGCACCACCCGGACCAGAGGTTGCTGCCCGGAGCCGGACTGGGCCTCCCCACGTCCGGGGCGGACGACCTGCAGGTACCGGCGCCTTCATGTTGACTCCCTCACTCCCCCCTCCTCCCCTCTCCTCCCCCCTTTCCTCCCACAATGAAAGAGCCAGATGCTCGGTCTGGTTCGCAGACCTGATGCTGGTTCTGGTGAGATGTCAAGTGCAGCGGCGCCGCAGAGATCCGGGTCCGGTTCTAAAGGTTAATTGACTGGCAGTCTATAGAGCCATTGTCCAGCCCGCCCTTTCTCCAGAACCACAGCACGTGACCCGCTCAGCTTTACATAATTCTATGCCATGTAAAGAAATGGAGATGCGTGTGCGCGCGCGTGGTTGTGTGTGTGAGAAAGAGACAAAAAATAAGCTTTTTTTTTCTCCGGTAAAAGGCGGATTAACGGATCTCGGTTCGGGACACAAAGGCCCACAAAGCACCGTAGTTGATCCAGTTAAGGTCTTAACGTCAATCACAGTTGTAACTTATGCAGCGACATCTGAGGATTTAAACACAACACGCTGTTTAAACACACGTTTAACACACTGGCGACACAAACAAGCGTCTGCTGTGAACACTTGGACCCGAAACAATGTTATCTCCGAGTTATCAGATAAAAACAAACTCATGAACATCACATTTAAACTCTTTTTAATATTAAACGTGATTGACATGATGATAAACATTCAATGGAGACGCGTTATTACGTCATCTAACTGCGTCACTTTCCTCTCAACAATATTTTAAATTATATTTTTTATATTATCGTACGTAAAATTGGATTATTAAAAAGTAAAAAAAAATTGATTTGAAAATGTAAATATATTATGATCGTTAAAGATATATATACTGTATTTTTTCAATTTTGTATCACAATAAACCAACATTTAGATTACATTAAAAACACGATGACGATTGACTTTATTTGTACAAACAAATACAAAAAAAGTTTTTCACATCACATCACTTTAAAACATTTTTACATTAAATTTAATAACAATCGTGATTGTGTGTCAGAGACCCGTGTTAACTTATTAAACTCAAATGTGGCATTAATTCTGATATTACTGTTGTGTAAACCGTTTAAAATAAAAAATACAGAAATTATTTTCTAACGTCAATAAAATCAACAACTATTTCAATTATTTGTAATTAAAACAATATCAACTTCGTGTATATGAGATTATTGTTCTATGAAACAATACATTTTATTGAAAAACTAAATACAGGTAGATACGTTTATTAATTTAATGAATTATAACCTTACAAAGAAGTAGAAAAACAATAGTTTGCGTGTATAATGAACCATAAGTGTTATTATATCCTGGAGGGCGCAGACAATTGAAGTCTTCTTCGCTGATCTCACATCAATATGCGGGTCGAGCGTTTGTTCAGTCACGTGACGCTTCATTGAGAAAGAACGAGGCTTTTATTTGGGGAGAAAAGAGCGGATCGTGAACTTGCACGCGGAGAGCGTGTGCGCGAACAGATGCCGGTGGCATCTTTTAACCGGATTTCCACGCCGAGACAAAAGCTGCTGCCGCACCTTTCACCCCCGAACCGAGCCGAGTCGGTATTGATCCGATAATCAGTTTAGCGGCGGAACAGAAGCAGAAGTGGAGCCGAGCCGACAGAATAAAGAAGTGGCTTCTAATCTGAGGCCTGCGGCTCCAGGCGGGATTACAGCCTTCCTCAGTAGCGAGCGTGTGTCTGGTGACGTCACGGCGGTCTCCCCGCAGACATGTGACCGAAGCGAACAACAGGTCTGAGTGTATCACGTACTGTTGAGTCCAAACCATTCAATAAATCAACTCCTGGGAGGATTTAAATGATTTAGGAATTTAACTTCAATTAGTGACGTCACGACTAATACAACAACATATTTCACGTCACAAAAACATTTTTAAATGTAAACATTAACGCTTAAATGAAGGCTTGAAAACAACAGTTGTTATAAAAGTGTGAAATAAAAACATCTTTTAGTTCTAAGAACACAACATAAAATATTTTATTTATCATCAATTCAACTTATTATTAACTGATTTAACTCAATATATAAATTAATTAAACTACATATATACATAAATCGCTACAAATATGTTACAATTTTATTTCACTGAATTTAATAAACTGTTAACAATAATGTGCTTTTAAAATTTATTCCAGATATCTGAACTTGTCAATCATCTCTAATCTGCTGATAAAACTAGATTCCATCAAAATAGATTCTCATCACAAACGTTTCTACACGTTCATTTTGTTGTAAAGCGCTGTGATGTCACTTCCTGCTAACATATAGCGTCTCTCGCAGGGTTCCGTGGAAGCCCAGTGTGGACTCGTGCTCAACGGTCAAGGCGGTGTCATCAGACGAGGTGAGACACAATCAAAACTTACTGTACCACAAAACTAACACACATCCCCCATCATGCTTCACTTCTTCTCTGAGTGAGCAAGAAGCATCTTCCTCACAGTAACTCAGAGGTGCCACCTGTAGGACACAGCCTTGCATTGTTGTTACACATTTTTAAGTTTAAGAAAATTAAGTAAAGGATGTGTGAAAATTCTAAGAGAACTTTGTTGTCGTTTGTCTGCGGTGAACCTTGAAGATACCATTAGGATGTGTTTTTTTCATTTTGTCAGTTCATTCTAGTCTATGGTTTTTTAAATAATAGCCTTTCGTTCTTTCACTGTAACATATTTATCGGAAATGTTAAGGTTAACGAAACACAAAGTAAAGCCCGTCCTGTCTGATGATGTTTATAACCTCGTCTTTCCCACGTTTAAAAAAAACACAAAAAATAATCAGCTTTTTAATTTACATGCTCACATAGTCACACTAGGCTAACATCGGTGCACACCATTTTCTTTGTTGTGTACCTTTTCGTGGTCTTGATAATGCCTTGCTAAATAAGTATGATCAGGATACGTCTCATCATTAACTTTATTTATCAATGTCATAGTTAAGAGTCAAACAAACTAAAATTAACTTTGTGATGATTTATGTTTACAAATTTACTTTACTTCAAACAATACATCAAAACAATCATTTCACTAATTTAGCATCTTTCTATAACTTGTGTACTTCTCTTGAACATTGTATTGGATAGTACACACTTCAAAATCATTTTGGTAAACAGGAATACCATGTATACGATGATCATCAGTTACATACTCACAGTATTCTAAGATAAATTGTGATCATTTCGTCCGATTCTTGGCATTTTTTAAAGTTTTTTTTTTTTTTATTGTTACGACAGAAATCCAATATATTTAATGATAAGCAGTGACAAGAATAGTAAATTAAAATGTAAAATAGTCTCGCTGTACTTTATGTTCCAGGGTCACTATAGGAATAGTTTTACTAAACTTGTTTACTCAACAATTATATTGTATAATGCTTTACTTTATATCATATGAATTTAAGATTATATCGTTGTTGATTATAGTTTTATTGGATTACAAACCAGACGCCCCCACAAAATTGAGAATCTAACACGTCTACAATTTACTATAGTTTGTTTTAGTTCTTCATCACTATTATTTTTGGGAAAAAAAACAACCTAATAATTAAACAGTTCATCATTAAATCAAGTGAGAATTAATCCGAGAATTAATTGCGACAGTGACGCAAAAATACTATCAAGGATGGTGAAAAGATCATAGTGTAAAGTTTTATCATATGAAAGTGATCAATTGTGTAATATTAGAGCAGTTTTATTTGTTTATTGATAATATTAAATAACAATATATACAATATTATTAAAATACAATATATAACAAATATATTATATACATCCTTATAATATAAAACATGCCTAACATAGTGATATAATTGTATTCTATAAACATATATTGTGCTTATTTATGTAAATAATAATTGTTTTATTGTTTAAGAACGACTTGCTTACATTGTATGTTGAATTAATCTTTTAGTAACGTTTTTATTTACTACCAATAAGATCAATAAAATAAATTATCTCAATGACAATTATTTCGCTTCATAACAGGACTATTTTATTAGAATTAGTAATAAAATAATGATGATGTAATTGACACTCCGCACGATTTCCTAAAACGTCAGCAAAGGCGGTGAGTGATGCGGTCGCCTCCGCGCACTATTTCTCCTCCCGTCACCCGCTGCTGTCGCCGCCGGAAGCTGCGGGACTACACATGCGCACTCGGTCCCCCGGTGTGGGCTGTGCGCCTGAATGTTTGATCAGCCGCAGCCCGGGTGTTGGGGCTCCTCTCTCGGATTGACGCGGGGATCCCTCCGCGATCACTCTCGGTTAATGGTGCGCGGTGTTTGGCCCTGAGCGCAGCCGCGGCGGCAGCAGCTCCATCACCACCAATAATCTTTCTTCAGCTGCAGCTCCAGTATCGATGGCTTCTCTCGCCTCGGGCGCTCGCTTTGATATGTTAATGCGGATCGGGGCCTGGACTCAGCCCAGATCATATTCATGTTGTTCTTTCTGCCGCATGAATATTCACGCACCGAGAATCCCGTCTGAGTTTTTTGGGGTTTTTTTTCCATCATGGCAGGCGCGCTCCCGACGCTGTCGCGGCGTGGGCGCGCCTCTGTGAAGCGTGTTGTCAGCATAAGCGCGGGAAGACATTTGGCCCGCGTCTCGTTTGCCTTTAATTTTGGCGGCAAACTGTTAAAAAGGCGCTTGATTCGGCGTGTGATACCGCCGCCGCTCCCGCCGCCGCCCCGGGCTACTCTCCGCTGCTTAAATACCGTTATCGCCTCTGGGCCCGCCGCCGCCGCACCGACTCCACCGGCAGTAGCTCTTTTCGATCGCCTTTGGCAACATAAAATACAAACTAGTTTGAATCAAAACATTTTTAGGGGAATTAATGTGATGTGAAGCTGCGCTGTCAGAGCGTCTGAGCGTGACGGACACGACTGCACCGCGCGCGCGACGCCGCGTGGAAGCGAGACGGACACACACAAACACACACACGCAGCTGGAGGTACGCAAGAAGGCTAGGGACTCACATCAACACAAACCTCAACAAAGCTGACATCAATCGAGGAAGAAGAAGAAAAAAAGCACATACAGAGCGACACAGAACAATGTTTTAACTGCTTACAAGTACACACGCGGTATGACACACACACATTGACACATTTAAAAGTCAGATCTTGCTTAATAAAACACACAATTACACAAATATACACACGACTACGATCACAAAGAAAAAATACAAACGGATACACAAAGAGTGTATCATGTTAACACACAAAAACAGAAATAATTTAAACAAATAATAATGGACACACAAATAATGCAGATGTGAATAGACCCACAACATCAGTGCATTTGCATTAACAAATATTAAAATCACTCAAGCACACAAAGACAACACAAACATATGCAACACAAACTACACACACATTGAGAAAAGGTACATTATAACATAAACACACATATAATAGTCACATCAACACACAATTAAAACATACACACACAGAGACTAAGCACAAACATGGAAATGAAAAAAAGGTGGAGGCAGGGATACACACAAAGTTAGACTCACAGACCCGCACAGGTTTGTTGTTGTTTACACTGTTGTATTGCTGGTCACCCTAGTTGTGACCCTCGCCCAGTCTGGCGCCCCCTGCAGCTCAAACGCGTGCGAGTGAATAATTGATGGGAGCAGGAATGTAGGTTACAGTTGGTCGGCCATGTTGCCTGGAGAAGGTTGGCGTGCTCCGGCGCCGCCCGAGGCCCGGCCCAATAGCCAGCCCTCCTCCCCCCTCTCCTGATTCCATCACTTCCATCTGGGTCTGCTAACAAAGCGACACGCCCGCATGTTGGATTAGATAATGACGGCATGAATTAAAGACCAGCCCGACTCGACATTAGACGTGAAACGTGCGGCTGAGCTGCCGCCGCGTTAGCAACGCTGAAAGTTTAATCAGACAAGGAGTCGACCTGAAGCTCACGCTACGGCGGCGCTCTTGCATTAGCGTGAACGCTTGAAGATGTAGGAACATTATGACCATCTTGATACTAACAATCATTTGACGTTTTCGTTTAATCCAGGACGTGCTTTCTGACGTTTTTGCAATTTGTTGTTTTTGTTCAGAAATATATTTATAACAGTAATGTTTTATTTAGCATGGTTTTTCAGGGACATTTATTTTCCAATTATACAAAATAAAATTCGCAATTTATTCATTGATCTTTTAGAATTTTGGTCATTTTAGTGTAATTTGTTTAGTTTAGTCTGTGTGTCAATACATTTTGGGAATTTAAAATGCTATTTAATTTGTACTATACATTTTATCAAATTAAACAGAATTATTTCACATCAATGTAATACTTTTAAACTTCTTCTTCTTAGATACTTCTTCTTGTATTATTTAGTACAATATTGTTCTATTAATCGTATAATTACTTTATAAAAATCAAAACATTAATTAATTTTCGAGTTTTATCATTATTACCATTTTTCCTCATTTTTCTTTTCTACTGTTATTGATCACATTCTTTTGTCCTCTGTAAATCATTAATTCCGGTCAGTAGGGATTGGAACCAACAACCTTGTGTGTTGTGTGCAGGAGGAACGTGCGTGGTGAACCCCACCGACCTCTTCTGTTCCGTCCCCGGTCGTCTGTCACTGCTCTCGTCCACGTCTAAGTACAAGGTCACCATCGCAGAGGTGAAGAGACGCCTGTCACCGCCAGAGTGCCTGAATGCATCGCTGCTGGGAGGAATCCTGCGCAGGTCAGTGGCTGTGAACGCAACACAGAGTTTGACCTCTGTAGGTAAAACTCAGCAACAACTCAGCAAGATAGACGGGTGAAGATGAAGATGGGAAATCTAAATGTGAGGATGATGATGCTGTACGGAGATGATGAAGATCAATAATGAAGTTGATGATGTATATGATCATAATAGTCTTGAAGGTGATGTAAGGGCAGGTTTGAAGATAGCGTTAATATTCATGATGATGATGATGAAGAAGCTGTTGATGATGATGGTGATGAAGAATGAGCTGCATATGAAGATGTGATGAAAGTGATGATGAAGAAGATGATGCTGAAGATGATGAAAATGACTAAGAAAAAGAACTTAGTGATGATGATGATGAAGGTAATTTAGCTGTTAATGATGAAGATGATGATGGTGAAGCTGATGATGAATATGAAGTTTAGAAAGCTGTTGACCATGAAAATGATGATGATAATGATGAAGATGAAGCTAATCATGATGATGATGATGCTGTTGATGTTGGAGATGACAAGATCAAGAACTTAGTGAGGATGATGATGAAGGTAATTAAGCTGTTGATGATGAAGATGATGATGATGAGATATTGAAGCTGCTTATCATGAATATGATAGTAAAGAAGAAGAAGCTGGTAATGATGATGATGATGCTTAAGAAGCTGTGATGATGAAGATGATAATGAAACTGATGATGATGATAAAGTGATGAAGATGTTGAGGATGATGAAGCTAATAATGATGATGAGGATAATGATGAGGAAGTGAATGATGATGAAGATGATGATGAAGTTAATGATGATGATGAATCTGTTGATGAAAATGATGAAGCTAATGATGATGAAGACGATGAAGCTAATGATGATGAAGATGATGAAGCTAATGATGATGATGAAGCTGTTGATGATGAAGATGATGAAGCTAATGATGATGAAACTGTTGATGAAGATGATGAAGATTATGATGATGCTGATGATGATGAAACTGTTGATGAAGATGATGAAGATCATGATGATGATGAAGACGATGAAGCTAATGATGATGAAGATAACGATGATGAAGCTGTTGATGATGAAGATGATGAATCTCATGATGATGATGAAGCTGTTAATGATGATGAAGATGATGATGATATTGAAGCTGTTGATGAAGCTGTTGATGATGATGATGATGAATCTCATGATGATGATGATGATGATGATGATGATGATGATGATGATGATGAAGATAATGATGATGATGATGATGATGAAGATAGTCACGATGAGTGCAGTTATAAAGACGGGGGTAATAATGGTCATGCTGAGGGGGTTGGTGATGACGATGGTGATGATGAAGACAAAGGTGATGAAGGCAGAATGAAAGACTGCAGCGAGAGGACGGGTCAGTACCTTCAGCCAGATCTGTGGGGAGCAGAATCAGAACTAGGCCAGAACCAGTCGGATCTGAGGGAGCAAGAGTTGCCAGCGTTGTATAATTGATGAGGAGGAAGAGCAGTGAGGAAGACCATCAGTGTGTCGTGGTGTAAACGCAGGATCAATCTGGATTAAAGCGCTGATGAGTCTCACTGTCAGACGACTCGGGTTCTAAAATAGCAGCAGGAAACTCCAGGGAGGAACATTAAATATGCAGATGAGGCCAGTCACCGAACATGTGCTCATTACTTCACGCTTTGATGTGAGGCTGATTACAGACGCCTTCACACAACCAGACACATTGTTTACTCGCTCGTCTGACCGTGATGTCACTTCCTCTCAGGGCCAAGTCCAAGAACGGAGGTCGATGTCTGCGGGAGAAACTGGACCGTCTGGGCCTGAACCTCCCGGCCGGGCGGAGGAAAGCTGCCAACGTCACTCTGCTCACGTCGCTGGTGGAAGGTGAGGCATCCGACACGCCTGCCTTACTGCGCGACACAAATATGAACAAATCTTTATTCACATATATTCTTATCAAGAATCTTTTTTTTCAATATAATACGGGAAATAAAACCAAAAACTAATAACATTTGTTAAATAAATGAGTAATTTAAGTAATTTAAACATTAAATGACTGGTTTAAAACTATTCTTAAAAAACAAAATAGCTTAATAAAAAAAATCCAGTAATATATTAACCTGACCTATATGACACAAACATGTTCAAAAGGTCTTTACTTTTATTTTTTTTAAAACACGTTTTGCTCTAAAAAAAAAAAAGTATACTATGCAAAAAATAAAGTTTATAAAAGTACTTTTAAAATATATCAGTAGCAGAAGTGAGAGATAAATGAAAATAATATTTATTAATGTGTGCACGATCGTTGACTCACGACCTCTTATTTCAGTCGTAAGTCTTTGTTTAGTTTTCACTTAACTAATTGGTGGCAACAATTCCGTGTGTGTCCAGGGGAGGCGCTGCACTTGGCCAGAGACTTCGGCTACACCTGCGAGACGGAGTTCCCCAGCAAGGCGGTGGGCGAACACCTGGCGCGGCAACACAGCGAGCCCAAAGAGACCAGCGCGCGCAAGAAGATGGTCCTCGCCACCAAGTGAGTGAAACCGGCGCTCGCTGTCGCTGTCATCTTCGTCGTCCCACCGGTTCTGACTAGAACTCTCGTCCCACAGACAGATCTGTAAAGAGTTCCAGGACCTGTTGAGCCAAGACCGCTCTCCTCTCGGGTCATCCAGACCCACGCCCATCCTGGACCTGGACATCCAGAGACACCTCACACACTTCAGGTAACACTCGCCGACATTGCTCATGTTGTGTGATAAGATAAGATAAGATAAGATAAGGGACAGAGATTAGTAATGTCAACCATTAAATTAAGACTCTGACCTTGACCTTATTCTAACCAAACGTATTAACATCAAATTAATTCTTCAGGACATTTCTTCATGTACACCTACAGTGACATCACTTAACCCTTGTGTTGTCTCTGGGTCAAGGTGAACCTACTCCCTGGCTCCCATAAATACATATGCAGAGGTGGAGGTCGTTCACTTTGACCCAGAGAAAACACAATGTGTACCACAAACACATTTGTTTCCGGGGTCTTCGCGTCACCTTGACCCAGAGATGACACAAGGGTTAACAAAAACTGAAAATGTAATAACTTTAAATGTCTCCATCAATTACCAAATTAGAACAAAATACTGGATTAATTCATTCATTTAACTCACTGAACATACATTTTAACCACAGAGCCGGAACTTCTTTCATTAAAGCAGCACTTTACAACCTCCACCACTGCATATGTATTTATGGAAGCCACGGAGGCCGTTGACCTTGACCCAGACAACACAAGGGATACCACAAACACATTTGTTTTCAGGCCTTCGGGTCACCCTGACCCTGAGATAGCACAATGGTCAAGTGAAATCAGTAAGAACTTCTCATGAACTATAGTCTTTACCTGACTTAGAAACAGTTTGGATTTGTTTGGTTAAGGAAATGTGTCTCCATGTCAAAGAAGGTGGTCATAATGTTTCGGTCCTCCCCTCCTCCACAGTCTCATCACTCACGGCTTCGGCACGCCGGCGGTCTGTGCGGCGCTCAGCACCTTCCAGACGGTCCTGAGCGAGATGCTCAACTACCTGGACAAGAACTCCGGCGGCAAAACCAGCAACGACCAACAGATCAACAACGGCTCGGAAAAGTCACAACTGCGGAAAACGTCCGAGCCGCAGAGCAAAGACGGGAAAACTGAAAAGACTGAGTAGCAAAATGGCCGCCGCGGCGCCTGTGCCTTCGAGCTCTGAGTGTTTTTTTAATGCCTCTACTCTGGGACCGTTCAGGTCGTTGTTATTTATTTATCTTTTTAAATGTAAAGCTGAGCTGTCCCGGGGTAGAACGTGTGTGTGTGTGTGTGTGTGTGTGTGTCTGCGCGAGTGAGCATGGCGGCTGAGGTCAACACGTTTTTGTTTTTTTCAAAGATGTATTATTTTGTAAACAGGAAGTCAGCAGACGTGATCACAACAACACACAAAACGAGCACTTAAGACACGCCGCCGAGGTGACGGCGTGTGTGTCGGTGTGTGTCGAGGCAACCGCGTTGTCGTCACTTCCTCCCGTGCATGTCTCTCTCCGTGCACTCAGAAGGTCGAGTCGAGCTGAACATTTGTAAAGAAATATATAAATATTTAAAAATGACTTTCTTGTAGACTTTTGACGAAATATATGTGAAGTTTTTCTGAAACTGCCGCTGATCAATAAAGACGACTGTGTTCTGCTACCAACTGTTTGTTTTTTTAACAAGCAACACACACATGCTAATGTACGCACAACTCTGCTTTGGAATAACTGCGTCAGTGTACGACTACACACAAATGTCTGTCATCACGATCACACCTTGAGTCGTTTACACACAGTATATCTGCAAACAACATAAACAAAGTACATACATTCATTAAATCACTTCTACTCATGCACAAATACATGTGTACACACCACAAAGGTAAACAACTACACACTGAAATAAACAGTACAGTTAAAAGTAGGAGTGTGAGAAAATATCGATATACTTACATATAGCTATGTTTTTTTTTCAATACTGTTTCAATATTCAACAGCAGTGTATCAATATTTTATTTTTGGGGCTTTTAAATAATATTTTACTCATATTTTCTTTATTTGATGGTTTATATATAAGGTGTGTATTAAATAAAATTATTTTCATTTAACAAATATTTATGGCGCAATTAAACTACCGCCTGCTGGATGGCAGCATTCATTACATCCTCCACAGCCTAATCCCTGCAATGACTGAGGACGAGAGGATACAGTGACTCAAGCAGCTTTTAAAGCTGATGTTTGGACATATTTTGGTTTGAAAACAAATGAAATCAGTTACGACTTCGTCAAGAGTCATGTGGTCTGTAAATTCTGCAACACCAGAGTCAAGTACTCGAAAATACTACAAATATATCCTCGATACTACAGTATCACAATATGGTTATTACCTCCCACCACAGTCACAATACTTAATGAAATGCTCTGACACAAACTAAAGCATTTACCTCGAATATAATAAACTGCAAGAAAATCGTCCAGTCAGTTTGAGTGGCCAGTTCCAAATGTTTAATAGTGATATGTCAATCAAACTGCAATTTACCTTTAAGCCACGCCCCTTTTTGGTTTGTGTTTGTCGAGGAAAAGTTAGAGTTGATGCTGCGCAGCTTTAATACTGAACACATAATTAGACATATACTATTTGTTTATGCTGTTTGTAGATATCTCAACTCAAGGTGTGATTGTGTGTTTGTGATGACACAAATTTGGGTGTAGTTGTACACATTACTTCCCACACAGTCATGTACATGTAAATACACACCACCGACTCACATTTGTTCACACAAAAGTGTGTGAGTGTTTTGCGTTCACACATAGAACACACACGAGAAGACCCGACCACAACACACACACTAAAACAAACACACACAGATGAAACCCTCCAGTTCAAGATAAAGACTCTGAGTTGGTCTCAGATGTTGAGAGAAGCGGCTCCATCCAGAGGAGAGGTTCAAAAGTGTTTTTTCGTCTGTCGCTCTCTGCGATAATTCAAGTCACTTCCTGTGATGATGAAACGGAGGCGGGGCCGCTGCCTGCCGGAGCCTCCAATCGCGGGTTTTCGTTTAATATCGCGCTCATTCAAAAGGGGGTCACGTCAGCGCGACACCCCAACACTTCATCAGACAGGAAGCATTAGCGTGACGACGGCAGCGTGACTGTCAGCGGAGCCTCAGGTGGAAGTCGTACAATGAACAGGCGTGTGCGACAAAAGTCGGCATGTTGTGAGTCACGAAACAAAAGTCATTAATCAGTTACTGTCAGGTGCCATTTTGGAGCCGCTTTTGAGCAACTAGTGGTCATAATAACAGTACGACTGGTCAACACTAGCTAGCTAAACCATCCAGCGAATTATGTTCCATGCATGTCATGATAACTTGATTCTCCACAACAATAAAATGACAAAGAATAAGATGAGTTGTGATTTCTGTAATAGACATTTTAGCAGGAAGAAGAAGTAGACCTAAGCTGTGTCTCAAATCGCGTACTTAAACTTAGTTTTTTTAGTGCATAAGTACGTCTCAATTCTTAGTATGTGAAATGTAGTGCTCCATGCACACTAACTTGTCACTAAAACGACCACAAAACTGAATATGGATCGATGGACACTTTCTACACTTAACATCCGCCATCTTAGTGACGTTAACGTTGTAAACGGAAGTTACGTTCATACATACATACATATATATATACTGTATATATACACTAGCTATATATATATATATATACTGTATATATATATATATATATATATATATATAGATAAGTGCATATACTTACAGGTGCATTTTCAGCGGCAGTAGGAGGATGACACGTATGCTGATACAGGCGTTAATATCTTGTAAATATTTAGTTTATCATATTTCTTAATCTAAACCAAACGTGCTGCCAGCAGGTGTTGATAGTGTTCCTACAGCTGGTAGAAATCATCGTTAAATAGTAGTAGAAGAAGAAGCTGTCGCGTCATTTCCGGTTAGTGCGTAGCGGTGTAGGTACAATTTCGGTCCCCCCTACAATATCGGTCCCCCCACTTCCTATGTGATGACATCACACACGGCATATACGAACGTCTCTTTAAAATATTTTTTATGGGTTAAAGAAACGTCCACAGAAGGTTTACATGATACTTTTTACCACACATAAAACATTTATATTGACAAAAAGACGATCTTCAACCTAATCACTTTCCATTCTTTCATTTCCTGGTCTGACGATACATGTGTCTTTGACACCAACGGAAGTGTTGAAGCCGCTGATTGGCTGAAGCCGTTTTATAATAACGCACAACTTTACGATGCAATACAAACATTCGAGTTCCGTAATACCTTGTTTATGTAGATTAAATAATTGATTTAAATCTGGAAAAAAAAAATTTGAAACTAAATAATTACTGAGGTGTTTATGATCCGAACTACAGACAGGTAGAATGAGTTATAGAAAGGGGACTATTCTGACATTTTTGTTATTTGAAAAGTGTTTGTATTGTGCGTTTTTCGTAAAACAGCTTCAGCCAATCAGCAGCTTTGTCACATGTAGCGCGAACACTTCCGTTGGTGTCAAAGTCACATGTATCGTCAGATCAGGAAATGAAAGAATGCAAAGTGATTATGTTGATGAAGATCGTCTTTTAATGTAAACGTTCTGTTGACCTTTATTTAACCCATAAAAAATATTTTTAAGAGACGTTCGCATATGCAGCGTGTGACGTCATCACGTAGTTGAGAAGGTACCGATACTGTACCTACACCGGTGAAACTAATACTGCAGTCGTTCTGCTAATGTAACCCACATATAGATAAAAACGATCCACTTCCGGTCCGGCTCTTACTTTAGCGGGCCAAGTTCCTCCCCCACATCACTTCCACTTCTTGTGGTTGCCGGTAGCAGCCCCCACACACTGTTGCCGCGGACTTTAAAAAACTCCTTGACGCGGACTTTAAAGAATTCCTTGTCGCGGACTTTAAAGACTTGATCAGAAATCGAGATCACTGTACTGCAGCGGCTTTCGTTACCTTATCCCTTCACGCTACTCATCGGTGAGTTAAAGTTGTTGTTTTTGAACTCGAAGCGACGAATGCCCAAGCGGCCATTTTTGTTTTAAATAGACAGCTGTTTGGGAAATTGAAAAATGTTGCGTAACAAATTCCTGGAACATTGATATTGGCTTCATGCCTTTGATTTAAAGTGCACATTACTTTGATTTATATTGAATGAAATTATTTTTGTTGATGAATGTTTGAATTATGTAAGTAAGTAAGTAAGTAATATTTATTTATATAGCGCTTTTCGAGACCAGGGTATTTATTTAATGTATTTAATGCGTAATTAATTTGGGTTTTCTTTCCTGAATTATGTTTTCAGGTCAGGTTTTTTGTTTCTCTCCCTTTGATGACTTTTTGGAGTACTTTTTTTTTCTCTTCCCCCGAACCTGGGACAGAACTCTCTTTCCTCCCTCAATTGGATTATGGACATTTATGAACTGGACTCTTAGACAAAAAGAGAAAAGACTTGAACGTTTTGGTTTTGTTTATGACATTGGAAATTGTATTTTGATTTACCTGTGTCTGAAATTTACCTCTGTTAATTTAAAATATATATTTTTTCAACCTTATGTCGACTGTCTCTTGTTCAATCCCCTGGGCTCCTGTATCGAACCTACACAAAAGATCATAGCCCTTAAGCGTCACAAATGGCGAGCCAGCCAGCAGCGTTACAAGTGGCGAGCTAGCCAGGAGGAGCCCAAGTGGCTTGAATAATTGCTTGTCTGATACTTGTTTTTCATGTCAAAAATGGATTTTGTTGTGCTATCAGGGGTGAACATATCGCGCTCTGTGTCGATCATGGGTGTCACTAATACTAGTGCCGATGATGAAATCCTTGATAAACTCCGCACATATGGTTCACTTAAAAAGGTTTTGCCTGTTAGCGACCCGAAAAGCACTTTTTATAAAAACCTGATCGTTGAGTTCGAAGAAGGTAGCGCTTTTAGCGCCTTAGCTCGATTACTCCCATACGACTATACGTCTGTTGATGACCATGTGTATAGCCTTACTGCTCTCGCTTATGAGTATGTCGCCACAGCAAGTAGCAGCAATATTCCCAACGATTACCTCACTAATTTTAGAGAGATAGCAGACCGAAGCGGCACACGTTTAGAGGACGTGCTAAAAACAGTGATGGATAAAATCCGTGAGCATTTAAGTGGAGCAACTGAGGACGAAGATAATAAAAATGATAATGAAAATGGACATAAGAAAGGAGAGTACGGCGAGAAACCAGAAATGTACTTGCTGAAGGCAGAACCACCTGTGACTGAGACCCAGACGTCCCTGCCTGCGCCCCTATCTCCTCGACCACCCCCTGGTCCGTCTCTCATTGAACAGCAGGGGGCAAGACGTAGGCATATGCCCCAACCAGAACCCATGAGAGCTGGGTCTGCGCCGAGGGTTTCCCTGTCGCACAATGACCTGAGTCCTCCTGAGATACAGAGGGTTGTAGTAGAGCATGTTGTCCGAAATACTAACCTGAATGTACCTTCTTCCATACACCTTCGCTCTTTTTCTGGACGCATTCCGAAGCCGACCAGTGAAGCTGATTTTGATTCATGGCGAGTCCAAATTGACCTCCTTCTTGCTGACCCAGGGATATCTACATTATAGGTCACCAGAAGGATCATGGAGAGCCTGCTGACCCCCGCCGCAGATCTAATTAAAGGTTTGGCCCCAACTACTCTGCCTAATGTCTTACTACGTGTATTGGATTCAGCTTTCGGCACGGTACAGGATGGTGAAGAGTTGTACGCCCAATACCTGAACATCTTGCAGAATCCAGGGGAGCGGCCATCGGTGTATCTCCAGCGGCTTCAGCTCACGCTCAATACAGTGGTGAAGAGAGGAGGGATAACGGCTGCTGAGACAGACAGACACCTACTGAAGCAGTTTCTGCGTGGATGCTGGGAAAACGAGGTGATAACCAAGTTACAAATGGAGCAGCGGCGCAGTAACCCGCCACCATTCTCGGAACTCCTGCTGTTACTACGCATGGAAGAAGACAGGCAACAAGCTAGGGAGATGTTGATGAAAAGACACATAGGTTCTGTGTGTTCAAAGCAGAAAGCCAACATCCAGTCACAGAGCACTTGTTCCTGTGGACATTCTGGCAGTAATGAAATCAAGGAACTGAAGAAACAAATGGCGCAACTCCAGCAGCAGTTTTCTGTCTTCCTTACGACACAGCGAAGTTCAGCAAAGTTCAAAACTGTGCCGCGTCAATCCAGCCACCCTTCACTTCAGCCCCAAGCAAAGCCCAAGCCATGGTTCTGCTTTAACTGTGGTGAAGATGGGCACATTTCGTCCTCCTGCACCAATGCAGCCAATGCAACTCTGGTTGAGCAGAAGAAAAACCAGCTACGCCAGAAACAGCATGACTGGACATTCAGACTGGTCAGTTAAACTAGAACCAGCTTCTGTGCAGGGACTCTCAGGAGCTGCTATCCACAACAGACCATGTCCCAAGACTACATGCATACTGCCACATCTACCCCGAGGCCTTGTCGGAACCAAGAGCACCGGTCGGATTCAGATTAAGGGAACCCACGTAAACTGTCTCCTTGATACTGGCTCCCAAGTCACTACACTGCCCCACTCGTTTTACAACGAGTACCTTTCTGATCACCAGATTAAACCACTGCATGATTTCTTAGAAATAGAAGGAGCAAACGGACAGTCTGTACCTTACCTTGGGTACATCGAACTGAACGTGACATTTCCTCCTGACCTCCTTGGTTCCACGACTACCATCGACACTCTGGCCCTTATAATTCCTGATTTGAAGCAGTCTCAACAAATGATCTTCATAGGCACCAACACCCTTGATGCTGCCTACAGACTAAACTTTGACAGTCACCTTGACCAGCCACTCCAACTCTCCGCTCCTAGTTACCAATCCGTGGTGCGTATCCTTCAACATCGCCATATGAACAGCTTGGATAACCAGTGTGCCTTTCTGCAGTTAAAGCACCCGTTCACCATCTCTGCCGGCCAGACTATAGTCCTCGAGGGATTTCTGGCCACGCGATTTCTGAAAATGGAGAAGGCTGTCATGATTGAACATCCAGTTTCATACTCACTGCCTGGTGGTCTCATCGGGAAGTCTTGCCTTGCTGACCTGCCTGCACGTTGCCCGTGCCATTTGCCGGTTATAGTGACCATTGAGTCCGACCATGATGTCACCATTCGAGCCCGAGCTATCATTGCAGAAGTATGTTCCTTCCAAAATGTCCATGCAAAACGGCTAAACGTCCTTACTGACCAACCTGAAACCACTCCACTGTCGACACACTACGACTTTGGGGATTCTCCACTATCACCTGAATGGAAACGGCGAATTACAAGACAGCTCAACAACATCCCTGAGGTTTTCGCCAAGCACGACCTGGATTTTGGCCGAACGGACAAAGTCCGCCATCACATCCATCTGTCCGACCCAAGTCCATTCAAACAGAGACCCCGGCCAATCCACCCTCAGGATGTTGATGCTGTGAGAAAACACCTGCAGGAACTGTTGGAGTCTGGCGTCATTCGAGAATCCGAGTCGCCTTTCGCATCCCCAATAGTGGTCGTGCAAAAGAAAAATGGAAGTATTCGTCTATGTATAGACTATAGAAAATTAAACTTGCAAACTATTAAGGACGCTTACCCGCTACCGAAGTTGGAGGACACACTTTCTGCACTGTCAGGGTCCAAATGGTTTTCAGTTCTTGACCTAAAGTCTGGATATTACCAGATCGAGATGGAGGAGGCTGATAAACAAAAGACTGCGTTCGTTTGCCCACTAGGGTTTTACGAGTTCAATCGGATGCCACAGGGTGTGACCAACGCCCCAAGCACCTTCCAGCGGCTTATGGAGCGGTGTATGGGGAAACTACACTTAAAAGAGGTTTTGGTCTTCATCGACGATCTCCTAGTCTTCCCACCGACTCTTGAGGAGCACGAAGAGCGGTTGATGAAGGTCCTAAATTGCTTGAAGGAGTTTGGGTTAAAATTGTCTGTAGAGAAATGCTCATTCTTTCAAACGTCTGTGAAATACCTTGGAAATGTAGTTTCTCAGGAAGGTATTGAAACTGACCCAGACAAAATAAAGACCCTTACTTCATGGCCAGTCCCTCGGAACCTCAAAGAACTAAGGTCCTTTCTAGGGTTTGCTGGGTATTACCGGAGGTTTGTGCATGGATACTCGGCTATCGTGAAGCCACTCCACGACCTCACCGCCGGTTACCCTCCGTTTCAGAAGAAGCTGAAGGCCAGAATCAAGCCTGATGCTTATTTTAACCCAAAAGAGCCATTCGGAGGTTGTTGGTCACCAGAATGTCAAGATGCCTTTCAAATGATCATCTTGAAACTAACCTCTGCTCCTGTCCTAGCATTTGCTGACCCTGAGAAGCCCTACACCCTGCACACCGACGCTTGTTCGAGCAGCCTTGGTGCCATCCTTTATCAGGAACATGACGGGGTGAATCGAGTTATAGCCTGTGCCAGCTGTGGACTTACCAGGAGCGAGGCCAACTATCCTGCCCACAAGCTGGAGTTCTTAGCTCTTAAATGGGCAGTCTGTGAGAAATTTAACGACTATTTGTATGGTTCCCAATTCACAGTGATTACAGACAGCAACCCAATGACTTACCTGCTCACATCAGCCAAGCTTGATGCCACCAGTTATCGCTGGTTGTCTGCCTTGTCCAGCTTTAATTTTAAGATTGTTTACAGAGCCGGCAAGCAGAATGCAGATGCCGATGGCTTGTCTCGCAGGCCCCATGGTGAGCTGGCTGATGACCCATCATCCAGAAAAGAACAAGAACGAATCGTCAAATTTGCCCAGCAACATCTAGATCCAGCCAGTATCTCTCTCGACCAACAGACGATCCGTGCCATCTCCGACCGGCATCTGTGCCGTTCAATCGCTGGTGACCCCACTAATGCTCTACTGCTGTCCATGTCCACTCATGTTGGCAGTGTGCCGGACAGTTTTATGAATGATGATCAGTTCTCCCTTCCCTTGCTTCCGCAGTTCTCTGCCGCTGAGATCGCCAGTAAGCAGCGTGCCGACTCCATACTCCAGCACGTCATCGCACAGCTCGAGCGAGGGGAGTCGCCGCCGCCAAAGCTGAGGGATCAGCTCCCAGATCTGCCTCTGATACTGAGAGAAGTTAACAAGTTGGAGCTCCGTAACAGCCTTCTCGTCAGAAGGAGACAGATTGGGAGTGAGAGCACCTACCAGCTAGTGCTGCCAGAAGAATTCCGGGCTGAAGTGCCTCACCAGCTGCATAACCAGATGGGTCATTTGGGGACAGAGAGAACCTTGGAACTAGTCCGTTCCCGTTTTTACTGGCCACGGATGTCGCTGGATGTGATCAATAAAATCCGGACCTGCGAGAGATGTGTGCGACGCAAATCCTTGCCTGAACACACCTCTTGTAAACATCCTAACGTCCCGTCAATTAGAACTGGTGTGTATGGATTTCCTCTCTGTAGAGCCAGATGGAAGAACCAAAGATATCCTTGTCATGACCGACCACTTTACGAAGTACGCAATCGCTGTGCCAACTCCGAATCAGAAGGCCACGACTGTCGCCAAGTGCCTCTGGGACCACTTCCTTGTGCATTATGGCATTCCAGAAAGGCTGCACAGTGATCAAGGTGCTGACTTCCAGTCCAAGATTATAAAAGAACTTTGTGAACTGGCTGGTATCCACAAAATCCGAACAACTCCATACCATCCAAGAGGCAATCCCGTTGAGCGGTTCAACCGAACTTTGCTGAACATGCTAGGTACACTCACAGAGCAACAAAAACAACACTGGAAAGATTACGTCAAACCTCTTGTACACGCTTACAATTGCACCAAAAACGATAGTACTGGATATTCACCGTATGAACTGCTCTTTGGCCGCCAACCCAGACTTCCAGTGGACATAGTTTTTGTTCTACCCCTAAATGATGACAAGCCAGAGTCACATACCCAGTATGTCCAAAAGCTAAAATCCGATCTAGAAGAGAGATATAAACTGGCTATTGAACACTCACATAAGTTGATGAACAGAAACAAACTGTGTTTTGATCGCCGGGTAACCCCGTCAGAATTAAGCATTGGAGACAGGGTCTTGGTGCGGAACGTACGTCTGAGGGGCAAGCATAAACTGGCAGACAGATGGGAGCCCCATATGTACATAGTAATAAAGAAAGCTGGCAATCTTCCTGTTTACACTGTAACCCCAGAAGGCAAAGACAAGCCAGAAAGAACATTACACAGAGATCTCCTTCTTCCCTGTGGGTAACTACCTGTTCTAGAGCCTGACCTACTGGGAAAGAAGAAAAGGAATCCTCTTTCCCTGCCTCCTCTCATTCCTGCTGACGATGATACTGATAGTGACAACAGTTTTATTGTGCACGTTCCCTCCACGCACAACCCTGTTAAATTCACCACTTTTGTTGACCTGCCCACTGCCCAACAGGCTGCTCCTTGCCTTGAACCTTCTGAGGCCCCTGTTCCGCCTCGAGCTTCTGTCAATCCGGATGATGGAGGCTCTGTAGTTGGTGAGCCCGAGTCCTCAGAAGAGGGAACCTTGCCTGTGGGTACAGTGGAACCTGAAGTGCCTGACATCAGCATTGAACTCCCTGAATCTTTCTCTCCTGCTAAAGTTCCCTTGGCTGTGGGTTCTCCTCCTCAGTCAGAACCCTCCGCCAGTGATCATGAAACAGACCTACCTTTGACCTCGGAGCCATTGAGTCCTGAACTCGAGCCAGTTCTGCGCCATTCAGCTCGCTCGAGACAACCTCCAGATAGACTGCAGTATTCACAGCTCGGCCGTCCATTGTTGAAAAGCATCCAAAGCCTCCTACATGGACTCAGCTCCACCTTCACTTTCGCTCTTCAGGAAGATGAAGATTGTGTGGTTCCTACTGTCCCCAGCCAGACAGCCGTCCGGTGCCAGCCTAGACCATGTCCGAGGACGTACATGGGATCAGGGGGGGAAAGTGTAACCCACATATAGATAAAAACGATCCACTTCCGGTCCGGCTCTTACTTTAGCGGGCCAAGTTCCTCCCCCACGTCACTTCCACTTCTTGTGGTTGCCGGTAGCAGCCCCCACACGCTGTTGCCGCGGACTTTAAAGACTTGATCAGAAATCGAGATCACTGTACTGCAGCGGCTTTCGTTACCTTATCCGTTAACGCTACTCATCGGTGAGTTAAGGTTGTTGTTTTTGAACTCGAAGTGACGAATGCCCAAGCGGCCATTTTTGTTTTAAATAGACAGCTGTTTGGGAAATTGAAAAATGTTGCGTAACAAATTCCTGGAACATTGATATTGGCTTCATGCCTTTGATTTAAAGTACACTTTACTTTGATTTATATTGAATGAAATTATTTTTGTTGATGAATGTTTGAATTATGCTGTATTTATTTAATGTATTTAATGCGTAATTAATTTGGGTTTTCTTTCCTGAATTATGTTTTCAGGTCAGGTTTTTTGTTTCTCTCCCTTTGATGACTTTTCATTTCACCGAGGTGAAATGATGGCGAGCTGCCCAACCCCTGCTACATCGCAGTAGGAGTACTTTTTTTTTCTCTTCCCCCGAACCTGGGACAGAACTCTCTTTCCTCCCTTAATTGGATTATGGACATTTATGAACTGGACTCATAGACAAAAAGAGAAAAGACTTGAACGTTTTGGTTTTGTTTATGACATTGGAAATTGTATTTTGATTTACCTGTGTCTGAAATTTACCTCTGTTAATTTAAAATATATATTTTTTCAACCTTATGTCGACTGTCTCTTGTTCAATCCCCTGGGCTCCTGTATCGAACCTACACAAAAGATCCTAGCCCTTAAGCGTCACAAGTGGCGAGCCAGCCAGCAGCGTTACACTAACACCAAGAGAGACACTTGAACAAAGTTGTGATCAGTTTCCTTCACATACAAGCATCACCGACACACTGAATTAAACAGTCCTGGTCTCTAGAGGGCGCTGTCTCTCGATGATAGTAACGAATACTCTGGAAACTTCTTGTCTCAAGCTAAGGCCACCATTCTTAAATCCACTACATCCAACTACTGTTTAACCCTTTAAGTTCAGAAACTATTGTCAATACTATTAATTAAATATCACATTTTATGAATGTAACTTCAGCTGCTGCCACAGACCTCAGTATAAACACTAAACTACTTCTACAGCAAGTACAAAAACACCATCAAACAAACGAAAGAACTCAAAACTACCACAGGTGCAAATACGTCACCGCAGAAGCTACAGTAGTACTTCATGTACTCATTATTCGCCTACTTATACACAATACACCATATTATAAATGTGTACTAGTACTACTTCTAATTGTCAACAGAAAACACAAACCTTACCCGAGTCTCATCTTGAGTGCGCGAGACGCGAGACTTCCACGGCCTGTGTTGATGATGTCATCAAACCGCTCAAACCCGGCAACATTATAGTTGGATTTAATATTTTACTGGAGAAAAAAAACTCTAATTTCAGTGACTTAATTTACGTGTCCGAATCTTTACAATGATAAACGTCTTTTTGCGCGCTCGCCTGTTTCCCCGGGTTTGTGGTGCTGCAGTGCGATCTAGTGGTGAACTTTAGAAGTGCAGCTTAAATCTTAATGTTTTAGTACAACCTGAAGGAAACATTTTTTGCCCTCGTGTCATACAAATACTTTATCACTGCAGGACTCACTAGTAGATTTAAAATCGCCAATATGGTATTGTAATATTAATAACTAATACTAATAATAAGTGAACACTATATACACTACTATACACAACTATATTGACCTACAAATAAAGTAGAATTACTTTCTTAATGTACTCTTCTATCTTCTTCTTCTGTCAAGAAATATCTCTAATTCTACTATCAGAAATACTTAAACTTCTAACAGCACATTTTATTAACTATAACAATCACAACTAGAACTCATATTTCAATTATACTAATGTCACTAAAAGTAACTCAGCTATCAAAACTACTTGTTATTACAACTAATACTACTGTCAACTAATACTACCAGACACACAGAGTACTACAAGTACTTATAAATGAACCCTTTATCATTGAGTTTACTAATATGTACTATAAATTATATATAATTTAAAGTTGGTATTATTTCTACAGCTAATCCTTCAGCAAGTACTATGATGTTACTTCGGGCAGATGAACAATTATAACAAAACATATTGTAATCGCTACTTTTTCAATGAATCAAAATGTACATGTCTATTATTTATAGTGTTAAAGGTTACCTAATGTAATCCTGGTTCTACGAATGCGTGTCACACCATCTACCAAGCTTTGACCTTGGGTTAACAACTCTGAGCTCACCGATCCTATTATCCTCACTGATGTGTCTGGTAATACATTTTATTATTATTATCTTTTTATGTGTTTTTTTAACAAATGTACGACATTTAGATACAAATAAAAGTACTTTCATATCTAACCGTTGTTGACCTACAATCACGACCCTGGTTATGTGTTTTCCTTCCAAACTAACGTTTGCCAGAGCGACGACTAACGTTTCAGCGACAGTGTGAGGAGGCATCGCAGCGGCAGCAGCAGGCTGGACATGTGTGTAAATGTATGCTGATACATCGTGAGTCAAAACCCTGCAGGAGAAAATCTCAGAGACCACAACCACGCCTGAAGACCTCCAGACTGTCAGGACATCTGTCATTTTCTTCCTGTGTGTGTGTGTGTGTGTGTGTGTGTGTGCGTGCGTGCGTGCGTGCGTGCGTGCGTGTGTGTGTGTGTGTGTGTGTGTGTGTGTGTGTGTGTTCTTGGCAGTAGGTCGCTCCAGCCGAGCCTCTTAAACATTCATGTCTCTGATTCTTGATGCATAATAATCGTGTGAAAACATCAAAGTTGTTCACTTTGGACTAGAAAGAAGAGATTACACACTGAGAGATGGAGAACTGGTGTGTGATGATGATGGTGACGATGACATGAAAGTCCTCCAGTGTGCTGTGGAATACAAATATTCACATTTAAAAAAAGTTGTTGTGTAACATTGATTTAAATTCCATTATGTTGTAATTTACTTCTTAACATTGTGTCGTGTTGAGTTACCAGACATTAGGATGTACTTCATTGTCTTATGCTAGGACGTGTTGTATCACACCAAGTTGATCTTCTTTGTGTTGCTTTGCATTGTGTTATGTGTATTGTTTTTTTGTTGTGCGACACTGTTCTGCTTTATAATGTATTGTAGATGTTTAATAACTCTGTGTTCCATGACTTTTGTTAAATTGTGTTATGTTTCATTCAGTAGCTTTAGATTTTGTAGTGTGACGCTGTGTTGTATTGCATTGTGTATATTGTGTCATACCAGCTTTAATGAAAGTATGCAGTGTAGTCTGATGTTGTACATTATATTTCACAATACTGTGTTAAATTGTTTTTAAACATGTAACACAAAGACAACGAAAGTAATACAGACAAAATAAGAAATAGATGGAATATATAAATTTATATTTATTCCATATATATATATATATATATATATGAACTCCACTTATTTCCAATGGGATATTTTAATTTCCTATGTTATTTTAAATTTAAAAAATATTACTTGATTGATATTAACTTTAAAATGTATTTATTTATTTATTTAAAGTACCTGCAGCTAGTCTTTGCTTTATCTTTCTAATCAAAGCTCAACGTTTTTCAGTTTAAAACCGAGCTGCATGATCGTAAACCAGACAGCAGGGGGCGCAGCTGGTACACGTTTATCCTCAGCACAGTGACTCGCAGTGAAATTTACTGTATAACAAAACTAACGATTGAAAATACTTAATGTTTGACTGTCTCGTGTTTACTGACGTCTGCGGATCGCTGGAGTCAGTGTCTGTTGATATTGTTAACTGATCAAACATCATCATCCTCACGTCAAACATCAGCAGTTTGACTTCAATTAAAAAACCTGCAGGTCTGGTTTGAGGTTCGTTCAGCTCATCACATGTGGAGATGTTGTCAGTTGTGTTATGTTGTGTTGCGTTTGCTGTCGAATAGTCGCAATATAACAATGTTGCATCTGTCAAGGAGTGTTGAACGTTGTTTCTACATCGGTTTGTAAAGGTATTTTAAATGTATTATCATGTGTACAATTGTAGAACTAGACTAACATATACGTTTGTTGATTTTCATTCACTTGTATGGCCCTTAACCGCTGCTGCTCATGTGCACAGCTCCTTAAAAAACTGTCAAAACAGCGAAAAACGATGAACTCAAACAATTGAACTCTCCTGTGCCTGTGGTGACCAGAAGTGTCATGGTTCTGTTCAGTAGTGACTTGAAGAGTAAAAATGGTGACACTGAGCAGTGACAACACTTGCACTCGAACACAACCAGTTTGATTCCTGCTCCGGGAAATTTGCTTTTTCGCCGCGAGTCAACAATCTTTTGAATCATGGACATGTTTGTTCATCTGATCCAGAAGGTTGTTTAGATCCTGGGTGGAGGTTTGTCACGTCTCACTGCATTATTGTTGTTTATCTGTATACTGATTAGCATGAAAATGTTTACGTGACATTGTTACACTGTGAAGGGAACCATTTTGTGTGAAGCCTATTCCTACAGGTCAACACTGTTCTACCTAAAGTGATAGTTCACTCAAAATGCACTAATTTTCTACTCACCCTCATGTTGACGAAGGGTTGGGAGAGTAATCTGTTCCTTTTTAGAGTTATAGACGAAAATATATTTATCCACTTGACTGTTGCAAACCATTCTCACTTTTCTTCGCCGAAAACATCCAAATACCTCCGGCATGTTCGTCCGTAACGTCCCTCTTGAACTGAAGCCTCGACAAGAAGAGTTGTGTTCAAAATTAAATATGTGTATATTTTAAGATTGTTTGTAGCAGAAGCTAAAAGGCTAACATGCTACACAAACAGGAACAGTCCTGGTAAATGCGAGTGTAGACGATAGACACGTCTACACTTGTGATATTTACTTGTTATATAAACATTACATACATTTTTGTCTATAACTCTAAAAAGAACAGATTACTCTGAAAATAATCCCAACACTAAATTGACATGAGAGTGAGTAGAAAATGAGTGAAAATGGTACTTGTATAAACAAATATGATTCATTCATTTTCCGCCATTTCATCCCTTAATGGGGGGCTGGAGCCTATCCCAGTTTTATTGGGCGAGAGGCAGGGGACACCCTGGACAGGACACCGGTCTGTTGCAAGACGCAAAAGACACACAACCATTGACAACACACTGATACCTACAGACAATTTCCCCAAGTTCTCAATCAACCTCTGTATGTTTTTGGAC
This sequence comes from Callionymus lyra, assembly GCF_982586985.1. Taxonomy (NCBI): domain Eukaryota; kingdom Metazoa; phylum Chordata; class Actinopteri; order Syngnathiformes; family Callionymidae; genus Callionymus; species Callionymus lyra. Next base: position 23,570,445 of record NC_141830.1, on the reverse strand, counting down.
TGTGGGAGGAAATCGGAGAACATACAAACTCCACACAGAAGGGTCATGTGTTGTCTCCTCCTGACCTGGAAGTGAACCTAGATGGAAAAAAATACAAGTTATTTGTACATTTACGATTGTTACAGAAAATTATACAGGACTTGGTCCCAAGTTGCATTACTTGATGTTACTTGAAGTTCTCAATCGTTATACTGCGTTATTTTATATTGAGTTTGAAAAGGTCTAAAGGGATGGTTCAATAAAAATACAAATGTTGCTCCCAGTGTAGACAGTAGTGTTTCCTGTCAGTGTAGCATGTTAGCCTCTTAGCTTCTGCTGAAAAATATCTTAAAATATTGACTTTTTAAAGATTTTTTCTGAACAGTTTCTCATGTCGAGGCTTCAATATAAGAGGGACGTTACAGACGAGCAGTATGAAGGAATTTGGATGTTTATAAGATAGTCTTTTTGGAGGAAGATGAAGACAAAGACAATTGAGCTCCAGTCGCTACATTAAAACGAACAAACATTTTTGTTGATAGCTCTAAAAAGGAACAGATTACTCTGTAAATAATCCCAACCCTCAGTCAACATGGAGGTGAGTAGAAAATATCACTTTAACTAAATACATTATCGTCGATTCAAGTTGTTCTAAACACACATATTTTTGGCACCGATTGTTCTGCTGTGACGTCACGTCTGATCCGAGAGACGTTTCTAACGGTATTTATAGACTTTTGTTTGTCGTTCATGAACGACGTTCCTGTCGTTCTGGTGCCACATTTAGATCGTGTTTTATTCGCCGGTTCACGAGTGACGACGAGGCCCTGCGAGGAGGGGGAGGCAGGGAGAGGGGGAGGGAGGGGGCGAGGGAGGGAGAGAGAGTTGACTCTCCTTCCTCACTTGGCTGCATTCGATAAAGCAGCTCCGGAGACGCGACCATGCTGTGGAAACTAGTGGAGAATGTCAAGTATGAAGATATTTACGAGGTAACGACACCGAGAAACTACCTGTGTGTGTGTGTGTGTGTGTGTGTGTCTGGAGCTCGATCTTCTGTCTTGAGGTGTGTTTGTAACCGTGCGTTGCGTGGAATGTATTTTCAATTTTGAAAAAATATCGTCGAAATCCGCGGGTCAGCTCGGGGTCAGCGCTGTCACGGGTAAATCACGTGGCTTTTTTTTAATCCCGGGACAAGGCAGCGGAATGTCGGCGCAGGTTTGCGCTCAGAGGGGCTCTCGAGGGCCCCGCGGGAACCCCCTCGTCTCGTGCCGCACATGGCGCTTCTCCCACGGCGCGTGGGCTGGAGAGGGAGGGAGGGGGGGACCCACGGTGACCCCGCGACAATGTGGCGGTTAATGCGGCTTTTGACGTGTGACGGATTCACGTGGAGAAGAAGACGCAGCTGCGGCGGAAAGTGTTTCACGAACTAATCACCAATGGACGTGAAAGTGTGATTCAGCTGAAAGTGGCGACAGATGGACTCGTTACTACGTTTATAAATGTTATAATTGTAAATAAACATTAGATAACATCACCGATTAGTTCAATCAATTACCTTTATTCGAATAAAATAGCAACACAAACTAAGTATTTTCTATGTCAATTAAAATGTTTGAGTTTGATTTGATTTAAATAAAAATTGAGGGACACGTGAAGATGTCGGATTGTCAAAAAAATACTAACTAAATTACCTCTTATTTTAATATTTGTTGAGGGAAAAGACATTTAAATATTTCAAATTGTTGGTGCTAAGATAGTGAATTAATATTAAGATATGTGTTTTAATATGTCAAAATGTGAGATGTTTGAATGTTGCTTCACGTGTTATAACTTCATGCGTGTGTCATTTTTATTTAAAATAACCCATTTTGTTTAGTTGAAATACAGTAAAATATAACTAAATTGCAGCTGTTAATGTAATTGTATCCAAACATGCGTAAAATATATGCCGTGAAAAATGAAAAAAAGGCAAAATATAAAATAGTTATGTTTACTTTAAGTAGATTTATACAATTGTTGCGTTTTTTAGTTTGAATTCGTGTGTCTAACCTGAGCAAATTTTAAGTGGACATTTCTCATCATGAATATATCTATTTATATATATTAAAAAAAAAACGTTTAAAAGACTCCCATTAAAGTTCTCTAAATTACATTATTTTCCACTTAATGTATATATTTTGTGTCACTAGATTTACCTCTGGTTGAGTTTGTACGTAAAGAGCAACAACTAAATTAAAAATAAATCGTTATTTGACAAAGAAAGATCGTTTGAATCGAACCTGGTCGATCGTTAGTCTAGTGTTTCTTGTTTTAAACATTATATTTACATTTAGAATCAAGCGCTGGACAATATTTTATGACAGAAGTTAAAACATGTGCGTAAAAGTATTTATTGAGTCAAAAAAAAAATCCATTCATTGTTTTTGTGTAGATATTCTTGTAAGTGTGTGATGTTGACTAGTGAGAAGTTTTATTAAATGTTTCTCTGGTGTGATGGTTGTGTTACATGTGTGTCAAAGTGACGTGTGTCACTCGTGTGTGTTCAGAATGTTGGACGAGGTTCCGGACGGTCCCGTGTCCACATGTGTTGTGAGGGTCGTGGGTCTGGTGCTGATCCGCTCCGGTGCTGACGGGATCTGTAGACGTCACTGCGGTCGAACGTTCACGCTCCGTGTGTCGCGCATGAATATTCTCGGTCATGAATAAGAGTCGCAGCAGAACCGCGGGAGCAGAGCTCAGTCTCTCAGCGGTTCTGGACGCACACGCGCGTACTTCTGATGTTGGTTCACTCCTTCTCCGCCGCGGTGAGTTGGACCGCTCCGGTTCCGTCTCCCAACTCATGTCTTCTGTCTCCACAGGACCGCCATGACGGGGTGTCCAGCTCCCGTCTGTCCCAGCTGGGCTCGGTATCGCACGCCGGCCCGTACTCCAGCGCGCCGCCGCTCTCGCACGCGCCCTCCTCGGACTTCCAGCCGCCCTACTTCCCGCCTCCCTACCAGCCGCTGGCCCACTACCAGAGCCAGGACCCGTACTCCCACGTCAGCGACCCCTACTCCCTGAACTCCCTGCACCAGAGCCAGCAGGGCTGGGGGGCCCGGCAGCGGCAAGACGCGGCCGGGGACCGGATGGACAGTTCGGGTCTGCTGGCGCAGCCGCGGGCCTCGCTCCCGCAGCTCTCGGGTCTGGACCCCCGCCGGGACTACAGCGGGGTCCGGCGGCCGGACGTGCTCCTGCACGCCGCTCACCCGGGACTCGACCCCGGCATGGGGGACGGACTGTTGCACGGACTGCACGGCATGGAGGACGTCCAGGTGAGTCCGCGGTTCCCTTGTTTCACCGTGTGTTGCCCGTGGGTAGCTGGGCAGCGCGCGCACGTCACATCCCATCATGTCACTGTATTTACAACGATAACGCTGTATTCCAACATCGAAAATTACGTCACTGTTCACGTTTATCTAACGAATAATAACAAAAAAAACAACATTATTTTGTTCTTTTCGTGTTAAAACCTCAATATTTTCATTTTTATCTTCAATAATAATGTTGCGAATAATCTGTCAAACATTAAAAATGTTCACAATTAAATCAAATTAAATACTATTTTAAAACAATCACATTTATTTGGTCTATTAAAATATATATAAGCTTCCAAAACCTTCGTTTTGATTCCGCATTTCTCGTTTTTCAAGCAGTAAAATCAGCAACATTTAAACCTTCGTCGCGTCAAATAAACTTTAGCTAAATCAATATTGATGGTTCTTAAAATAACTATTCAGGATTAAGATCATTCTTATCTGCATGAATATACATCGTTAATTATTTTAAAAACGGCTCTTGTCGTTTAACATATTAAACCTTTCGTCTTTTTTATTTAAAATGATCCGGCTTTTCACTCTGTGTTTTCAACATTAGCGGGTCAATATTTGTATTTTCCTGAAGCTGTGCAACTTCGAATAAATGAAAATATAAATGTTTTTATTATATTGACGTCTTTTTTAAGTTTGGATAATTAACTTGACATAAAAAGGAACTGGTTAAATATAACAATATGTATTCATTTTAATGACAGAGAAATCGAACAAAAATCAATGAATCAAAATGAATTAAATGAAATAATTAACACTTAAGTGATATTTTGAAATGTTTATCTAGTCAAATAGTTAAATAATAACTGATGTATTTTTTAACACAAATTAAGAATTAAATAAAATGAATTAGTATATTACCATGAATTTTATTATGTTGAAAACTTAATTTAACAATAAACAGTTTTTACCTAATGACCATAAATACTCTTTTAAACTTGGGAAAAAAAGGTGTTATTACTGTGTCTTTGTTATTGTACGTTAACATCTCAGATTTAATACATAATTTAAATATATTCACAGATGTCTTGCTCATGTTGTCGTGACAAATTCAGGGTCAGCATCTTTAGTTGTATTGATTGTGAATGTTACACGTTTGTGCTTTATCATGTAGTTACACAATAACCCAGGATAGGATACACACATTTGTTTTTCAGCCATAGCAGTTTATCGGCCATTGTTTCCCTGCAAAAGATGCTGGTGAAAAAAGCAACGTTTTTATTTTATAGCTTGTAAAATAACATATAAAATCATAAAAATGTGGTAAAATAATGAAGAAATAATGAACAAGATTATCAATGGATCCATTCCAAAAACAACTGGCAGTTACGGAACTCGAACTACGACTGAACTACTTAATTAAGTTGTCACATTATTTATTTTTACTAATTTACTTTGGTTGTTAGAGTTCATCTTCAAGAGAGAGCTGGACGACCATGCTAATGCTAACACCGAGCTTAAGTTTATAGAACCCGGAAGTCAAACAGAGTCGACAAGAATACCTGAGATAGAAGTCGCTTAAGTCTTATGTGACGGTTGAAAAAAAAAAGTTTAGTATTGATAAAACCCAGACCAAGAAAACAAATAACTATAGAGAGAAACTACATAATTCTGAGAGCAAATATTGTACAAGATACTGTGGTTTCTGGATTTTCAAGCGGGTTCAATTCCATATCAAACTCAAGGCCCTTTGGCAACATAAACATAAAAAAAATGTTAACAAATTAATCAGATATGAATTTTAATGCATCAAAAATACTCTGGGAGTGAAGTAAGAAGGGAATTCAATATTGAATGAGTTACGAGTTTAAAGGGAAGACAATTGATGCGACACAAGCATTTGAGGATTAAAAAAGGGAGGTTTTTTTTTACGTATTTGAGGGTCAAAAATTGTTTTCTCCTATGTTAGCAATTGTTGTACGTAGTTCTGAACTTTGGTTCCAGCAAGTACTGAAGACAAACATTCACAATCATTAAAAAAAAAGCTAAAAACTGTCAAAGTAATGTACAATTATTTCAATGGGCACTTTTTTTATATAGTGCTAAAAAATCTTCTAAAAATTCAACAGAAGGTTTGATCATTGTTTCTCATTTTTTGATGATAAGCGTTGACAGTTTGTCTGAAGATTCTGAGGTCAGTGAAGGCATCGTTCCCCCCCCCGGGACTAAAGCCAGCAGCTGGAGCCTGAACACAACTGGCCCGGGGCAGATGCAGACCCCCTTGTTAGAGACCCTGCTCCTTGTTCTGATTGCAGGTTATTGATCCACGTCACTGATAATACATTAACTGTTTGTTTTTCTCTTCTGTCCATTCAGAAGATAAAAGTTTATTTCAATCAATAAAATATTCATATTGATTTCAAGAATATTTGCAGTATTTTCTTTCATAATACACGATTAACTGTTTATTATTATTAATGATAAAATTCTTACCGTCATTTAAGGTGTTAATCATATTTTTATAATTAAGATTCCTCACATTTAATCGTATTTTTCTTATCCTTTATAACATTATTTTTCTTATACATTATTTGCAAAAAAATGAAGAAAAAAAAGGTCAATCATAAATAAATGTTTTTCTTTGTGACGTAAATTGGTGAATAATTGTAATACTTTTGTTATGTATTAACAATATTATATATCTTTTTTAACACTCTGGTTTTTCCAATTTGATGTTTTTTTGGTTTCTATATTTTCAGATAATTTTATTAAATGAGTTTGTCAGTTTTATTCAAACATATTTAACATTGGAAGATGTTTTCTTACTGCCTTCATGTACATTTTATTTCCCACATCTTCACAAGTCATTGTGTTAACTTGAGCAGAGAAGTCAAGATGTTTTAAATGAAGAGTTAAAGCCATGTTATCATGAGTGTTCACTGACCAGTGTGTTTGTGTCTGGACAGACCATCGACGACGGCACCAACATACTGGATCAGTCGGTCATTAAGAAAGGTACGCACTCACACACACACACACACACACCCTCACACACACACACACACACACACACACACACACACACACACACACACACACACACACACACACACACACACACACACACACATGCACTCATACACACACACACACACACTGGTCTGGAAAAGCGCTATATAAATACAAATTACTTACTTACATGCACACACACTCACACACACACTTACACACAATCACACACACATGCACTCACACACACACAGATGCACGCACACACTCACACACACACATGTATTCGTGCACACACACACTCTCACACACACACACTCACACATGCACTCACATACACATGCACACACACACACACACTCACACATGCACTCTCACACACACATGCACAGACCCCCATGCACTCACACACACAAACACACACACTCACACACACGTGCACTCACACACACACATGAAACACACACACGCACTCTCACACACACACTTTGTTTAGGTTTAAATCCTACATAATTAATGAATAGAATCTAATTTTCTAAAACACTAGCGAACCATTACAATTGTTGACACGTTTGGACTCATCAAGTCTATTTTAGCAACAAGAGGCAGAATCTGATCAAACAAACAACCTGGTTGTTTGTTCTTACACAACATTGGTAAACACCAGTTAAATTAAGAAGTTAAGAGAAAAGTTAAGAAAGTTTTGTCACGAGACATGGAGAGAAGAGAACTTCAAGAAAGCTAATGCTAGCTTAAGTTTCGCTAACAAGCTAATTGTCCATAACAAACAAATACAAAAAACTAAACGTATAAATAAAAAGTTATATATTAACAATACAGTCAAAGCTGCAGGAAGGAGAGAAAAGAGGAGAGAAAGAAAGAGAGATCGAACTGATAAAAAGATCACAAAAGACTGGGGTTAAAAACACCAAATGCACCTCAGAATAAGAGGTCCTTATCCCCATCTCTGAGGACATTAGTCTGAAGTGACGTCACCCGTGAGTTATGGTCGCTAAAGAACAGCATCACTAGGACGCTCCACGCTCGCCGTCGCCATGGCGACGACCCCCGCCTCCCCACTCGGGGCCGATGACGTGCAGTGATTTAGTTTAGGGGTGTTGAGTAACTTGCTCCCTGTGGGGCGTTTAAGCTGCTGATGTAATAAATGCTGGCACTCGTGGAGATCGCGCTCGTTTACAGCTAATCTGCGCCATTATTCCCGCGGAGACCCGCGACGGTCGCGTGCACGCGCACTCGGCGGCGGCGGGAGGCGCTACGTTTGATCGAAGGAGTCAATCAAAGATCGATAGTTATTGTGAAGAGAACCTCATTTTTCCTGCTTAAATGTTTCCGTAGGTTGTAAATATCATCCCGTGATCGACTTGTCATGTCTGGATCGTGGTTATGAGATGATGACGAATCAAAAGTCCTCAAGAAATGTTTGCGTGATGACGTCACAAAACAAACATCGAAAGAGCGTTTCTTACGAGTGAAGTAAACTTATCAAACATAAAACATTTATATGAACAAAAAGACGCACCTCAATATGAAGGAAATGTGGAGACGAAGACGTAGTTTTTTCTTGTTAATATTGGAAAAATATGTATTGAGTATGAGTATTATGTGAATTATTTTCAGTTTAGCGAATTAGCGTCACACTTCAGACCAGAAAGTGACAAAACAGGAAATGCTCAAATGATAAAGATCGTTTTTTGTTAATATAAATGTTTTATTTGTGGTACAAAGTTCTCTAAGATTGTGGCATCATCACGTAGAAAGTGCCCGGACTGAAACAGTACTTACAAGCGCAGCATTAGCGTCGCTAGCATAGCAGCAGCTAAATTAGCACAATTAGCTGCTAGCAAAAAAAGGAGCTCAGAACAAAAACTACAGTGTTCATATTTTCATCAGTTGTTTTTTTTTAATAATGCCATTTGCTTCACGTCACCTCACAGTAAGTGAAGTAGTATCTTAAAGAAAAATTTTAATTATTCAGTTTTTTTGTTGCTTATTTCATCATTTTATTCTGTAGTGACGGCACAAAAAATGTTGTGTTTACACCATTGTTTCAGGTTCTGATTCTAAATATAAATGTGTGTAAATGAGAAAATTAAAATATTCAAACTGAAGATAAAAACATGATTTAAATGTCAAATATCTATATGTTCTCAGTTCCCATGCCCCCGAAGAACCTCGGCTCCCTGATGCTGGGCAAAGACGGGCTGATCGGAGGAATCACCGTCAACATCAACGAGCTCTTCTGCTCCGTCCCGGGTCGCCTGTCGCTGCTCAGCTCCACCTCCAAGTACAAGGTGACGGTGGGCGAGGTCCAGCGGAGGCTGTCGCCGCCCGAGTGTCTCAACGCGTCGCTGCTGGGCGGCGTGCTCAGGAGGTGGGACCTGAACCTGGACTTCAAATCCTCCGGTTCTGCTCGCTGATGTAATCGTCGGTTCTGTTTCGACAGAGCGAAGTCCAAGAACGGAGGCAAGTGTCTGCGGGAGAAGCTGGAGAAGATCGGGCTGAACTTACCCGCCGGGCGACGCAAGGCCGCCAACGTGACGCTACTGACGTCGCTGGTGGAAGGTGAGCTGTCCGACTCGTCCACGACCTTCACCGCCGATCACGCTTGAAATAACAGACCGCGCTACTCCACCTGTCCTCTAGGGGAGGCTGTCCATCTGGCCCGGGACTTTGGCTACATCTGTGAGACGGAGTTTCCCACCAAGGCCGTGAGCGAGTACCTGAACCGGCAGCACACGGACCTGAACGAGCTGCACACCCGCAAGAACATGCTGCTGGCTACCAAGTGAGTGATGATGTCATCAACGTGCTGCACACGCCGAAGCATCATACACTAGATGGAACTAAAGAAAGTCTTAGTGTGTTACTGGTGTGAGTCTGTTGGTCTGTTGTGTGTTTGTAGTTATTGTGTGTGTTGATGTCCAGTGTTGTGTGAGTTCAAGCAGTGTATGTGTTATTTTTTAGGATGTGTTTCTTCTTTTGAGTTTGTGTGTATGTGTGATGATTAGTTTTTGTGATGCTGTGTGGTTGTGTAATCATAGATGCTTGTAACAAGTGTGCGTTTTAGTGTGATTTTATTTAGTATTGTGTTTCTTCTACATTGTCATTTATAATCTTTACTTACTATTTTCTGTTGAGTGCAGTTTTGCAAGTGTGATGTGGGGGAAGGTGGTGTGTCTGTTGGTGTGTGTTTTCGCATGTCCAAGGTGATACTTGTGTGTGTGTCACCAATAGGTGGGAAGATTGATGTGTAATATAATTGTGTAAAATATTTTTAGGTTTAGAGTGTAGTTGTTTTCTGGTGTGTATTATTTTAAGTGTATTTTTTTAATTTTTTGTTGTTGTGAGGTTTCATATCAGAGACTGTATATCTCGGAATGTTTGACTTGTTTTTCCCCGTGTTACTGAACATGTGTGTATGAATGTGTGTCGAGGTTTTGTCGTTTTTGTGTGATTTTAAAAGGACAACACAAGGACTTTTAGAGCTGATAAAATAAAATAAAATAAATCTTTTCAGCAAAAATATACAAATAATAGAAAACATTGAACAACCTTTAAAAAATAATCAAAAAATCTAAAATAAATAAGATAATTTCTAAGATGTGTAAAAATGACGACATATATTAAGAAAACACGCATAAAAACTGCTTCTCGACTGGTCCGTTGAACACACGAGTGTTTCCAACAAAAGGCGAGAGGTGCAGCGATGGCACCAGGACACACACTCCTCTGCGTTTGTGTGTGTGCTGGTGCCGCTCAGATCCAGACCCGCTCCAACACGAGTCTGTTCGCGATTCATTATTTAGCAGCCGAGTGTTTCAAGTCGTCAGAGAACAACAGCCAGAGCCTGCAGACTCGCCGGCGGTGGCGGCTCCTCGCTCTGCTCCTCTAACCCCAGCTGGGCCCGGCCCGCTCCGCCTGTCACTCACGAGCTGCTGCTCTGCCCCGAGGCCGCATAACCAAGAGTGTGTGAGTGTGTGTGAGTGTGTGTGTGTATGTGTGTGGACTGTGGAAGGATATAAAAGCTGAAGATGGAGTGTCAAGGTGGAACAAAAGAAGCTTCTAGAACGTACGTTTAGATTATTGTTGTTTTAGAGATAAAATAAAAACTCCACTGAAATATTCCTAAATATAATTAGGATAACATTATTAATAATTATTATTTTCTTTGTAACCAATTATTATTATATCTTTTTTCAAGTGTTCTTATCTATCAATTTAATAAATATATTTAAATCATGCTTTATTTTCTTTTGTTATTTTTGAATTAGGTTGAATAATTTTGTTTCACTTGTGTTGATGTACTTTCGTGTAATAAATGCAGTGAAAGCAGATTTTAAGTGTGTGTGTGTGTGTACTCGTGGTGTGTGTTTGGGTGAATTTTTGCGGCATTTTTTCCTATGCATTTCTTTGTGCAACATATTGTGTTATCGTGTAATTTTAGGTTTTTCTTTAGATAAAATTGTGTTGGAATGTGTTCATAGTGTGTTTGTTCAGATGTTAGTTTGTGTTCTTGTGTGAAGAGATCTTGGTGGTGTGTGTCAGTGTGTGAGTGTATTTTCTTGTGCGTCTGGTTGTCATTACAAGTGTGTGGTTTCTAGTGTGTGACTTGTCTTATTCATTATTTGTAAACAAAGTTCTAAAGTGCAGTTGATTGTGTGCTTTGTGTGTTGTCCTCTCGAGTTAAAGATCGACAAGATTTCCACCGCACAACAACCCCAGTGTGTAGCGATGTTTGAGTCTCTCAAGACCACGGTGTTGAAAGAAACTTCATGAATCAGTGTTGGTGTCGTTGGACAGGATTATTGTCGAACATGTGCTGAGACAACATAGTGTATTGATTCCGTGTGTGTAATTACCTCAGACATGTGGGTGTGAAGTGCAGAGACGGACGTGGTCGAATAATTACAAACGTTTATTTGATCGAACGTGACAGAAACAACAGAGTCGGCGAAACGAACACAGCAGATTGAGACTTGACATAAAACTTGTAGTTGTGTTCTGTTAGTTAGAGACGTCCTCGCTCGGTGTTCAATGTTTAACCTGAAATTAGTGTGAGAGTTGTGTATGTTGTTGTTCATGAGGAAGAAAGATTCAAGTAACTGAAGTGAAGATGTTTCCGTCGAACCATCTCAAACATCCTAAATTTATTTAAAAAAAACAAGTCTTTTTTTTTTAAAACATGTACATTATTAAACTCACAGAAAAATGTTCAGAGAGATTCTATTATCTTTCTAACGTGACCTAGATGTAATTTTTTATTTAAGACATACCATTTATTTCTCTTTATAAATATGTTAGAATTGTATGTTAATTACGTAATTGAATTGTATATTTTCCTAAAATATACAGTTTAAAACTTCCTTCAGTTATGGTTCGTACTGAGATAAAATACGGTCCTCTGTCCACATCAACAATATACTCAAATTGAATGTATTTTGTTTTCTTTCACTTTATTAATATTTATGTAACTTGATGTTGCCACCACAAAACATTCCAGAGTTTTGTTTACGCTGTTAATCAAAGTTTTGATAGTTTTGGGAACTAAACCACCAAATAGGGAAATACAAATCATATTTAGCACTAACCTCATCTGGACCTTGGCTCCTGCCATGATTTAAGCAGTGGTCAAAAAGTTGATAGAATCAATGGAAAATTAAACTTAGACAATATTAATGACATGTAGAAACCATCACTTTGAACGCTAACAATGGGTAATGAATTTTATTTTTCTGCTTGTTTCAATACAAATGAAAACACGTTATAATATATATAATATAATAATAGTATAGTATTAACAACCTGTCCTCATCACCAAAACATCAGAGATATTTTCAACCAAATTATAACAAACACACACAAAAAACACTGCAAATAACAAATCATATACATTTTTTAAACTAGTCAAATTAAAATGTCCGGAGCAGGGATCGAACGGGTGAAACCTCGTGTCCTTGAAGTAAAAAAAAACAAAAAACTTTACCATGTAAATTAACCGAGCTGTTGACAAGTGCGAAATTTTACCATTATGTATCGCAACAACCAGGGGTCGCTTTTTCCAGCGCCCCAAAATCATATTCAGAGACATCGCTTGTCTGTTGCTTTAGCGACGTGTCTCTCACTGACGGGCTCTTCACAAAGTGACCCCCAGTTATGACGACCCTAGCTTGGCTTATCATCAGAACCTGAATCAATGCAAACGTATCATTGTGAAGAACAAAGTACAAACTAGTAGAAACATACAAGATGATCAACGTTGTTGATTATTTACAAGATAAAAAAGGATGAATCGTATTTTTTTTAATATAAATTAAATATAAAAAGATTAATAATTATTTTTTTTAAACAGTCAAACCCCCTCTATGGGCCAGTGTTTAGGAGAGACACATTTTCCCAACAGATTTTATAATTCAATTAGTAACTTTGATGACTGGAGAATTTTTCCAAGATTGTGTTAAAAATAATTAATTTTCTTGATATTGTTTGAGCGTTGATGAAGTGGACACAGAGGGTCTTCTCTGCCACTAGATAGACTTGATCCACAGACACCTATGATGGTCTGTGTTAAAAGGGGTTTAAGACGAACAAAGAGTTTATCATCAGAAACATCCCACCGGTTTGTGTCTGACGTCTTCACCCGTGTCGCCCGCAGACAACTGTGCAAGGAGTTCACCGACCTGCTCGCCCAGGACCGGACCCCGCTGGGCAACTCCCGGCCGAGCCCCATCCTGGAGCCCGGGATCCAGAGCTGCCTCTCCCACTTCTCCTTCATCACGCACGGCTTCGGGTCTCCGGCCATCTGTGCGGCGCTCACCGCCCTCCAGAACTACCTCACTGAGGCCTTGAAAGGACTCGACAAGATGTTCCTCAACAACCCGTCCAACAACCGGCACGGAGACAACAACAAAGGAGGCGACAAAGAGGACAAGCAGCGGAAATGAAGGGAATTGTGGGGTTAGGGAGGGGGGGGGAAGAAAAAAGGTGGACACAGGGATCGAGGCGTTCTTTCTAGCTTTATGCTGCTGACCTGCCGCTCATCAGGCCGAGGACGAGCCCGCGGGCCAGAGCCAGAGACACGAGAGGGATTTTTCATCTGAATTCTTTGTATTCCCCCAGAGGACTTCACGGTGACTGTGCTCCATCCATCCCACTGCCCCGAGACCACCAAACATTGTGCGACTGCTTCATCAGTGTTTCCTGCTCGCACAGAGAGAAAGAGAGAGAGAGAGAGAAGAGAAAGAACTTTGGACCCGCCTGCAGAAGGGTTTATAACTTACGTGTGTACATATTTATTTATTTTAATTTAAACGAATGCTTGTGTAAATAGGTGTGCCAGCTGTTTTTTTCTCGGAGTAGGCCTATTTATCTGTGGTGTTTGTGGGGCAGCCAGAGGGGGCGCTGTTCTGGTGTTTTTTTTGTTTTGTTTAGTTTTTTTCTGTTCTAGAGCTGTTGTCATGACGATGAAGATGATGATGATGATGATGATGATGGGTAGACATGCTTCCAATTGTCCAGTGATTTCATTTCTATCACATTGATAATAAACTGTGTGTTTTATTACGACATTTGATCAGTGTCAACTTTTCTAAGCGACAAAAAGGAACTTTTTTTAAAAATGTGCGACATGTTCCCAGTGACGGGTTTATCGGACGAGATCGACAACATCTAATAGAATCAACAACACTAGCTCCACGAGCTAACGGATGGAAGTGTTTCCATTGGGAGGAGGCCCCGGGGCAGACCCGTGAGAGGCAACTGGATATATTAGTGGAGTTTTAAGTTCAGCGTTGTTGTTTTCTATCAAAAAAAAAATTGTTCTTTTCCTTTTTCTTTCCCCCTGTAAAACATTATGACCAGCAGTTTCAGTTGAAAACACTCGCACACACTCGCACACATACACAGATAATTGGCTGTACTTTATCGCCCTGGATTCTCTCTTTAAAGCAGTAGGGGGGTGAGGACGGTGCCTTGCGGGCTCAGCGCTGCAGCGGGAATCTACCACTGGTGTGCTAATGATGGCTGAGAGAGAGAAGGAGGAGTGGGGTACGATGGGGGGGTAATGAGAGGAAGGAGAAGTGAAGTGCAGAGGGAGCAGGAAGAGAGTGACCCCACAGGGCTGACCTTGACCCTCACATCGGAACAGAGTCCGGAGTCAGTTCAATTACGAAATGATTCTGTTCCAGATTATCCCGGATTACTGTCGCGAACACTGCGCGGGAACTTTCTCCAACAAGCATCTTAAGATAAGAAGGGGATTCGAACCCACGACCTACACCATGACACAAACACCTAGAGATACACTTCTAGAAAAACAGTTACACAAACGTAGTAAGGGACAGATAAACGTGGGCGACACATGTAGAGCACGTACACAACAACGAGGTGAAGTGACGACAAAGATGCAAGGAGAGAAAAAAAAAGACAAAAATAAACACGAGTCGATGGAGACACAACGTTAAACACATTTATCGGGACACGAGTGGTTGTGACACAAATATAAATAACAAGCAGAAAACACAGGCAACACAAAAGTGCACACACATGCAGAGGAACAGATACACAAAGACACACGTGAGGATATCTGAGACACAAACCGTGTCAAGACTCATGGGGAGATGAGAAGATACACACAGACCGACACAGAAAAAACAACAACATTGATACACACAGCAATAAACTAACAAACACACAAACAGGAAGAGAACCCACACATCTGCAGGTCACACACACGGTCGCACAACATTGACGTGATGTAAAGTCACGTTTAGACAAATCAGTGACAGATGTTTGTTCACATGTGACGAACTGAACCTGATTCAACTTTTCAAAGTCTCTGAAGAAGATCTGATCACACGTGAGAGCAGGTCGTCGATAGCAACGCAGAGGAACTCTTATTCAACACACACACACACACACACACACAAACACATCCACAGAGACACACACAGGTACCCACACACAAACAAAAAGAGACACATATATAGAAAGACAAACACACACACACAGAGACCCACATGCACATAGACACACACAAACAAATAGACAAACACACACAAACACACATACAGCAAACGCACACACACACAAACACACACACCTAGACAAACACACACACACATAGACAAACACACACATAGACAAACACACACATAGACAAACACACACACATAGACAAACACACACACATTGACAAACACACACACACTCATAGACAAACACACATAGACAAAGACACACATTGACAAATACACACACTAACACACATACAGCTAACACACACAAACACACACACATTGACAAACACACACACCTAGACAAACACACACATATAGACAAACACACAAATAGACAAACACAGACACACACACATAGACAAAAACACATACACATAGACAAACACACACACATAGACAAACACACAAACAAAGACAAACACACACACATAGACAAACACACACATAGACAAACACACACATATAGACAAACACACACACATAGACAAACACACACACATAGACAAACACACACACATTGACAAACACACACACACTCATAGACAAACACACATAGACAAAGACACACATTGACAAATACACACACTTACACACATACAGCTAACACACACAAACACACACACATTGACAAACACACACACCTAGACAAACACACACATATAGACAAACACACAAATAGACAAACACAGACACACACACATAGACAAAAACACATACACATAGACAAACACACACACATAGACAAACACACAAACAAAGACAAACACACACACATAGACAAACACACACATAGACAAACACACACATATAGACAAACACACACACATAGACAAACACACAAACAAAGACAAACACACACACATAGACAAACACACAAACATAGACAAACACACACACATAGACAAACACACAAACATAGATAAAAAAACAAAACATAGACAAACACACACATAGACAAACACACACACAAAGACAAACACACACACATAGACAAACACACAAACATAGACAAACACACACACAAAGACAAACACACACAGACAAACACACAAACATAGACAAACACACACACATAGACAAACACACAAACATAGACAAACACACACACATAGACAAACACACACATAGACACACACAAACACATAGATAGAGACTAACATACACACAGATACACACACAGAGACAAACACACACACATAGACAAACACACACATAGACAAACACACACAAAGACAAACACACACACAGGTTATCCAGCACACAGACAGCTGAGTGTTGGTCGGGAGTAATTCCTGCTCAAGGGCAGTGAGCTGCAGGCGAGGCAGGCGCGTGCTGGATATTTCATTATTCATTAATTTACTGTTTAACAAATCCTGTCATTACTGAGGCAGTTCACACACACACACACACGCACCCCCCCACACACACACTCACACACACACACGCTGCAGTGGGTGTCAGGCGTTGCAAATCGGCCTGTTTGATCCCGGCCTGCTGCAACAAACGGAGCGAGAGCCATGAATAATAAGAGCAGAACCAGAGAGCGTGACACCGCCTCACAAAAAGAGCCTTCAGCGGCGAGCGAGGCTCCGCCAGGGCCTCACCCGGGGCCCCACCGAGGGCCGCGCTTCATTATGCGAGCAGACAAAGCAAACACTTGGCACAAGCGCGCGGCAAGTGAGAGACAAAAGTGCCACGAACACAAAAGGTGAATCAGTCACGTCGAGCTAAAGACGTTGTGTGTGTTGACGAGGATTACCAACGTTTGAGACAAATTCACCCCAAAATCTTACTTTCAGTCTTTATTAATTACGACCATCAGGCTGCGGGCTACACAAGATTCCTGAGAGAAACATTAGGATTGTGTTTGGATGATCACACACTTCAACACATTTACCTTCATCCACTTGTTTGATGAAGAAACAACTTCAGTAAAAAGGTTGTCGGTTCATCAAGTGATTCAACCAGAAAATGTGTAATTACATTTTCTATATGCTGTGTAGTCTGCTGACGAATAAAAGGTTAATATAATCTAAAAATCAAAACATATACAGTATTTACAAAAGTTACCAAAATACGCTGTATTTTTTATTTTATTTACGCTTTTAATTTAATAAATCTCCTAAAAAAAATGTTAATATGATTTAAAGGGACTTTATTATAAACAACTCTTGAAGACAAAAAAGCAACAAAAGTGATTTTATAAGTTATATTTGGAGTGTTAAACAAATTAAGATTAAACAATAAATAAAATGCACCATTAGAATCATCCAAATAAACTGTAAGTACGTCCAGACCTGAGCAAATTGTCAAACTGGGGTCATATATATATGTATAAATATATAAAATTAATAATCTAATAATTAATAATTTACTATTTATTTATCTAAAAAAATGTATTTACATTAGAAATACCATAATAATAATAATAATAATAATAATTTTAAGACGTAATTGTACCATCAACCTGCTGTAATACCCACAGATTATAATAAAAATATATATATATATATATATTTATATTTGACTTTATGATATTGTAAATTATGTTTGATTAGATTCGAAATAATGTTATGAACGCATGATATTTATTATTCATTTAATATCACTTTCAGATTCACTACACGAGTCGCTTTAAACTCTCTTCGTCTCACGCCCTCTCAGTGAACTCATCGCTGCGGCTTATTGCAGTGGATTTATTATTTCTACTGTCATCACAGTCAGTGAACATGTGTTGTTTATCGTGATGTTCAGGACATTATTTTTAGAAGTCAGTTGTGAAACATCTTCCAGTCGTTGTTGCAGCGAATCCTGAAAAGACCAAAGTATCAGCAGCTGTATCTCCTCTCACTCACGCTTCCTTCCTGACGCTGAACCCCAAAGGGCAGGGATAGACGTGTCAACTGCACATGCCAACGCCGCGACCCCGGGGTTCCGCGGGGCGACCTGTGGGTGGCGGGCGACGAGACGTCATTAGCACGTGACATATGTGGAGTTGACTGCGAGCGGCCGCCGGACACACGGTCGTCTCCTCGGGTCGTCATCCAGCTGATGGTCACCACCTTCTCTCAGTGTGCATGACAGCGCCGGGCGAGGTTGGAGGGCTTTGGCTGGTTGTTCTACGAGGAAGGGGGCGGGTGGGGGGGGGGGGTGTTTTGTCGTCGCTGGCAGGGTCTGGAGCAGTCTCTGACCCTCAAGGTTCCTCTGGAGACGTTGAGTGAAAGTGACGAAGCTGCTGCTGCTGCTGCCGCCGAGGCAAGAACGTCTTACCAGCCGGGTCAAGGTTAGAGACTCCAGTCGCACTTCATGAGACTGTGTGAGTCACACACACACACACACACAAAAAGACATGCGCACACACAATTGCAAGATGTTTTGAGGGTCTTGCTCTCAAGTGAGGGGACAATCCATGAACCACAATAACTATTATTATTATTATTATTATTATTAATAATAATTTAAGTTGAAATAAGATACTACCTAATCATTGGAGGAAAAAAATAACTCACTTTTATTTAATTTGAAACATTATTTCTAAATTCGTCCAGAAAAATTAAACCGAAAGTCAGACTATAAGATATTTTCAGTTGAAAATATAAAAAAAGGAAAATAAACGATAAATATATATTCGTACACTTGCTCTTCTTAAGTGATTTTTTAAATTTAAATTTCAAGTAGTTTTTGTTGAGAAATTCTAAGTCAATGTGAGACAAAAGACAACAGATATTACGTACATCTAATTTAAATTAAATAATTGATCAAATAATGTTTTTTATTAGTAAAAATGTAGATACAGATGTTAGGAGGATAAATCATTCATTTAAACTATACTGATTGAAAAAGAAAAATCTTAAGTAACTTTTTCATAGTAAAAGAAAGTGTTGCGGTCAAAGCCTTGAGCACCTACACTAATATTTACGGTACAGTTAAATTTACTTCAGATATTAAAGGCTTCTTTAACATGATCTCAGCCGTCGACCTTCAGTTTGAGGAGTTTCTTCACATTCTTTCATTTATCCAGGCATGTGTGGAAAGAGAACGCACACGATCGTTGTGAGAGTGAAACCACCAGGGACTTCCATCTTATTGCATCTTTGTGTGCAAATCTACAATATGAAGCCCCCCCCCCCTCACCTCCACTGCTGTTATTAACTTCCTGCCGCCCTCGACCCCCACAGAGACCACATATGAGTTATTGTGGGGGAGCGTCGGTCAGAGCACTTACAGACGCAACAACACGCCTGATGAAAAGACGTGTGACCGCGGCAGGTCAAGACCAGAGAACGCTGACCAAGACTTGCCAGGAAGTCTCGACGAGAACTAATGTGATACAACACACTACGATATACACAAACCTTTCTACGATCGACTTTCTTACGATCGACATTTTATGATCAACCATTTCTACGATCAACTTTTTCTATGATCAACCCTTTATGATCGCCCATTTCTACGAGCAAGTTTCTTATGATTTACTTTTTCTACAATTGACCTCATTGTGACGGACTTTTTCTGCGATCGAGCTCATTATGATCAACTTTTTCTACGATCGACCTCATAGTGATGGACTTTTTCTACAATTGACCTCATAGTGATCGACTTTTTCTACGATTGACCTCATTATGATCAACTTTTTCTACGATCGACCTCATAGTGATGGACTTTTTCTACGATCGACCTCATAGTGATGGACTTTTTCTACGATTGACCTCATAGTGATTGACTTTTTCTACAATTGACCTCATAGTGATAAACTTTTCTACGATTGACCTCATAGTGATGGACTTTTTCTACGATTGACCTCATAGTGATCGACTTTTTCTACAATTGACCTCATAGTGATCGACTTTTTCTATGATTGACCTCATAGTGATGGACTTTTTCTACAATTGACCTCATAGTGATCGACTTTTTCTACGATTGACCTCATAGTGATTGACTTTTTCTACAATTGACCTCATAGTGATAAACTTTTCTACGATTGACCTCATAGTGATGGACTTTTTCTACGATTGACCTCATAGTGATGGACTTTTTCTACAATTGACCTCATAGTGATCGACTTTTTCTACGATTGACCTCATAGTGATCGACTTTTTCTATGATTGACCTCATAGTGATGGACTTTTTCTACAATTGACCTCATAGTGATGGACTTTTTCTACGATTGACCTCATAGTGATCGACTTTTTCTATGATTGACCTCATAGTGATGGACTTTTTCTACGATTGACCTCATAGTGATGGACTTTTTCTACGATTGACCTCATAGTGATCGACTTTTTCTATGATTGACCTCATAGTGATGGACTTTTTCTACGATTGACCTCATAGTGATGGACTTTTTCTACGATTGACCTCATAGTGATCGACTTTTTCTACGATTGACCTCATAGTGATGGACTTTTTCTACAATTGACCTCATAGTGATGGACTTTTTCTACGATTGACCTCATAGTGATCGACTTTTTCTATGATTGACCTCATAGTGATGGACTTTTTCTACAATTGACCTCATAGTGATGGACTTTTTCTACGATTGACCTCATAGTGATGGACTTTTTCTATGATTGACCTCATAGTGATGCACTTTTTCTACGATCGACATCATAGCGATCGACTTTTTCTATGATTGACCTCATAGTGATGCACTTTTTCTACGATCGACCTAATAGTGATGGACTTTTTCTATGATTGACCTCATAGTGATGGACTTTTTCTATGATTGACCTCATAGTGATGCACTTTTTCTACGATCGACATCATAGTGATCGACTTTTTCTATGATTGACCTCATAGTGATGCACTTTTTCTACGATCGACCTCATAGTGATCGACTTTTTCTACAATTGACCTCATAGTGATAAACTTTTCTACGATCGACCTCATAGTGATCGACTTTTTATACAATTGACCTCATAGTGATAAACTTTTCTACGATCGACTTTTTCTACAATTGACCTCATAGTGATAAACTTTTCTACGATCGACCTCATAGTGATCGACTTTTTCTACAATTGACCTCATAGTGATAAACTTTTCTACGATCGACCTCATAGTGATCGACTTTTTCTACAATTGGCCTCATAGTGATAAACTTTTCTACGATTGACCTCATAGTGATGGACTTTTTTTTACAATTGACCTCATAGTGATGCACTTTTTCTACGATTGACCTCATAGTAAGGTTAGGTTAGGTAGGTTAGGTTGAACTTTATTGAAATTGTTTTTTTTTTCCTATTAGACACAGCAATACAGCAATTATTCATAAAAATTAAAATAATAATAAGAAGAAGAACAAGATAAATAAAGAGAAAGAACAAGATTACACAATCTAAGTCTAAAGATATTGTTATCGACTTTTTCTATCAACCTCATAGTGATGGACTTTTTCTACGATCGACCTCATAGTGATGGACTTTTTCTACGATTGACCTCATAGTGATTGACTTTTTCTACAATTGACCTCATAGTGATAAACTTTTCTACGATTGACCTCATAGTGATGGACTTTTTCTACGATTGACCTCATAGTGATGGACTTTTTTCTACAATTGACCTCATAGTGATCGACTTTTTCTATGATTGACCTCATAGTGATGGACTTTTTCTACAATTGACCTCATAGTGATCGACTTTTTCTACGATTGACCTCATAGTGATCGACTTTTTCTACGATTGACCTCATAGTGATTGACTTTTTCTACAATTGACCTCATAGTGATAAACTTTTCTACGATTGACCTCATAGTGATGGACTTTTTCTACAATTGACCTCATAGTGATCGACTTTTTCTACGATTGACCTCATAGTGATAGACTTTTTCTATGATTGACCTCATAGTGATGGACTTTTTCTACGATTGACCTCATAGTGATGGACTTTTTCTACGATTGACCTCATAGTGATCGACTTTTTCTATGATTGACCTCATAGTGATGGACTTTTTCTACGATTGACCTCATAGTGATGGACTTTTTCTACGATTGACCTCATAGTGATGGACTTTTTCTACGATTGACCTCATAGTGATCGACTTTTTCTACGATTGACCTCATAGTGATGGACTTTTTCTACAATTGACCTCATAGTGATGGACTTTTTCTACGATTGACCTCATAGTGATCGACTTTTTCTATGATTGACCTCATAGTGATGGACTTTTTCTACAATTGACCTCATAGTGATGGACTTTTTCTACGATTGACCTCATAGTGATGGACTTTTTCTATGATTGACCTCATAGTGATGCACTTTTTCTACGATCGACATCATATCGATCGACTTTTTCTATGATTGACCTCATAGTGATGCACTTTTTCTACGATCGACCTAATAGTGATCGACTTTTTCTATGATTGACCTCATAGTGATGGACTTTTTCTATGATTGACCTCATAGTGATGCACTTTTTCTACGATCGACATCATAGTGATCGACTTTTTCTATGATTGACCTCATAGTGATGCACTTTTTCTACGATCGACCTCATAGTGATCGACTTTTTCTACAATTGACCTCATAGTGATAAACTTTTCTACGATCGACCTCATAGTGATCGACTTTTTCTACAATTGACCTCATAGTGATAAACTTTTCTACGATCGACTTTTTCTACAATTGACCTCATAGTGATAAACTTTTCTACGATCGACCTCATAGTGATCGACTTTTTCTACAATTGGCCTCATAGTGATAAACTTTTCTACGATTGACCTCATAGTGATGGACTTTTTTTTACAATTGACCTCATAGTGATGCACTTTTTCTACGATTGACCTCATAGTAAGGTTAGGTTAGGTAGGTTAGGTTGAACTTTATTGAAATTGTTTTTTTTTTCCTATTAGACACAGCAATACAGCAATTATTCATAAAAATTAAAATAATAATAAGAAGAAGAACAAGATAAATAAAGAGAAAGAACAAGATTACACAATCTAAGTCTAAAGATATTGTTATCGACTTTTTCTATCAACCTCATAGTGATGGACTTTTTCTACGATCGACCTCATAACTATCGACTTTTTCTATGACATCCTTTTTAACAATCAACTTTATAGTGATTAACTTTTTTAAGACCAACTCTTTGTATAATCCACTGTATATGATGACTTTCTACAATCAACTTCATTATGATCATATTTTTGTATGATTTAATATTATTGACTTTTTCCACGATTGCCTTTTTCATAGTGTACCATTTCAGTGATCAACTTTTTATGATCAACTTTTTTCTACCATTAACCTTTTTTATCGCAGACTTTTTCCACAATGAACTTCATCATGATCAAACTTCTCGTCTCTATCATGATACATTTTTTTTACAATTAAATTTATCTTTATTGAACATTTCTACTCTCAACTTCATCTTGATCAACTTTTTCTGCCATCGACTTTTTTATGATTCACTTTTTACAAACCAGGGGAATCCAGCGATTGAAGGTAAACGCAACACTTGTGTAAACCCGACACGTCCGGGCCTCATGATAATCAACACATTGAATTGCTAAATGAAATAGAAAGATCTATGTGATGGTTTTTCCACAACAAATGATTCCATGAGCGTGATCTGCGCTAGCTTCAATAACAACCTTGTCTATCCTGGTTCTAATCCCAAATGCCGCTCTAGTCGTGCAGAAATGCGATTCATTTCAAATCATTTCTGGCGCTGAAACTGTAGCGAGATAAGACGGCGGAGGGTCTGAAGGTTTGTTGTCAGAGGAGATGAGGGGAAACAGGAGGCGCATTATCTGCGGATTGTATATAATTGAAGCGAACGTTCGCAAAGAGATGCTGAGAGTTCTAGCCTCGGGTGCTTGTGACGGTCTCTGCTCGGTGTCGGGGCAAACCCGACCGGTTTGTGGACGCAATCTTCACCGTGGTGACGCTGACGAAAGAGAGGTGAACAGTAACATGTATTTTAGAACCTGGGAGAGATTCCAACAAAGCTTTTAGGTGTAAAATCAGAGCTTGAGGGTCAGAGGTTCAAGACCTTGGAGATTGTAACGTCCTGAACATTTCATTATTCAGTTTTTCTGATAGTTGACAAGCCAATGTCCAGAGCTGTGTCTCAAATCTAAACTTCTCTAAGTGCACTTACTTGCACAGTGCACAGATTTCGACATGTAGTACAGTCTCGAATCAAACCCTGTCGCTACACACAGGAAATGACTCGACAGCTTCTTCTTCTATTACTTTTTAACGATGATTACAAGCAGCTGTTGGAACACTGTCGCCGGCTATTGAATTTTAAGTTGTGTTTAAATGAGTTATTATGGTTGTTGTGTTGTTTTGTGGTAAAATTAGTGTTTTCTTGAGGCGTCGTCAGTGACATAGCTTCAGTTTAGCGTCATCTACGTCACTGGTGGTGGTTGTTGAGGGTGGAACGTGTCTATCGAGTCTTTGGAGAGTGTGAATTGAGTGCTACATTTCTACAGACCGCTCAGTGCGAACGCACTTGTGTACTCAAAATATTAAGTGTAAGTGCAGAAGTGTGCGGTTTGGGAAACATCACAGATGTTCACAGCCCCTGTAAATAAAGGGTTAAAGATGTAAAACCATTAAAATGTAACACTAGAGTCAGCTATGCCAAGAGGATGGTATTCATAAGACACATACAAATATCATACTTTACAGAGAAACTGTTCTGATCTAGCAGATGCTTTTGAAATATTTTTCGATCCATTTGTCGATGAATCTTCAGTTTTACGCGTCAACTGTACGACGTTTTCTAAAGCCGGGCTCTTTACTGAAGTGAAACTTCAGCTTTATCGGCTTTTACGTAACACGTTCTTAATACATACATAACGGAGCAGAGATTTGTGATTCAAAGTAAAACATTAGCGCAGAAATGAGCAACATTTCACTGTATTTATGTGGCACTATGTATAAGTAAGTAGTATTTGAGATCAATGAAAAACTGTGGTAAAGTAAATAAGCTACAACAACTTAGTAAATATATATTTCTGACACTATTTTGTTTTTTAATAATTCATTAAAATGTCAATTTCAGTCTTTCTATGTTTGTGCTTTTGTTTAAATGTATATACAGTATATATTTCCTAAACTGCTTCACAGTTGTTACTGAGAGTCTAGAAATAAAATTCTAAAAAATATATTTGTGTTCCTCTGGGTTTTTTTTATTGACGGCCATTTAAAACTGTCACAGTGTCCCAGTGCTGGTCACCATACAGCTATTAGTACATTCACCCGTAAATTAAGAACTTGTTACGTAAAAGCCGATAAAGCAACGTTTAACTTCAGTAAAGTGCTCTGGTTTAGAAAACTTCCTACAGTTGACGCGTAAAACTGAAGATTCAACGACAAATGGAGAGAAAAATATTTCAAAAAGCAAAAGGATCTGCTGGATCAGAACAGTTTCTCTGTAAAGTCCCACATTTGTGATAGATCTATTCAGCCCAGAACTGAGCCGGACTCTCTCGGACACCCTCGGATGCTCATTCTCTCAGTGGCGTCTCATCAATCCGGCCATATCAGGGTTGTTTTGGTTCCAGTGGAGTGGATGCCGGTTTGACCGGTCCCGGGTCGGCTAGGGCGGCAGCGTCGGGGGCGATTTCTTGACGTGGAACCAAGACGACAGGAGGAAGCCCGGCCATGACACTTATCAAAAGCGAAGCCCCCATCTGTACTGGTGTCTCCCCAGCAAACACGGCAACACGTCGGACCCTAATCTCTTGTGACAGTGCTCACATTCACTCAGGCCCTCGGTGCCGCCGCACGTCACTGACCATAAAGACAACGGACTCCGGTGCAGGAGACCCACCGCGGGACCAGGACGCCGAAACACCGGCGGACAAGTGGGAGTGTGGGAAGGAGAAGACACGCCTACGGGTCGGGTCACGGCGCTGACATTTTAGGCGAAGTCAGGAGCGGAATAACAGAGACGGCGCTTTGATACGAGAACACAGTTTGAGCTCAATATTTGCGGAATTCATTTTTGAACTTGAGAAAACAAAGCGAGCGGAGAACACGTCGCTAGCATCAATAGGCGCCGCAGAATGGCTAGTGTGTTTTTCTGTTCCCTAGTTAATGTGTTGTCTTATTTAACTATTTTACTCTGTACTGACACCTCAAGGAAATTCTATGTTGTGTTTACAACACTGGCAGTAAAAGTTTCGGATTC